>NC_060259.1:89892582-91105413 GCF_921293095.1 Ischnura elegans
GACTTTTCCAATGTACTATTTCCATATTTTGTCCATTGTGCAGTGCATTTTCCTAACCTAGGTTTTGTGTAATTCTGTGCATTTAGCGAAGTAATTACTTTTAAATTGACCTTTTTGCGTAATTAGAGTAGAGGATAGTCCTAGTACAGCGTCATTCTCGTGACGAATCCAAATTAAACCAGCATCTCATCTTATCTGGCTCCGATTGCAGCTGCGCATCTCAGCCGAGCCTTTTGCAACAGTCGGGTGACGCGAGGCGGCCATCCCAAGGGGGGAGAGCATTTAGGAGACCGTTCCGCAGAAGCTTGATTTCTATAGCCAAATTTTGTGGATTTTAATTGCTTTTCAAAAATGTCCTCATCGCGATCATAAATCCAGGTTGATCCTTCTATTCTGGATATTTGCAATAGAGTATTAACTCCAATCCTAACATATCGGAAATATGCATTGCCAAAATGTTTTTAAATCATTTGCTGCCACCAATAACCATCTGCTAAGTCACCTCTGGGAATACGAACCTCCTGCAAAACCCAAACATCGTTACCCTAAATGTGCCCATCCCACATTCCAAACCCTAATTAAATCCTACACGCCATCACTCATACATATCAAGTATAGAAAGGGAATTTTTACTATACCTGTGAAACAATTTAACAGAGATACACAAAGGAGACAGCCATTTTGGCTGGGAACTGCGGGACTTCAACAAAAAGAATTCAGACTTGGGCTTGTAGTATTTGAACTCGCAAGGATTAGCATAGAAAAGTCATGGAATCGTCAGATTATATCATCACAAATATAAATTTTGGTTAACATCCCTTACGGAGTTTTTCCGTGAGTTCCGGATCGCTCATATTATCAGCGCCGCGAGTGGCGTATTTTGTATACCTATTTAAGCGCTGTGTGTGAGAGAGTATGTATTAGTGCCATCGACATTTAATGGTTCATGCGAAAAATTCCAACATAAATTTGAGAACTTTGTAGCACTTAATGAAAAAACCCAATATGGAGTTACTGTATCAGATATCAATGTAATGTTTTGTTTACGAAAAAGGGACTAGTTTTTGTTTGCGATACCATAATACTTGGGATAAAGGATAAAGCAAAATGTATTAATGATGTTAAATGTTATGATTTTAAATTCGATCTACGCTCGAGAAGATTTATCGTCTCGAGGCAAAAAGCGGGTTGAGGGTCGGAGAATCCTGCGTTATGATATTCGTGCCTTAGTGCTTTCCCCTTGCTCACTGATGGGCAGCCATTGCGCGGACATTTGAAGAACCTCGCGTTCACATTACGATTGTCGGAGCGATCGTCCTAACGATAGTTGGCCGAACTAGCCGTGTGAATGCATGTCCTGACAATAGTTACCGTAGTTCTAAACGTTGCCACTTCACGATGGTTAGGCGCTGGGAGACCGGAATAGGAAGCAACAAGAGAAAGACGAAAAGTTCGTGAAACTCCCTTCGCTCTATTTTTTCATGGATTTGTCCTAGGAATGGAGAATATGGGCGGAAGAAAAATTATTCGGTAAATACACGTTGAGCACAGTAATATCTTGACCCTGCATATTTCAACAGCTTTGCTAACCGTAAATTTCCCGTTCACTTTAAATGTCAGCACTAGAGGGCAGCACAGGTTTTAGCCATAGTCGTGTGAATGCACGATAGTTCCGACAATCGCTGGAACAATCGTAATGTGAATGAGGCATGAGTGAATCTCCTATAATTCGACGCATTTCACCCCTCTTCTCCATCCCTGCTTAAATCCCCAATGTCATTTTTTAACCTTCGTCCCGTGTTGTAGCGTAACAATGCGTCTTATTTTTCTTGTCCTCCGAGGATGACGTAACCCACGGGACCACGTGGCTCGTTTACAGAGACGGCAAACCAGGGCTGCGCGCGAATTTGCCACTTGCGTCATCACCGGGACTGGTGTCGTTTTTGTGAGAGAAGACATTCCCCACACCCCCATCCAACCAAAAGAAAGGCTACTGCGCGGTACAGAATTTGAAGATTTCCCGGAAAATTCTCCAATTAAATACGAAAAAGAGGATACACAATCACGATATGTGCTTTCCCGCGACTTTTCAAGCATTAAGGTCTGTACCCTGTGAAGCCTATCAAACGGAGGGCATATAGTCGTTGTATTTGGCTTCGCTTCCGGGGCCAGCGGATATTGTTGGTACACAGCCTGAAAAACTATACGGATTATAATCCTCATTTTTTACTTTTCGGTCTGAGCTTTGAAGCTCTGTGCTTTGAAGCAATGAATAAAGAGCACATACGAAATTTTTTTATGGATGTCGTCGTAATAATGTGAAAAAGATCCCAGTGATTATATCAGATCATTAGATTTCGGAGGGACAAAATGCTGGGCAGCCTATTTTTATCGTAGTGCTCTGAGGGATAGTAGTGGTATCGTGCGATATACCATGGATCATTTTTCGATATAAGTCGATGAAAAACACATTCCTAGTCGCATATTTCTTGTTAGAGTTGATAATAGTGGTAAACAATATGAAGTAATCGTTGTTGGTAAAATGAATGATAGCAGTGTACAATAATTGCTTGATCAAAATAATGTTTTTTGTTTTACATAGTGAATATTTGCACTCTAAACTTATATAATTTAATTAGGAATGCCAACCGGGCACATATTTTCCAGCTTTTATCTAGATGCAAATTATTTCATCTCTAGTTCCATGTTTTTCGACGGGTGATAAATGCTTGTAATTGCTCATACTGGCAATATACATGTGCATCCATTGCATTCATGCTTACTCCAACAATGAAGTGTGCAATTTAATATCAACTATCGCATGCTGATGAAAAATCATCCCACTGTTCTCTTGAGAATACTTGTTGCTGAATACATTTTTCACGGTGAAGAAAGGTTTCATGGCTGGTCGATGATATACTTAGTTTTAGTTTTCTCTTTCCGATAGTAGAGAAATCAAAAAAAAAGGTGTTGACTTGAAATCCACTGTGTCGCTGAATATCTTTATTAAATGTTACCGTGCCGGCGGAGAACAAGAAAGCATAAATGAATGCGTTTAGTTAGCTATCAATAATCTTGGGCTTGCCCTTGCCTTTTACCACTGATAGTTTTTCTCCAAAAATGAATAGGTTTGTACATTAATAGGTACCCACTAAATGCGGGAATAACTGCGTGGAACTTTCGTTGCCCCAATACATGTATTCACGAATCTCTACCGAAGATAATTTATATAATTTGTTGCAACTAGCGAGTAACATCTTCACGATTTTGTTATACAACACACAATAGTACGAGATTCTACTCGCAACCAAACGGTGGGTTTTGCCAATTTGGCTTTTTTGTGATTTTTTTATTGCACATGTTAGATTCATTAGGAAAACGGAATCTCAATGTGATGATTTGTTTTTAGGCTCATAATTGAGTATAAATACTGTATCTTAGGCTGTGGCGCTCGTATGAAAGTTATTTTTTATCATACACCTTAGCCTCTTTTTACAAAATTACGACAGAAAAGGATTGCATGCCTTTTTTATCGTAGAACGACATTGTGAAGCGGTCATTCTTTATAATTCAAAAGGTAAAGGCACGAGAACAAGTTCTTTTTCCTTTTAAACTATATGTATTTCAAGAATGGACCAGTTTTTTTAGTACATGATACTGCTTGAAGGTAGATAATAATGCTAATCCCGTTGCTTGGGTATGAAATAATTATGTATTTCACTGGAGTAGTTGATGATGCATGTAAACTTGCGAACGTAGTAGTAGGTATCGGAAAGCGTTGCTTGTGGATTTAAAAACCTTGAAAAGTATCATTTTTTTCTTTGTTTTCGAGCGCTTCCTTCCCTCTCTGTTTTCAAACATTCCAGGTATTTTTAACTCGCCCGTGCGAACTCGGCCCACGCCAAGCGATGCCGCGGCCCCTCTCGGGAAGTGTCTTGCCTCCCGCCGAGCTCTGTTCCCATCGCCACTCATGAATTCGCTCCGGAAACGTGTCTTGATGAGAGAAAGATATTCGGCAGCGAAACGATATGACTGTTAAATGCTTTCGCAAATTGACCACAAATTTTTCATAATAATTGGACGGACCCCTCAGTGGGTGCTTGCAGTGATTGTTTCTCTGTTACCCTCCATTGTAGAGTAACGCAAGGCGACTACTTGGAGAAGGCATCAGTCCGTCTCGGAAAAGATTTATCATGTTATCATATGTACATTTATGTTATGACTAATGTGCATTTTAATATGTTATGACTAATGTCTGTAGCGCGGTGATGAATTATGAGTGCCGTATTTATATTCTATTTGTGCAATAGAATATGGCAAGGTATATGCAGCAAGCTTTATGTAAATGGCACCTTTCACATTGGTCCTGATAGTTCTAATTGCCTAATTACGAATATTGATTTTCTTTACGCTGTTTATTTCGATGAGGAATTCTGGATCCATTACGTTTCATTTCTCGCGAAGAAGAATAGGTTATTTTTTACTTGGTTTTGATGAAGTCCGTCCTTAAACATTTCATGTGCCGCCTTTTTCATTTTTCCCATTATAATATTTAAGTTCATCGATTCAATTTTGATCTCAGCTTTTAGATAGTGTGCAGCCACCTGGAGCGTCGTTGGCTATTGTTTGCAGAGACTAGCTCTCCGTCTCAGAGTATATCTGAACTAGCGATTTTCGACGTCTGTGGCTAAGACTGAAATGGCTATATTCAAGGTTGCATGATTGGTCTCATGGACTGATTCCGTCTACAACAACAATGTAATTTCCGGTGGACATTAAACTACCAGTATTTAATACTCACATGGAAGGAGAAGTATCCGGATTTTCTATGCGTCTCTTCATGGGCTTTTCATGCGATAACTTCCATTTCTCATGATAATTTGCAGTCGGAGGTTTAGCTGTTGACCTCTGCTTCGGGATATTGCGCAGCCACCTCAGGGCGCTCTTGTTTATATTAATTGTGAGCTCATGTTAGTAAGGAAACCTCGAGAGTAAATTCAAACCAAAGTTTTCATTCCCCAATATCTATCATCTATATATCCTCTAGGTGTTTTGGATGCCTCGGATATGTTTTGGTGTAGATAGGTATAAAGATTCCTTTGATGGTCGGTTCACTGTTTTCTCTTCTAAATCAGGCTTAGTTAATATTTTACGTGAGATTCAACTCAGTCTAACTTACATGAAAAGGCTTGCTGTTGTGTTCATGAGCGCAATCGAAGTACTACTTTTACTAATTATTGTGTATGCTTGAAAGTCAATGCGTCTCCATTGACCATCTACATCTGTTATGTCTGCAGTGGCGGACACAAGATCGGGTCTTGGGGTAGTTCTGCTATCTGTGGGGGACTGGAAATCTACTGATATGCCCTGTCACTGAGTAGGGGATGATTGTGTTGAGTTCCCCGCCATTGTTGTAGCTAATGTGCATTTTTGTTTAAATTTCGGGGGTTTGATGCAGAGTAGATTCCCTCCTGCCCACTAAATAAGTTGCTGAGACCCGTGTCGCAAGTAAAGCAGTACCAAGCAACGTTTTCAATTGTTGGTCTTTTTCCAGAATGACAAAAATCCGCATCATTCATCATCCTCGAAGACCATCGAATAATATGTTGTTTGTGATATAATATTGACGAAATTGAATTGAAAAATTCATAGGAAATGGAATGCCTAAAAGTTTGTTTGTGGGAGGAATATTTAAGTTGCATGAAATTAGTATTTGGATTCCATCGAACATGGAACATCTTGTGCTTCCGCACCGAATTGTATGCATTCATTTCACTGATCTCGGATACTGTGATTGCCTCCTTGTCAGGATTTTAAGAGCAGACGTTTTGATTCAGAGCCTTGACGCGCTAGTTGAGCCATTCATGGAAATATTGAATCTCGATGCGTATATATTTTTGTTTCAACAAAGTTTTGTTGGGGCGGAAATTATTGAATCGCCCTCTGTGGATTGTAATAATACTAATAAGCATTGAAAATGGCGCAGAAGTACTTTAACAAGTTGTATATAAAAATTATTGTACGAAAGTACAAAGTATATTTCTTCCACAAAGCAACGGCTGAAGTTGTGTTCGTGGTTCTACTTATATCGCTTCAAAATCGCAATTTAGTGATTTGGCGGTAACTGATGTGTGTCTTGATGTGTATACCTCAATTAAATGACGTTCTCTTTGCTTTCCAGGATCTGGCGAAACTTCCAACCTGACTCGCATGCGTTTTTCAGCACTGGGACAGTCCGAGCCGTCGCTGTCCGCGAACTTGGTGAGTGGAGACCGGCCTGCGCTTCATCCCTTGTGCATGCTTTGCGTAGTGCCTCTAGTGAGTTTGCCCTTAACCTGATCAAAGGTTGCTGCATATCTGGTTCACTCCTATCTCATTCTGTCATTTATGATGCTCTCTTGCAACTATAAACTATCTACGAGTCGTGGTGGTTGCGACGCTGGCTGGCCGTGGGATTCAAGCTGACCATTGAAGCATGCAGAGGATTGGAAAACAAGTAATCTAATCGGTTTTACTCCGGTTAGGAAATCCTCGTCTCGCTTTATTTTTGAACGAAGCTCCAGAATCAACAAAACATTGTTTTTCTGTAACCTTGATCGAGGCCATCGATATGTTTTTCTCTCAACATTGATTCTCGGTGATGACATTGTATATAATTCCTCTTTCTTTAACAGGAAAAATATGGGAATATTTTTCCTGTTATTTCACGGTTTATAAATACCCCAGGAAAAATTCTATGGAGGGGTTGCCGTAGCATAATTCAACCAATTCTAGTTAAAAATACGGACATTTAGTAGCAATGGTATTAAAATTAAGTAATCGCTTTTCAGCTTTTTTTTTGTTTCCTAGAGAAACAGTCTCCTTTGGATGGTATACGATAGCAAATTTGCCACTGCCAGGATTAGAATCCAGGCCCTTGGCGTGGGAAGTGTATGAAATTGTATATCTACTATTGTATAATTACAATCTGATTTGTTACAATTCATTTCCTTTGCAGTTAATTTTAAGCAATCTCAGTTTACTGAGAGTTTGTAAATTAAAATTGTCTGTGATTTGAAAATCAGAGGTTATCACAGCGGGCTAAATAATTCTGGTCTGAATTTACAAAATTACAGCATAACATAGGAAAGCGTTCACATAATCAGGCTCTGAAGTGGGGGATTGTCCACTTTCAGAGTTACTATAGTAAGTAGTTGTAAAAATAAGTATTTTGAAAATTAATTAGTTTTATGATTTAAGAAATAGAAATATGAAATAGTTGTCACCAGAAGTCTTTTTCATTTGTATCGTATTTTTTATTAATTTTCCTCGTGTAATCGTATTTTTTGTTCTAATTTATTTGAAGTCAGAGCAATAAAAGAGTTTTTTAAGGGAAAATAATTTAGATCTAATAAGGATGTGCGAGTACTCGAAAATTCAAGTCGAGTCGAGTAGTCGATACTCGATTCGAGTGTTTCGAGTATCGTTACGAATGTAGAGTCGAGTAGTTTCGGATACAGAGCTGTCGAGGCCAGTGAGTTCATAAATCTGACGACAGGAGGCGCTAACATGAAACCCATGTAATAATATCGTTGTCAAAGTCAATAGGTCGTTTTAATACCTTGGCCCTGAAGTTTCAGCTTGCTGTATACATAGCATTCAGAAGTCGACGTCGGCGCCAAAAACCTTTCCGTCAGCCGCAGCGGCCGACCGTCTTTCGAACCAGCGCGGTGGCGCGTATTCGGAATAATCGTAGTGAACCTCTTCGTCACTCATACTTTACTGTGCGATACTTTTATACCCTGCCCCACTTTCTTAACTCTGGGAGAATGTGAATAAAATTGTTTAGATTTCTAGGAATAAACATTTTGGCTTAGATTTCTTGGAACTTTTCGGCTTTAGCGAACAATGGCCGGTTTTTCCCCGGTTGACGTCACAATTAGTGCCATCTTTTTGCCTATTTGAATATTACTTACGTTCATTGTTAATTTTCGTTTATCCCTTGCTGCATTTTGTTACCTTCTTAAACTAACAAAGCAAGAATCGCTAAGGTTGATTAAGCAAAGTGAGAATTTAAGAGAAAAAAATTTGGTCCGTGTAGCTAAAGTTAAGCTCTATAGTTCGTTCGCATCTTCCTATTAAATTCCGTTAAGATTCAAGATCCTTAAAAATCGTTGACATAATGTTTAATTAAAATTCCTAGATTTATCAAATATAGCAATTTTGCCCAGCAACACGAGTAGCGAAAGACCATTTTCTGCAGGGAGTAATACTGTTACATGGAGACGTTAAAACATGCTACCTAATTCTGTAGAACAATTGACTTTTCTGCATGAGAAATTGAAAAGATCAAATATTACGAGATTCATTTACGTATGTAACCTTTATTGTAGTGGTGCAAATGCTTTTATTCAGAGCTCTTTCTAGCAGTTTGGATACATTTATAAATTAAATTAACACTACAGGTTAGTTCACTTCAATTGTACTTATGCAACTGTTCAAGACACTTTAATTTTCATTCATCTCCTAATTCTTACACAATTGCCATCAACATTTATCATAATACATTCATATTTACATTAAGCTTAGCATTCAGAATAACAAATTCTCAAGGAGATTGGAAAAACAGGAATTAGTTGGTGCATACATTGTTATATTGCTCGATCCAGAAATGAACAAACTCGACTAGAGATCAGAAATCACTACTCGCACATCCCTAAGATCTAACACTCGTTATCAGTGCTGCGAATTGAATAAAACTCTTTGTGGCTCAACTCATGATGTCGATGGATACTTGGGGGCCAGTGGCTCGCAAGGAGGCTCAGATCTGGGCCGAAGGGTTGGGATAAGCGCGTGCCCCATCCACTCGTTAAATATGGCATTGGTGGCGACTTCAATGCTGGACAGTCCTCGGGGACTCGCGAGAATGGGCCGAGATTGAGAGATGACATAATGGGAGCGCTCTAGTCTCGGGTGGATGGGCAGTCTCGCTTGAAAGTCTCCGACGCCTTGCTAACTGGATGTACCAGTCGAAGGGGACGCCTTCCACGTATAAGAGGAGGGCCGTAGTTCAATTTAGAAAAATATTGCGAAAAAATTTAGCTACACGTGTTCGGAACGTATATTTAACTCTCTTAGTATCTGCTACTAGGAGTGACACAGGAATGTAAAATCTTCGAGAAATTTTTTTGTGATATTTTTTTCGGTATTTCAGCATCATGTTTTTTATTTAACTTTTATAATATTGATTTTATCTGTACAAGTAATCCTAAATTTTTATTCAAGAGTTTAGTTACTGCAAATCATACATTTGAACAATTAACTACCTTCAAGCCAATATTTTGGCTCTTGGCGCTTTACGGCAGAGAAGTATAAGCATATACATCGGCCCGCGGCACTAAGGGGTTTAAAAAATACGCTTACCAAACGTCATCTGTCACCTGACAGTACACCAATCCTCATTTACAATTGAAGTTAAAATGACTTGTTGGATAACTACCGTGATGCCTTGTCCGGTAGTTATTTAAATGAACCTTGCGGTACAATTCTATGCAGTATGACTTCTAACATGATCGACGGTTTACGTTTACATAACAGGAGAAGTAAAGTTTGAAACAAATGACTTAGACTGCTTGCATTCAAGAAATTTCACGCTAATTCAAAATCGGCCAAATTATGCAATAATTTTTTCGCTAAATCACCCGGGTTTCGCGACAATTGTTTCTATGACTGCCGTTATTGACCTTAGGGCATGGTTATCTCACAATATATTCCTAGACTGAGCAAATGTTTTTAGCGCAAATCAGTTTGGATTTAAACTAATGGGAACTATTTAGAATGGGGACTAAGTTGCTCTAGAGAAGCATATGATCGAAGTTTACAATTCAGTCAATTCAAGCTCGCGAACTATTGGGTTATATCTAGACATAACTAAGGCATTTGATACACTCTCGCACAAAGTACTACTAATGAAACTTGAGCAAGCTGGGATTCGTGGATTATCACTGAAGTGGTTCAAAAGTTATTTGTCGACGAGATCACAATGCCTTAAAGTAAATAATTATTTAATGGACATGTAACTGTTGAGATGGGAGTACCGCAGGACTCTGTTTTAGGACCTATTCTGTTTTTGATTTGCGTAAACGATTTATGTGAAAATAAATGTAATGGTGACCTCGATGCTTTTGCTGATGATATAGCACTGAGCTACTCATGTCAGTACCTAATTGGAGTTGGGCTGGAACATTTGTTTGAGATGATCCACGTTTCTTATAAAAATGGTTTGATTTCAATGAGTTAGAGTTAAGTGAAAAAACGAATTTTATGTGTTATGAATTATGTAATACAAGTATTTTTAATGGTAAACTTATATTTCACACTACAAATTGTTTCAACTGTGCCTGTAACTGTCCATCTCTTGATAGAGTGAATAAAGTGGAATACTTGCGAGTAATTTTGGACAGTAATCTACGCTGGGATAAACATTTACTTTCTGTGAAGAAATGCCTTAGAAGTGCCTGGTCTAAATTTTACTACTTACGAAACAAGCGTCCACTTCCGGTTAAAAAACCGTTTATCATACTCTTGTTCATTCCTAAATCTCTTGTAGTATAATCTGCTGGGGCATTTAATATACGAACACATTCAAGTTTACGCTCGTTTTGTAAAAAAAATAATTCGGATAATGTTTTCCAAAAATTCATATGAATTTCCATTGTTTGTGGCCCTAAAATTGTTGCCACTGAGGCACATGTATTTATTCAAAGTCCTAAAACTGTGTTGTACCAGAAGATGCAATATGCCGAGTGGATGTGATAAATGTAAATATAATTTAAGGAGTGAGTCATTTGTAGTAACTAACAGACCAAGGTTAACATTATATAAATGTTGTTTTCATTACGTGGGGCCAAAGTTATTTCATTTAGAGCCCGCTAAAATTAAAAATATTAAATCCTCGAATAAAATGTTAAGACGTGCCTAAGACTTGCTTTACTCACAAGAAATAATTGAACATATATTAAAATGATCTTTACGGTTAATTCGACGTTACCTCTGTTCTAAAACCTCCTTAAGATCGATGGAAGTAGTTCCCCATTTTTTTCGATAACCAATTTCATTACATTCGATTGTTGGAATTATGATCGGTGTAATGATTGGTGTATGGATAAATACAGAACTGAAACATTGCTACTTGTTTAGTTTAACTGTTCCAGAAAGTGAGTAATGCCATTTTTGATGAGGTTTAACCATTACAATGTGAGAAAAGTTGTGAAAATACATGCCATTGCACATCGAAGGGTATTTGTCCCTTTAACACGTTCCCTGCCGGGCCCGAATTCTACTGTCATTCCGCGTGTGCCAGGCAAATATTTTCGAACCTATTACCAAACGGCAATAATGATATTGAGTCTGTCTTCGGGTTTTACTTATATTTCTCGGTATATTTACACTCATTACGTGATGCGCTATCGCTTGTACCTTTAATCACGTGCGACGCCATAGGGCGTCTCCCCACTTTTGACAATGTCTAAAATTTGATGAGACGCCATTTGGCGGCTCAGGCAATTGGATGTGCGTTCCAACTTTTTAGTGCTCACTGAAAAGCTATGATTGAAAATAATGTTAAAACAAATTTTAATTGTTGATTATGCTTTTAATAATATTTGCTACCGTATCCGGAGATGATTAGTGCAATGATTTAAATTTGGGAGACGTAGGTACGGCTGATCCGGACAGATCATAAGTTTTGTAGAAACTGAGGGCAACTTTGGCTTTACTGAGGGCAACTTTGCGGCTCATCGTCAGCAAGAATTCTTTTTAACATCCGCGACAGCCAACACGGGCTTTTCTAAAATGAAGAAACAGTGCTAAAATTAGTGCGAAAAATACTAATTCTCGATTTTATGTAATGATAATTTTATCGTCTAAATTACCAGACTTCGAAGACTTCCTTCAGTCTTATTTATATTTACCAGGTAGTGCGTCGATTTTTTTAGACCCTATCAACGGAATCCCATATAATATGCATCCATTCTTCTATCATTTATCGTCTTAACTGCAGGAGAGAGATCACGTGGGCACCTGGATTCCGTGTTTCATTCCACTGCATAAAAGCATTAACAATGCAAGTCCCAAAAAGAGCATCATCGGCCACCTTGTGGTACCACCTTACTGTTTTTCGATGGGTGTGAACGAAAGGGTGTCGGCAATGTCAATACCTCCCTTTATTTTATTGTACTCAATCACCATCTTTGGCTTAGTAACCACTTCCCCTCTTCGATTTCTTTCCCCGTGGGGATTATCTCCTATCTGATGGTGGTGGAGATCATGAATACGTCGCGCTGATCTTTTCAATTCTTTACTGTTGCTCCACAAGTTTTTCATAGCACTGAAATGCCTTTCTTTAATTTAGCAATCGTTATTTCTCTTAACAGCCCTTCCCTATTTTTCCTAATGGTTCCCACAAAATGAGACTTATCTCCCAAGATTTCTTTCCATAAGCGTGGGATGAATCACCTCACTAGAAGTATCTAAACATTACAGGTGGAGCAGGGGTGCCAAATTACAAAAAATATTGGGGGGGCCAAACCGGGGACCTTGTCTCTGTAAATTTTATAAGTAGCGAATTTTAAGTTTTTTAAGCATTTAAGAAGAGTCATACCTATGATCGACGTTAGAACCCTGATCACTGGAATCTAGATATCTGGACACTCCGGGGAAAATGACAAGTATGACACATTTTTTCCTCACATCTGTAATGAATTTTTGGGGGCTCGGGCCCCCTCAGGCCCAGTGGAGTCGGTGCCACTGAGAAGGAGTTATTAGAATGTGAATAAAAAAATGGAATAAGGAATCATACTTGCATTAGAAGAAGAAAGATTACCTGACTCTGAGGATTCATACGACTCCTCAGACACCATGAATTAGCGGTGTCTTCTTCAGAAAATCCTTCAAGGTCGTTGGTGGAAGCCGAATTGTCAGAATAAAACATATGCCCGATTTCTTCTTCGTTAAAACGTTTCTTTCCCCCAATAATGCGTGACGGCGTACACATGATATATTCACTTAACTGGTTATCACTTCCGTATCGAAGGCACAGACACAGAGAATAAATTTGGTATACTGATGCGCTCCTCACTCGGTTAGGCATGAGCGACAACTGAGGGAAGGAAAGAAACGAAAGAAAGCTCTTCAAATGTAATTTGAAACATTGTGTTGAGATATAATACCTCAAGCTTCCACTTGAAACATAGATTGATATAGCCATTGAAATATACTACTCCCGAAAAAAACACAAGAAACCGAAGGCGAAAAAATAATGAAATTGGAGCTGAAATGTGTTACCAATACCCTCCTTTCACAGAGGATAACATTGTCTCATCAGTGCATAAGGAAATGTAGCTTAAATTTCAAGTTCTATACATCGCCTGATGATTCAACGAAAATGCTACTTTGACGCCCATTGGCGTCTCACTAGTTGCGTCCAGCAGCAATGCGAGACGCCATATGGCGGCTCACTAACTCGGATTTGAAGTTATGTGAGACGCCCTATGGCGGCGCGTGGCAGGGAACGTGTTAAAGGAACTGTATTGGAGACATCCTCTTGAGTTTTACATTGATTCAAAAAGCTGGCTGCTCCAGGCTGAAAAATGTTTTGTTACCTCACATGCTTATATCCTAAGGCGAAAACCAAATGCTTCACGCGTGTTCACACTTCGCTGGTAACGTGCCGAGACTTGAAGCGATCGAACTCTTGCTTCCAAGGAGTACTTCATCGTGCCGTTTCTTAGAAATGCTCTTTGGTCGCGCGGTATTTCATTTTGCCAAGGCTAATGGTTGTGACATGCGCGCTTGAAACTGTCATTAGGTTCTCGCTCTCGGAGAGCACTCCATTTTGTCCTTTCAAGACATGTTAACACTCTCGAGCTAAGAGGTTAGCAAATCCGCCGTCACTTTTAGTGTGCCACTTCGTTTTCCGAACTTTCACCAGGTCGTGATCAATTTAACTAGGTCTAGAACGGAACCAGGATAAGGATATCTATCAGTGCAGTCAATTTTGTCTGCTTCTTTAGAGAGTGGGAGATTTCTCTCAGCCAAATCCTAGAATTACTCTAAGATTGCTCTTAAGATTGTGTACCTCTTCTTACACTCTTCACCTTATATGATCTCTTCTGTTGTTAAATGTTTCGTTTCTTTGTCGTCATTCCTTTTCTTCGAGCCTCGGTAGTTAATCAATTGGATAAATTGACCTGACATATGGAAGGAGTCGTTCAATTTCCCGTCACAATAATTTTATAAGCTTTGGCATAATATTTACCGTGGAATTTAACACATTCTGGTTGTTCTTTAATTGATAAACATTGATTTAAGAAGCTGATGTGTTATTTTTGCGGTATGTTTTTTATGTTAACCGTAGCATACGAAAAAACATATTTCATCAGTGAGTTCACATTATACTCAGCTCACTTATCCTCTGAGTATTTTCTAAACCATATAATTTCTCTTTGTTTACAGTTCTAATGTCATAAACTTGCCCCTCGCTATCTGCGGCTTTTCTTTACCCTTCACTTTTCAAACATACCTCCGAAATGAGACTGGCGTAAGCTTTCACCAAGCCTGCGTGTCTTTGTATGCATTGAATATCTATGAGAAGATTTAATAAAATAGTACGTGACTTATTTGCGCTTTATCTACATTTTACTTTAGTATTTGGTAAACGAGTTCACATGGTAGAATGGAGACTAAAAATGGCCAAAAATTTACCGTGTTTTACTAAGCACTGATGACTCATTGTAATGTTTTTCATCAAACTTTCGCGTGATCGCTGAGCTAACTGTAAAGTGTGTATTTTTTTCATTTATAGTTTTACTGATTAAATACTTGTCTTTATCTGCATTAAAGAAAAAAATTAAGGTGGTAATGTACCCATGACCAGTTCATAATTAGGTTTATTGCTCTTATCCGCATTTAAGGTAACTAGATAGCTATTCGCTGTTGGTCGATTCACGGTTCTTGGCGCTCCACGGCTGCAGGGCTTAAATTGGTTCTGAGCTAAATCCTTCTCTGAAAAACGGCTTACTTTTCTCGCCCATACGGATTCTTTTCTCGATACACTATCAGTGAAAATAGTGTAAAGAGACGTATTACTTTCAATGATCATTTAGAGTTTCAACGGAATTTCATATGGGCGTAATTCACTTACAACTCTCTCATCTCTCATTCGTGGAATCTTTTTCCTAAATCTCTGGTTATGATGCGATATGCACTTTTAGGTTAGTCTTGGAAGATGTACTTTCCCTCTTTCGTTTCGTGCCGTTGGAAAACTTGTGCACCCATCTCTTCGTTGTCAGTTCTTTTATCATGATCCGTGAGTAGCATCTCTTGTAATTATAATGGACGAGGGAAAATTTTCGAAAGCTTTGCTCTTGAGTGTGATCGATCGTTCCAGTTGCTCGTTGGCCGCGGGGGTTGCACACGCGAACCTGTACATTCGTTGCGACAGCAGCCGGAATGAGTCACGCGCGATCAAACGGAAAAAAGTGACTGTCGATGCGCGGCGGGTTTACTCCGAGATTTCTCCGAGGAAGCCTTACTGTCAATCTGATGACATTGGTTTACTACTGGCGTGGGGAGCTAAGTTGTGTGCTCAAATAAATGGGAATAAGTGACTCAGATTTTGTATCCGGTAGAAAATATGTGGTTGCTGTAAACTTTAAGGTAATGACGATAAAATTATCTGGATGGAGGTATGTAAAATTGTGAAAAAAATCTCGAGGTCGATGTGTAAAACCAACTGTCGTTAGTTAAGATTTTCGATAAGCTAACGACGTAGCAACGTCGATAAGACTTGCCATCGAGTTAGAGAAATCCCCTACTGGGGTCATGTGTAAGAGTTTTCGGGATGATTGTCCTTTACCTGCGTTGCGAGGAGTCGTCCCCTCCTTCGTCTAGCCCTCTCCCGAGGGGAAATCTTCGCTTCGTCGACCTTGCGCGTGATCTCGTTTCTTTTGGCTTCGGACCGCGAGAGGGCAGCGTTGCCGCCCAAGCATACCTACCACGCGGGTGGAGCGGGCCTGAACGACGGTTGACCATTCTGTCTGAACCGCCGAGGAAATATATTTGAACAAGAGCGAATATCGGCGGACGACTGCAGGACTTTCTGCAGGACGACTGTTATATTTGTGTTTTCTCAGGTCGGCCTGTGGACATTTTGTCACACATATTTGTTTACTCGCTACTCTAGTGAGATCCCGATTTTAATTATTGTAGAATAAGCTATAATTAGGGCTTTAAACCGAAATTCATATTCTAGCTTTTGGTCTGTTGATATTTGTGATCAGTTGAATCCATCACTTTTTGAAGTTATTCGTCGTGAGTGCGGATACTCCAGAAAATCAATTGAAAGCTAACATTTAATTGATCTTATTGCAGTCATCGTCGTCCTGTGGGTATTTTTGAAAAGCGTACAAAGTGGCTGAAAAAATTGAGTTTCTACGGGTACGAAGATTGTTTTCATCGGAAATGTGCTTGAGACTTCTTATATCTGATGAAAAGGTCATAACCTCTTTCAAAAATATGCACCAAAAAAATTGAGTAATTGCACTGCTTCAATCACCTATATTAATTAAATGTCTCTCTTTGGCGATGATATTTAAATATGCAATACATAATATGTATATATAATTTGAAGAGGAAAAGGTAGATTTATACTTTTAATATGAATATTAGCAAATACTCCAGCTATTTTTACGGGTATTACTTATTATTTTTTAGGTAGCGTGGCGTTTATAATTATTTATTTTTTACAATTACTTGCACGAAGTTACGTTGACTTATATTTTATAAATTAGTGTTTAAAATATATGCTCAAGGATCGAAAGTCAGGAATAGTGAATAGTTTTTCTCAGTCCCTAGGAGTGATTTGTCTGTTTCCATTAAATGCCGTCCTAAGCATTCTGTTAACATCTACTGTCATTCTGTCAACAGATCGTAGCACCGAAGGCAGGCACCTAGTTCATTTAAAAAATAATACCTGTATTTGTCAATCTGACTGAGTATAGAGTGCCCATTACTCCATCTTGCCTCTCGTTAACAAAAAGTGAAGCAGACGGTCGTAGCTATATGAGGCATAGAAGTGGAACCTTTAAACATTGGTGAATTCCTTGCTACTAGTGACGATTAGTCGTTGCCTCGATGCACTACGTACGTAAAACCTCTAAACGTGACAGCAGTACTACCTAGGAGTACCAAAAAGCATGGGTCATCAGATATTCTCTCTTTTCCGTCAACAGTCAAGAAGATAAGACGCACAGGATGTACTATGAAGAAGAGCCGAAGCAAACCACCAAGTTTCCTTCCCAGCGGTTTCCATCTGATAGGGAGATTTAGGCGATATTGCCCAAGAGATGAAAATAGCCCTTTCGAGCGAGCTAGTTGGCGCTACACCCAAACATTCACGTTGCTTCAGTGCATTGGAAATTTTATCCACCCCGCTGCCATCTCGGTATAATTGTTATTTTTATTCCTGTATAACCACATGTTGCTATGCTATAAATCTATAACTTGTTTTGGTAGGAATGCATTTTATATTCTCAGCGCACTCGCCTTGTATTATCTCCACTAAAGATGGGTTGGAAAACGGTGCTCCTATAAATTCGATATTGGCGATTGCTGGGTATCAGGGTGCTGTGGTGGGTTGTGGTTTGGTTTCCCAACCCGTGGGCTCAGACTCAAATCCCAGCCGTGGCGAAGACTCTTTCCCTGATTGAGTGTTTTGTAGAGGGCATTTCAAGTAATTGATTAGAGAATAGAGCCGATCGAGAGTGAAAATGAGGAAATTGTGATAAATGGTGCTAATCGGCCTAATAAAACGAGCGAAATTTTCTCATAAAATATGTTGTTCTCGGGCTAAATTTTGCTGGTGAAGAAGCTTCGAATACAAAAAAATAGATTTCGTAGTAGCTGCAGTCATAGTAAAAGTCGTTTAGTAACGGTAATGTATATTTCCGTATATGTATATCTTTCAATTTACAGTATTCTAATTTTTATGCATGTATCTCAATTGGAGAATTAAAATTACGCCATAATCTGACGATTTGCGTTATTAGTACTGCTCTTGTAGAAGTCATTTTCTGCCCTCAGTAACAGTAGTAGCGTTGACGCTAAATCATCGCATCTAATATATTATTACATATGGCGTCACAGACAATCATTGCTATCATGTCTTATCTGTGATTTAATCACGGGATAAATCTCTCATCGCGTAATTTTTTCTAATCTCAGAATACGATTTCCTCCACATTCTTCCTTGATGTTTTTTTTTGAGAAAATAAGACAGGAGGCTGAAATATTTTGTTGATCTATAAGTTATTATATTTTAGAGGCTAAGTGAATCGCATCGCAAGGAATCATTTGCTCGCCGATACGAACGCGTAACTCCGAGCGTACCTTGCCTTGCACGGACTAACCTTGTCAGTGATTCTTCTGCACAGATCTAGTTTTTATTGGGGTCGTCTTTTTAAGCGCTCGAAATCCGGTCAGCCATAATATCCCCATGGAAAACGTCCACTAAGTTAGCAAAATTCTGACTTTGGTCATTTCGTGATAATGCGTTGTTAATATAACTATGAAGAGCACAAACCGTTTTCTGAAACAAAAGTTGAAACCACAAGAGTGGTAAGGCTCACGGCCCAAAAGAGGTTCTACATGCCGTCGAAATCGGCTCTGTCAACATGCTGAGGAATGGTTACAGCTGATAAGGGCTGTCGAGTTCATCCGTTCTGATGCTAATAACAGGTTGAGTGTCCGCTGTTATATACTGGCTGTCATAGATGAATTGGACCGAAGTACTGGACTTACGATTATTTACGGGGATCGAGTTGGTCTGGTGGATACTATGTTGGCTGCCAATCCTTCGGGCCTAGATTCAAATCCCGACAGTGGGTGAGAGGTAGGGGCGCAGCTAGGAATTAAGACTAGGGGGGGTTTAGGTGCAACTAACACCGTGGTGTGTGGGGGTATGGACTACCCAACAGGATAAGCGGAAGGTGAGAGATTAATAAATTGCGGAATGTTAAGATAAATGGTTTAAAATGGTGACCTTTACGGCTTTCTGAGGGATATTTTATTAATCATTGCATTATTCTATTAGTAATATCAATCCACTTAAGTAAAATGGATTAAACTTAAAAATTTCTCTGAGCTCTTTGGGGGGTGGGGTTTGTCCCCAAAAACCCCCCCTCGCAACGCCACTGGTGCGAGATATGAGAAGGGACTGCCCGATTTTTGCTTTAATGAGGACATTTGAACGCGAGCAGTCCGTCCGTTGGATGGGAACGCCGCTTCTCTCCCTCTCCATTTAGCGCATTCCATCTGATTTGGCGATATTACTCCCTAAAAACTTGAGCTATCATTTGGTTATTTCAAGGGTATATAGTCAACTCATGCTAACATTTGTCTCCATCTAACATACTAACGATATACATTCAAGAAAATATTACGGTTAAATTTTAAAATTTAAGATGCAGGGAAATTTTGCTGGTGCATACTCAATGTATACTGAATATTTCAAGATGGCAAGTTTTAAACAAGTAATTCGTATCGAAAAATGACCGGCCGAGTGATAATAATGCGTCCTTTTCATCCGTGGTGCAAGCTTAAATTAAACAGCGCGCTTATGATGACTCTGGGTCTTTCAACCTTTGCTTCCGTATCCATTTCTATGATGATGCTGTCTGACGCCTACTCTATAAACTACTCTACCAAGACTTCTCTTACTGAAAATATAAAAGACACCTCGAGGTGGCTATGGAGTAACCTAAGGCTGAGGAGGACATTTTTGAAATCCCCAACTTCACCAATAATATGGAAAATGGGAAGGGATAGAATAGGATTACACACTTGTTATTTAGTTTTTAGCAAACTCCTGACCCATATACCTACTCGTGAGCAATTATTTTAGTGGATATAATTTTTTTAAACAGCTGTCCTTGAACTAATGCAGCAGTCAAAATCAGCTATTCGGAGATCACGCGATCTGGGATTCTGCCATTTTGATCATGGTCGCATGCGCAGAAGCCGAAAATCCGTTTGCTTATACTTACTCCGATAATGAGAGAGCTCTTCGCTATCATCTGATCATCCTTATGTCCGAAAGTCATGGCTGAATTTGATGACCTGTCGCGCCGCGCCCGAGGCGGCGAAACCATACTTTCCCGCGTGCGGGTTGATGGATAGAAGCGGCATTTGACGGCTGAGCGCCCGTGTGCCTGACCTGGTTCGGCCTTGCGTGGGGCCGTAGGCTAATGTAGGTTGCGGGGGCGTCGTCACCCCCTCTCCCTTCTCACCTGAAAACGAAAGCGAAGTGATGATGCACGATCACAAGACGCCCGTGCAAACGAGAGTACTTAGGCTTAAGATGCAACGAACATATCCCTTTACATCATATTTTTCAAATTAAAATATTTTTCTTCTGCAGTGGACCGTTATTTGGTCACATGAAGGCGCCATGTATATCCAATTAGTAAGTAAGTTTATAGTCTTAGTTTGCATTGATTTTTCGGAGAATTGTAGCATTGAATTTTAGTTTTTTTTTTCTTCATAATTTAGGGTGCAATGCACTTTAATGCACTGCACACAATGCAATTAGGGTGCTCTCACTAGTAGCCTTTGCTTCAGTTTCAGCTGCACTCACTCTGGAAAAGTATACACGTCTCATGCACTCTCGACAAGTTATATCTCTTCTCAATGCTTCAAATTTTATTCTTAAATGGTGGTAAAATACGCAGAAAAGCAGCACAAATCAAATCCGGGATAAAAAGCCCACTTATTGAGAGAGCGACCGAGGGAAAATATTCTTTTCATTCTCTCTATCCTCTCTTTTTATCCGCATTTATCCTCTTGAGTATATGAAAAAGAGGGCTGAGGGTGACTAGTCGGCTATACAGCAGGCATCTCACAAGGAGGTGTCGGGAGAGTGATGTTCGAGATTTGATTACCGATGGTCTTTTCTGAAACTATGCATCTAATATTGAATATAATTCGCGACGCAAGCCCTCGTTTGGGGGTGCATTTAAAATTCATAAAAATACGATGAAAATAGAGAAAAATATCAACTTATCAATCAAAATATCGCCCAGACGCCCCTGGAAAATATCTCATGATAAGTGTCCCAACACAACTATGTCACGCCACTTGTTTCTCGAGAGAAGCCATGGTGACCTAAATCTGTACTTGGGAATATATCTCGAACCCAGGCCTATGGGGGAGAAAGCCTTTTTCAACTTAACCTTTAATTATAGTTTCAGAAAATAACATCGGCATTCAAATGCCGAACATCACTCTCCAGATATCTCCTTGTCAGTGAAATTAGGATTTAATTTACTTGAGATTACGTGTATCTCTTGCTCGACCGGTCTTTCCTGACGGATTTCTACCTTAAAGCGTTAGCGTTAATCCTGAAATATACGAGTATAGACCATTTTATAAAACCGCTGTCAAAATTTTCCTGCGCCTTGAATATGAAAATTTTACCTTTAAATTATTTTCTCAGGTGGATTTTTTTATCTTTTCATCTGTGCTGAAAATGCCTATTCAAGGGGGAGAATGGGGGCTCGCGATTATATGCCACAGATTTGCGGAGTGAAACCGACTCGCACCTCCTGCTGCTCCCAGTGAGGTGAATATCAATCAGCCGCGGTTAGCCGTGGGTTACGTGAGGTTATTCACGGTGGATATGGACCCGATTCCCGAATTGGGCGAGATCTTTCCCACATCTGAATGAATGGATGAGCGGCTTGGATGGAGAGCATTAGGTTAGGGAAATGAGCTATGGGAAGCAGGTCCTTAAAAAATCCTTTTTCCTGCGCACAGTAAGAGAAAAGACAACGCTATTGAAATCAAAAGTTTTCAATATCTTCTGCTTTACTATAATTATTTGGCGGAGTAAAATCCCCGCCTTGCAACCCTGGGATCGTGGATTCGAATCCCTAATGGGTAGGTTTTACCCCATCTAGGGCTTGGATGTGTGTCCGTGACGATGAACTTAATAGTAGGAGAGGACTTCACTGTCCTAATTCGGATGGTTGTAAAAGAAGACATTTTATCATCATAATTATCAAAGTATTATACTGGTCAAGGTAGGTTTAAATGGAGCATTAGTGAATTATTCTGGACGTCTCACCTCCCATTACGATCTGCCCTCTTAAATTCACTGTCATTTGTACTTCCTTCCATTTAAACTATTAACCCTTAACCAGTGACGTGCAATTCTTGTTACACTACCAGTGACGAGCGGTCTGGGCAATGAAACGCAATGAAACAAAAATTCATAAAACGTTGCAAAGTCATTTTTATTCCTTAGTTTAATGTTTCATTGACTTCTCAACTATTGTAAAACTTATAAATATTATGCATTCCCAATACGAACCAACTTTTTCAGTAAAAATTGCTATTTGAAAGAGGATCAAAAAACTGATATCAAAAACACTTGAGTTGTTATTATTATCGTACTTTTCGTAATTAAATACTTAATTATCCATGTTATGAAACTTAAAATGCTTCCTTACATATTATTGATCATTATTATTATTATTATTCTTGAAAAATCACTATAAATTGTTTTAAACAACTTTTTTAATTATTTCCGCCTGCATTACGTTTATTAGTTTTTCCAATTTAGTGACGTGAGATCTCACAGACCGCTACTAAAATTCAGTTTCAAATTTTCGGAAATAAATAATAATAACGTTGAATTTTAAGAGATCCCTGTCCTTATTATACAAAATTATGACGCACACGAGGATTATAGACATTTTGAAATAGCAATTTTGAAAATATTCATCATTTTAGACGCGCAGCGGTCTCTCAGACCGCACGTCACCGGTTAAGGGTCAATCTTACATTGCTCCTCCCCCTCTGCCGTTCCATTAGCATTCATACGTCATGCATCGTTTTCAATATCCCTTTACTGCTACATACCCGCCCCCAACCAACTCGTGTGTTTGCTTGGCCCTTATCTGTCTCCGTATCTCATACGAGAGCTTTCTCTCCTCGCCAACCATGCCCATCACTTCGTCTTTGCTCCTCCCCTCCCCACTCCTCCTCCTCCTTTGCACCACATTTCCTCTCGCCCTTCTTCCTCTGCTTCCTCGTTTCCGTGCCGCAAACCTCTGCACTCCAGATCAGATTCATCTCTCTGTTTCTGTTGGTGTCAATGTCATTTCTTTTCCGAAAGAGCATCTACTTTCAGAGTGGCTGATATGCATTAGCTGAAGTCTTTTTTTTTCAAATATGACGCCGCGTTGGTGCGGAGGGAGTTTGACTCACCGTTGGTCCGGTGTTACCTTCGAACGCAATTGGTAATTTTCAATATTTATCTGATCTTAGGAATGCTTGAATTCATTATCTTTTGCATTGCCTGCCATCAGTCAAAGAAGCTTTTTATTTAAATTTCATATTTTTTCCTACGCTTCACTGTATGCCTAACAAATATTGCTATATTTAGGCATAAATAGGTAGAAGAATTCATGGACGAATAATTCCGGGAATTTTAAGGCGTACACGGAAACAAGGGAAGGAGGAGACGGAAAAAGAAATAGTTGACTTCTGGCTTTCACGTGGAACATCTTGTACGACGACAGTGTGGTGGTTTCCCATCCTGCGCCCTTAGGCCGAGCGCCAGCTTGTTTTCCGTCGACTTAAAAATTTTTAGCTCCAGTTTTTCGTCGTTATTTTTTGTTTATCTTGGCTTCTTACATAAAAAATGTCTTCCACCAGCTATAAAGAGGGCATCCTTCCTCTGTGGTTATGTTTTGCTGCGTCTTGATTATTTCAATAGATCATATCTCTTTTTGAAAATAGGATCAATCATCTCTTATTAGTTCCGGGAAAACTCTTTGAGTCAAAACTGAAATTGTTAAATTAAGTCGGAGGAGCGTATTATTGAGGGAAAATATTAATTCCATAAATTTAGCTGCCGTTTTTATCCCGGTGTCGTATGAGATCTTCCTGGTGTTTACTCAACTTGTGCGCTGAGATCACATCATATATACCCTGGTATTCCGGGGTTATCAAAAATTACAACTTTATGAACAAAAATGAGTAGAGCCATGAATTAGCGCAAGTTGAATTTTCCTAGTTTTGGTGAAGCCCGGTGTGGAGGCAGATTTCCTATCCCTTGGTGCCGCGGGGGCAGGCTAGTCCCCGCCTTCCACCCCCAGGCCCGACCCCCGGCGGCCCAAGTCAATGCCGTCCAATTGTTTGACAATGATACTCAAGGCCAGCCACAGAGAGCGGGTCGATTGTCGTTTTTTTTCAATCACTGCACGAAACAAAGGAACAGGTTGCTTGCCGACTTCGCAGTGGCCGCTATTGCGTTTGTCCCCTTTCATCTTTTGCGTATAGTAAGCTGGAGGTCTGCACCTTGCTGATATCTCAAATCGAAGATCCCCAAATGATAATTTTGAGACATTGCGATAATGTAGATGGGCGCGATCAACTCTTGCTACTTGCGAAAATCGTGATAATGGGGAAACGTCTCATCGTGATGTCATTGATGACATCGTTAGACGTATGTGATGATATAATCTTCTGTCAAATTTTCGGTACATGTAAATTTGTGAATTTCAATGTCATCTCCTAGAAGCTTTAAATTATCGCTAATTTGTAAAAGGGTGGTTTCCTTTTATTTTTTATTGCCTAAATCGAAAGACAATTACTCCTGGAGTACGCATTTCACGATTTTAGATTTTCGAATGACGATACAAATTCTTAGCGATTAAGCGAAAAGTGAAAATTTTCAAGCGCGCGAAAACGCAACGGCTAAGTAGGAATGATGGGAGAACCCCGCGTGACGTATTTCTGGTTCCCGCTGCCGCCCTGTGAGGTGACCTTGAGGCGAGGCTTGAGCGCTGATACGACGCAGGCTGCTAGCAGGTAGCAGAGTACCCTGCTAACAGGTAGCGCTTGGCTTAAATATAGATTATTAGTACCTTATCAAACAAAGGAAACTTTCCGACCTTAGACAGTTTTAATAAGTGATTATTAAAAGATGTTTCCCTGAGCTCTGTGACTCATGCATGCATTGGTAATCTCAGACGATGTAAAACTCCTATCCTCTCGTGTAGAAACTAGGTCCCTGTGACGTCACGTGGAGTGGAATCGCATGGGCGCCAATCTGGCCTTTTTCAAACGAGGTTAAAACTGACCATTGCCATTCGTCTAAACTGGGATTTCTATAACCAAATAATTTGTGTATTATGGAAACCCTAATGGTGGGTAACGAATAGCAATCAATGCATTTTGTTTTCTTTGGTGAAGGAAACTACCCTATTCCACCGACAAACGACCCAGGCTAATGCAGGCTCCTGCATGTCCCTTGGGAACAGTTAATTTTTTCTGCATCATTCAGCGAGGTATTTTCTAGTACTTGCTTCACGGTCCCAAATCAGCTGCCAATTATCATATTTTTTAATCAATGAAAATTGTATTCAGTGTATAACAGAGGATTGAGTATTATCCGTGGAAACAATTTTATTCTTTGACAATCAAAAAAGCCACCAAAACACTTTCTCATCTTTAATCGCTCGATCTTATTAGCTTAACGAGTTAAGCTCACGAAAATTAATACCATATTTATTTATGAATAATAAGTACGGTGCTAGAGTAAATGGTGACTGTCCAAGTGTACTGAATTTCCTGCCCGCTTGTCCAATTATAGAGTGATTGAATAGTTCGTGGCACTCCGTTGAAAGCGAATTTTCGGCATATATGGGCATTTTCGCAAATTTAGCTGGTTGAAAAGAGAAGCCTCCTAAAAACATTAAGCAGAAGAAGGGACAACTTAGTTGGCCACATTTTGAGGCACGATGGTCTGATGAAGACAATCGTTGAAGGACAAGTAGAAGGGAAAAAGGGCAAGGGACGGCCCCGAATGAGTTATATAGGACAGGTTATAAAGGATGTAAAAGAGAATAAATATGTAGCTATGAAGAGATTAGCAGATAGGAGAGAGAAATGGAGAGCTGCGTCAAACCAATCTTAGGATTGTTGACTAATGATGATGATGATGATCTGTGGATGCAATACATTGTCTTGAATTTTTTGCTTGACGAAACCCATTGATATCACGAATAGATAATCCTCTGACTTATATCGACAATTTCAAATTTCGATGCTTCGTGATGTTTTTAAATATTGCCATTTTTGTGTCATTTTTGGCAATCAGATTTTTAGGTCAAGACACAAGAAAACGTAATTTTAAAATATTCACTGAATTTTACGAGTGTCATAGTTTGAGGATGACGAGTAGTCACCGAAAATAAAGCTATGCATTTGAATTGGTGGCTGGGTTTTTAAAAAACATAGGTAGATAACAGTATAAATAAATATACTATCATCATCATCAGTCAACAATCCTAAGGTTGGTTTGACGCAGTTCTCCATTTCTCTCTTCTATCCGCCAACCTTTTCATAGCTACATATTTCTTCTCTTTTACATCCTTAATAACCTGTCCTATGAAACTCATTCGGGGCCATCCCTTGCCATTTTTCCCTTCCACTTGTCCTTCAACGATTGTCTTCATCAGGCCATCGTGCCTCAAAATGTGGCCAACTAAGTTGTCCCTTCTTCTGCTTAAGGTTTTTAAGGTTCTCTTTTCTCTCACTCTCCTTAGCACTTTCTCGTTACTTACACGCTCGATCCATTTTATCTTCATCATTCTTCGGTAGCACCACATTTCGAATGCTTCCACTCTTGACTTCTCTGCTGCTGTCAACGTCAAAGCCTCGCTTCCATAGATAAACATACTCCATATGTAGCATCTGATGAATATTTTCCTTATTTGTATGCTTGTATTCTTAGCTGTAAGAAGATTCTTCTTTTTGTATAAAGCCCTCTTCGCCTGCGCTATTCTGACTATTTCTTTCTTGCTTCGTCCGTCGTTGGTAATTCGGCTTCCCAAGTAAGAAAACTCTTTCACCTCTTCAAGCTTATGCATTCTTATGTTGATTTTCGTCTTAGCCTCCTCTCTTTTGCAGCAAACTAATATCTTAGTCTTCTTTATGTTGATTTTCAGCTGAAATCTGGACATTGTCCTTTCCATATTTGTCAAAGTCTTCTTCAGATCCTTATCTGACTCGGTTATGACTGCTATGTCGTCAGCAAATCGCAGCATACTA
This sequence comes from Ischnura elegans, assembly GCF_921293095.1. NCBI lineage: Eukaryota > Metazoa > Arthropoda > Insecta > Odonata > Coenagrionidae > Ischnura > Ischnura elegans. Next base: position 89,919,739 of record NC_060259.1, read on the forward strand.
ATTTTTTCTCCGTGGATATTGACACTCGAAGCTTTCTGCTTGATTTCATTGATGGCTTTCTCTATGTAAACATTAAAAATTTTGGGGGTAGGTGCGCACCCTTGTCTCACCCCTTTTCTTATTCTTGCTTCTGCACCGTTGGGTCCACATTTGATCACAGCTACTTGGTTTTCATTCAAACTATGAGCAATTCTACGATCATTGTAGAGCACTCCGATTTCTTTCAGAATTCTAAGCATTGAATTCCATGCCACGTTAAATATATTGTACCATGTGAATTCAATGTGCCCCACTATGTTAGTTCAAATTGAGGGAATTTTGCACGCCAACGGTTATCTTTATCGTGTCTTGCGTGGAAGAATTGGGCACATTTGGGCGATGAGCACTGTATGTGCCAAGGAGTTGTGATTCGCGCGAGAAACTAGGGCGAGAGAGCCGAGGTGCGCGGCCGAAAGGCGTTTGGTAGCCGGAGGCTGTGAAGGGGAGAGAGAGAATTGTGTTTGTATAAGGTAACCAACCAACAGTTTGAGAGAGCCGATAGCAGCGAGATAGGGCCATGTCGCTTTGAGCAGCGTACCTGACCTCTGAGGTCCAAGGAAATCCAAGACGGATCCCGCGAACCAGATAAATGTGCCGTTCTTAAGCGGAGGCATATTGTAGGCGACCATCTTCTAAAGGAGAATCAGTAGAAATAAGTCCACGTTTTACATGATCGTGAGGTGCTCTGAAGTAGAGCATAGAGCCGCTTCTGTTGTAAGCGTAGTTAAATTAACAATTAGTATTGGATCGTTCATCTTAGTTACTTAGTATTTTCCAAGCACACCGCTTAATTTAATAACTTAACTTAAGTTAATTTAAGCAAAAGTGATTCTCGGCTTCTATGCATGCGACCAAGATTGAAACCGCACAGTCACCGATCACTTGACGTATCTAATTGGACTACAATGACGATGGCGATTGTTTAAATTTTATTAATTTCGATTAAAGATTTAATTTTATAGAACTCAAAGCTCACGGAGGAAGAAAAGTATCACCATAGTAATAAAAACTAATTATAAGTGTTTCCTTGGGTAACGCCTTCCGTTTCCTTTTTTTATGTTAAATTTTGGGTTTTTAATTTTGGCCATTTCTGTCTTTGCAGCCATTTTAATCGTGTCTACCTTTATTTACTTAATGTACGACATAATTGATATTCTATAATCCTTTATTTGCAGAATGTCAGGGTGGAATGTCTCGGTTGTAACGAATGAAGTTATCGATGTTTTTAATATTTTAGAAATACTGAAACTTATAAGGCGCCTCCCCCCACCGATGGGAACAGGTTCCCCCACCTTGAGTGTGTGGAACTCTCACACCTGTGGCCAAGAAAGGGGTGAGCTCTGCCCTCACGTATCCATACCCGCCCGCGGGATTGCTGGGAGAAGGTGATGATAATGCTGAAGTCGGGGACTCAATGTTGGGCTTAGCTTTTGGCTACAGCGCCTTGCGCGATCTCTTTTGCATGATGCCTCGCTCGCGCCTGTTCCGACCGCGGATACAGCGGGACGGTCGCGACTCCTTGGAGGGACTTGTCACGTGGGCCACACCACGAGGAGGAGGAGGGCTAGAATGTGAATGAGTCAGCGAGGGCGAAAGGGAGGCGGCAGCTGCAACGAAATGAGAAAGTTTCCCTTCTCGCCGTCGAGTTCTCATTTTTTACTTTCCCTTATAAGTACCGCGGCTGCATAATGCCAATGAAAGTGTATCCAATATGGCTATAGTCGGCCTCTCGATACGCTCCGGAGAAAAGAGATCTGTTTGGGGACGTGGATGCAGTTCCTATATTACTATGAAAGGCCTTCGCTGGTTATTTTATCCCTGTACTTTCCATCTAGGTTGCCTTAAGTTTATGTGGCTGGGTGCTGCAGGATTTTAATTTATTATCTTTGCGGAAGTTAATCTAGTGTGAAATGCATCATTGTATGGATATTTTTGTCGGTGCACTTTTCATGTTTCCTGCCATAAATTGAGGGTGGACGTAATGTAGGGTATTAGTAATCAATTATAACATCTAGCCAGGTTATTCAATTACTTGGACGATTGTGGCTTTTTTGTGTCAGAAATGTCAAATTGAAATCGCCTTAGTCGGATGCGTATTTTCAGTTACTGTATATAAGGACGGCTGAATAAATCCTAGTACGCATTGAAAACCTGCAAATCACAAAATGTGTTTTAAAAATCTGCCGATTTACATTCTTCACCCCTGTTAAATATTCATTTGATTACGCAATTAGTTTTATTTGCTGTGTAAATAAATATTCGATATCCGGCGTATACTATTTCAGGTTTCACGAATAAACTATACGCATATTTCACCGAGCTCGGTAAAATCGAAATTTCTTTTATTCATGGAGAAGACAGTACATGCACACTCCAATGGCGTGGACGAGGCAGAAAGTCAATTGGTGCAACGTATCAGTTGCTGCGATTGACGAGGTCTGTACACTAATATGAACTTCACACTGTTGGCAAACCTCTTTCTTTCATCTTCTGTAAAATTCACTTTTAGATATTTACTACCTTTCCCATGCCAACGCTTCAATTGCAATTCGATCTGTCTACGTACTATTTTTAACTATTTATTCTTGTGACATTTTTGTGGCCGGTCAGCGGCTGGAACTGAAATCCAGAGTTTTCAGCACCAGAATAGTGACGCAGAATGCATTTTTCATCAAGCAGTGCAAACAACTGAAGTGCTTATTCGCAGATAAATATTAATTTGTGGTGATCGTCGGTCGCCTCTTCGAAATACATTACCTTTGAACGTCGTCAGTTACGGCACTTGTGACACCGCCAAGTTACTTCGTCGAACGACTTTGCCTTGGGGTTTACCGAAGAATGTTCTATTAGAGTCTACTTGTCTCTGTACTGTTAGGGACGGCTGCGTTTGAAGTGACTCTTACGATTTATGGCTTAACGGGAGACCACAATCGGTGTCTACAGGGTTGTGATTGTGGTAGGTTTTCAAACAATTCTCTAATTTGAGTGGACTATGTAGCTGCATTACCTAATTAAGTCGTACAATTAGATCAAAAATTATATTTCATTTTGCAAATTTGGGGGATGGAAGGGAAAATGTGATTTCGAAGAAGAAGATCTTTCCCATTTAGCCACTCCCTCGTATATTTATGAGAAGAATACGCGAGCGTTGAACCCATTTCTCGTGGTGACGTCATTAGAGGTCTGTTATAATGTATCACCTTCATTATTCACATTGCACATGGGGAAGGAATGGCTGATAAGTGTGTGAACCGAAGAGAACCACGCGATGCTCACGCCCAAGGCCGAGGGGCAGCTAAGAAGCGGAGGCGCGCTCGGCATGAGTTCGTGATGTCATCAACTTATAATTGCGAAATAGTTAAGGACGTACATTTTCATAATGAATTGCTGAAGAAGTAGGCGACGAATCGCTAAATGGATCGATGCGGCCCTCTTAATTTTTTAAGGAATGGTATGGATGTTAATTTTCGTATGCAGATTTTCACAGCTTCTTTTATCGATGTTTCCCAATCTAATGACCAACGGCTATCGCCTTCCGCGAAAATTCAAAATCGAGTCAACAATGGGTTAACGAAACCTATATAAGCTCGGGACGAGAACGGTTTCCTTCCCATTCTCTTGCGAACGCTCCCAGTAGGAGGAGCGAAACGTCGAATAAGAAAACCTAATGTTATCTATGTTATGAAAACCTATGTTACCTATGCATCAATTCCCGAAAACAACCACCAACAATGGTATGGATAGTGAACGAGCCCATTGACTTGTGTACTTCTTGAGGAATTCTTTCATGGGCAGAGGAAGAGTCTATGGCTCTGTGTTCTCCTCTAGCCCACTGGGCCTTCATGTTGCCAGAATTTCCTCCGAATCCGTGAAGCAGGAAGCAATTCGCCGGACGTGCTCTTCTTTTTCCCCAGGCGACGGCGTGCCCCCCGGCCGACGGGACGCGGCCAATGCCCTCGGCGGTTTTTTGCGAGGTGTTACATTTGGCCGCGGTGTTGTCCACGTCTTGCGTCATTTTTTGCACGTTGTGCTTGCCGTAATCTTAATGACGGAGAGTGGTTCTTTTTGCGACTCCTATGCCTTCCGTCGTTCGGCAAGCCCTTACCCTTCTTCCAAAGTTCCACAATCCTAAATAGGGGCGGATTGAGGAATTTTCTGGGAGGGGCGCTTATTTACTTTCCGCAGAGCCTTGATGATGTGCAATACCTGTCAGCGAATATGTTTCTAAGGTGGTATGGGCGCAGCGAAGTAGCTTTTAGACTCATGATAAAATATAAGCTACGAATGGTATTTTCCGCACTTTAATGTTTAACCGACCGTGGTTTCGAGACAGTACGTTATTTTCTTCGTGGTCGGTAGAAGAGTTATTAATAAAAGTGTGGAAATTATCATTTGTGGTTTATATTTTACCTTAAATATATCGTATTTCCACCACGTTAAGCCTAATACGATTTCATAGCTTTTACATATAAATCAATGGTTTTCTTTACATTATATGTTTCTCTTGTGATATAGGAACATTCATTGGAGAGTCACCTTAAATATTACCATCTTTCTAATGTTTCCATAAATTACGGGGGGCGGCCGCTCCCTTTTACTCCACATTTTTCAGCGATTGAATTAAGTTTGATATACTGCAGCCTTCCATTTCCCAAGCCATTTTCTTTAGTTTTCCTTCCTTGCGTCCTTCTCTATCTGCCGCAAGTACTTTTTTCCCTTGACCCTCCCCGAGAGGCTTCTCCTCATAGTTTTTACTCAATTTTTATTTCTCTCGCAAGTACTGTGCCTATCCTATCTCCGTGTCCATTCTATGGCCCATCCACTGGCTCTTTCCCTGGCTTATGCTCCTCCGCTGTTCCCATTCTTCTCCTCATCTTTGTCCTACCTCGCTTTTCATCCAATCCGTCCATTTAAATACCAGCACCCGCCGCCAACACGTCTTGAAGGGTACAGTTCTGATCAGCACTGCTTTTCCAATGGTCCATGTTTCTTGTCCGTGGAGTGCTCGTCTTTTAAATTTTTAAGCGCACGTTTAATTAAATTAAGTAGCCATAGAAATATCTATAAGTTAAAGCATGTTAGATCATTGATGAATGGTGGCTTCATTTACTCGCACATTACTATTGTGGCTTTCACGTCTCTTTGTCATTTTCCCCGAAATTCTTGCAATAAAAAATGAGTAACCTCATCGATATTTCTCATTATTCTTAAGTAAATTTACCCAAGCAGTTGGAGTCTCACATGGGTACATTTAGGTAATTTCAGAAGTGTTTTATTTTGAAAGTTAGAAGTAAATTGAAAGAAATTGTATCGAGGACGAAGCTTTTGCTTTTTCCACATTCTTAGTAATTTATAGTGTATGTATATAATGTATGATCAATAATTGAAGCCTTGTTTATATGAGACACTAATTATGCCTGCGGGTCATTTTCCTACCTTCAATACAAGCTTCCACTCCTATATAAGATTCAGTTCACGCAGTGCCGCATCATGCGGAAAACGAAATAATGTTTTCTTGACGCGTGACTCAACTGTGTCCAGTCAGGACTACCCGGATTTCTTGGGAGTGTGTTTGAGCTCACGCGTGTTAAAAGTTTTTCTGGGCACCTAATCGCAAGTGGATAAGACGTCCGCGAGCTCTGTTACATATTTAGCTTATAATCAAAGGAAGCCTGTAGCGGAAGAGGCATCTGAAACCGGGTTATCAGCATGATTATGTCACATATCTGCAGAAGGGCGATCTTATCAATGCTGTGGTATGGAGGCGCGATATGAAACTATTTTGCAGCTCAGTGATACTAAGTTGACCAGTTGAAAGGGAGTGTACTCCTTACTTATTTCTTTTATTTACGTATTAGTCTGTCGTTTCCGAAAAGGATGATATCGAAGTTATTCAAAGAGTTTATTTTTGTCATGAATTTATTACTCGAAATTATGCGATTAATGCATACAAAAACATATATACTCTATAAGGATATAATAAACCTACAAAATATAACGATTACATGAACTAATTTTTTCTGAATTCCCCCGATTCATTTTTAAGGCTTTGATAATCACATTGCATTAGTAAGTCATTGATCAAATCAATTATACATATGGAAGGCTGTGGGACAAAATCGACGCAGAATTTATGTGAAAGCGAAAGAATTGGACGAGTATTGTGTGTACTTTTGTATAAGTGTATGCGATCACTCAATATCCATCGCCCATCAATTAACTTTTCACAAACCGTCATTAGCAAAAAGTGAATATAATCTCAATCAAGTCCTAACAATGGGACATATTTGCCATTTGCGACATTTGTGCTCTATTTGATGGCCTCGGACATTTATCCCGAATTTAACTTGTTATCACGACGACAAAAGTAATTGAACTGATAGGGCATTTGAAATGATTTTTTCGGGGTCACTTTCTATTCGACTCCTGATTTTTTAGATTTTAAGTTTTTCGTTTGGAATATTGACTGTATTTACATGTACCATTTGAGCTCCTTGCCGCCCTATTAATTTCATTTTCTTGGGTAGTAATTATTTCTCATTCTTACCTATTTTTCTTAATTAAAATATTTTCCGTACCTAAAATATATAATGCTGATTTAGATGGAGCAGCATGCTTTCCTTGTGCACAATAATTTGGTAAATATCCCCACAGTATTAGTGTTTTAAGTGAAGGCTTACATTAATGCAGTTCCTGTATTTTCAGTACTCTTTTATACTCCAACCGAGTCAAAGGTTTTTCAGTAGTTTTTTTTCAAAATAGTTTCAGAAAATTATATTTTATTTCTCTATCTTTGTGCGAAAATATGAGCGGCCACATACACTTTGAATGCCTTCAGGAAGAGGCGCGCGAAGCTGTTGCAGAGACTAGCAAGTTCTTCATTTCTCCGCTAGGTGGCCAGAAGGTGATACTGCGAGCATTGCTGCGAGAGACATTTCCCTTTGAATGGTTCGTGCGCCTCCTGTGTGAAGAGGGTGAACTAAAAGATTGCTTGTCCTAGGGTGATATTCTAACTAATAAACGCTCAAAATTAGAGACCTATGCGTCCTTCATCAATGAAATTGTTGACATTTTTTATATGGCATTATGCATGTGCTGTAGAAAGGAATAACTTCCATTATCTGAAGCTCATTCAGATATATTTTATTTGGTTTACATGGTTTCTCATCAATTTCTCCGGGTGGCTTTAATGACTGACTGTGGATTATTTAATATTTTTTGACTTATTGAGCTGTTAGCATTCAAGTATAATTGTTTATGTATGTCATAAGTGAGAGTAATATTGAGTGAGAAATGTTTTTTGTCTAAAGTGCATACATATTAGGAAATTATGTTGTTCCTGCCATTGGTATTTATGGCCGTCTTTTTATACTACTGGGTAAATATTTTTTTGGGTGAACGGTTTTGAACTACTGATAATATTTTATTTTTTACTTCCAAGGTTTTTTTCTAATCCGTGGCGTCGATTTAGTTGTACTCTACGCGTTGCCTTGTTCTCATATGGAACTTGTGTAGTCACAAATGCACCGAAGTACCAGCTGTTGGTATAATGGTTGTAGCTTTCGGTATCTTCTTTGCTCCGATTGTGCAAAATAGATGTCTCGCATGTGCTTCTGCGATTGAAGAAAATCGAGCGAAATTTGTAGTTTCATAGTGTATAGTGCTGCCCCCATTCCGTATTTTTGAGTGAAGAAATTGCGTGCTAGGCAGCATTTCAACTCTCTAGGCGGATTTACGGAAACTTGGAGAATATCACCTCAGAAGTTTTACCAATGTACTCATTAGAAACCGTCCTCTTTTTATTTTCACCATGTTACTTTTTGGAATACTTAGGGAGAACACGATTGCTCTGACTCCTTGAAGATCAGAAAGCTAATTGTAAGACATATCTTTCCCTCAGTGTTTTAACGGCCAGGCAATTTGGAATATGCGAGTTTAGGGCTCAGCCACTTCGAATTATGAAGATTTATGATTTAGGCTTCTGTGAAGGCTTCGACCCTGGTTTTAATCAAGGGCCGTGCAATCATATGCCAAGTACTCTTCCCATGGCACCAGGCCACCATGGACCATATGAGAGGAATGAAAAATAATTAACTGTGGAGCTTAGGTAGTATCACAAACTATCATTATCGTCATTTTCATTTTCGGGGAAGTACTTATGAACGTATTTGTCGCAAAGTCTTTGCATAAAATCTGGTTTAAGATCGGTGTCATCAGCTTACATGTGTAGAGTGGTTTTGGATGTGTGTGGCATGTCATTGGCAAAAAGTGTAAATAATTGCGGACTAAAGATTGATCCTTGCGGGACACCTGCCTCCATTGGGTGCAAGGATGATAGAGTTTTGACTTCGGCGACTCGGAATTTCCTTTGAGATGGGTATTCCTTAATGAAGAGTATTTCGGAAGAAGGACATTTTAATTTTGAATTTTGAAAAGAATTGCCATACTCTGGCAAATGCGCGAGCAGCATCTAGAAATACCGTATACGTATACGAGAGACGGCTGTTGAAGTTGTGACTGATTTTCTCAATTGTCGGTGAATTTGGAGTAGGGCAGACAATCTTCTTCTAAATCCAATTTGCTTTGGCCGAATGAAGATTGTGAAGAAGGATTCAAGGCGACGAAGGACAAGGATTTCAAAATTTTTGATAGGTTAGAGGGAATCAAGGCCGTAGCTAGGGGGGGGGATCAAAGGGGATTGATCCCTCCCCGAAATGAAAAAAAAATAAATAGATAGTTTATGCTCGCTTGGTGCTCACACGACGATATTATATAGCGGCGCAGGGACATATAGTAGTCCAATGCGACTAAAGTCAATAATTATATTAGCGAATTTGTATATGCAGTGTGCGTAGTTGTCGTGCAGTGTATGAAATAATAGTGCTGTGAATTAGTGGAGAGGTGAGTGACTTGAGATGAGCCTCCTGAGGGACCGCAGAATTGACATCGACACCCAGGAGTTAATTCATTTGGTCGCTGCAAAAAAAGCTAGAAGGCTAAATTCAATTTTATAATAATATTTTTATATTTTCCTTTAAGTGTTTATAATAAATATGCATATTATTTTGTTTGTCTACTATTCCATAAACCCCCCCAGAAAATATTTTCTGGCTACGGCTTTGGAGGGAATGGAGATAGGGCGAGAACCGGATCTTTGCCGTGTTTCGGAAGAAGTATTACCTTGGCTTGTTTGCAGTTAAGTTAAGGAAATGCGGAAGAGTGTACCTAGTAGTGGTTGAAAAGATTAGAGAGAAGAGACAGAAATTTGCAGCATAGGCTGGCGTATTGCAACTGAGTATTACGATCGTTGTCGATGCCATGAGCTTTTTTAACAGGAAAAGGCTTAAAAATGTTACGGAAGTCAGAGGGAGTGGAAATGGTCATAGAAGAAGGAGAGGATGAAAGGCTGTCAACAAAATCATTGACCGATTCAATAATTGGAGAAGTTATCGAGGGACATGGTTTTTTGGATGTGATCGGCCTGAATTGCAACTTTTTTATAGGATCAAATATAAAAGTGGAATTTATAGATATGGGATGGAAAAAAGTTTAATCTCTTTTTTAATGAGTTTACAGTTTGCCAGATGAATTTGGTATTGGGGGAGTAGGATTGTCAAAAGTTAATTTACTGATGTGTCTTTCCATGTTATGGCTGTTGAGATTTTGTATTTCATTTTTGACTTCATTGGAAAGACGATTGTAAGTAGTTTTATCCTGTGGAATTCGTGAATTTTTCCACTCTCGACGGGCGGTGATTGATTAAGTTGACTAAGTACTGAGGGAATTTATTGTGGCTTTTGGAGGAGGGGGTAAAGGAGAGCGTGATGCCCGCTGTTTTGCTGAGCTGAGAGCAGATGTGATTTGTTCTGCCTGTTGTTCGATTGATGCAGGAGTTGGGATATTATGGGATTTATTGCAGAGAGGGATTCGTTAAGATGAGTGACAAATTTGTCCCAGTACATTTAATTCTGTTGGGGCTACTAGTTGGTTATTTAAGGGAATATCGTAGAGGGAGGTGATCAGAGGTGAAAGAGGGAGTGAATGAAATTGGGAGATTATGTGCAAGACCGAAATCAATTTCATCACAAAATTTGGGGAAATAGTGAGTCGGGGAGAGTGGAGCCGAGACTTGAAAATATTTGTTTTATATGTATAAATGTAGGGTTTTCCCATATTTGTTGGTTCTATTGCTATTCCACATTGGATGTTCCAGTCGCCGAAGTGGACGCTATATGGGGATGAGAACAGGCGATCCAGATCCGCCGTGAATTTGACTAAGGGTTTGCGATAAACTCTGTTGATATTTAACCCTTTATAACCCAAAGTTACTTCTAAGCAACATCAAAAATGTTTAAACTTTCAGCTGTATTCAGGAGATATCTAAACTAAATATTATTTTGTATTGTAAATTTTAATGACGAAGTATTTAGTTGCCAGGATAATTATCATTTAGTGTAAAATTTTCAAGTTTTCAAAATGAAAAATCTTGAAATTTGATTTCTCCCAGAAACAGCTCTAGGTTGGAAAGGGTTAAAGGACCGTCTTGGACGAAACTACGCAACCGTGCGATCCCTAATTGTGCGTCGGGCCCGCACGGAGTCTTGGTCAGCGCCCGGCGCCGGAACTTCGCGTGATGACGTAGTCAATTTCTCCAACCACTCACGATCCCTCCCCTCCCTCACCTCCCGCCAGATTCGAACGGGCGCAACTCAGAGCCAGTCCATTCAAGACTTTTTTTCATCTGACGTTCGACATGGACGTATCTGCCTCCAATGCATGAGCGACATAGTGTAAATATGGCGATATTTCGAAGTATCGTCAAAGTTTTATTGAGCACTAGAAATTAGCCATTTTTATTATTCTATCAACTGGTGCCAAGACTTCCACGGTTTTGCGTAATGAATGGCAGCATCTTCTGTGGTTTCCAACCGTGTTCGATGTTCATAATGACAACAGTTTGTATTTTCGATCGTCACCAATTCGACCTGAAGACGCCTGCTGAAACCAAGGCGAAACTGTTGTCACTATAAACTACGAACACGTTTGGAAACCCTAGAAGATGCTGCCTGTCATTCTATCGATTGTTGCGAAATATTGCCGTATCTTAGAGCATCTATATCCTGGAGCCGTGAGTCCTATAATTAGTTTTGCCGAGTACCAACGTAGATTTCCGAGCCCTCTTCTTGTAACTTTTTTTCCGTACTCGTCTCTCTTGTTTATTGCCTTCGTGATTCTCATTAAGATAAATTAATTATTCTGATTTTGCAATTCCTTCTTGTCAGTGTTGTCTACCATCGCACGGTTTCCCATGTCTCTGTCCACAGCTTCACTTCAATTCTAGCTTGCATAATCCCTTGACTTTCGTAATCAACCCGTTTCACAAAATTGCGCGTAGTTACTTCTGGTATGTGCTGCATCCATATAAATATTGCAATGCTGTTACTATTCCATTTCTATTTAAACTCTTTTCTGCCTATTGGCGTCCACAATTACTCTCTTAACAATGGGATTCTTCTTGCCCGTATAAAATTGAAATTTTTGGAGTAAGTGCTATTTCGCGCTCACTGAGTCTCTGACATTCAGTGGATTGTATTGTTGAATACTGAACTTCCGTTTCCAACGCCTATCTGCCTGTATTTACTCTTTCATATAACTCTATCCAACCAATAAAGCTAGCCCATCTCTAATGAGATATATCCCGAGAATCATATTCTTCCTACGGCGTCGTAGTACCAACCATAATAAATAATGGAACACCGATGATTGGAAAAGAAAAAATGGACTTGTTGTTTACATCATAATTCTCCTTCAGGAAAATTTTTACTGCAATATATTTGGAGACAGATAAATTATATTTTTCTTTCATATGAATGGACACGGGATATAATTCTCCTGGGCCTTTGGTTTACTGGGTGACTGCGTAGACCACAACCCTATGAACTTCCTTGAGTTCCCGTAGGTCCAAAGGTGTGGCTCGATTCCCAGTCCAGGGGAAATTTTTTGATGACAATTAATGTGAGTTTTACCGCTGTTTACGTGTCTGAGATGAAGTATTCCATATCTCTGTGTTTTATCAGTACTATATTTAAGGTGAATGTGATTTTCAAGCATATAATGTCGGTAGTCCTCCGTCTTCATCAGTACGTTGGTGTTACCTTCTTCTGGTAGCGCTATGACGTTAGAATCCTTGCGTGTACATGTCAAAATACGCTTTTCTTCTTCGGTGAAAAAATGTAGTAAGTTATCAGTTGTGGCCTAAACATTTTCTTCACTAACGTAGTCTTTGGAGCGTTAACTTTTGTCAGTTATCAGCTCAACTCGGGTTTTTGGATGATAGTTAGGTAACGCGACGCAAGTGCTGTAAATATAAATTACCTTCAACAGTACTTCCGCAATACGCAGTACAGTGAAGTTAATTCCTTTTCATTATTTCGGATCATCAAATATTAATGGCAACTTTTGCTTACACCATACAATCCTGGTTTGTTTGATCATTTTTTTTATTGACATAGCTTATCAAAGTTTTGTTGCATTGACCATTTTGCTACATTACATTAAACGGACGATGCGATATAATTTCAATATTCCTATAAGAGCTTCCATGAGACGCAATTAAATGCTAGGAGAATACATGCATCGATCGTCGCACATCTTCCCTTCCATACGACACATCTCTTGAAATTGATGATTGATTATAAGGACTTAATTAGAAACCAGGAAACCAGTCACAACATTAATCTGACCTGAATCGGGGTGGAGTAGCTCCGTTTAACGGGATATTTGATCTAATTAGAAAGGCTTATTGATAAGATTTTGGTAGTACGATTTTAGGCAGAAGACTCCGCTGCAATATGCCGACTGCTTAACTGCGCCAAGCTTCTTAGTAGAATTAATCGGCTCTTGTAGGATTACATCGAAGTTGGTGGAGGAAGTCAGCCTTATGTGGTATTTGAGGGAGGATATATCGTCTAACAAAGGTGATTGCTTTTTCTTTTATCTTTAAGATCGCTGGCTGCAAGAGATAAAATATGATTGAACTAGCTGATTTTTGTCAATAATAGCTATTTTTATGGAGGAAATATTTTTAATCAAAAATCCTCATCAAAATATCTCATTTCTTCCTAAAATTGAAAGTATATTCCTCATATTTACTTCATAAGCTCCGTTCAAAAAGTATTCTTTTCTATCAAAGCTACTTAATATTGCTTTTGAAAATCCGTCAGTTTCTTTACGATTTCATGGTTTCGGATGCGTAGGTATCAAATATGTAAGTATAAATTACAGGTTGAATGCCGTTGTGATAAGAAAATAATAAAAGGTGCACCATTACGTTACAACGATGATAAAGTAAAAAGTTAACATTTCAAAAACGGAAGGGTCCTAGAATAATGGAGAAGCAGAATACTTTCCAAGTACTGCAGAATATAGTAAAGTGATTGATATTTGTTGTGAATTGCATCCGCAGGGAAAAGTTATTACACTAACGTATTCAAAGTATAATTGAACTTAATTGCCGTTTGATGGCTTCAACGATTTATTTCAAATTCATTGGTATGTATGCGTCACGTGGATTACATTTTCATGATAAGATAATTTGCAGCGATTTCATGTGTAAAATAATGTTGTTGGGAGCAATATTACTAGCATCTGCGAAGGAATTAAAAACCCAAAGTGTCCAATACATTTCCCATGAAGCACCACATCAACTATCAATGACCCACGCATACCGAAGGTGTCCATTTTATGTGTAGTAAGCAAAGCTTTGCCATTTTTGGCTTAAAAATTTTCAGGTTGTCAAAATGTTCTGTCTATTTTGGTACCAAACCGGGTCGTTTAGCGAATTTTATCGGGATGAAACTTGCACTTACGGCCTCTTGCACGAACTTCTCGAGAGTTGTTGTCCATTCTCTCAAAATAAGAAATTAATTTAATGCGTCGGATGAAAATGTTCCCTCCCAATGCCTGATGCCGTAAGTCCTTCAAATTTCCCGGTCAATTCGTTTCCAAATCAAAGGAGTGGAAATTTCTTGTGATGAGTGACTCGCACTTCTCCGGGAACTGAAGCGTGCGGATGTACGGTTAGACTGGAGTATCCTGAACACGCCGCAACCAACGTAGCATTTCGAAGATATTTGCCATTACGCTGAGAGCACATGTAATGAATGCTCTCCTTATGTAATTTGAGGATTTGGGCTTGATCTTATAATCTTACATCTTAAGGCAATATCTGCAATCCATAATGATTGTTGACCCCATGGAGGCGAACTTCTTCGAAATGAAATGGGAATGAAAATTTCTCTTTGCGCCTAATTTTTGGTCCCATTTTATAAGAAAAGTGCAAGTTCTAAATTTTAAGTCGAGAAATTTGCTTTAACTTTTCATTCTGCAATTTTTAAAATATATTTTGCGCATGTGGTGCCCGAAAAGCATTAGCCTGAGCCACTAAGTTTTTTTTTCTCATTCAGTACTACTGTTTGACGGAGTGAGCATTGAATGTTTTGTTCACATTTTAATGTACTTAATAAATATGTCATTCCGTTATTTCATTATAAACTAAGAGAATATATTATCTCATTGAAACACGTTGATGTGATTTGAATCCCGGAAGTAGTAATTTGAGTCTTAATGGGCGTATCCATAACGAGAACGGAATGGAAAGCCCCTCATTTTCACCTTTGTTTTGATCAAATCCATAAATAAGTGATATTACTTGCATTGAAGCTTGCTTTGCTTCAGAACTTTACCATTGGCCATGGCTCTACATTCTATGAAACGGTATACGCACACATTTACTTATAAAGAAAGCAAGTAACATTTTTTACTAATTTTTATCAAATTAAGAGATTGAAGTTTTTGAGGTGACAGATTTGTGGCGCTGTCCATCGTGATGTGTCTCTTTACAGCTCCGCGCTCCACGTCTCAGCAGAAAGCAAAAGACAGCGGGTTGCACAGCGCGTGGCATACTTGCATCTAGTGAAGGGAGTTCCCAACTTAAGGACTCGTATACATACATCCGCCACTTTATGCTGGTTACTGCAGCAATTTTCATGCTCTCAATTAAACCACCAACGGAACTACCAAATAGCTAACACGTTACATGGGTTTCACGGAAGGGAAAAAAAGCCCTTAATTCAGAAAAACCGCCGCGCCGTGACAGCAAGCAACAGCAAAAATTAAGTTTGCTGACGAAAACTGAGTGGCACCAGTAAATGTTTCATCTTCACCTGAAGATGATACTAAGTATTGAAAAGGAGGTCGTGTTATAATTAACATTCATTAGTGAAATTTGCAAGTTTTTAAATAATTCTGAACTAAATTTGCTCTTTTTATAAATGCTAGCATATCACCGGTTAAACTTTTTATACAGCTATGTGCGAGAAAAGTTGGAATGAAGCACTTGTTTTGAGTTACGTGGTGAGTGAAGCGTTCTCAATGGGGTTAAGAGGCGCGGTAGTGGGCGTGTCGGATGCCGGAAGAGGCGCAGGGATGCGTGGGCCGCACCATCTCCACGAGAGAGCGGAGCTTTGAGTGGATTAGGTTCGGAAAGTGCGTGGACGGATTAATGATTTTATGCGAGATTTCTGGCTGCGGCGCGGGGCGGGGAGCGTGGGAATGCGGTCCACGGGGCGATGGGAGGCTAATTGATGCGGGAGAGGAGCGGCCTTCGGTCCCGCTTTGGGCGCGCCCAAAAACCCCTTGCGATTTCCAGCAGAGAAGTCGAGCTTCACGGTTAAGGGGACCACGGAAATAAGGCATGCCCGTTGAACTTCGATTTAAGTTGCCATTTAGGGCACATTTTATTCGGTTTACCAAAATGTCCGCAGTGTGGCGATGTGTTGAGAGCGATCCAATAACTATCAACATGCACTCTATAATATTAACAGTCCTGAGGAATAGCACTGAGAAGTTGTGAACTCGTTAGGGATGTCATATTATTTGAAGCGCCATAGCCCGTCCCCGTGAACCAAGATCACCACTACCAGTCAGTTAAGAAAATAACCACTTGTATTACGTATTTTTCCTCTGACGTACTACCAGTTAAAAGCTGGAGGTCTGGAGAGCTGTGGTGGATGGAGTTCTAGCCTCCTCCTCGTGATTCCCGGTTCAAATCCCTCTGGTGGTTGAGACTTTCCTCAAATGGAACCATCGGAGCTTGTTTGCTGTGTGGTGGGCACTTCAAGCATTGCACTTAGTCCATCGAAAGATGCTAAGCCGCGATTCCCTAAACCCACCATATTTTGAACTTAGCGTTAGCGTAACTCGAGAATTTCACCATATATAAAATATACCATTCTAAAACTCTGCCTGTCTGAAATAAAAGAACTTGGCATCGCAGGAAATACTAAGGACAAATTTTCAAAGTTAAGGTACTGGTAAATATTGACTAGTTTCCACTCGACGTACCCTATAATGTTTAATAAGGTCGTTTGTATTTCAAACGACTGTAACGTCAGGAAAATATCTACATAGTGGAAGTATTTACTTCTTAACAGGAGAAAATTTCTTGCATATGCTTTTAGGTAAATTATTTATCGAGCTGAATTTCTCGGTAGCAACCACCTGCAACACCTCGAGCTACGTATCATGCTCGGAGGGAATCACGGTAAAAGACCGAACGCTTAAGATATGTCACAAGCTATCCAGCATTCAAGGAACTTCTACTTGGCGGGCTACCAAGTTGTTCTGCCCATTTTCTCTAATTATACATTCGTCTTAACGACGTAGGCCATCAGTTCATTAGAAAACGCCTCCATTATAACCATGTGATTCCTAAGTTAACGGAACCTATTCAAACAATTGGGTTGGGACTCCTCATGTGCATTAACCTGCCCCCCCGATCGTCTCCATAATTATATGACTCTTTCAGAGGTAACTCGATTGCCATTTACAATGAGAAATTTTTGAAAATAAAATGTTGCAAATTAACGTATGTTAAAATATAGATTCAGTTTTAAAATGAATCCGTTAAAGAGCTGCGGAAATTCTAGTAATTTTTACGTAGGCTTTTTCTGTGGAGTTTAAATGTCAGTAAAATTCTAAAGGATCTTGCAATGGTTCTGTATAGTCTTTACGGTTTACATTTGTTCTGCATGACCCCTGATGTTGTCGTTAGCTTTTTTCTTATTTCTTTGCAAATAAGCCTCAATTAAGCCTATTATATACAACCGAAAACTTTCCTAAATATGACAGAAGATGACAGTGTTTTAAATAGGCAATACTTCACCTAGCCTCAACCATTCGTATTGTGTCTTTTTCCCCTGACATATTCTGCGCATATTTTATGGCACTATTAGTAGTAAGGTCAAATTCTTTTTTTTTATTTTTCAGGATTTAGAATTATCTCTCAAGGGGACTTAACAGGCTCTTTTACAGCGATTAATTTTGAGTATGATTGATAAATCATTTACCTGATACTATTTGATGCCATTATAATATTTATTTTCTAGATCCTCTTCCATTCATCTATCTAAGGCATTAGCGACTGAAGACGTCTGAGGGGTGGGAGTAACATTTTATGCCTACACATTGTTGTGATTTAATTGCTAACAATTCAGTGGCAGTTTTCCTGTTCTTTTTAGTTCTTTAAATCATTTTTGTTCCCTTTAAAGATTATAAATAATATTACTAGGCTGATCCATTAACAGTGGTTATTTTTGGCTAAAATTTAAGTTCGTTGGTGAATAAATCCGCACCTACCTCTGTTGAGTTAAAAGAATAAGTCATATGCTATCGGAAGCCAGCCAACTTGTCTTTAAATGTTTGTTACATTAGGTTTAATTTGCATTGCTCGAATGGCAGAAATTCAGTTTCCTTATTCAATTTTTACCAAAGTCATGGTTTCGTTACGGAAATACCTACATTGTTTCTATTATTAGTCAGCTGTATTAATTACACAGATTTTCCGAGCATTTATTCCCATTATTTATTTCATAAGGCCATTGCAAAAAGCTTCCATTATTATGAATATGAAGCCAGGAAGAAAGACGTGTGTGGTGTTTTCCGTTTTTTATTAGAAATTTTCTCTCTATTCATCTTCATTTAAAGTTATGTAAGCTCTGTAATATTATTCCATAAGTTTTTGGAGCGGTTTTATAAGGTTTCTACGCACGATAATGTGCGCTTTGATGGTGAGTGTATTTTTCTGGCATTTGTCTCTTTCGGAATACATGTCCAAATTACTTTTGGTGTGCTCCGTAGCTCTGTAATATTTTGAAAACGTCTCCCTCACTCTGCCCATGGCCTAGGGATGGAACAATCCAACCCTATAATGTCTCCAACAAAGCATTTCGAAGTCAGTAGTAACGCAAACCATATTCATAATACCATGCGTATATGCAAGACTTTAATATGATTTTCTCCACGTTTCCTTGGCTATAATTGTTTTCGGAAAATTCATCTTTATAATTATTCATGTACGTAATCAGGTTTACTAAGTGTTTAGTTTCTCCTTCCGATGCCATTCAAACCGCATATTTCTTTATCCCCGACAATTATCTTGAGGAGCTACAAAAGGAGTTATGAATACGAAAAAGTTCAAAATCGATTTTAGGGAGTTGTAATAGGCTTAATCTAGTGGAATTCTAACAAATTAACTAGTTGGTAATGCAAAATATATATGTACTCCGGAAAGTTGCCAATTTAAGTTCAGCAATTTTAATTTAATTAACTCTTAATAAATTTTAATTTACTAATTCCAAGCAATTCATTCATCTCCACTATATTTTGGCCATTTTTCATTTCGACAGTCTGTCACCAGTCTCCATTTTTCTTCATGTTCAAAGCCTAATTATAGTTTGCTGTAGACGTAAATTCACGTGACGGCTGACAGAGGGTAAGACGTGCATTCTTTCACTCTCTCATTACGGCCCGCGGAGTATGTTCAAAGAAGTGCTTTGGCGACGCAATGCCCGACCCTTCCGTGGTGATTTGCTGCGCGAATATTTGGCACGCCACGCCTCGAGCCAGCGTGACTATTCGCACGCGAGCACTCTTCCTCATATTGCATCCTTCAAGGGTCAAGACGAAAACTATCCTCATACTCTCGACCTTTGTCGTAGGCGACCAGTTCAGCTGAAAGTATTAATTACCAAACCGTGAATTACTTGGTAATTGTGACTTGGAATTATTTGTGAAGCTAATGAGATAAAATAGCGGTCATTGAAAATCATATCCAGAGGTGGAATAATTAGTGAACTTCGGTTTCCATGCTCCGCGGAATTTGAGACTGGCATTGCAAAACCGTTGCTGAAACGTTACACGCCCTTCAACGTTGCGCACTAACAGAAACGTTATTGAAATTGCAACTTTGCATTGCAAATTAAAATGCTCTTTTTAAAATGGAGCAAGCCACCGCGTTGATACCGTTTTTCTTTAAGGGCTTGTGAACATCAAAGTGAACACTCGCGAATGACTCGCGAGCCCTCAAATCGAAATGGACGTCCCCAATCATTTGATGCACTCGACCATTTTGTGGCGCTATAGCGTTCGCTGCGTCCCTTGAACATTGTGGCCCGCACGTGTGGACATACATTGTTCTCTCTTGGAACGATGTCCCGTGGCATCAATGCGCACGAGCGCTCTTCGTGTCGAGGCCTTACCTCTGAAAAGGATGTCTATTCAGTCGTTAGCGGAGTGAACCACAAGAGTAAGGATCATTGTGGGGCCGGTAGCAGCCTCTTCAGTAACAACTCTGTATCCATCATATGTGCCACGTGCCGTCGGAACTCGTGAGCCGAGGAATAAATAATAAAAATAAAATGCAATTTATTAAAATATTTTTAACTATACTTGCCCATGATTGGTCACAGCTTCCCTTAATTGATATTTCATAAAGATATACAGTTGCCCATGCGTCTTATACGTGATCTCCGATATTGCCATTTCCATCTAGAAAATATTGGAAATAAAAGTTCACTATGATTTCTCCACGCTAATACTGTATTCATGAGTATATTTGAGCATAGATATGTTAGTATCAAGATACCTTGCCCTGCATTACTTACCAAGATACAGTATTCTCGAAACTACGATCGGGAATAAAGTATTAGTGCGGAATGTGCAAAGTGATTTTGTGGTTCCCCTAAGGAATGCCGCGAACGTTAATCAGTGTTCTCGGCCACTTACGGAGATCCCGAAAATCGCCCCTCGTTGTAAATAATCCCTCGCATTACGTCTCCGTCAGGCACTCCATCGGCTCTGCGTCGATCTGCTTAGAAAGAGGGAACCAAGGTTGAACGAATCCTAGCAGTCGATTCTCCGCTTGTGATCGTACGGAAATATCTAAAACGACTGACTAGTGCTACAACATTTATTGGTTATTTTACACAAATTTTCAATGCTACATCACCACCGGTTTCAATGTATTTCGTATTATCTTCGTGTTCTATACAAAATGTATTTAAAACGGTCGGGAAGTGAAATTAAAGTATTTGTATCAAATTCCTAGCCGAGTAAACTTGAAACAAATCTCTATATCTAGAACGACTTTCGCTTATCAGCTTGGCGTGAAATAAGTCAGAAAGGGCGGACGGTTGGTGATATTTGGTGGAACTGTGTAGTATGAAAAATTATCGCAGAAACACTATTTCGGATGCTCCACAAAATTTTTATGGTCTGATCCAGGTCTCGACACTGTACACTGTAAGTATCTTACCTTTTTAAGAACATTGCATGCAGTATCGAAATCTGGGTGAGACCAATAAAAATTCGTGGAACATACAATATCATTGTATCTGTGATTGTGTCTCTACCGCTTGTTGTTTTTTAGCTTTCCTCACTGCGGACATTTTCGTGTTGCAGTTTTAACGAGTCGTTGATCGTCCTCCCTCCGCGCTTACGGATGCTAATCTCCGCTTTTACGTCGTTCCCAAGACGACCTAAGTAGTATGAGGATCGCAAAGTGGAAATGTCAGCGTTGACGACTCGTGTTCTGTGGAGAAGTTGCGCCGACGCGATGACTGGCTGTGTCTTCATCGCAGGGCCACTGCTCTTGCGTGTCTTGTCTTACCTCCCCCCCCCCCCACACCTCCGTGACCTCCAGTCTAACGACACGGTACGTACTCTTCAAAACGAGAATTGTTGTCTTTGTCCCCTTTCCGTTGCAGTCGCTAGTGTTCTTGTCACTCCTCTGGGTAAGGTCTGCCGTGGCTTGGCCGCAGTGCCTTATTTTAATCGGTGTCGTTTTTCATTAGCTCACGGGCATGTGTAATTTATTGATTAAGGGGACGCATCACAGTCTCTTTCGACTAGTCTTCTTTCGCGATGTATTTCTTGATTAAGATGACGCATCCCTGCTCTCGCTTGCTCTTTATAGTGACGTATCACTTGCTGAAAACTTTATTATCATCTTAAAATTTACAGGCTACTTTAAGATGACCCTGGGCACCATTGGCTCGTGTATTTCATTCTAAAATTTTGCAGTAATTTTCCCAGCTTTATTTTTATTTTATCTGAGACCAAAGTAAATGTTGGCAAATTTCTACCTCATTTACCCTCAAGATTTCAAGATATTTTCTTAATTTTGAATTGATCAATTCTTCACCGAAATTTCAATCCGAGTATACCATCTTAGTACATACCATGCACTAACTCAAGTACATCCTCAGGTTCTGTCTGGGGGGCGGGGGGGTTATGGGGGATAAAACCCCCCCAGAGCTCAGAGAAATTTTTAAGTGTCATCCATTATACTTAATTGCATTGGTATTACTAATAGAATAGTGTAAGGATGAACAAAATATCCCTCAGAAAGCTGTAAAACTCGCCTTTTGAACCGTTTATCTTAAAATTCCGCAATTTATTAATCTCGCACCTACCGCTTATCCTTGCGAGTATTCCATACTCCACACACCCCGGTATTAGTTGCACCTACACCCCCTCCTCTCCCCCAGCCTTAATTCCTAGCTGCGCCCCTGCACTGTACTACTAGTTGCGACGCAGCGTGTCATCTTCAGGTGCTTGTGCATATCTTTCCGCACTTGATCTCCCCGCTGTAGTCTTGAGCGCCCCAGTGGTCGTCTGCCTCGTGGAAGACTTTTTGCCCTCTTCCTCACTGTGGATCCCATCTCTCTCACGTGGTCAGCCCATTTAATCATCTGCTTTTAATTAGAGCAATGTAGTCGGGGTATTGGTAGAGGACTCTTAATTTTTCTATTTGTCTCAATCCTCCAGGTGCTTAGGTCATATTCTGGGCCAAGAATAGTACCTAAGTAGAAATTTGTTTTCAAAGGCTATAAGAATTCTAACTTTTCGGACAATTAAAATTTAGTGGCAATTTTCGTGTTACTTTTAGCTTACAAACACTTTTCATGACCTAATACAGCATGTAGCAGTCCCTGGCGGTTAATAATGAGATAGGTGCTGGTTGTGCTGCGTATGCTAGCTCTGGGAGCGCTGGCAAAAGTCCCGGGGCATAAGGCTACTCTGTGGAGGTTATGCTTAATTTCCATCCTCTAGCATTGAATTTCGGGTGTTCTTGGTAAGCTTCCTACTGTGGAGTGGAAATTTTTCGTACGACATTCGGACACGTAAAATGTTCATCTTGATAGTTAAGGAAATCCAGCGTCGTTGTGACGAGCGTTGTGTTTAATAATTGCACAATTTATGCAGAAAGAGTATTACATCCACAAAATTATCCCGGATATTATTAATTTAGGCACTCAGTCGTAGACGAAGATTAATCTTGAGATTTTTTACCTGAAAAAAATGATTAATTTACGGCATATTTCGTTTGATGGCCTAGAAAATAGCTTGCGCCGATAGGAATTGCTTCATGAACCTCTTCTTTATCTTGATTATTTTTTGCCTAAATTAAAAGTAGTTTCTAGTATTTCTTTAGGAACTTCAAAAGTTTCAATTTTACAGGAACTCCTCCCGTTTGTGTTATGCCCTAATCTGATTGCATGTTTGTACTCTGAATTACATAGCAAATATAAAAATTAAGTAGCTGGCATTACGGAAAGAGTAACGATAACATTTTGTGAAAACAGCAACTGCCATTTTTAATAGCGGGGTAACTTTACTTCGAGAAATGGAAAAATTTTGTGAGCTTTTTTAAAGTATTTTTGTCTCTCTGGCTCTGGAAGCTCGGTATCATCCTCTGGTCTTGAGGTAGATTGAACATACTGGTACTATATTGTTATCAATCAATGTGGGCAATTTCCAGCTTGTCCTGCCATAATCTATTGCTTATTTGAGCAAGATTGCGCTTAGAATCCAGTATCTCGTCTCACCTTACGTGTTGGCGTGCATCAACTACCCTCGCATTAATTCCATCCTGCCGACTAACACGCGCTTATAAATAGCCCGCCACATTCCAGACCTCGTCGCGTCACAGCAGATTCATTTTACGACGGAGTACACCGCCTGTGACCGCACTTCCGCGGAAGAGAACAAATAGACGCGAGCATGAGTGCAGAGTACTTCCAATCACCTGGCTGATCTGAAGCCATTAAAAATTGATACTAAAAACAAGAGGTAGGCGCCGCCGATACAGACGTCTAGTGTACTAAAAATAATATCGAGTGTCTCCAAGAATATACTCAGTACTAGATTGCATGCTAAACATTGACTCCGATTTTCACTTGTGTATCTTTGGAACTCGTTTGTAGATAGTTGGTGACCAATAGGCAAACTCGCAAGGGCCCGATATTGCAGTATGATCTTAGGGTTTCCCGGCGTATCAGTTGCAGAAAAGTGTCTCGGGTTTTCCACCGGTTGATTTCGTCCATGCCTCCCGACGTTTCCATCAGTGACTTGCTGATCATCATCGGAAGATCCCCTGAGTAAGATCAGCAAGTCGCTGATCGAAACGTCGGGAGACATGGACGAAATCGACCGGTGGAAAACCAGAGAAATATTTCTGCCCGATATTGCAGTTCATTAAAATAAAGAATTCGTTTGGATTTTCTGAATTACACGGTCATTCCTCCTGTCCCTTTTCCATTGCTTATTCCGTCATTTTCCGCACATACAATTTTGATTCAATAAAAATCAAACGTGACGTTAGAATAGCTGTTAGCGGCCGTGCGTCGTCGGATTGGATGATGGACGGTACCAGCGACAGTTTAGGCGACGAGAAAAGGGACGCGCCGAGTGAAGGAAAGAGGGCTCTCGAGCCATCGCGGAATATGGAAAGGAAAGCCTTCTGACGTCATGGAGTTGGACTCAGAGCCCGGGTCAACAAGGCAATGTCCTTTAACCTTTATCCTGAAAAGGGATATAGGGAGGATATAAGAAAACCAGAGGAAAATCGTTACTCGCATCGTTCTATTAGGAAATTGGTCTCGTGTCAAAGAGGAGTAAATAGAAGCGCGAGTGTGTCCCATGGAAGCTTGAGTTGTAAGCTCCAATTATTCTCGCATTTTAATTAATAATCAACGAAGATATCGTATTGTCCACTACTAAACGTGTTTCAATTGTTATACAATCATCATCAGGCACTAACAGAAATTATAAATTGGAGTTAAAAGGCCTTCAGTATAACTCATTTTCGAGTGAAATCCCAATAGCTCTTCCGTCAGCGTCACTAGTGGCGCCTTAAGTGAACTCATTTAAATTCCTTTGGGTCCCAAAAAATCCGGCGTGTGACTGGAAAATCCTCTATGGCAATCTTTATGTCCATTTCACACGAATCAGTGACTTCCAAATTTTGATAATGGTAGCTAATTCCGCCTCAATATCGGCGCGAATTTTTCCCTTCCCAAACTTTCCGAACGGAGCATATCTCTAGTAATTTTTCCTGCTCGTCACAAAGAGACTTCAGTCCCCTAGTCTTCACACAGCCCGTATTGAGGACGCATGGTAAAAAAATCTGGGATGGCAAGTGAAACGAAACGAAAATGTTTGGTTTCGACCCGGAGGGAAACGAAAATATGAGGCCTGGGTTTAGTTTCGTTCCCGAACGAAATTAAAATCACCAAGGAGTTTAGTTTCGACCCGGAACACAAACTTTACACACGGGAACGAAACGACAGTAATCGGAAAATCACAGCTCATAGTTTTGTTTCGATCCCAGAAGTTGAGTGGAGGGGGGCATATGAGGGAATAGTTTCGACCCATTACGTTTGACATGCGTGTAGAGAGGTTACAAGCATTGATCTTGCAAATCGAATGGCCAGTTTGCGTTCACCGTTCTCCTGTTAGTGGTGATAATATGAGTGCCCCATGCATCTAATCGCGGTAAGCCGAGCCTCTACTTTGTTCAGCCATAATTCATACTCGGTGTGTGGGTCGAAACTAAATTGTTTGAAGGTGAAGCGCGTGGTCCCTGCGGTGCGAAGCATTATCTAAGTTTCGTTTCGTCCCCGAGTTTAGCTTCCCAGGTTTAAATTCATTTCGTTTCGCTTTCGGGAACGAAACTTGAAATTTTACTGGTTTTTACTTTCGTTTAGTCTCGATTGCCGTCCCTAATAAAAATGGCCTTGCCTTGTAGACCCGGCGTCAGAAGTGTTACCCCTCGGAGTAGGAAGACTTCGATTGCTCTGTTGACTATGCGCCGCTTTACGAGGGAATGGAGAACTGCTGTCGTAAAAACCTTAGGTCGATACATCAATCATTTCTTCCGGTTTGTTAATCACGGAGGGTAAAAAAATGAGAATGTGTTCGTGTATTTTCCTGAGTGAGGAAAGTCGAGTTCAGAGATTAGAAAAGTATGTTTTCATTGTTTTGAAATGCAACATTCACGTAGTTCTTTTTATGAATTAAATGAATGCATGATAGAATTCGTTTTCATTGTTGAATTTTATAAAGTCAATCATAGAATGGGTTAACCCTCAAGTTCCTCTCCGTTTTATGTTTATTGGGGAGCGTAAACTGAAATTCCCAAAGGTAATATTCCTTTATTTTATTAAGTATCTTCCGGAAAGCTAGAATTCCTTTTTTCTCTTGCTTGCAACGTGATGAGATGAGTTGTTATCCATATTTCATCAGATGTGTTTGTCATGTTTTCTTTGTTGATCTACGCAAGGGTGTTGATCCATTAGTTTATCTCCATGAAAGAAATATTGGACCAAGTGAAGCCCTCCTGCCAAAAATTCCAACTGTCAGAACTTCATGTAGTAAATGTCTTTCGTCATTCTAAATGCATTCAATAAAGCATTGAAAGACTTTTTTAGGAATTTGTTCGATTTCTGACGAGATTCAATGGAAGTCCCATATTTCCCTGTATTTTTTCCTTTTACATTATGCATGAATAAGGCATATAAACGTATAAGGCCACCACCCTGTAATATTTACATAATGCCGATAATCCTTACGTTAACTGTTTACATGGGGTGTCTGACATCAGTACGTTGAGTCTGGGCTTATCACTTGGCAAGATGACCACTATTAGTTGCAGTAAGAGAACTCATCGGTTGGGTTGCATTTTCGGGCTGACCAAGATATGTTCTATTTGGAAGCAAATCCAAATGAAATGGATTCGTTTGAATCCTAGTGTGGGATGTTGATTCTATGCAGCAAGGGAAGGAGTAAAAAGTAAAAAGGAGAATATTGAATCGATTAATGATTGTTGCGGAACTTTGGAGCACCTCATGAGGAAATGCGGATGATCTCGTTTTTAGTTTGGCCTGATAGTTTGGCCACACTGAAAACGAGATGAATTCTTAGCATAACGAAAGTGTATAAGTCTGGTAAGGCCCCAAATTATGGAGCAATTACCCAGCCCTATTAAAACGTGATTTACATAAAATAGTTGTGTAGGTTTGAGAGCATTGCCAGGGATAGTCCACGTTGGAGGTCAACTTTCTTCTTCAAAAATCAGGATTAACTTTTTCTTATAGGTATCGTCGTAATTGAGCATCGTAATAGTATACGTTGTGGTTCACATAGTAGCTAATAATATAAATTGGGCTCTGTCGAGGCTCTTTAATTCCCATACCAACTACACGAATGATGATACTTCTGATTGAAATTTTTATTATTTTGGAAATTCATATCATCAGATTGGACATCGACTCGTCTTTCGTTCGATACGCGTCATTTAGAACAAGTAATTTATGCTAGCCCTACTAGTGTTAGTCAAATCGCAGGAATGGCTATAATCATTTTCATATAAATTTTTACAGAAGCGCAATGAGCTATAGATAACTTACCTGCATTATGACGTCAACTCTTGCAAATCCATTATCTGAGTAACTACGTTTCCCACTGATGTTTCAGCATCACTCTTTGTCGCGTGGAGTCACGGAATGTAATTCCAATCGCTTTCACGTTGCGAACGAGTACCTCCTCACGGCCGTCGTTCAAGGAACAGGAGTAATTTTCACCCCGGCTGGCATGAAGAGTGGTAATATCTCCCCATTGCGATTATTTCTGCCCCTAAGCACACTGGCAGAGTGAAATAAAGGGTACACGGCTTTGAAACTCATCCCATCTGCGAATCCTCCGGAACGGACGCGACCCGGTGCAAAAAAACATGATTCCGGGAGTGGCGTCGCCCTCGGGGTGGCTTAATCCACTCATTTTCCATCGGGGGATGGGGGGGGGGGTGGAGGGTGAGTTTTAGGGGGTGATGGTTGTGTTCTGTTGCCGCCGTAGGGGGAAAGTGTGTTTAGGGACGGCTCGGGATGGCTCCATCTCTCCCGCCGCGTTCAAATTAGGCCATGGCGTGGCGAGGGCAAGATGGCGGCTTTTTGGCGGGCGCGGGAAATGGCGCCCGGGAGTCTGCCTCGGACCCACGCCCTTGTCTCCCCTCCCCTGTCCCCTCCCCCCTCACGCCCTCCGCGCTTCTCTTGTTTCGCACGCACTCCCCGCTCACGGGTGGCGTGTACCGAAGCCGTAATGGATGCTGTATTCACGACGGCGGTGACTCACCGCGGACTTAACATCCCCTCGCGTTTGTTTTTTGTCTTTTTTCCAATTCTCTAGCGCTCTCTCCGGATATTATGTTACCCTCTCCCCCTTCCCCCTTCGAGCTGCACTTGTCACGTGATGATAGGGTGGAGGGGGGGAGTAGTCTTTCCCGGGGATTTCTTCTGTGACTCCTTTTACTTGATTGGAACACGTGCAATCATGGCCTCGCCTCTGTCGACAAAATAATTTGTGTGCATAAGATATTTCGCTTCCTTTCCGAGGAGTTCGATCGGTAATTCCGTCCATATCGTCAACACAGAGGACTTCTTTTTTTTACTTCGGATCGTCCTCGTACGAAGAAAATTTATTTTGTACCGAAGGAATTCCATTTGAAGGGTTGGGTACAATTTCCAATTCCGACGAAGGTACTGCATTGGAATTTAATGTTTTGAATTACCTTCGGTGTGCAAATTGCAGTGTAACTTCGCTCTCATTCTCATGTTTCGTACGCACATGTTACATGCATGTCACTCCAAGAACATTTATGTCATTCTATTCGTATTATAAATTATGGACAGAATTGGAAATTGTTACCCTCCAAATGGAATTCCTAGCATGTTACTCCAATATGATAAGTGGTTGTTTTAATTACATCCCGACTTAATTAGTACCTTTTTGGATCTTATGCCTTTCTACATAATCGCCATTTCCGCATTTCACATTTTCTCTGGAATCCATTTATTAGTTAATCGCTTTCAGTGATGTAGTTTTCAATTACTTCAATATCGTCGTTTTGCAATTATATGTAAGGATTGATGTAAGGATATGGTTGTGGAATGTATTAACATAAGAAGATTTTCCGTGTTTTTCAATCTATGTATACGTTTGCTCTACCCTAGGGCCCTAATTTGACATTTCGCAATATTCTTGTTATTTCCATAGATGTATATTGGAGAACCGATTTTGCTCGCCCGATACGTGTTATTCCGTCTTCTGATTAAACCGTTTTCACATCATGCTGTCGCGTTGCCCTTATCGATAAAATAAATTATGCCGGAGTCTTCGTTTGGCTGCACAAAAGAGGAAGCATACTGACGGAATAAACCAGCCACAAAAGCTGAACGCAATTTCAAGTGTTTTCCCATGTAAGGCGAAGTAATTTTTGGAATCAATTTCAAACAGTGTTTGACAAACACAACACACAGCCACCATGCGTGTGGCTGACACCCTGTATCCTACCCGCAATAGTAAATAAACGCGAACGGCACCAGACTTGCTGCCATAGTTGGGCATAGTGACAATCTGTCAACAATTAACACTTTTTTATCATTTTTCAGTTTTATAGCATTTTATTTGAAATAGTGCATGATGCGTTGTCTGCAACTGTTGATTTGGTCATTAACGTCTGTCGAACCGAAATACAATCGGAAAATGTCCATTATGATGGCGTAGTGATTCATTCACCAGGCGATATATATTTCCTCTTTAGCCTAGCCCATGGCACTGCATATCATTGCCATTATACACTACGTGATATTTAATCTTGCAAAAATAGAAATTAAGTATCGTTTTCATTGACGACGGACGTTAGTATTATTTTTCTAATATATTTATTAAGTCACGGATTAATTGAAATAAGCATGTGAAATTAAACAAAAACAAAACCTGCAGTTGACTTGCCTCTAATTTACTATGACGGATGGTATGTAATTGCCTTGAACGTTGAACAATTAGCCAATCGGAACAACCTTTCATGTAATTAATTATAGTATAGTTAAAATCCGCACAACCTCTTATATGCAGCCGGTTTGTACACTTTAGCGTAATCTTACTATTCCCTGCTTTACCCCAGGGGACAATACCGGAAGAAAATAAAAATTAATTGAAACCAATGGCATGAAACATGTATAAAGTGGGAAATTACAATTTAAAAATCTATATTATGTCATATTATGCTGTTATAATTTGCTTTATACTGTTTCTTGTGATCAAAGTCTCATAAGAGTTTTGGTTAAATTTTCCCAGCTGTAGCTTGGTGGTTTGCTATATCAGCGCGGAGTGGTCTTCCAATGCCCTATTGTTTCCACGTGCACGAGATCACTGTACAAAACAAATCAAGGGGGATGATGATATTCATTGAGGATTCACTCTGGTTGCGATTTGTTCTGCGTGGGCACGTTTAAATTCTCTATTCGTGAATGATTGCAGTGCTTCTTGAAGGCTTTTTTACGCGGTATCTACATTTGCATTATCTGTCGTACGAATCTTTGTGTGACGAATAGTGTGCAATATAATACTGCAAAGTTTACCAGTCATAGTGCGATTGTATGAATTGCTGAAAGGTTCAGGGTACAATTGATGAGGGACAGTTCTCAAATCCTTCGTATAATTGCTCTATTTAATTATAGTAATTTATTTCTCATCATACAAATAATACTTGAAGTTTGCATGAACAAAAATTAGGAATAATACACTGTTTGTGACTCTCACGTCGCTTTAGGGTTGTCAATTCACTCATTAAAAAATAAATTTTAAAGTGGCTTGTGCTGCGCTCATTTTGTTGAACTTGCGCTCAATTAGTGGAGTGCAAAAACAAAATATATAAAATAGACTCATAAAATGCGCACAGAAAATACATTGTCCAAAAATAGAAATCGTACAAAGAAAGCTATTGAAGCACAACACTTCACATTATCCCTGCATCGCTCTGCGTGTATTGGTGGTAGCTATTATAATATAAAAGTGAGCGAAGACCCGAACTCTAATTCCGTTAAATTTGTAATGATATTTACTTTAAAGATATTTCATTAATTAATATCTATTGAATGTGCGCTTCACTTCTCCTCAAGTCACCTTATGACATGAAGTTGTACAGAGGACAGTGCGTGCTCTTTTAGCGCGTAAAAGTAGCTCAGCTCGTTGTGCACGATTTTCTTTCATGCATAGTTGCGAATCCGCTGATAGAATTGTGGATACGTACAAAGGTTATGGTGTGAAAAAAAGCGTTTTACCGGCGGAATGCGCTCGTTTGGGATTGGATACTCTGTTTCGATGGCGAAGTTCACGGCGCGGCTGACGGACGCTTGCGTGCCGTATCGATTATTAGCGAGGAAAAGCGCGCAGGAAGGTTTGAAGCCGTAAATGCTCTGTTTGGGCGCTGCATGAGCTCTTGAAATTATTTACGATCCAGGCCGAGTTCTTAAAACACGCTCAATCTTCTAAAGGTGTTGTTTTTCCTCCATTTATTCTCGCCGTGAGAATTTTCTGACCACCTTGCTTCGCTGGATAAAAGCTGTGTTTTTTCTAAAAGATACAACTAGTGATTTCGGCTTCAACTCTTCGACAACCTATTAGAGCCTCATATTTACTAGTGTTTAGTTACTTATCCTATATTTTGAAAATTTTATATAATACATCAATTTCCCCTTACTCTGAGCGTGATTTATCGCATATTTCGTTTACATTCAGAATGGCATTGTTAGGGGCGCGTAGAAATGGTGTGAACACATATTTTATAACTTATTGCCTTCTAGAGAAATGGCATTTATGAATATATATTTATATTGAATTTAAGAGTCAAATTCATGCATGATTCGCATTCCTATACTTATTGTGAATTAATGGCCATTCATTGACGAAGGACTTCGTTAGTCGATGATAGAAGTCGATGACGAGTTTTTGATAGTCTATTGTTTACACTCGTCAATGGTCGTCCCTGATGAAGCCTGGTGGTAGTAAATGGTTTTGGTTGTTGCCAATGCATTGAAATACCATTGAATATTAATGATCCATTAATGCTTACAGTTGTTGGTAGTCTTCAGTCAATCTATGAATAGTTAAAAGTTCGTATTGTAGAAAACTGACTCTTCATCATTAGTCAACAATTCTAAGATTGGTTTAACGCAGCTCTTTTTTCTCTACTATCCACAAGCTTTTTCATAGTGACGTGTTTATTCTCCTTTACATCCTCTATAACCTGTCCTATGAAACTCATTCGGGGCCGTCCCTTGCCCTTCTTCCCTTCCACCTGTCCATCTACGATTGTTTCCACCAGGCCATCATGCCTCATTAAGTGGCCAACCAAGTTGTTCCATTTTTTCCTGAAGGTTTTTAGGAGAATTCTCTTATCTCCCATTCTTCTTAGCACTTCCTCAGTACTTAATTTCATCAACACTGACTGCGAACATGAATGGTGGACGATCATAGAGACCTAGACAATTGGCTATGGGAACAGGATCATCGAATACCAACAAGCGCTCACCCATTCAGAATTCCATTTTGGATGCTCGTGACGAAGATCGCGGTGAATCGATTAATTTGAGTCGCGGCCGGAGAAGAGCGAAGGCGGAACCATCCCAGCATTGGTACATGTTCCGCACCTAAGACTTCCACCTCCCCAGGGGTTATTGCGGGCCGGGCCGGACTGATGGTTTCCCCAATTCTTTCGAGAATGGGGAAAAAAATAAGTGGGGGACATTCATTCGTTCCGATCCTCGTAATCTCCTCGCTAGGAGATGGCAGTGCTCCCGTGGGAGGAATTTCATCAGTCACTGCCGGGATGCTGGCGGCCCTCTGGATGCGAATTACTCACTCGCTGCCCGGCAGCGCTCCATTTGATTGCTTTAACTTGCGACGCTCGCCGCTTGGGCATTCACGGTAAGGAAGTTCACTGCATCGGCGGAAAGCCTGGAGCTAGAGAAGTGATAGTAGCTATCTCAAGAGTATTTATGAACGAGTAGGGGTATCGGCTGTTGCGCACGCGGCCTAGATGAAAATGTCAGAATCTTACATCGAGGATTTGATGGGTCTGTTTGGCTGAATCCGACTGTGTCCTTTATTTTTATTGAGTTTATATCGATTTTATGTTTTATTTGTATGAAATTTATCACTATTAAAGAAGATGTGTGTTTCAGTTAAATTCACTTTTTTAATTCCTTTCTCAATTTCGCATTGTAATTATATTTGTGAATTATAGTTAGATATTGTATAAACTAAAGATTTTTTTCTCGTTATTGGCCTCATGGAAAGGCTTAACAGTTTGCAAGAAATGTAACACATTAAAAATAGGGCTCATCTTATGAATCCGAGCGCGTAACCGAGTGATGTATGGTTTTAAAAGCCTTTAAATATTACTTTGTAAGGAATAGTAATTTTGTTGGCAATAGATGTAGACTTATATTTGTGGAATCTTGTCACATTCATATTGGAAAATAACTTGGCTTTAATCCACACTTAATATATAAACCGACCCGGGCATCAACACGGAGAAAGTACCATCGTCTGTATGGATAGCCTATGTCAGCCCCGATAATGGCACTGCTACCGTGTTAAAACTCGGGTGCGTTTATAAAGTTAATCTTGGGTTTAAACTAGTTATTTTTTATTATGATGACGTTTTCCATTTCCTCCTGTAGTAGGTACTCACTTTATGACTTCTTTATTTTTGTTCCCTATCCCCTTGGTTTTCAGGCAGGTAACGTGAGGGGATTACGGTGGGAAGACTCCTTATCGACAAGTCTAATGTCAGTTCTGTGACCGCGGTCGTTCCAAGGCTGGCGAGAGTATTCGCTGGTGCGACTCTTTGCGTGGCCGTGAATTGATTGGCTGTTGAGCGGGAGAGAGTTGTTGGCGCCACTCGGCTGGCCGCAAGTCACGCGCTACCCATGACACGAGTAATCTCTCCACTGCTCTAAAATTTCGCTCCCTCTAATCCATGTGTCCGCTATTTGATATATTTCATACGTACGTAGGCAATATTACGTGGGAAGGAGAGACTACTCAATTGATTTGATAGTAACGTGAATGTTGTATAGTGGGCTGTTCAGGTTATTATCGACACCTCCCTCTGCATATAACACCAGTTTTGGCCTAGAAGGCATTCAATGTCTAGTTCGTATCTCATTCTCTCTGAAGTTTTCGCGATAATACAAGTAGTTCGTTTTCCGGTAAATCCTTCTCATGTAAGTAAGTATATTTGATTAGGCTTTGAATCAGGCAAATATGACGAGGTTAAGACATTAAATTCTGCCGTTGTATTTCTGAGAGAATTTGTTAAAGTCAGTTCTTTGGAGTTCGATATAAATACGGCGTATTCAAAAAAGCTCTTTTTTTCGTAACCTTGTAAATCCAAACGCAAAACCGAGTGATGTGTGGTTTTAAAAGTACTAAAATATTATTCTTTTAGGAAAAGCATTTTTGCAATCAATGCACCATAAATTGCAATCGTAAATGGCACCATTTATTTTTTAATTCATTTCATCCATTTCAAATTCATTTCCTCCATTTAAAAAAGACATACCGCTGTTCATATCTTTGTAAATAACAAAGCTACAAGGAAGGAAGTCGTGCTGATTAATGTCCCCCTAACGGCTAATGAACATTTGTTTGACACATTTTTGAATTTGCATCTGGACATAAAGTTACTTCGGGTGGTCAAGATAAATGGGACACCCTGTATAATTAGTTATATTATTAATAAATTAATGATGTATCTTTCATTGATGGGTTGCTTTAGTTTTATACACGTTGGTCAAATTTAAACTACCGTCACTAAATGTAGGCACGTAATTGTGGGCGGCGATCGACAGCTCAAGTCATTTTCGCCTTAGGGAAATGGTGGAGTAAAACCCAACTTCGGCTCTAGCCTAC
Source organism: Ischnura elegans (assembly GCF_921293095.1). NCBI lineage: Eukaryota > Metazoa > Arthropoda > Insecta > Odonata > Coenagrionidae > Ischnura > Ischnura elegans. The sequence continues at coordinate 89,954,215 of NC_060259.1, forward strand.
TGTTAGGAAAAGGCTGAAAGGGAACCACGTTTTAACGTCTTAACCGACCGACGGACTGCTGTATATGACGTGCCCCCCACAAGGCATTCAGCCAGGGTTCGGGCGGACTAAAAAATCACTGCCACCGCCGGGATTCGAAAACACCCCCCCTGTGAGGGAGACCAGCGCTCTGAAGACCATACCAAGCCGAACTGGTACTTTGGTTTATATCTACATGCGTTGCTTTTTTTCGTGCGCTTCTCCCGGTGGGTAGTGCGTACGTAAAACCAATAATGCTGTTAGTGCGCAAAAGCATATTGGGGATTCACTCAGGGTGTTCAGTGAATGGCCGTCACAAAATCGGATTTTTCGGCGAGGCAGCCTCGGTGCCTTTCCAGCTTTTGGGAAGAGGCAGTTATATCCGGGTGATCGAGGAATGGGCAGCGCCCTCATCCAATATCCCCCCGACGACCGCTTTCCCCCAAAAACGGTTTACCCACGATAATCTCCCACTTGCGAATGAATTGCTTAACCTTTCCACTGCAGGAGGTATTCGCTGGGCCTGGTGTGCAATAACGGTTCTGCGAATCGAAGGGGTCGGAGTAAATTGGTGGAGTACGGAGAGCGTAATGAAGGGGCGAATGCGGAGTAATTGAGCGTACCCTTCCTGGAAATTACTCGCCTACCTTCAATTTACCCCTCACTCACATCCCCCCACGCAACGAAGAGACGTTCCCGAAAATAGAAGCGGAGTTCGTAGTACACCGGCTGTGTAGTAGCGTAAATTATTCGACAGCATTGCTCCACGTGACTTCCCGACTCCCATACGAATAATGTCAGATTTCTGGCTTCCGCGCGATTGTGTGTGTCCGCAGTTTTGTGGTTAAACTGAGGATGAATTTCAAAGTGTCTCAACAGGATTGTTGAAGCGTGGCAAAAATTGATATCGTTACTAATCCAGGGTGTCCGCTGATCGGGAAAACACGAAGAATGGGGTAATATGCTTAAATTGTTAATCCCTCATGTTATGCATTAATTCATTATTATTTTTTGCTCCAACCTAGAATGTCAAAATATTCGTTTTTATTTTTTATTTATTTTTTTTCTACTTACGTTTTACTATGGAAAATTTTATAATTGATTGATTATATTTTAAATTGTACATAATAAAAACATATATTAATCTATGTAAGTCTTCAAAATATAGTGGGTGTCTTCAGATGAAAAGTAAGACATTCATAAATCATGTGCAAAATATCTATTGCTAAGTTTAAGTCTTTAAATTAGGAAAGTAAAATAAAACATAATTATAATATTAATAAAAATATTCAAGTAATATTGGGAGTTTTAAAATTCTTATCTATCGCAGTAATCACGTGAGATTAGCCTGACATTTTGTAAAATTTCACTGGAAAACCTGGAATTATGATTGAAATTTTCTGCTTAGCTGGCTGGAAACCTTGATTATATCGTATGAAATCAAATCTACTTTATTGGTATTCTCACTCTCTCGATGATTCAGCCAGAAGTTTGGTCGGAATTGGTGAGGGTAGATCTCACCTCAGACGAGGTCACATCCATGTGAAAGTCATGCTTAGAGGTTCGGTAGGCTAGTTCCTTTTCGTGGGCCTCATCTCTTTTCGAGGTTTATTTATTATTTACTCATTCGAGGATATAATATTTGAGGAACCCAAAGCTTCCCCTGGGATTTGAACCCGGCATCCTTCGTTAGGCGAACGCTCGGCCCATGGGGCTCCCTCGTTTCACTTAGTATTCCACACTTCTCATTGACCACAACTGGTTTCAAAGCTGTTCGTATCATTGGTGAGGGAAACCGGTTAAAGTCCATTAAAAGTGCGGAAAAGTTTGTGTTTTACTCCATGCATCGGACTGTTTGGGTCATTTTTTCCGTGAGGGAAGGGTGTCAGGAAACCTGGCGTCAGTGTGGGCTTCCTATCAATAGGACATTATTCGGTATGATATCAACTAAATACAATATTACTCTGCCTGGAAGAGCACCGTTTTTCATTCACGGCGACAAATAAAGTGGCAATTTATCTCTTGTGTGGAATTCTGGGTTTTACTATCTCTTGCGTCGGGTTCGCATTGCCATTTGTGTCCAAGGCAGAAATTATTTTTAGTAAATTGGGCACCTGCTTATGTTTCTGATATCGCCCGAAAATCTCTCTCGTTCGCCGTCTCTCGCAAGCCAGACTATACAGACAACCGAATATGGAGCGCACATTCGCGAACGCAAAACCTCTCTTAATTCTCTGAAGTGGGTAGTCGAGACATTCCCATTTTCTCGGAATGAAATGCTTATGCGATCTCCAGAAACTGGGCTTGAAGGGGCCCGTTCCGATTTTCCATTTTCACGCTTCCGAATCAGATATCTTTAGCTGGAAGAGCTGCCTCTTTACTTCCCGCCTTCATTATATATCTCTCCCACCATAATGATTACGTAAACATTTACGTTTTAATTCTAAATATACCTGTTTCTTGACTGTATAACTCCGAAGTGTTTGATATTCAATTTCTCAGGGCGCAAATCATGCTATTAGTCATATCGATTCATAAAATTAACTACTGAAATATGAATAAATTTGTTTAGTTGTTCATAGCACACACACCAAGCATATGTTACTTTTTTCTATGTACATCATCGAAAATCGAAAGACAGTTACGTACACAAAAATCTGTGATGCGGAATTTTTTCCCAATTAATCTGCTATTTGCGTAACGTTAATGGTTCTTCTTTCTCAATGAGTGTTGGATAACTTTCCCTGAGAAGAAGAGGTTTTAATTCGCACTGACAATTATGTACTGCCTTGAGGCTTGTGAATATTTTGTTGTGTACAAATTAATTTCCATTATGCTGCGATTCTTGGCCGAGAGAGCTTCAAATATCCAGGGATATGTATTGATATTTAATAATATATATTAGACTGTATTTGACTGTATCTATTATTTGAAAATTTAACCGAGGTTTCTATCAAATGCAACGTTTTTGTGTTTTAAATAGAGGAAGATGTTAACGAGGGTCTATTCTATTAAAATTACGATTTTATGGCACAAGTTTATGAGAGTAATACTTTGCAAAGAAGGAAAAATGGGATCAGTCGAGCGAGAGAGATGGTTCCACTAAACACCACTGTTTTATTGCTGCATAAGCGTTATTTAGGGCGCGTTTTGAGTCTAATTTATTTTCGATCTACATGCCGTCTCGAGGAAGGTAGTCGTTTGCAGGACCGTGGGAAAATCCTTCATTTTTTCTTCTTTGCCTATCTTGTTCTGACGGTAGAATTGGGTATGCTCCTGGATGGCGGTGAAGGCAAGAGGTGTAACTAGCGGCTCCAAGGGAAGTTGGGAGGGAGGTCGCTGGGACTTACGCGAGTTCTCCTTCCACAGAAAACCATTTTAAGCGTCAAGTTCCTATATTTATAATTTATTTTTTCCTCGTTTGGTGATTTACATCATTATTGCAAATGTTCATGACAACAAATCGAGGATGATTATTTCCCTTTGCGTAGGAAGATTTCTGTCCGGGATTGACCGATTTCTCTCCATTTTTTTAAAATAGAAATCACTATTATAGAGAATTGGCCCCGAAAAACATCGGTCACTGTGTTAAAGACAGAAATACCTATAAGAATTAATGGTAGATATGTAAAGAAATAAAATAAACTTTTTTATAAGGAAGAAAGAAAAGCTGATTTCGCAAAATGATGAAATCTGATTAAGAACACTTCATTTTACTTTGATGGTGCCCAGCCTGGCTACATGAATGATGTAATAAAAACATTTTGGCAATCAACAGCGAAAAATTAATTGCATCAGCGGGCATTACCAACAGTGTTTGAGATACCTTATGAGTCTCCTCGCTAGTTCAATTAAAGGTTTTGCTAATATCGCTCGATATTGATTTTGTTTTTGTGATTTATTGTAAATTTTATTAACTAATCGAGTTACCTCCGAGTGTTCGCCGGTAATTTACCTCCGTAAGGCATGCTTCGAATCGCACTCTCTCCGCTTTGCTGATCATTCGCCTCCATGAACAAATCAATGGGCTCTGGCCGGGACGAGAGATTGCTTGCGCGCCTGGGTCCCGGGTTCGAGGCCGTCGCAGGGCGTGGCTAATCCCCCACGCCTTGATCCTCCTGTCCGGCCGTTCATTGATTGCGTCTCCCGCCAATCCGCGCCAACTCACCTAACTCTTCCCTCCCGACGATTCAATTTCAAGACTCAGGCATATATCGTTCTGCTCATCTCCTAGGCGGAGTACTTCTCCGTACGAGGTTCGAGCCTGTGTGGTGGCTAGAGCGTTGGCTTCCCATTCTGTGGGCCCCGGTTCCAATCTTTTGCGTCAATGTATATCTCCATAAGCCGCATCAATTGTCGTGTGGCGGGGGTGTTAGAAAACCAGCCATTTGCGCCCAAAAAGGAAATGCTCTAACGAAATTACGGCTTGCATGTATTCAAGTCCTTTAAGGGGCGGGGTATGAACGAAAAGCCTTGGATGGCAGAGATTTTTTCAGAGCCCGATTCCTCCTCTTTAGCTCTTTGTGGAGAGCTTATTCAAATATACAGCCCCGTCCGTCAGGTAGGGCGTTAAGCCGAGGTCCCCTTGGCGCCTTTCGCGGGCTAATGCCGATCCAGTGTATATCCCTGCTCTTTCTTACCTCTCCTTCTCTTCCCTATGGCGCAAATTGCTTAAGTTATTGCATGGTTTGGTATTTGGAGGGGGCGACCGACAAATGAGATCATTTGTGCCTTGAGGGGAGGATAGGGAAGGAAGGGTGGAGGGAAACTCAGCGTTGCCATTAGCCTGCTATTAACGAAAGGCGCCAAGGGGACCATGGCTTAACTTCCCATCCGACGGACGGCGTGTTGCGCTTGAAATATCCTCCACACGACATTGAAGCAGGGGTCGGGCAGTCTCCGAATATTTTCTGCCACCGCCGGGATTTGAACCCGAGCCCACGGAGTGGGAAGCCAACACTCTAGCCACAACACCAACCTGATCCCCTCTAAGCTATTGCTGTAAAACTGAAACTAATTTAAATTATTCTAAATTTTTTCTTTGAGAGCATGAACTTCATTTCGGTATTTTCTGTGAAACAAATTTCTATTGCTCTTCTTACCTTGAATTTAATTCATGTTGATTTTTTGTCTGTCATACCCTCCAATACAGGATACTTTTACGTTTTTAACTAGGGTTAGCAAAATTCACCGCGTCAAAAACTATCAGTACTTGTCAGTAATGTCAGTTTCTTACCCTAATACAAGTAGATAAATGGATCAATTATACTTCTAAAGCCTTCATTTAGCCATTCGTGAATAGAAAAAAAACTATAAATCTTAAAAAAGAGTGGAGAAATGATGAGGGATTTAATTGACGTCCATCGCCTGCGTACGGGAAGTGTGCGGCTGCAGTGTTAATTGCGCGGTGGGTGACAGCACATGTAGTTGCCGATTGAAGAGTCCTCTATTGTATGTTCTCGCAATTGACGTTGATGTGAGCTTGTGAAGCGACTTTGAAAAGAGCGACAGTTCGTTGACCTCCGCAGTTCAGTTTTTCGATGCGATTTACGGAGATGCGATTCGTGTCCACTCGATGCGAAGTCGTCCACTCGCCAGAAGGCGTGGCCGAGACAATGGAGCGGTGTGGCAATATCATGCGAAGCTCCGAATCATCGATTGAAGGGCAAATTGTTCATTCACGCTGCCTCTTTGATAAACAGTTGAGCGTGCTGTGAGCGTCGCTCCCCAGTCCTCTCTCCATTGTTGACGAGCCCTTCAAAGCGGAGTGAAAGACAGCGAGTGGCGGCTTTTTCCCCCTCTCTCTCTCTCTCTCTCTGAGGCATCCAATGATCTCATCGCGCCGCGAGCAAAATGATCCGAAAATGTTGTCTTTTGGTTAAAAATTTGAGTTACTCTTTCAGAGGTATTGTGTGATTGGGTTTAATGAAATGGAAGTTCGCCCTAAGAAATGCACTCTAATTTTATCATTCAAAGATGTTACTCGGAGAAGAGGTTACTTTTTAGTACTCATTAATTCCATGTTTAAGCAATGTTAATAAACATAAAATGTAAAAATTAAAAGATTTAATTGTCGAATATTGATGGGTAATTCTCCCTGCCATTTACATTAAAATATAATGTTCCTTAAAAAGTAGGTTTATAAGAGTAGGAATCAAGTGCCTTTAATAAGGTCATAGCCAAGATTAACTGAATTAATTAGCGCCTATAAGTAGTACTTTCTTGTAGTGTTAACTTTGAATGAGCGTTGAATCAAGTGATATAGGCCGATTTTCATATCAAAATATATTTCATGGGTTAGTTATAATTTTATTCTTGTTAAAAATCTGTTAGTAATTTGCGCTATAAAAATTCGTGAGATTGAGGCCATCGGAAAAGGATTTGGTCGGAAGACAGGAACTTATGAGGAAGTTTCAGAGGGTAGGGGCGGGTGTGAATTTGCTTCGTCGTGAGCATCGCCCGAGCATGCGATGAGATGACTCGACAGAGAGTTGACTTGTTCCGAACGTGCGTGCAAGGATATTGCCGTCTTGCTGCCACGCGCGCGCGTCCTGGGATGGGATATCGTATCATTAGGTGCCGGAATAGCTAGAGTGCGATCTTTCGCGAGCGAATTTAATTCATACGGAACGAGATAAATTGGTTTTTTCCAGGCTTCTACTGTGTCAAATATCATCGGAACACGGCCAAGGTCGTGGAAGGTAACGGCGAGGGTGAAGTGAATGGCATATTCGCGTGGGGGAAAATGAAAGAGGTATAATTATTCGTCGTAGCGTCGCAGCACGCCTTTGGTACGGCGGCTGCGGAATTTCATTATTTGCTCGAGCGAGCGAAACTTTTCGCCGAGTATTCGATGCAGAGCGGAGGACGACGTTGGATGAAGAATGGAAGGAATGTTGAGTGGGAATGTGTAAGCCAAAAGTGTATTCCAACCGAGATCCAAGTTCATTTTATGATCAATATGAAACGTGTGGGGCTTATAATAGTAGTGTCGTTCTGTTGGGAACTTTGTCTGGTATTATTGGTTGATAGTGAATTTTTTAACCTTTCAATAAATCGACTAGGCTCCCGAATATCGCTCAGAGTAAAATAAAAGCCACTATTCGTATCTTATTAGAGTTGTTTTTATATGCTCTGATCGATACTCGCAACCCTGGTTGATTTATTAATGAAGAGGTGGACAATAAGGATGCTGGTAAGGTGGCTGGAGTGTTAACTTCCACCTCGTAGGCTCGGGTTCAAATCCAGGCTCAGTGGTGGCAGAGAATTTTCAGAGACCTATAGAGATCCCTGCTTGAATGTTGTGCGGTGAACATTTCTAGCGAAACTCTCCGTCCGTCGGATGGGACGTTAAGCCGTGGTCCCATTGGCGCCTCTCGTCAAAAGCAAGCTGATGCCAACGCTGGGATTCTCTCCACCCTTCCTTCAATACCCTTTCCTCATTGCGAAAATGACTTTATCTGTCGTTCGCATATACCACGAACACCAAGAATAATGCATAATAAACATTAATGCCAGTAGAAGCAGAGCCCTAATTACGCTAGGAATCATCAAGTTCGTATTGGAAGGTCCTTGGACGGAATATTGAAAAAGAGGTGCTTCTTCACTCCCACCAGGCGACAGTTGGAATATATATGGGATTTGGCGTTGAAATAATAATCAGTGAAGTATGTAAAATATAAGGAAAACGACGCGATTTGTCAATTCATGCTGCGAGCTAGTAGAGAGCGTTACACAGCTTTTACTCAAGTTAGGATCAGCTGAAGAGCCCCTGGCTACATGCTAGGGTTTGATATGCTCTACTAATTACGAACAGAAATCTTTCTGAGCGACGCGGAGAGGATTAGGGTAAACTACCCAGTTATTGGCACTTTAAGGACCTTGACTAAGAAAATTAACTCTTGTGACCGTTGTATCACAATTTCAGTTTGTTTATAACTTGCCTTAGACCTGAGAGACATGTTGCTTTAGTATCCCTATGTATGCGAATTATGTTTTACATACAACAATTTGCTTAACATAATTGTTTAAAAAAGTCCAATTATACCTGTTATTAGCACCCTTTATTCAGTTATTGGTTCACTGTTTTCCAGTTATTGGCACACCAGATTTTCATCCACTAATTAGCAAATTTTTTAAATTTGTAGTATATTTAAAAATATAGCCTTTTTCAGTTACTGAATCGATCATTATCTTACATGTAAATGTATTAATACAGTGAGAGGTGGTAAAATATCATTAATTGAATATCCAGTGATTCAACATTAAAACCTTAGGTTTTTCATTATTTTACGCTCAAAAGAAATTATTTTTTAACTGAAACAGTAAAATTTCAAATGTTTTAGATGTATTTCCATAAATATATGTTTTGTTTCTTCAAAATATCTATAGATTACTGTGAAGTGCTATCCTCTTGAAACTCATGGCATTAATGATAAATAGATTATAGTCGGTATCATCTGGAAGATGCATTTGGTGCGTTTTTGGGGCGAAATTTAGGTGATACAACTTCTTGCAACTGCTGCATTCAATCCCTACTTTCTTATGCCCCTATATTAAAACCGCTATGTATTTGATTGACCGACAGAAACGATAAAATAAGGTACCCACTTTGCCTGACGGATAGTTAAACGAATTCGTTATTCCCTCGAGCGGTGTAGGACATGAATGGACGCTCTTACATGTAAACGGCTGATTTACCAGCACCTTCCACCATTCGCCTGCGAGGGTAGTATGTACATGTAGTTCTAATAAAGTCCCCGATGGTGAAATGCGATTAATATAAATCTCATGACTGCAGTGAAGTTATCTGCCGCTGAAACATGTGACATTATTGATTTGTAAACATTATGTTTTTTTAAATTTTATTCGCTCAGTGACGAATTGATTTTAGAAGTTCTGAGACCTGTCTGTCGTTCATGAAATAAACATTAGCCGTTGTGCTTTGAAAGCGTTAATATCTGTCAATAAAATAACAAAAAATACAATTCCTTTAGGGGAACGCCGCTCTGGGACTTCGGTCATAAATTAATTTTTCACGTATGAAAATTTTCAATGTATCAAATATTGTTGTCCTAATTTGTCATTCGGTGCCAACACAGCTATGTTAATATGATATATAAAATTGTGGAACCAGTAGTTGTGTTTTATATTCAACGCAAAAAAATAAGTGCTGTAGGATATGTGCCATATTGGATATCTCATTCGTCCATAGTTGCACCAACATTCACCTGATATATATATTCACTATCAGATGTTGCCTTATTTTACCGATTAACACCCTTCATGGCTTAACCCTTAGAGTGCCGGGGAGCGCTATCGCTCTCCTCCAATCTCTCGCGAAAAGCGCCAGGAGCGCGATAGCGCTCCTCCTGCAATGTCACTCTTAGATGCCGATAGTTCACTAATCATTCAATTGTCTATATTAATTTTCTTTTAACATTAACTTTTTTCTTTAAATTATCAAAATTGACGCATATTACCAAAAATTCGTCAAAGAGTACATTAAAAAGGTGAAACCAAAAATCAGCAAACATTCCTCGGCAATCTTAGCGTAGCACCTAGAAAATAGTTTGGCGCTCAAAGGGTTAAGGAAAGCTTTTGCACGTCATGCACGTCCGAGCGACCGGGAGCAGATGTCGAAGTCGGAGAGGGAAGCATTCATGTGGAAGTGCCGTGCCTGGCGGTGCACTCTCTTTTCATTACGCCTCCACTAGTTAAAGAGGGATGCATACATTGGAAAAAAAGGAAGATTAAACGGTCTTCTGTGGCTGTTCCGTCCACGGACAGCGCTGTAGTGCGGAGAATTTCATTCACCGAGGAATGTTACAGGAAGGTTTCAGAACGGACATTTTTGCGACGGCTTGGATGGAAAGCTGTCGGATATCAATTCAGGAGCAAACGAATCTCCTTCACTATTTTAGCATATTATAATATCCGAGCGATGAATGAATCCAAAGATGGCTCTGCATTTATTCTTAGCTTTGATATTTTGGGTAATTTCGACACTTATCCTCAAGTGATTCATCTCCATCGTTCATAGCAAGAGGGCGGGAGGTGTCGGAACACTTGCTGGAAAGTCGTACTAGTATATAAAAATACGGTTCTCGTTTTTAGAAATTTGGCTGCCTTATTTCAACCTAACATTCAATGAAGACCGATATTGCTTAGGAGATAAACGAATTCCTATGCCTATCCGTTGGAATAAATATTTCTTCTGTAATCGTTTCTGTCAGGCTACAGTGATGCCATAAGATGAGTGCGGTTATAATTTTATGCTGTAAGTGTCGCTCCGGAAGACATCTGCAATGTGCGCCTAGCGCATAGCCTCCTACTCTCAAGCGGCACCCAGTGTTATTTGTCTAAAAGGTGTGTTACTCATAAGCCCATGCGGATTCATAAATCGTAGCTACATCCTCTTTCTCTGGATAGTAAATTATGGTGTCTATTTAATTGGCATTTTATGGTTTTCCCTTATTTCACTTTGCCGTCTGGTTTGTTCAACGTTGCAATTGACGCGTAATACTCAGCGGGACGATGCAGATCGCCCGGGGTGGTGTCCGCCCAAGACGTTTCCTCCGGGCCCGGCGAGATGGGCCCTCGTCACCTGGGGAAACAGGCGGTGTAAGTGGCGAGCCAGCAATCGGCCGCTCACCGCGACAGCCCGGCGCCTCTTCCCCCGACGCCCCCTGCGTGTCACTGCTTGGCCCCGCCCCCCCGGGAGGCCGTGAATATCGATTGTTCCGTCCTTGGCATCCGTGGGCCCGTGATCGATAGGAGGCCCCGACGAAGCTGCCGGCTGCGTTTGGGCACGACAGTGCTCGCCTTGCCTTCATACCTGCCCTTTATACCATTCACTAATTGTGAATTCAACCGCTCGTCTTCACTTTGCGGATGAGGACGTATCGCTCCCTCTTCAAGGGCCCTAGCTAGTCTCTGTTTGCGACGTATTTCTCGTTTTAATCTTAATTTATCATCTTGATATATTCAAGATAACATGCATGTTTCTCACAACACGAGGGCTGTATCCATGCATTCAAAAATTATTTATACGTATCTCTACTCAATGCAGTGCTAAATTAAATTGTGATAAATAAATCACATCCTACTTATTACGAATGTTGTAAATTTAAAATACATATATTTATTATATATTCATCGTTATTATTTTTTTATAAACTGCTTTACCTATTTCTTTACTGCTATATCTATTTTTTGTACCACTAGCTACTTGTTTGATTTTGCGTGTACCTAATGATCTTATTGGTGAGCCAATCATTGTAAATTGTGTTTTTCTCTAAGGGAGTCGGTATTTATTTGTCTGAAATACGTATCCATTACGTCCAGAGCGTAGTGAATACATATTTTATTCCGGCGTATAAGACAACCCCCAATTTGTCCAGTAAAGAAATTAGATTGAAATAAAAATTTTGGGCCACTGATTCTCACTGTACCGCTTTAACATTATTATAGCTTGAATGTCCTCACTGATTTCGTGCGGTCACTGCATACGGCAGTTGAGACTCAGGTGCAGACGTTTAGAGCTTCCCCCACCATTTGAGGCGAGTGTAAATGTGTAGCCCAGTAGGTATGTTCGGATTCCGGCACTAAGAGATCAGATCTTGCGTAAAGACGATCCCATACTTTTTTTTGAAGATTATTCTGTGCTGAAAATTAGTCTTATACTCTGGAATATACGATGCATGAAGTAGACCCTTATCAATATTTGCTTGTATCTATAATGAAGTTTTATAAACTGTATCTCAGGAAGTATTAGAGTGAAACAATTGCATTCGAGATGTAGGCTAATTTTAACAAGGAAGTACTTCATACACCCTGAATATTTCAAGGTGGTAATGTAAGTTGTAAACAATTAATTCTATACTGAAGAATGCGATGTCGAGTGGGAGTGATTCGTGTTCTTAAAATTGCTTCGTGGAAAATTTTCCGAAAATCCTGACCTTAACCCCAAAAATAAAATGTTTAATGAATTTTTGCAACTGTGGAGCGAACATTCCAAGATAGTGAATATTAACGTGCATTTTGCGCATAGTTGTGAATCAGTCATGCTGTTACTGCAACTGTTAAGCTTAATGAGACATTTTCAATCATGTATTTCTTCGTAGAGATGTATTTCCTCACTTTATTACCTTTTTAAATAGTTGTTTTCACATTTAATGCCCTTTTTCATGTTTAGACTACACTCAATCTATCTAGCTATTTGTTCACATTTCCGGCGAGCAAATATTTCTTTTGCAAATACCACCTAAAAACCCATCGTATATTTGTATAAATATATTTGACACGCCCAGGCTTTTCAAATCTTGTGCAGTTTTTTTAGCACCTTAATTAGCACGCAAGGGTGTATAAACTCATGGAAGTCAATTAACTAAGTGGTCATTTCTATTTATTTGTTCTTCCGGTATGAAATTTCTTTCATTGGTTTGAGCTTCCTAAAAATGTGTTAGAACAGCATATACATTTCAGGGTCACAAAAAGTTTTTTCATCAGTCCACTCACGCTCGTTTTTTTTCGAGTTGAGGGACTAATATGTCACAAAATTAAATCATTAATTCTTCATAGAAATCAATCATTATGTAAACAAAGGAAATAGTTTTAATGACATCTATTGTTTGATTTTTCCTAATAATTTTCGGAATTTATTTCCCTCGACACATGTTTGTAATAAATGTGTGGAATCATTTATCATTGTATAACACAGCGAGCTTATAATGTGCGACTGAAGTTCCGTAGTATCTCTAAGTGCTTGTATGTATTTTACCAAGTGCAGAGTCACTTTGCCTGCGAGGTAACCGTGTTGTTGTGGCGACACGAATCAAGTCGTCTGAGCTGCTAGCGGGACAGCCCTAACTGTAGGAACGCTGCGCTGATGGGCGCGCGAGAAATTACACAAACATGCGAGCATCGGATGTAAGTGTAAGCCTTCCGAGCTTTGGTGAGGGAGCGAAAGCATCGGTGACCGAAACGCCTTGCTCAGAATGTATTAATACCACCGTTAATGGGTCCGAATCGGCGGTGTGATGTAGTGGGTTGACTAAATCGTTAGGTCTTAACCGTAGCGTTCAGATGTGGATCGGAGAACGAGAGGAAACGATGAAGTGCGAGGCATGGTTGGCGAGGAGGGAATATTGACAGAGGGTATAAGGAAGCATGTTATGTGGATGAACCGTACACTTATGGGAAGAGGCTTCTGAAAACCGCGATATATGAAAGGATGTTAGGTAAGTAAGGAAGGGAGAGGAAGGAACTGGATACGTGAACAAATGTAATGTTGTTATTCCTAAGGCCGAACTGGGTAATTATTGGAAAATAGACTGAGGGTAATTCAATGCTGACATGATCTCTGGCCGGAAGGCTAAAAGAAATGTATCATGTGTACTTACCTGAACCGGTTTATTGCCACTCAATGGACGGGTATCCTTTCTTATATTCTCATCATTATTTCAAGAACTTCTCTGACTTTGATTAACAATAATCAGTACACATGAAGAATCTTACACAGACTTTAAGTACTCAACGTAATGGGCTTCTTAATCAGGCTTTCTCATAGAATGTGGCCAGTTTTTATGGGTATGACTCCGTGCCAATAAGGTGTCGAGATTGTGACTTAAAGTCTGTTACGTCTTCGGTTGGCCTTTGAGTTTTTTCTGTACCTTCATCAAAGGACTCATCGCATCTGCATTGAAGAAATTATTTAGTCGTATTAATGACGTATTTATTGTTTAAAACTTAGGCTATTGTCTCGTAACTTTTAGTATGTACGGTAGAACTCAGTCAAAATTATCCTGCGTCTCAATGTAAAGATTAATCATCAGAGAACATATTGACATTAAATTTCAAATACGATGTGCATGAAAGCGTGGAAAAAGGTGTATTCTATTCACTCTGAAATTTAAGGTGATAGCTGATGTTTCAAACATGTAGTACATCGCGAGAAAAGACCAGTTGATCGGGGAGCGTTTCGCCCTCTTAAATCTTCGTGTTATTGGGCTGAGAATCAGAGGGCGTAGCTAGCGGCTGGTCCAACCTCATTTTCCGTTCATGGCTCGTTTAGAATCAGTCGTCCTTAGTGCAATCTATCGTAGCCATGATCTTAAGAATGCAGTAGAGCTTCATAGTTGGCATCCAAGTGTATTTTGGTAACAGTGGACAGGGTCACGGCAGCGACCCATCTCAATTAATATTTAGTAGGTCGCTAGGAATCGCTTTCATCGCGTGTAATTTAATTAACGTGCCTCCGTGAATTTTATTGAAGAGTCTGAGATGATATGTTTATTGCCGGAACATGAGTTGATTTCCTGATTAAATATTCGTGTCCATTTGTGTTTCGGGAATGTGGGTTAAGGCTGGCGGTGAATATAAAAAAGATATTCGGTCCGAGGGAAAGATAAACCATTCCTTTGTGCCCGAGAAGAGTGGTGTTCTAATCTGGAGATGACGGCTTGGCTGCTCAATGGCGTCTCTTGTTGATGCATTTGTGGCGAAGGACGTACGAATCCGATATTCCGATCGCGTTCGAGTGGTTTTTCTTGCTGTCCAATGGCATGACGGCTGCTACAGCTTGACTGCCATCTCGCTCTTGCTGAGGAAAGGCCTCTCAAGATGCTACAAAAACCTTTAGAAGACAAACATTTTTTTAAATCTCAAGCGTAATGCCATTCATGGCTCAGTCTTTCTTTCCTTTGGCCGTCATTTCTCATTACGATTTCTTCGTCCTTCGGTTGTCGATGACAATTGCATTTCATTGTCCTCGGCTATTTTTTAGTGCGGATCAGTTTCTGTCAAGTATTGCGTGTTGAAGTGTCAGAGTCCTGGAAATATTTCTGTATTTATTTACCCTTGTTCGCAAATAAATTTCCATATCTTAATGTCTCAGTTCCCAGCAATTCTTAATACTCAATGGCTTGAAGGCTAGCTGGAAAAGTTCTTATCTTTAAGATACAAAATCCTTAGCGTTCAATGAAATATCCGTCCCATGTGCTAGGCTAAGATTCTGCTCATGTCAAGGAATTTCAATTTTTTTCTGCATTACTTCTTATTGCCCTATCACTTGCGCGCTTATCTTCATTGCAGTTTGGATTTTGCTGGCTAAATACTTTACAGAAAAACAAACCCCAGAAAAAAATGAATCACTATTACGTCTCATGGTGATATTTCTTTCTTTCACTAGAATGATAATGGCTTGGAATGACAATCTATTCAGATCATAAGTGGTGTGGTTTCGTATGATAATCGATTATCATTAGCGATATCAAGATCTATAATTACGATTCATAGAATTTTAATTTGAATAATATGGACTGACTAGTGTGATTGTCCCCTTCTACCATGTATTCTATGTATAATATGTTCTTCATGATCAACAAATTAATCTTCATTTTTTTTGTTTTGCATACAATATTTGATCGCGGAAACATTTAACACGTGCTTCAAAACTTCCATTTCTGCCTCCCTTTCTTTGATTTTCTAATAGTATGTATAACGTGTTGTTTTTTTCGTGCCAAATTGTAAGTTGAAGAAAAGAAAGTTAATTAAATGGCAGGCATGTTGGTCAACATTGCGTCGGAACGTATAAAAGGAAATCCAAGCCGTATTGAACACTCCGACTCCGAATAGTGTGTATCATATGAGTAGCTAGTCTTACAGGTGGAAAGGACTAGGTTCTGTCCATGCCTCCCGGTATTCAATAGCCATAGGCATACATGTTTATCGAAAGTAATTGAAAAACTCGAAAGTTTGCCTCGAAAATCATAAAAAATAGCTTTCGATTGCTATATTCTTACTTGAGAAAATCGGCGTTTTGTAAAATACTCTTCCATTCTCAAGATCGTCCACGTCGTAATTCCATAAGATTTTACTGGGGCTGTAAAGTAGTTGCGAGAAAAAAATCGCGTAGAGATAGCTGCGTTGTTCATATAATGGATGGGTCAGGAAAAAATCTGCGATAAGTTCACGTCACTGGAATGGCGAGTTGACGAATCGCTGCGCTCGTGGTCGCAACAATGGCCTGCGGCCCGGCGGTATAAGTACAAGTGGATGCTGCAACACCGTTGGTGACTCCTCCGGCAGGTGTCGTCAAAGATCATGGAATGACATGGAATAAAACTTTCCATCGACTCCAACTCTCTCATCATTCAATTTAAATTTCTTCATGTTTTTTAAATCAAAATCGATGACAATTAAGTGTGCAGTGGAGTTATATTTAGCCATACAATGATTAAAACCTTAGATAAATAAATAAACGAATTATAATTATATAATTTCCTTTCTAATAGGAGAAGAAGTAAAAGAACGTGAAACTTCTAATGTATTTGATCTATTTACACCATATGAAAGTAGTTTCCTTCATCCTACATTTGTTCTGTGCTTGCTTTATTCATAGAGAGTACATGTCAACGCATTCAAATTTAAATAAAATTTGAAAATTGAATTCACGCTTAACTGCGGAGCCTCTCCAAAACTGAGTAAAAGATTCTCTTCGAAATGAAAATCAAAATTAATTCCTTTCTTACTTTTTCTTTACTTAATTTCTTTCTTACTTACGGCTTTCATCAGGGACATTGAATAGAATTCCACTATTAATTTAGATGCTGGGTTTTATTAAATATTTCTGCAACTTATACCTCCCTTTTCAGGGCGAAATACATCGTCTTTAGACGTTATAAAGACAATGGAGGTGGTTGAGAGGCACGGGTCCTTAGGCAGCTTCCGGGAAATGATCTCTCAGAGCCGGCGGCACGCACTTGCTTGCCTTCACACGTTTTTACCTTGTTGTGCTGGCGCATCTCGTGCTTCTGGCGCTGGCATTTCATCTTCCGTCTAAATGAATGTGCGCAGTGGGTATGGGCGAGGTCAAACGTAGCGCATTAACTTAATTGAAATTATTGGGTAATTCAATGTGATACTGAGTCATTTATGGTTCTTACGAAAGTTTCCCTCGTTCTTCCGCGTGGCAGAGGGGAACATTGCATGAAAGCAATAGCATTTTTGCCGTTCACTCTCGAGTTTTGTTTCAGCAATCTCTTAACCAAAATTTGCTTGAATTGCGTGCTGAAAACAAATCAATGAAGGCCTGTCTACGCAATACATTAACACGTACAGGTTAATGTCTGTTTGCATGAATGATTTTTGTGGACCGGAACGGAACATGTACGAATGCATGAACCAAATTAGAACCGGTTCTATTTTTTGTGCATACATTTGCACAAGTTGGGTGGTTACACGTTGCATTTTGGCGTTCATTCTCGCATTCATACATTTAGACATTAACCCGTGCGTGTTAATGTACCGTGTAAACAGGCCTTTAAAATTACGGAAGAGGAATGAAAAGGGTTTGAAAGAAAAGGCAGAAGATTGTAAAAGTCGCAAGCATCGATATATTCTCTGTATTGTTGGCAATATATGTATATCCTGCCAGGTTTGAGAGACGGTGTAGGTGTTTTTTAGATGAAATGTCAAAATATCACCCATTTTCGGAGAGAGAACCCTGATAAAACATAGTCAGTGTATAATGAAGCTCTCAATGTCCCAGTAGCGCTGAAGCAAGTTAACGCTATCGTTGCAAAGCCATCTGCAAGGTACGCACGTGTGACTTTACTAAGTCCGTAATTCTTTGCTGCCCGAGAGGCTCCGAGCTCCTTGGGCAGTTAATGGTATCAAAACGTAGGTACTGGAATTAATTGGAGTGGGATGCGAGCCTAAAATGGGAGGTAACGGTGGCTGGGAGTAGTTTGGTCTTCATTGCATTGGATGGAATAGCCACCGATGTGATTCCACGGGACCCGGCGATTGGACTAGTCCTTATTCGGTTGAGTGGTGATTTGATGAAAAAATTCCGCGATTGCAATGCCGCCTTGATGAGGAAATCACTTCCATCACGGGCAGTCCAAGGTCTTGTGACGTTTCGCCCTTGACATATGGCCGTCCATTTCGTTGATGCGGCCGAAGGAACATTTTGGGCGTTCGATCGCAATGGTCATGCTCCGGTGTCTAAAGAGGGCTCGCGCGCTCAATTGCAAAGAAACAACGTCATCTCAGCTTAGAGGCCTATTAAATACTCGGGAACTGCGCCAGAATTTTTTTCTTGCTTTAATTTATGAATCTATCGTGGGGTCAATAACCATGGTAACGATTAAATTCATATTTTTCCACTCCGTATAATTTCATGATTACAATATATTTCTGCGGTTCCTCGTCATTTTCGGGATATCTCATTGAAATGACGTGGAATCCTTGAAATCGATTGAAATCGTGAAATGTAAAGAGTAGAAATGTTCAAATTTCATCATTACCCTTGCCAATCATTACCGTTACCATGACTTAACTCCACTTATTAACGTCTTTCTCCATTTTTATTCTGTAAACAGCTGTGGACTTAAGTTTGCCGAATCTTTGCTGGATTTGAATGGTATCACAACGTAGGTACTGGAAATAATTGGAATAGGATGCGAGCCTAAAATGGGAGTGATAATATTAACGAGGTCAGATGAATAATATTAACGATATTAGGCCTTATTTTTGTAAAATTGGAACTAAGGACTATCGCGAATATCACGAGGCATTGCAGTATTAGCGGCGCTTAGTCAATTTCTGAAGCAAACTTTTTCTTGGCAATAATTTAAAGTATCGCGATATTGCAGGAATATTTCTCGGGTTTCCCACCGGGTGTCGTATCGGGTTGTAGTTCCCAACGTTTCCATGACTAAGTCCGTCATCGTCATCAGGGGTTAATGATGACGACGATCCCCTGATGACGATGACGGACTTAGTCATGGAAACGTTGGGAACTACAACCCGATACGACACCCGGTGGGAAACCCGAGAAATATTCCTGCAGAGCATACGCCGGGAAAAACTCAGATTCTATATCGCGGTATTTATCAACTTACCAAAATATCACCCAGGCCTACGTCCATCTCTCGATGGATATTACGGAGACACAAAGTAATCTCGGAAGGGCTCCGAATGAACAGCAACTTCAAACTTGTCATGTCTCGTCAGTTCGTAAAGCAATAATTCTCTGCTATGTATTTTAAAATAAAGCGATATGTAGCAATGTGTCAAAATATCACCGACTCTACTTCCATCTCCCGGAGTGAAAATGTGACCGAGACCCGCAGCATTCTCAAAGAAGCTTTTGTCCCTCAGGACCAGCCAACAACACCTTACATCGTCCAAGTTGGAGTCTCTTGGGGATGTTCGGGAGGGCCCATGAATATTTCATCATCCACTCTCTTCACCGCGGTGTCCGCTAATGGCTGTCATGGGAACACGTGAAGGAGCTAATTGTAAACATCACTGAATAATAGAGGTGGACGTGCGATAAGGCTCTGGGTCACCGTCTCCTGTGGGCAACTGCCGATGGAACCACGCAAGGCGACAATCTCTTTCTCCCTCATCTCCTCAGGCGTTGAATGTGGAAAGAACGCATCTCCCCTTTCGCGACGGGTCTGATTTTTTTGGGTAGGATACCTTTTAAATGGTGTCACCTTAAAATTTTCAGGGTACATGAGTTATGTATAACTCATCCACAAATAACTCATCATAAATCCAAAAATTCAGTTAATTGTTCCGTGACCTTTTTCCTCACAAAAGGAGCGAAAAAATTAATGCCTAAATGTTTACGCGATAGTGAAGATACTCATAAGATACCCGGCCTCTCTTGCTTGGGATAGTCTTTTTTCCCGGTCTCGGGAGACCAAAAAATAAATCTAATTTTTGCTTTCACTTATGTGCTCTATCCGAAAAGAGTTTAGTGGGTGCCCCGTGAGAGTTTTTCCCCACCGTCTTCAAACAGTATAATATATCTCTTTCCCTCTGGCAATGTTATAATCGATCGATAGCTGTCCGAAATACGTAGCTCTAAAATGGAAATGTGGTGCATACTTAATTATTTACATTGGGAAATTGAGACTGCCTATTATTTTCATTGTGTAAGACCCTTGTGTTGACAGGTTATGTCATCTTTAAGTGCAAATCGTTCCCTTTCAGTCAAGTATTTTCGAATATGGAGTATTAGTCCAATTCCTAGTCCCTCTCATCACACCCCCGCTTACGTGCATAGGAATTTCACTTAAGCATTATCATTTTTACCCTATGGTGGATACATTGTCGAAGTCAAGGTGATATAAATTTTTACCTAGTAAAATTTCTTTTTCCATCGAAGCAACGTTTCTTGGAGCAGGGGTGTGCCAAGCGTGGTCGAGTACACCTGTTCAAGTTCTAGTGTTCTTGTTTCCATGTACTCAAGTATTTCCCCATTTTTGATATTCCCATTCACCGTGGATACTCAATTCCTCAACGAACAGTAGGCAATACGATTAACACTTTGCGTGCAACGGGCGCAATATTACGCGATCCGTCTTTTGAAAAATAGTAGTTTGCCCTTTTTTAACAATGCGGTACTAACCTCTAAATAAACAAAAAAAATAAAAGCGTATTTAATTCTTTAAAATGGTACCAAACACCTATTCCTTTCATCAAAGTTTGGTCTAAGAAATAGCACACATGTATTGAAAATCGCCAGCACTGAGGCACAGGTCTACAGTACTAAGGTGAGCAGGGTAAGCTCCTGTGCTAACTTACGGTGCTCCTGTACCAACCGGATGGGTTTTCTAATCTGTTTGGCATACCATTGTCTCAGACCTCTCTACACTCACATTCCTAGCAACCGCTGTCTTCCTTTTCTCACGGGCCTCATTCCATCCCACCAACGTCTCGTTTCCCTCCTTCCCTAACCCTTCTGCGTGGTGCCCAGCAGCCCACTTGAATGGTGCTTGGCAGTGGTTGTCGCACACGCCGCTCTGACTGCCGCGCCGTGTTGCTACTGTTGCCATGACGACCACGTCCCCCACCGAGTCTCCCCCCCTTTTACCCATGACCCCACCAGCTCTAAAATCTGGCCCCCCTTTTGAATCGCGAAGACTGCGAGTTGTATTCTGGTGGCATCAGTCGCGATGCCAACGCGTCTCAGGTCCCCTAGCTGCTACGAGTATTGCAGCGCCGGAAGGGAAGGCTTTAGAGTTATGCGATCGCTTAAAAACCTCTCAATTTACCCATGCAATGCTTTACGTCCGCTTACTTGGAATCCAAGTGTCCATGAATGGAAGGTTCATAGGAATTGCTCCCACGCTCGTTTAATAGATAAACCCCGACACACATATTATTCTTGAAAATGGAGTCATTCACCCATATGCTGACTTCGGATATATTTGCATGGTTGTCACAGATTTGATTGGGATCATTGGATTTGAGGGAAATACCTGTTTCGTCAGTAAACCCTGGCACACATATTATTCTTGAAAATAAGGTTGTTACTCTACTCTGGCTACGGATCTATTTTTGTGGTTGTCATAATTGTGATTGGGAAAGTTAAATTTGAGGAAGTGCCTGCTCCGGTCAGTGACACCTGGGAGGAATGGTCTTGTAGTTCAGCTTCTGTTGGGCACGTGTCCAAATCCTGCCGAATAATCCGGAGACTCTCCAGTGTGATTCATCTCCATGTGCTCCCTTAATTTGAAAACTAAGCTAAAATCAAAGGTGACTTGGGAAAGCCTCCCCTTCCCTTTTGTGATATTCTTTTATCTTTGGCTTAATCCGGGGTGATCTCTATCCTTAACAAAGAAACTCTCGGGGGTGATATAAGTGAGACCATTCAGGTCTTCGCTCGTATTTAAAAAAAGACTAGAAATTTTCAGAAAACCAGATTACTTCGTAACGTATGGAGAAAGCCAATGTAAGGGTTCATACTTCCTTGTGTTCGTTTTGGTTGGAATATACCTGTATTGACGCTTAATACTGTCCACTAGCCCATTCTCGTAAATGCTGGACGAAAGAAACTATCTGTGAGACATGAGAAAAGATGCTCAAGGCCCATCCCAACGGCATGGGGTCGACCTATTGGAGCGTATGTTGAGCACAACTGGTGTCAGTGGAGTGTCTTGCGGCACATTGAGTGGGCGGTAGGTTATGCGATTGATCATTATCGAATACCTAACAGGTGAAAGCCATGGGCCAAGAATTACGATAGTAAAGTAAATAACCAGCAACTGACGCAAAATGAATAAAAGGTATCATCAAAAGCAAAGTGTATTTCATATTAGGTAATGCAAAATCCTGATGTTAGTCATAACGTAGGAATAATAATGAGTAAAAATGAAGTGTTTCAGACTCTCCTGGTGGATTATCATCATGAAGGTCTCTCGGGTAACTTCCCGGGTTAATTTATCGATCTCTGCCGAAGTTGAGATAACACAGTTAGTTGTGGAAACGTCGGAGGAGATGGATCAACTGGGAATTTACCCGAGAGACCTTAGTGAATGAATAAAAGTTTTGAAGTTGCTACATTCTCCTCTTAAGTTATGTGACCTCTATTTCGACTGCATCGGCTTCTAGAAGAGTACGTTAACCTAAAATAATATTTTTTCGGCACACCACGCTGAGGGGGTTCTTTGTTGATGTTAGTTCTTGAAAAAAATTCTGGTTTATTCCGTAAGCTGTTCAGGCTGAGGGCCTCGATGAAATTCTCAACTTCCCCAGGGGTTGTAAATATTGATGGAGTCCGACCGAAAAATTTCCATAAAATAGAGCGGTGCGGGATGTCTAGGGTGTCGGAGTTTGGGGAATGGAGGACTGAAGGAGGTCAAGAGCCGCCGGAGCAGCAAACCATAAATTTCCGTTCTGCCTCTTTCACGCTCTGCTCAACACTTGAGCTTCCTGAACGTTTCGGTCTCATGGATAGCTGATGCCGTAGATTTCCCGCTCGATGAGGGACATTCGGTGAGGCTATGCTGTAGGGTACTCATCCAGAAGACATGAAAGAGAAAATATATTTGCGGAGTCTATCTCAGGGCAGTCCGATTCTTTCAATTTTAAGAAATTTTACCTTTTAGAAAACACTTTCACCTCTCTGTTGAATACCTGCATTAAATAACATGTTAATAAATTAAGGCTTGTTTACACGATGTATTTACCCGCGCGGCTACATGCGTAAACACATTCCTCATCAAAATTGCACCGTATATGTATCCAAAATTACGGAAATGTACGAATGGATGTCCTGCGAATAGCCCGTTCTAATTTCGAGAACCAGTCCTGGAATTTATCCAGCTACGTTCTTGGACGGGTAAATTCATCGTGTAAACACGGCTATAGACGGGAAACTGAGAAGAGAGAAGACGTGAGATGCGCTGCTAAATAGCCCAGGATTTAAAACTGTTAGTGAGGATGTTAATTTTGAAGTTACATAAAGTCAGATGCCCATGCGTAAGGATTAGCATGGAAGAGGGAAGAAAATCCGGACGATATATTTAGCCTGTTATGAACGACTAGCTGTAAGGGATCAAAGCTTAGTGTACTATCCGTCGTACGGAGTGCAATATTTACCACATTTCCTCATAGAATCCAATTTGGGATCAGATTGCCTCCGAAGAGTTCCCGCACTCGAATTTTGACTCACTTTTTCCGTGTTTGAAAATTCCCTTTTTAGTGTCCTTAACGCTAATACGTGGGAAAAGTATGCTTTTACTTAGAGAATTTGTTCCTCATGTCGTATAGAACGTGGACTTCAAGTTGGGATATATATTACTCGTAAACTAAAATCCTTGCCTCATCTAATATAAACTTTTCTTCCCTATCTTTATTTCAATGCGTGACTCAGGGGGATCCATGGTATTTTCGTCATAATTTTCCCTGGATTCTATTGATTCATGCACTCAATTGATAATCAGGGAGGAAGTAATTTACGATACTGCAAGAAGTTTTTCATGTTATTTTTCCTAAGTGCCATAATATTTTCCTCTTAGTAATGAATTGCTGTTTGAAAAGTCCTTAGTATTTTTTATCATAAGGAAACATACCTGGTTTATAGCCTACCTGCTGCAAAGTTCACGATAAATTTCTTAGAAAATGAAATTCCTCTGAAAGAATTTCCACTTATTCCTAGTTTTCCCTCATATCAAGAGAATCAGCAGCGAAAGTCAGAAATCGGGCTCTGCATGCTAGGTCAGAACTTTTTTCACTGTAGAATATAGGGAATAACAGTTGTAGCAGCATGGAATGTAAGATAGTGTGCTAGTTTGCGACGTAGTTCGCGTGCATGGGACATTGGACACGGGACATGGGCTCATTGCGTGCCTTGGCGCGTCGAGGGAGTTGCTTGCCATTGTCCACGCTGATGCGTGTCATCTCCGTGGCTCGCAGAGACGGCCATTGCCACACTTATAATTTAGCGAGCCGCTAGAGTGCCTCAGAGGAACACGGGCTGTCCTCTCGATTTCCCCAGAGGGAAAGAAGTGAAACGCCAATTAAGGTGGCCCAGTAACTCGGCGGAAAGCGTGTTGGCCGACCATCACATTTACTCTTTCCTCGGCTTAAAAAAGGTTGGTTGTGCTTGAGGTGCTGGGGAACTTTGGTTTTTTCAGTACATTCTAAAGGAATAATAGCTCTGTGCTGTCATTTCGAGATATTGTTCATTTAAGTACTGATGTGGAGGCAAAGGTTACTTCAAACTTACGTATTCTCATGGCTAACGTGCTCGGTTGATGAGACGTGGCTGTTGTTGCGTATGCTCTAACGACTGTAATCATCTGTTGTGATGGTAGCGAGGCCTGTTCTTCTTGGCACTTACCCTCCAAGGACCCTCCGTGCGGGACCCAGTGACACCCTTTCATGATAGAGACCGCAGTGTTAACCACCTAGCCGATGCTTCCACAGTCCCTAGTGTTCCTAAATTTTCAGCACGCTAGTTTAACCTATCTTTCCACGAGTGTGTTAAACGATACATGTAACATACATTATTTGGCTCTAAAGATTTGCACACCAGTAGTTCTAAGAGAAATAACGAGAAGATCGTGTTCCAAAGATAGTGGAGATATATAATGACTCGCTTATTACTATTATCTTCTGGAGAAAATTCTATCTCTTTATAAAACTTGGCCTTTTATAAATTCTCTAATTTCTGGACTTTTCCTGATTTTTCAACTATGATTTTTTTCACGCTTTTGACTCTTGGGATGTATTGGAAGGGAATTGGTATTTTACTCCCAATATTGTACTTATCTGAGAGTAAAATAAATGACGAATGATTGTAAGAAACTCTCAACCATCCCCCTAGGGTGTTCTGTTTATTCGAGATCGAAATTGGAGGAAATGCTCATTATTTGCATCTATTGGAACAAGAAATCTTTTTTTTATTTGGTTAAAAAAATTTCATCCAAAGCTGATAAATTTATAGAGTTTTGAGTCGGTGCATTATTAATAGTATGAGTGCTCCCTCGTAGCTTGCTATTTGGATATAATTAAGGCAGTCAGCCAATCCGTTCTTATTTCCACACGTTCCATGGTCTATGGTCTTAATTCCTTCTCTCGTAGTAACCGGGTGAAGCTGTAATCCTTTCTTAAATACCTGGATTATCCTTTTGGAGTTCGCTATTGCGACCTTTAAAGTTATTCGATTTTAAATCCAATAGAATTAATTTCCCTTCATGAGATAGATTTTGGCCTGCCATCAACTCTTGACAATATTACTCCATCTTTTATTTCCTGTATTTTTCATGAAATATAACTGAGCTTTCCTCCAATATGCCGAAATGTGCCATTCTTCGTGCCGAAAAGTTCAAATGCAAATCCGTTCCTCATTATGGAAGGATGCCTCAGCGCTGCAGAGATGTATTTATCGATTCCATGATTATTTTATGGAGTACTGGCTGTGGTGTAAATGAAGAGAGTCCTATTGCACAATTTAAATGCCAAGTTTTTGTCAGCTACAGTCGTAAACTATTCAAAAAAATTTCTTTAGAAACTTACATACACCCAGGAATACTAGTTATGAAAATGGTGAAAACAATGAGTGTGTGAACAAGTACTAGTTCTACAAACCAAAGGCAAGCAACCTCATCAGTTAGAGTATCTACGCTTGAATCACTTGTAAAAGGACACATTTGACGGTTGAATGAGAAAACGTTTAACTAATACGCTTGGTTTCATGGGAACACGTTGAAAGCACCAGCGGAAGCCTTCAAAAGGGGCTGAATGGAAACACCTCGTCAAGCTCTTTCCCCGTAATTGTCCACACTGGGCGCGTCTGTTATGGCCCGCGGTCGGAACGTCGCGTGATCGATTCGAGATCTACAGCAGCGATTGACGAACGGCAGTCAAATGCTCCCAAACTTACACACCTAGTCTGCTTCAATACCCCATGATGACCGTGTGGGTTCATTTTTTTTTGCTCCGCAGTAAAAGGAAACACTGACTTGTTATGCCAATTCAATAACAGCGATCGATTCTATTGATTTGCGTGATTTCTGTAGATGAAGCGTTTCATCCATAATATGAACAAGCAAGACTGAGCATCTTAGCTTACATTTGGAGTTTCCTCTCTCCCCGCAGAAACAGTGGGAAAACTAGAATCATTTTATCGTGTA
Source organism: Ischnura elegans (assembly GCF_921293095.1). NCBI lineage: Eukaryota > Metazoa > Arthropoda > Insecta > Odonata > Coenagrionidae > Ischnura > Ischnura elegans. The sequence goes on from NC_060259.1 coordinate 89,980,674, forward strand.
TTTCTTAATCTATGTCCATAACTGCTGAAGCGTATACTGTCTTCATTAGGGCCAATATTTGCAGTTGTCATGCGATGTCTTTCTTTTTTGGTCTGAAACTTAACCTTTTAAATAAACATAGGGAAAAGTATTTCATCCAGCTCTTTTTAGAAAAAAACGCAGCCTAAAAACGACAGTTTTATTGCACTTTAATTGCACCATTTAAAATGATTACGCAAATTCGCCCTTCCTTCAGCATACGCTTAGGAAAATAATCGTCCCAACGCCGATGTGAAACTAGGGAAAGGGAAATTCTGACGGTAGGAAGCCGCAATAAAACCATCATTATTCGATTTTTAGAAACCATTTGAGGCTTCGTTTTTCAGTAATAGGGAAAATAGCTTTATCCATGAATAGTTTTTCAATCAATCTTTTTTGTCATTATATCAATTTAATTTTCAGAGCGAAAAGGGAAAAATTTTAGTGTTTGCTATTTTCATTTACAGGCAGTAACAAAAATACGTATTTGCTCTCTTGATCTCGTTCACTGCAGGGATTTTGCGCATGATTTATTGAACTGTGAATGATCGGTGAACTACGACACTAATGATGCGGAGGAAGACAGTGAATTATTTATTTTCCGTAGTCCCTGAAAATTGTGATATGGTAGAGCAGCCATTATAGCCGTCATTGCTGCTACTTGCGTGATTGTGCATGGAAACATCGCGTGGATGAGGTTTCATTCTCTCGAGAATGTCCACGCGCTTTGCCAACCTAGGGGAGCCGATCTAGGTTGCGCCATATTTTTATTGTTCTTCCACGGGAACGTTTCGTCCGTGAATCATTTGTGTATGACAGGATCTAGCCATTGACTGCATTGACATTCCGAGAAATTCTTCTGTATCGTGTGGGGTGGAATTGAATAGATAGAATGTGATGTCTTCTAGTCTTGACAATCTATTTTCTGCCTCCAGGACATTTTGCGGAAGTGATAGGATGTATCAGAGTGCAAGCCAATTTCTGGAAAGAATCTGAATGATTCACAGTCGTAGACAAAATGAGCATGCTTGGGAGCAGGCAATGCCCGATTGCATTTACCGCGCCCAGACGAGAAATAGTATGTACCTACCGCTCGTCTGTAAATTTATTTTATGAATTAATGCATACAGATAGTGTATTAATTAATAAATACTGTTTTACTTCTTCTAAGATTGATGAATCCGTTGTGGGTTTTCTGTGTTTTATCATGTTTTCTTGCATTTTTTTGATCGTGAAAAGGAAGAGACCGCGTAATATCTGCAAAGATTGGTCCCATATCGTCTAAGGAAAACAGTATGTACCGCTGAATCCATAATATTCATCAAACCAACTTCATAACAATATTTTGATGTAGATGGAAAGCTTGGAGTATAGGAATGCGTTTGTCTAGTTTCCTCTGCGACTTTTTCCAAGGGCTAGTAAAAAAAAGCTTGAAATATACGGTCGCTATCTCCTACAGTGAATTTATGCTATGAATGCGGAATTTCATAGTGTTCGCATACAAAAACAGATGACCGTTTGCAGCCAATGCCCTTCGACTTATACGCTTTCACACAATGTGGTTTTTACGCTATTGTGACCTTTCTGTTTAGCACGCGTGACTGACTTACTCGCGATTTCACACGTGATGTTTACCTCCGAAAGGCTCGCCCACGCCTAGGCGTCGCCGAAGGCCTCCTTTGTGTGTCGCCTCGCGGTGTCGTCTGCAGACTAGCACCCTCCACACCACCCCCAACCCTCAAGACAGGAAGTACCGTTCATTTGATGGGGAAGTACCGTTCACTTCGGTCTCGTTCACCAAAATGAACGAGTCCACGGATCCATTCAATTTTCCCGGTGTTATGTCCGCAATTCCGCTGTGTTTATCTGATGTTGGCTATTTTGAATCTGCTCTTGGAACGATGAAATTAACATCAACTGCGTCTGAAGCCACTCTTCAGAAAATAATTAGATTTTTAGCCTCCTAAGTCTGGTATATTTAATTCACTCAAATTTATTTCCCATTATTAATGTATCTCCGTTCCGTTTTAAATTAGGGACACGTTCATGTAAAAGAATGTTAATAGTTTCGTTTAAATCTGACTCAGCCGTTGGGTTGCGCAGAATGGAGGGTGGTGAATATATGGGAGGGGTAGGGAAGGAGGGAGAACCAAGCACGTGGCTAGTTGAGTGCATTGTGCAGAAGGCTAAGCGCCTCACGGAAAAGTGGAATCCCGATCTTAGACGGACAATTTTACTCGTCGTAGAGCATGGAGCGTACGGCCAGCCCTCTGGTAGGAAATAAAAATGCCCTTGCATCAAAATAGCTGGGGAATCCGAGTAGATTAACGGAATCTGGTCTATTTCAAAGTTGGCAACGAAAGTCGTAAGCTCCCCTGGGACACCCGCGATAATCGGCTTTTTGAGAATTGACGAACCCAGCCCATAATTCTTCGACTGCACATTGCCGTAAGTTTTTGCGACGAGAAACCGCTGTCGGGATCGCTCCACGGGATTGGTTCTTCGGGAACTGATGCTAACCTCACATCCGTAACAATAAGCTTTTTGAGAATAGATTCAGCCAATCCCAAATTCGTCCACTGCCAAATGCTGTTAGCTTATGCGAGGATTACCTGCAGCTATCTTTGTTCCACTGGATCTGTTCTTCGGGAAATAATGCACCCGCGGCAGTAAGCTTTTTGAAAATATACTTATCCATTTCCAAATTCGTCCACTACGAAATTCCGTGAGCTTGTGTGAGGACGACCAGCAGTTAGATTCGTTCCAGGCGATCCGATGCTCAAGAGCGAATCCGCCTGGAGTGACTCGTCACCACATTCTGGCCCCACGGCACCGAAGACATGCGCCGTGCCGTCGTCGAGCGTCGGGGCGGCAAAAATCAATACGGCGGGCAGGGGGGGCGCGTGGGCGGCAGGGGTCGCGGAGCAGCAGTCTTGTGCTGGTGGTGAGAGAGCAAGGTGCGCATCGAAGAACGGCGGGGAGTGTCTCGCGTGGCCAGGGAGCAGGAGGGCTGCTTTGCAGACGACGGCATTGCCGGCCGAGAGGTGAGCCGAGCCACTGCGCCCCGCCCCCCCAGTGACCCCGGGACCCCGCGAATGCCCGTCACGGTCGCTAGAACGTGACGAGAGGCGTACGCTTCCAAGGGTTGATGGACGTGACAGAAGTTGTCTTCCTGGTTTGACACCGCGTACACCCGAGAGTTATTTGTGGTAACGTTCAGATGATCCTCGCTCTGAGGCGGTCCCTTTGATTGGTATGTAATCGAAACATTGGCTCCATTTCGCTTGTGTAAAGTACAATAACATGCTAACTGCCATGTGGTTGATCGTAGACCGTGCAGCTGAAAACTTGCGCCCGCTTTTGTCGGCTGAATTCGAGCGTCGGATGTTTTGAATGTCGGTGATTAAACTTTGTTGCTTCCATCATCAGTCAGCGTGTTGTCTTTAATGCCTTTACTGGGGAAATAGTTGAATTACACCAGTAGTGAAGCATTATGTATGGAAAGAACAAAATGTAATCATTGATATCTCGCTACGTCGCTCTTCCAGAGGCATGAGTTTAAGAACGTCAGTTTCTTTTAGCCATGTTCCGTCGGACCAAGTTCCCGTGTTCGGCATTTTTCTGGAGTGGGTTCAAATAATTGCACCTTCACTTTGCTAATCTAATGCATCAGACTGCTTCGCGGGATAAACAGTCGTGCGAGAAAACTTAGGCGTTCTTAATGTCAAACCCGGAAGACATGCCTCTTCACGATGGCAGGCATATTCAGGGAAGTGCTTGATGTTTACCCCGTCAAAGGGTTGACGTGAAATTGCTTGGGCTTCTCTATGGTTTGTGTCTTCCGTGGTTGTTGAGAGGGGACCCTGCCGTCATTAGGGCTGGAGAAAGTTCTTCCGGTTGTGATAAAGATTGGGAAGTGTCCCTCGAAAACGTCGACTACCGGGGAAGGCATCGACCGTTGTGAAGCCCGAAAAAATATACCCTATGTCTACGTGTTTTGAGATTGTTACATCCTTAAAAAACGTCCAGTTAAAGGGTGATAATTTTAACGCTTTTCTGGCATATTAACTACGTTAATTTTCTTTGGCCTTGATCCGGGTCAGATTCTCCATTCCTGCGTCGTTTCTGCGATCGAATCTCTCATCATCTTCAGGGAAATGAAAACGGTGTTGGTTTTTTCCTGGAAAATGAAGAGCGAGTCAGTCATGAAAAGCTTTGTGGATTTGAAGAGTTAAACCCGGGTTAAATACCGAAAATAATTTGCAATTTGCTCAATTAGAAGTATATTGAGCGTATTATGTGCATCTTTTTCCTTATGCCTACTTATAAGATGTCAGCCGTTCTCTCATATTATGTGTATATAATTTATTTATATATTTATAACTGTCCGTGTTCGATTTAAAAAATATCATTTTCAAAGTGGAAATAGCAAATCCAGCGATAGCCCCTTTATATATAAACTAAAAAAACAAAAGTTATAACTCATGTAATACATTTTTTTTTAATTTCAGAAGCACTTAGTTATTAGTCTGTTAACATAAATGTCTATCTAAAAACGCTACCGTTAGCGGTAACATTTTATGTCAGTGTGCTGTTTTTGACCGTTACTATACAAGCAGAAGTAGTTTATTTCTGATTTTAATGCACTTTTGTCTTTATACTAGGTATTTATCTTTACAAGTGACTTGAATTTTCCCAAGGTGTGCAATCAGTCAATTATTCTGGTATGAATCTGACCGGTAGAGGCTAAATTTAAACGGAGCCTTGGTTATTATGAAAGGCTATAAGAAAGCCTCGATGAAAGAAGCTAAGGATTTGCATAATTTTGGTGTTCAAATGCGTCAGTTCATATTTCACGGACAATGGTTTCGCCTGCGGGGTAATCGACTTTTTCCGGTCAATGGAGTTCACTGATGGAGCAAAGACGTGCATTTGAATGGGCTTCAAATTACAAAGTTCTCTGTGGCGCGATATAGTTAAGTTGTATGCATAGAATCGTGTGTGCTCGGATATTATACTACTACTTATGTGAATTTTACTGTGAGCTTTGATTGGGTATGGCTTATCATAGCTCTATGGGAGTGCTTAACGCCCACAACCGTCTATAAAAAGTCTGAAACGTATGCAGTGAACCGTCGCAACAACTCAATCGTACACCTCAAAGAGTTTTTTTCTGAATTTATTACTTTACATTAAAGCAACGACACGGCATAACCGTGCAAGATGATGGGTTATGGTTTACGGCTGTTAGAGAAACCGTATTATTCGCTTTGTCAGAGTATTTCTCTGGTCCTCTCTGAGTAATTTTTGTGCAAGTGTGGATAAGTATTGGAAGTAAGTGAATATTTCTCTGACTCTGGAGAATGATTATGTTCTCCGTAGCACAATTACGACTCATGTCTACATAAAATATCGTACCGCATGTCGCCCCAGTTATTCTGATTTTCGAATCTCGCGCTCGGTTTGCATTGCCTGCGCCGCGCCATTTATCGTGTGATCTAAACGCAAATAGCACTTTATGGGCGAAGATACCGTTTATTTTTGGTTTACTCGACCTGTCATTTAGGATAGTGAGCGTGGGGGCCATATGGTTGGAGTGATTACCTGTTTCTCAACTAATTTTGTCAACCTGCGAGACCACAGGGTTTTGTGTTCGAATCTCATCTGAACCGTTATGATCGGTTTGTAGTACGTGCGGTTAATTACGATGGTTGACTTAGCAAATTCACCTAAGCTGTTTGATTTTATTCCTTTTGACAACTCCTAACAAAGCCTCATTTCATCGCCGGAAAGAAGATTTTCAACTCGCCTAATTTCTATCACGTCTCCTATTTCCCATAATCAACCACTTTAGATTTAGTCTAACAGGAATTATTGTAACTGATGATTTCAGGATTAACCCTGTGAAACCTTTCCAATATGAAAAAAGAAGGAATAAACTTTGTTAGATTCACTAAAGTATTTTGGAAAGCAACATCCGGGTCTGATAACATAGTCACATCGTTAGGTGCATCTATCATGCCCCTGACGTTTTCACTATTCTATGGAACCCGGGTCGTGCTTTTCCAAATATATTAATGAACCTAAGAAAGTTTATCATATCATTTTTCAGGAATGATTTTATCGGAGCCAAGTAAAATTCCTGGCCGTCTACCTAGTCTTTTTCTGCTTTAGCCCCGTGTGGATCGTCGTTGACCTTTCAACGATGCACGAGCGTGTTGCGGCGCACCGTTTGGAAGTGCGACCCTTTCTGTGCGTGGGTTCGACGGAGCACATGTGCAGCAGCAAGATTTTGGATACGCATCCCAGACAAATCGCTGTTTCCTCATCCCCGCCTCGTCTAATCCTCGCAAACTCAGCTGCGGCGCTTCGGTAATTTTCCCTGCCGGTAGCTTCAGCGCATGGCCTTTGTGCAGAGCGGTTTTGATGGCGAGTTTAGTTGTCGAAACGTCAGGTTACGAATATTGGGCCTTGCCCCGCGAGCGTTCGCGGTACGTATGTATTAGGGGCGGTCTTATGACTGTATGAAGGGGATGGCTATGATGGGCTATAAACTACGCACGTCAACTGTAACTATTTTGTACACAATAATAAGTTACATGAGATAAAAATTAAGAAATTTTGATGTCCTCAGTGGCAGCGGGGATGAGTCTACTCCTGATAAGCCGAAGGTCGCGGGTTCGAGTCCCGCCTGAATATTTTTGGCATTGGTGGTTTTAAATGTCTTTAGTTTACTTGTCTTTAAATGTCTTATATTGAATTTCTTGAAATTGGAGGCACCTGTAGTTAATATGTAAATTATTATTATTATTAAATAATAAACATTGCGATAAGACCGGCCAGTTTGTAAGTAATGAGTTCTTATATTCGTGTATACATTCTTTGAAGCAAATACAAATATTTGTAGTCACTCTAAGTCTGTATAAAAATGGCGTTTTTTTCGCTTAAATTTGCTATTGTGAAAATTCTGCTGTAGGTAAATCGTTTGCTTTAGCCGGGATTCGAGCGAAGATTTTTAAAATCTAATTTTCCCTTTGGAATTTATGTAACTTGTGACTCCGCGAGGTACGCAATTCTTAACAAAAAAGTGTATTATAATGGGCTAAGAAAACAAGTACACCTTAAATACCTTGAGTGGTAATGGTTAAAACGAAGTACGAGTAATTGATTTTTTGCATCGTTCTTTTCAATTATTTACTTGTGACACGAGGTATATACCCAGGTTTACAATCAGTTATCATCGTGGGAATAAATTCTAATGCTAAATCTTGCTTGATCTTTCTGATGTGTTCATCCTGTTTTTGAATTTACCCCCTGCCGGTGGGTTCCTGTGTGACTATGACAGAATTTCTGATCATGTTGAAGGGTAAATTTTTAAAACCTTCATCCCGTCTCCAGTTTGTTCATAAGTCCGTGCAGAAGTGGCGCCTCTACTGTTTTCCCAAAAAACTAGACGATGAACCTATTGATCTGCCTAATTTTATAAAGATAAAGACATCGCTTGTTATCGCCTATCCTCTCATCATCTCTCGTCTTGTATCCTAGGCTGTCCTGTTTTTGGTCGATCTGGTGTCCAAATCCATGGATCAGTTCTGATCACACAGGGGTTAAGATTTTACCTTATCCCACTCTAAGCTGACTCAGTTCTAGATAGTTGCATTGGATGAGTTGAATGGTAAAAAAATTATCATAATTTTAATGTCAGATATTTTTTAAGCAATCATTGAAGAATCAGGCCAAAGGCTAATATTTTCCTTTGTCACCGAGCGTGCTTGTGAGGCTGTAGTATTGTCGTTGCTGGGAATCATGTTTACATCTACACCAAGGCCGTAACAAACGGAGTGGGGTCAATGGGTTCAAATGCCTAACCCCAAATGTTCGTTAAGTTTACACTCTTCAAATATCCCCGTAAAAGGTAACCTCTTCTCCAAATAATCTGAGCCTTTTTTATTTCTAGGTATTCATTTATTTTGCGAGAAATATTTTTGTCCCCGAGATTGAAGATGATTTGTGATTCAAGTAAAAACAAAGGTATGAGTTGTTAAAAGAAATCTACAAAGTTTTCTTAGCCTTTTAGTAGTTCTATTCGACTTGACTTTCGTTGGCTTAATTATGCCGAGAGTTAGTAATTTCAGGCGTGGAAAAAAGAAATCACGTTTAATAGTATTAGTGCTCCAACAAAACGTGCAGAATTTTACGGCTTGAAGGATTGGAGACCCTGAAATTTTAGCTCAATTTGGAATGTGATTCTTCGGCTGACAGGAATGGAAGGGTTTTATCCTCCTCGGTGCCCTTTTGATGGCATTGTATTGCGTTCCAGCAATTTTTTTTGCGAGGGATCTAATCAAAATTTCATTGCAAACCCAATTTTTTTATCAATTTTTTCTTAATGCCATATCATTAGCATTTTCGCAAAGAATAGTAATTCCTTCAATTTTTCAAATTTATCAGTAAAACTCCCTGCATCATAAATTGACTACCACAAACGAGTCGCTGTTGAAACATTTACCTTCAGCGAATATTTCCGCTAATAAATGCAATGCCAAAGACAATTTTTCTCCTAATCATAGTGCCAAACGATTTTCGAATCAATACATTTTATTTTCTGATCCAAAAAATTTGAATTATCTGCCCCTGAGTTTTTCCCCGTCCATATGCTTACGTACAGGGTCTACTCCGTGCTGGAATGCTGGAATTTCCATGAAGCACTTGGATTTCTGAAGTGAATAGTATGTACCTTTTTTTGCATACGAAGTTGAAAGAAACAGCTGTCGTATAAGTTCTTGACAACGTGGACGTCATTCTAATATCCCCTTCCTGGATGAATTATTTTTCGAACTCTCCACTCCCTGTTTTATTGACTGAATAACTTACATCGTGAAGAAATATCAACAAAAGCTTTTATCCCTCATGCCATGGGTTAAATTTCAATGTATTATATCCAATTATGCCTTAATGGTCAGCATTTAATAGCTTAGATTCAAACTGTTGTTATTAATGATACCATAGTGACGCGCATTACGTCTCATTTTTCATTGCTATATATGATTCGGGCACCTGATAAGAACGCGATAATTATTCTTTTTTAATTATTCTTCTTATTCAAAATTATAAAAATCATTATATTAAATAGTGCCAGTGGAAATGAGTGTAAATACGAGAGTTTACCAAGTTCGAATAACTTTTTAAATTACCATTGTATAGTCATTTTATACTCATACCGATCACATAAGAGTGCACATGGTGTTCAAAAAAGGGTTGCCTGATTTTTGTTGCCTGGGATATAAGGATATTCATGAAATACTGTTGAATTTGGCTTATTCAGCTAGAATTTTATTTCATTAATAGTGCATGAATGAAAATATGTCTTATTTCAGGGTATCACTTCTCAATGAAATCGGTAAAGGATGTGTGGTTTGCGATATTCAACTCTGAACCACGCTTTAGATTACGTTGGATCTCTTTCTACGTCTACGGTCGTCTAAATACGGTGCCATAGTTTCACAGTAGCTAAAGAAGCTAGGGCAGAATGCCAAGTGCAAATACAACCTCCTATAAACCTCCTACAAACTGAACATTACTCGAAAGAAACGTAGTAAATGCTAGAGTGACTTTTCAATATCTGGTCTTCCATTGGGACGTGTTTGTCTCTGGCATACCAACACCGTCCTCTCGGAGCTTCGGAACGCTTCGTCCCTTCCACCTTGGTGTCCGTCGATCGATTGCCCCCCCTGCCCTCATTAGCATGCGTCCGTGCGACCGCCGGCCCTGCTTCCGGTGGCGGCTCATCCTTCGGGACGGGCTGACCCTCAAGTAATCTCAGCGGCCCTCAGGGCCTACCATCCGACTGTAATTCCCTCTATTCAAAATGCTATCTGGAACGTATAATACAATAGAGTATCTATTAAATATTAAAATAAACGTAGTGTTTTGTAAGAATCTCTCTCTCCCTCTGTGATTTAACGCCAAGGTTGGTTTTCATTACTGAGGGTAAAGCTCATCCTACGCTAAGCTACAGATGTGTAATCTTTCACATGGTAAGTAGGGGTCTATTTCTTCTTCCTAGACCACCTCGCTATTCGAGGGTTTTTGTTTGGGAGTTTCCGAGAGCTGGTACTTCCTAAAGTAGGGAAGAAGTCCGAGTATTGGAACCTATAAAGTCTGATCAAATTTCGTAACAATGTGCTCACCTATGACCTGTTAACGTTGAAACCGGTCGAGTCTCTTGATAAATACTCCGTGGAATAGAACAAAGGTTATTTTTTAATCTATCGTCTCAATTAGATTTCAGTTTTATATTCTCCTCTCCAAATATTTACGATATTTTTCAGAGATAAGGTGTAAGACTCGATCATTTGTCCTTTATTAATCTCCAATTTGCCGAGCATCGCGTAATGCTGGATGAAATCCTTGAATCTTCCCTGGTACGCGGTCTCCGCAGGTGATCCATCACGTGGTCCCATCCGATTCCTCGGAGGCTTGTCTCGGTTGACCCTCCAAACCTCACCTCTTGATATACTCTGCAAAACGCTTCGTATGCTCTCATCCGTCCTATCTCCTCGTTTGACTCTGTTTTGCCTCTTCAATTCCAAACTGCCCCATCCGGCTGGTGTGATAGTCCAGAGAATAATCCATATGCCCCACCGAGGGCCCGTGTTGAAATCCCGGCGATGGCTGAGAATCATTAAAAAGTACCTGATCCGTACTTGAATGCTTAGTGGAGCAGGGGCGCAGCCAGGAATTAAGGCTGGGGGAGGTTTAGGTGCAACTGATACCGGGGTGTGTGTAGGTATCGTATACCCACCAGGATAAGAGGTAGGTGCGAAATTAGTAAATTGTGGAATTTTAAGATAAATTGTAAAAAAGGGTGAGTTTTACGGCTTTCTGAGGGATATTTTATTAAAACTTACGCCATTCTATTATTAATATCAATCCAATTAAGTAAAATGGATTAAACTTGAAAATTTCTCTGAGCTCTAGTGGGAGGGGTTTATCCCCCAAAACCCCCCCTCGGTGCGCCACTGTAGTGGGGGGCAAGTTCAGTACTCCGTCCGTCGAACGGGACGTTAAGCCATAGTCCCTTTGGCGCCTTCGGTTCAGAGCAGGCTTATAGTGACTCCGGGTTTCATTCCGCCCTTCCTTACTAAGCTGTAGCTCGCATATTTCAAATACAATGTGCCTTTCTTTCATGGAATTCAAGCGTTATCTTGTCTGCCTTCGGTGGATTAGTGCCTCGTTATTCTCTTTCGGTGACGCTTTGTATTGTTTTTATTCTGCGATCTCTTTCTCAAACTAACGGCTGCTTTGACATGCATTGCGTGACCCGGAAAGGGAAAGCTCAAATTAATAAAAGTTGGCCAGCCAAAAGAGTTAGTATTCGTGTACATGAACCAGTCTTAAGAAATTAACTAAACTTTAATTTTTTTCATTTTCTGCCCTAATTTATGCATTTCCTCGTCTCTCCTTATTGATCACATTTAGAGCCAAGTCTAGGTCGTGCTTTTACAAGCTTAACTAACATAAAATCTTCTGGGGTCTATCGATGGTATTCACGGGGAAAGCCTACGATATTTTAACCTGAACAACCCAAATCTGCTTTTCACTTTATTATAAATTTACAGCATCGGGAAAGCTAGTTTTATACGAGAAAAACCATATATTTTTCGTATTAATTGTCTCTCTCCTATCGCTTGGTGGCCGGTATTTGTAGCATTTGAGTGTCCGCGAGAGAGAGAGGCTCTGGAGTCGTGAACTTAGAGTGTGTTCCGCTTCTGTATGAGTGCATCCTTGGCCGGGACACGATGACTGGGCGTCGTGGTCTTTGGCTTTGGAGTGCGCTTCGCAGGAAGGCTGCTTGCCGCCGCAGGATCAAGTGTCGAGTTGCACTTTCCCGAGCCGTTGAGTCCTCGTCCGCTCACGTCCCGCTCTGGCCTACATCTCCACTGCGATTTGCATTGTGAAACCTGATGCTTTCGAAAAATTGGCAAACGTTTACAAAGTTGATGAGCATTCTTTTTGCCGTATCATTTGGTGACTCGGTTTGTGGGACGCGACCGCATAGGCCTTCGACTTTTCTGCTATTGTGGAAATAGGGAGTACACGGTGAATTGTACAGAGTAGGTCAATGGACGGCCTGAGTTTCGTAAGTTAATGGCGCGCCATGGCGTCTCTAAGAAACTATGATTTCGTCCCATACAAGTGTTAAAGAGAGGTGTGCCCATACAAGGCCAATATGTTGGAAATGTTAGCAGTTAATTATTGGGGGACAAATCCAAGAATAATTAAGAAATAGTAATGGAAATTGTGCATTAGAAGTGCAAGTGCAGAATGTATTGAGTCTGTATGTCGGTGTCGGTGGCGGCCTCGCCTGCCAAACAAAGGTCGCGGAGTCGAGTCCCGCCTGGAAAGATTTCCTCTATCTAGGGTGTGGGTATTATTGTGCAAGTGTAATTGGTAAAACCCCGTTGTGAAAGGACAATATTTGCTGTTTTCGGTGGTATGGGAATAAATAAAAAATGTAAACACTATGAACACTTCTGTGGAAAAAGTACACGAGCGTGCCCCGCTGATTAGATGTATTGAAGGCTGGGCGGGGCTAGCTTAAGTCATCTTTGCGAGACTAAAACTGCGTTTCATTCCAATGTACACACCAAAATCAGTGGATATATACTCCACTGAAACGCCACATGAAGATCAAACAAATTGTTGAAATCTAGGTCGTCCATAAATCTACTCTGCGAAATATGTCACTCGTTTCCGTTATTGACTTAGAGCAATTTCCCGTAGTAATCTCAGGTAGGTACCTCAGGTTTTCCACTATTTTTCTTCACTAATCTTATATTTGTCCCTTTATAATTTACCTGCACTGCGTTTACTCGGTCTCTTTTCATTACGAATGCCTAGATGCTTCATTTTTTCAGGTCAAGTGATTTTTTTCCTCGGAAGTACCTTATATAGATGCCGTACACTACTGTAGCGTGTTAATCTTGCGCTCTACTACTCATGAGGTGAACATAAAAATGAGAGCAAGAACATGGTTGACCGTGGAACAGTCTTCAAGTGAATTGTGAGAGTCAGCAACTCCTGTACGCTCAAATTATTTCTTATTCTTTGGGGCTATGCCGTTGTTAGCAAACTCTCTTATAGGGTGCAATCAACATAATAGATATAATGATCTCTCTCTAGCCTCTCAGATCTGAACCATGCACTTGCATATTGATATCTGTACGATTTTTGCTATCATTTAGGAGTTATTTTTTATTGTAATCGGGACTTAGTTCATACCAATAAGTCTTTTTTTAGAATTCTTGGAGTTAAATTCTTACTATTGCCAGGTAAAAAGTGCGGTTATTAACCTAAACGGGTCGCACATAGTCGAAAATAAAAGGTGGCTTCAGCTTTCGGAATTCAAATAATAATTATCATTCAATAAACATGTACCTTTTAAGTCTTTTCATTGTCAAGGTTGTATCAAAACTAAATACACCGCGTCCTCCAATGCGTCAGCTAAATTCTGTAATCATTCTTCTTCATTGTGTACCTTGTCTCTATCTTGTACACTAGAGCTCATGCGCGATCTGAACTATGAGAACCCGAAATTAATCTCCTACTTGCATGTATTTTTGCTTAAAATTGTATGGTGCCGCAGTTTACTGTATGAATCAGTTTCAGTTTTATTCAAACCATTGACGTAATAGTTGTTAATAATATCACTTACATCTTAAAGCAGCAAGCGGTGACTTATTTGTGCCTAGCGTTATTATAGGCACAACTTGTAGGCCTTGATAGTGGCAATCGCTTGAGGAAACCTTGGTAGGTTTAATGAGTTTCAACCTGTTGCCGTCATCAGGTACTGAGGACAATTTTAATGCGTCGAGCCTCGTGATGAGTGGAATTTAAGTACTCGCTGCTAATACGGAGTGTTTATTACCCTACGAAATATTCCCTTTGTCGCTACGCCGCATGACACTTACCATGATTTATATCATGCGCAACCATTCCTTCCAGGACCTTTAAGCGTATTTCTCCTTTCTTATCTTAGTACTTGTGGTAACTTAATGCAACGATTCAGTTCACTCGTCGTTTTTCTGTAGTTTGCAACACAGTTTAGATGCGTCTTCATTTTGAGCGAAAAGAGCATTTCTATATCATTCTGCATGAATATAGAGCCATTACTTCAAGCAAGACCTGATACATCAGTTTTATTAGTTTACGTATGTTTTTAAATCGAAACTTTAACAGCCGAAACCGGTCGCAGTTTTTAATTATATTGTGCAAGTAACAAAGTTTCTTTTATTGTTTATACATATTTAATTCGGATATAGGAATAATTTGATGTTTGGTAAAATGAAAACCTCCCGTTGAATAGCGAGAAATCACTTTTCTAAAGATAAGCTCGGGGGGTGATACGTAATTGAAGATGAGTGAAAAACAGAGAAGTAGCGAGAATACTCTGGGATAATGTACAATATGAATGATCTAACGACGGAAATCATGGAGATCTTGAAAATTACTCTTGAAGAATGAAGGAGATTCTATTCTCATTCCACAGCGTTGTTAAGAAATCTTTAGTGATTACATGATTCAGCATCGGCGCTACCTTCACACATTTCGTGTCTTGCATAAGCACAATGATAGAGTGAGTAAAATGAAATTTTGGATAATAAACAATAGTTCATGCTGCGTAGATGTATAATTAAAAGTTTTTCTTTCTTTTTGGCGTAAGAAACGGAGCTCTAGCGTCTTAAAAGGTGAACAAAATGCATCTGCAAAAGCCTGGTTTTTATAAGCAAAATCATTCATATGAGTAGCGGCTTAGCAGGTCCGTATTTCACTAATTCGGTACAATTATGGGAAATACCGACAAAAATTTATCGCTATTCGGCCATTTTCTCGCACGTTTAACATAAAATGGGGAAAGAAATCGCTCTCAAACGTGAAAGCAGTGGCAAATAAATCCACAGAATTAGCTGAGTAGTAATCCGTTCGGAATGAGCTTGTGACGTCTTCACCTTACCTGCGAAAGGGTTTAACCCTTAGAGTGCCGGGAGCTCTATCGCGCTCCTCCGATCCATCGCGAAAAGTACCAGGAGCGCGATAGCCCTCCTCCTGCAATGTCACTCTTAGATGCCGATGGTTCACTAATCATTCAATAGTCTATAATAATTTTATTTTAGCATTAACTATTTTCTTTAAATTATAGTAATTAACGCATATTACCAAAAATTCGTCAAGGAATACATTAAAAAGGTGGAACCACAAATCAGCAAAAATGCCTCGGACTCTTGGAGTCGCACCTAGAAAATCGGTTGGCTCTCAAAGGGTTAAGACATCGACTTTTCGCCTCGGGAATAGCTCTGGGAGTGAGCTACGTAATGAGAAAAGGATAAATGCAGATTTCTCAATTCTTCAAACCTTGCCGTAATCGACTGTGTAAACAATTGTTGAACGAGCGGAGGCAGTGAGTCGCCGTAACTGTTGTCGTCCGCGAGCGAGCTGTAATGAAACTGCGTCCTCCCCTCGCGTCTCCCCCCCCGTCCTCCTCGCCATTATTCGCTCAAGCCTACGCATTACGCCCTGCATTTGTCCCTCCCACCGACGTACTAGGATTTTTTACGTCCTTGCCACACATAACTTGTGATGTTTTTTTTTCCATTGCTTTTTTGCGCTTTCACATTTCTGCAATCGTCAGCTTGTCTCACTCGGAAGGAAACGTTACATGATCAATTCTGTGAGAATCGTAACGTGATTAATTATCAGTGTAAAAAATACTATTATTTGCATAGCATGGATTGAAAGTAATTGTCTAAGTTTCGCTTTCGGTGGGACTTGTTTGATAGTTTTCTCAATCCATAGCAAATGTCATTTTTTTGTCTCCGTGTTGCTTTTGCTGCATCCATTAGTAGTAATATTACGCAATTATTGCGGATTTCCTCCCTTTGATTAAAAGTAGATGATCATTTTATGCCCCTATTTCTTATGCAACAACCGTCTAGAAATCTAGGCTATAAATAGCACACAAATTCAAAGATAAAAGTTAATGGAAACTTTCCTCAGCCTTGGAAATAAAGAAATAAAAATTTGTTGGGGAAGAAAAAGAGGATTAGCGGGGTACATTGAGTTTTCCAAATCACAATAGTCTATGGTGGTCATTGAGTCCGGCTGTGGATGGTGCTTGTATGGGTTAATGATTTCCCCGAAGGTCATGGACAGGACTGGGGGAATTTTGGTAAAAGCACTGCGTAGTATTCCTTCTTGGAAATTTTAGCGGCACACAGGTGGATAGGCATTTAGAAATTTAAATGTTGTCACTGTAGGAGTTCACTGATGGGGATGGAAAAGAGAGCGGAGTGGGAGGGGAGCACTTGTTCATTGGCAAGGGGCGTGTTGTTCTTTGAATATTGTATTATCTCCAACGTTTCCAGGGCATCGAGTCTCCTCCTGTTTCCTTCTGAGTTGAGGATGTCCGGCTTGAAATCACTTTTGTGTTTGCAATCTAATAAATGCTTGGCGAAGTTGTATTGCTCTTTTTTCTTCTTCAAACAGTTGTGATGCTCACTTACTCTGATCTTAACACTTCTCTCCGTTCTGCCGATGTATTTCATACCACAATCGTCGCACTTTAGGCAGTCAATTCCACTTCTTTTTTCTGGTGGGAAACGATCTTTGCAGTTGGGTAACAATGTTTTGAGAGTTGAGGGGGTGTAATATGCAATTCTGTATTTTTCTTTCGGGAAGCAGGAGGAGACAGAATGAGAAATATTTCCTAGGAAGGGAATCCTGCACCAATTTTATGGAAGTTATCAGTTATATTTCCTAAGCCTCTGAAACATTTTCCCTTACTCCTTTACTCATCCATTTTAAGGTTTTCTTTTCTTTACGTTTTATTTGTACCGAAGAATCCACTTCGTGTTGAGAAAAACTCGGATACTGGTCTATAATTAAAGAGATGATAAAACGTCAAGTTTTCATTCCTTTTATAATAAAGGTAGGAAAACCGATTCGAAAGATAAAAATGGAGGATAATTTCAAGGGTCATTGATCTTTGTTTTCATCCTCATATGAAGCACATTTGAAATGAAGGCCACAGGATAGATGATTTAAATATACCCTGTACCTATCCAACGAAGGCGTCATGCTATATAAATCGTATAAGAATATTTGTGCCACTAATTCTTATCGAATAACGTGCTCGTAATACACTCCTTTGGCTAAAACTGTAATCGAAGGGAAAATGTGCACCTCTTTATTGATATCGCTTTTTTATTTTTGCTATCCATATTTTTTACGGAGATTTTTTTTATTAACTTAACACTTAATGGATTTTTCCTTCCTTTTTTCTTTCAATTTCAGTTAAATGCGCGTTTAATTGCAGTGGTAGATTTAGTTGTTCACATCAAATAAACCCTCTTGAATTATTTCTACCCATTCAATATCACTGGTGCAATTTTTTATTTTTTGGGCCGTAATCCACCATGAAAATAATATCCGGATGATATAGCTCGGATTCTCATCGTTAGCACTGGTGAATGATTTCAAAAGTTTGACCTCTGAATATCTTGAATGAGGTCTTCCCGGTTGGACGCCCGGGTTAGCGGCTCCCGTGCCGACTCATAACTCCGCTGCCGAAACGTAGCGAGGCGAGGAGCCTCTAACCCGACTTCGTAGCTTCGCGGGACCACTACGGCGTCTCGTGTGCAATAGCAACGCGGACGGCTGAATGGAAGCACAATTGCGGAAGTGTTGGTTGCCACGGATGCAGTTGTTATTGACGAGCCCGGATACGCTATGTATCCATCTGTGCGATTGAGGTCCTGCCGATAGTTCTTCTCTTCCGAATAAACTCCGTGACGAAACGATCCAATCCGATTGGCGGCCTCCGGCGCGGCGTGTTTCCGCGAAGCCATAGGTTTGCCGCGGGAGGGGCGATATCTCCTCCCATGCCTCGTGTGCAAGCAGTGCTCCGTTTTTCGTTTACCTCCCCTCCAGCGGTGTGTGAGCTCCGCGGTGTCTTGTTTTGCTACATTGTCTCGTAGCGATTAGTAATTCCCAGCAAAATTTTCCGATGTTTGTCAATGCCACGGACTTCATTTTTGTCAAAATCTCCCTCAGTGATATCAAAACGGACAGATTTTTAAATCATCCACATACCATCCTTGCATACAGGGCCGCAACTAGGAATTAAGGCTAGGGGGTTTAGGTGCAACTAATACCAGGGTATGTGGGTGTATGGTGTACCCACCAGGATAAGCGGTAGGTGCGAGATTAATAAGTTGTGGAATTATAAGATAAATGGTTGAAAATGGTGAGTTTTACGGCTTTCTGAGGGAAATTTTATTAATTCTTACACTATTCTATTAGTAATATCAATCCAATTAAGTAAAATGGATTAAACTTATAACTTTCTCTGAGCCCTGGGGGGAGTTTTATCCCCTAAAACCCTCCCTCGCTGCGCCACTGCATGCATATATGTATAAGGCACTTAAAACCCATGCGAGATATGTTTAGACTGCTTGAACGATTAAGTACATCTATCGTTCAAAACGACACGCAGAGCATCATCTTAGAGCCACTCTAGATTTCCTGGGCCATCTGAGAAATAAAGTAAGAGAAGTATTTTTCGGAACGCATAGATGCAGGGATTCGTTTCCCCACCACGCATTAAAACACCCATGTAAACGCTTGCTGCGTCCTGTAGGTTTGCCCTGAGCGCTGCTTACCCTTCAGACCGTCCATCCTGGACAGTACTCCTATTCTTATTTGACTATTGTTTTCCATACGAGGTGTGTTCGGAAAATAACGGGAATTTAGTTTTTTGAAAAAAATTACTTATTTGTCTTCATTAGTGTTATCACCTTCAAAATTAGATATTCCTAGATAGATATTTAAATAGCCTTAGATATTCATGAGATTAGATTTTTATGACCATTTCTTTCACCTTTTTATCGGTTGTCGATGTGCATCGGCGTCCGGGGCGTTCGACATCTTCAGCATCTTCACGGCCATCTTGGAAACGCTTATACCACTCATAAATTCTTCTGAAACTCAGACTCACCTGAGGATTTTGTTGACATTTCACATACTTCGTTACCACTTTATTTGCTGATCATTCTTTGTTTTGCCATCATTCTTAGATCCATTTCTGTTAACGAACGAAAATCGCCGAGTTCATGTTAACACGTCTAATCTTAGCGGCTACCACAGAAAATGTAAACAATTAATGCAGCTGAAAATTTTATCAGGTTTGAGGGGCATATTTACCAAAATAATGAAAGAATTGACAATCGGACTATCTGAACCTGTGAAATTAAAAAGTTCCCGTAATTTACGAACAAATCTCGTATCTTCCGTCCGTGTTGTACAACGAATCGGACTTTACAGGGATTCACTTAATTCGAAGGTTCACTACGAGCATTACGAGGGCACAGGGTATGGACCTTTCCAGTCATTCGTTTCGATTCAACGTCAGGCTCTCATCTTGTGTCAGTATCGTTCTCTTAGTCCCGAAGTGGAAACTCATCAAAATAATTCAGTAGATTGAAGGGAAAGGCAAGGCACTACGAAATAAGTCTTCCTCATTCCGCTGTATTCTCGTTAGTCGAAAATGATAATGTACGCGAAAGTTGCCTTATAATTGTTAGGAGTCGGTGACATCATAAGAGTCTCAGGGAGAACCCTTTCAGGGATAACTGCTGATTGAGGGAAATTTTTG
The DNA here is from genome assembly GCF_921293095.1 of Ischnura elegans. Taxonomy (NCBI): domain Eukaryota; kingdom Metazoa; phylum Arthropoda; class Insecta; order Odonata; family Coenagrionidae; genus Ischnura; species Ischnura elegans. The sequence continues at coordinate 90,000,403 of NC_060259.1, forward strand.
TCCAAAAAGAGTGTAATCAACAATTAGCTTCGCGGGACCGATGCGTGAGACGGAGAAGTAGCTGAGATGAGATGACCCTCACGGATGGAGCGCGTGGCGCCATCAGCTTATCGGTGAAAGGTTGCAGGCCGTCGGTTTTTTGCCACAAATAGCTTCAGAAGTCGGCGATAGATGGAAAAAGAAAAAAATATTTGTCTCTTTATTTTTGAAACTGCCCATTCGGTAATTTTTGTAATTAGTGGATGAGCCCAGGTTTTCCTCTAAGTTTCGAAATTCAAACAAACAAACGATGTTTAAACAAAAAGTTTTCATTTATTTTCCGGCCAGAGTGACCGTAGTGCGTGGAAAAGAATATTATGGCAAGTGTGTAGGAATAAGAAATTGAAATAAGACAATGGAATGAATCCCCAGTAAAAAGTGCGGGATCACCATCGTGGATATTTAAAAAAAAATTGCTGTGCAGTTGGTGGTTTTCGGCGATACTCCGTGTAATTTGCTGATTATTTTGAATGAATAACATAAACTTCGCAATAAAGTTTTCTCGGTTTTCGCGACGGGTCAGGTCCTCCATGTCTCCTTCCTTGGAACTTCGTTTGGAAAAAGAAAATTTAACGTATTCATTCGAATGCTGTAGGCACGTATAAATGATGTACAAATTGGCCTGTAATTGATACCATTCGTCATTGTCATTGTTTCGTAAATTCGCCTCTATGTTGCTGAGGTTTCAAACAATTTCTCCTATCGTTTGCGTTCAGCAACTCCGGCGCTCCGTGAGTCAGTCATCTACCTTGCTCGAATAAGCCTCTTCCTTTAGATATACAATCCTTTGCCGTGCAATCTTCCCCACGCCCACCAATTCCAATGTTATCCTACGCGCTCGCAACGTGACCTGGAAACGTCCGCGATACTCGTCACTCGGGCCGAGCTTCAGTAAACGACGCCTTTGGTTTAGGAGGCATCGGTCCGCGGCCGGCGCAGGGGATAACGTCTGTTTTCTATCAGTTTACTGCACGGCGATTAATTCAGTTACCGTGTTCCCGGCGGGGGGGCGGTGGCTTACGTAAATACCTCCCGTTGGCCTCCCCCAGAGCCGTGGCTTTGCTCTCCGTTGGCGTTGCGCAGAGGCGAGTACTCATCGCCAAGGATGAGGCCTCTCTCTAGCCCGTCCGTGCAACGAGCAATGTTTACCCAACCCCCGTAATGAAAGGAGTATATTCAATCGCTTGCCTTGACCGGCAATTGGATTCTTTTTCCGTGGAATTTTCCCGCCGTGCGTATACTTGAGGGTGACTTCGTGAACGTGACACCGCTGGCTAGTTCATGAAACGATTTCCTGAAATAATTATCGCTATCTTCTAAACTGTGTGAAAGTTCATTTTAATGTTAATGAACTGGATGCTATGTTGTATTCCACCAATTTATTTTAAGGTAAGACTAGTTTTGACGCAGCGGCTTCATCCCCAGTTACCTGGGAATGACACCGTTGCGTCGAAACTTGTTTTTACTTATAATATATTGGTGGAATACAACAAAGTTTTTCATCTCATTAACGTATATTCTGAAATTATGTCTATGCTAAACTCATGCGTTGACTCAAGTATCGGAGCTGTCCGCAAAATTATGCTGCCTTGTAGCATTCATTGTCCGTTAGATTTCTGTCATCGTATGTCCTTGTTCTCTAAAAGCACACAATATTACGCTGGGGAAAAATATAAGTCATAGCTTCCCCAAATGTTGGGTTAACATTTTGAGATGATAGCGATTCGCGCGAATCCGCGTTCGGGGAATGATGAGGAAGGCTTTTACGCTATATTTTGCGCAAAATGTCTCAGGAGTCTTTCCAGGGAAACCTGTGTACTATGAAGGATCGTATCACGTTCAGCGAATTAGGGTATCGGGATGAAAGCCGCGTACGTTGGAATCCGTATTCTGAGTAGCCGCGTGCGAAGTGTCACTTTACTCAGGTGAATTAATCGGGAAACTCATTAAATCTGTCGACGTATGATTAGCCTGTGTCTAATCCTGAGTTGGCAACAGTAAAATTTTTGTTTATATTTATAACTTTGTTTATGTGGCTGAAATGGATGTCCACTACGTAGCATCAAACACCATGATGTGTGTAGTGCTATCCTTGGATTCCGGTGAACCCATCACAATGTGCGCACTGGAGCAGGAATTTGGCTTGGAAGATTTCTCGTCCGCCTTCTTCATTTGGATGTTGCACACAAGTATTTGATAAAAGTCCTTCAAATAGTCAGTGTCAACATTTCACCAGTTTTAAATGCTGATAAAATACTAGATGGTGAACCTTCGGGTTTGATACTTTTCCTTTCTCGCTATACCATGCGTTGATTTACATATGGCTCTTCCCGTAACAGTCTGGATTCACTCGAAGTCTCCTTTTTTCCAGTGGGGGGATTTCTTCAAGTTTTCTCACCATATTTCCCGACGTTTCCTGCGGTGCATCTTTTTCTCTTCGCTCACCAGCTCCTTTATTATACTGCGTATATTCATTCTCAAAATTTTCCTTTATTTTCAATTTCTTGATCTTTACTATTCTTCGGTGACCTTTTCTAGCATCATATCTCGAAATAAATCATTTATTATCCTCTGCTTCTCCTGAAGTCCGTCAAATAGTGGTGAAGGCTACGCGAATATGTTTATTAATTCGTAGTTACGTTATAACATCGCTTTTGCAAGAGTTGTAATACAGCTGGAAACGCAAAGGAAATTGGAAATGCTCTTTCTAAGGTATTCAAATGGGAGAAATAGTGAAAGAGTAAGAAAACCATTATTTAGATTGACATCCTTCGTGTATCTTGTCAGTGAAAACAATCCGTTTATATGCCTTTAAATAATGTAAAATCAAATGGCTTATGTACTCTTCCTCCCAACTTGAGATCAGCACTGAATCAGGCACTGTAATCGGATTTTGTGAACGCATGCCATTTTTACGAGCGTATAAACAGTCATTGTAACAGTCCTCTCTTTGCACATCTTGGCTCAATGGATTTCTATGAAACAAAGTAGCCTTCCTCTAAAAAAAACTAAGGGGCAGCTCTAGATATTGTGTTACGAAAGAATTTGAGGACTAAGTTTTCCAGAATTTTACTATTTCAATGGTAAGATCTTATTCAGGCGCTCAATAAGCAATTTCGTCAGTCGTATGCCTTGATCCGTGGTAGGTTATTTAACTCGCAAAAGCACGCGTGGGCGAGTATGTCGAGCGCGAACGATACAAATCTTTGTTCAGCTCCGTGAGAAACCCTGCGTTATACAGTTCTTAAATCTGCTATTTCTGAGCAAATACAAGTTTACGTTCAATCAGGAGAATATAGGAATTTTGAAATTGACCTGTAAAGGTTAAATTTGAAAAAAATAAATATTTTCAATCACAATTTGTGAAAATGAATTAAGGAATAAAGTCATGAAGAAACGTAGTGTATGATTTTAATCAATGGACTCAAGCAGGAAAAAAGCTCAATCATCCACTTGAATTGCTCGTGAAAAAAATTGCCGTGGAATCCAAGTCCTTCATTCATAGAATTTCACGGATTTCCTTCCCTCATCAAATTATGGATCGTATAAGTTTACCTTTTTTGCCCGACTCGATTCGCAGTAAAGACTTTTTTTTCGAAGCGGAGTGACAAGGTAATTGATTTATGCCCGAGCAGGCGGAAAAAGAGGCTCTGGTGGTAGTCACTAATCCAAGCCCTCGGTTTAAAAGCCCCTTTAGGTTTTCACTTCATCTTTGGAGTGCTCGGGAAAGTTCCTGGGATAATAAATGTAATCATAATTAAATTTTGGTGCCTAGGTCTCTCGAATCACCCTGAAACCTTTAGACTTAGGTCTGATCACGAGTTTATATTAGCCAATTTTAGCTTTGCTCGTGTTTGCTTACGTAAGCATATTCAGGCAGCAATTTCATGCAAATTATTTCTGTGTTGATTCCTATTGTGTGGAAATCCATCGTCGCAAATAACTGATTCTAATTTGTACGTTTTCCCTGCATTCATTCGCCATGCACAAGTGACTACGTTATTGTGACGGTTACAAGTTTGAGCGTGTGGTGAGATGTAAATGGAAACTGACTAAAGTGTTATCTAAGAATCCCGTATGTCTGCGTGAAAAATGCTAAATTCGCCATTAACTTTCTTCTTTCGTCTTCACTCATTCAGTTAGGTGGGTCGCTCCATGGGCGGATGTAGGTCACAGGGGCCATGACCCCCCTAAAAATTTTATAAAAAAATATTCAATTTGTTTTCGTTTGATAGCTTTTGTATTCTAGTAATGGAGTAAAGGGATTGTACATGCAAATGCATGGCTGAATGTCATTTTGAAGGGAAGTTTGAGCTGTATTTATCGCAGAGCGTAGCAATCCCTATTGTAAAAACGCCCCTCTCTCCCGGGGGTATTCCAAACTCCCAGGTCGCAGGTCACGACCCCGCTGCAAGTTTAATGCTGAATCCATCCCTGGTCTCCCCTTAAGCGAACTAATTTCGAATTCTTCGAAAAATTGAAATGTCTCTTATTTCGATCTTTCTGGAGTAATAACTTGTGAAAGTATATTCTTTTATTTATCGCTTGATGGAATCAAATTATGAATACGTCAAACTTTTAACAGAAAATGTCCCCACTTCCTTGTTCAAATGTCCTAGTATGTTGTTTATCGCATTTAAGACAACAATGAGGACTCAAAAACTTGAAAAATTTGTATGTGTATGTAAATGCTTTATGGGATTATGATATTTGAATAGAAATTGTTGTGCCTGAATACCGAGGTGAACGAAATTGTCATATAACGCCCCAATATATTCGATCACTAACAAGTAAGTGAAAGTTAAGGCGTTTTACGGTAAAACCGATAGTGTTATGCAGGAATTGATTTTAACTCATCTATACAATCAAAATGAGGTTTTTAGAGCTTTATAAAATGCATAAAAAGCGTTAATTATAATTGCGAGTATATTTTCCCGCATATCAGAGAAGTTGAAAATATTTATCTTCCACCGTTATAATTTCATGTGTTGTACCATTTATGCCTTCATGAACCGTTCTGGTACTTATGGAACACTTCTTTCTTGATATTAGTAGCAAAGTATCGTTTTTGAGCCTCCAGAAATCAACGTTTAGCAGTAAACCCAGCTAGAGTACTCTTCTGTGTAGTAAAATCCGAGCCTGGTGGAGTATAATTTTTCAATATTGATATAAACACTTCCACTTTTGCACGGTTATAAAATTCATTTCGACATACGTTTCCTTGTTACTACATCATCTTCAAGATGGTGTACATCATCTTCTTCGAAACCTAGGCCGGAATAAATATAATGCCCGCGGAAAACTGCAAGTGTTTATTTCAATATATTTATCGTAACTCTTTCGTGGATTGCAGCTGATGAGAAGGAAGTACCGTATAATGAGACAACGGTTTGGAGTCGGGAACTCTGGCTGGGCGCGCGTGCGGTTCCCTGTGCCGCACCCGCTCGCTTTTCCCTTTCCGCTGCCCGTGTCTTGTCCGCTGCTCAACGGTGAGCCGCGCGCGACGCGGGGCGGCCGGAAAGTAAGGCGATTTGAGCCAATTGGATCCTTGGCCTAGTTGAGCTTCGGGGCGAGACGTCACGTCCATCCAAACTCTTCCTGGCACGGAATTCCCTCTCGGGAAATATTTCACGATGCCGCATCATTCCTCAGATCGGTCAAAACCCATTTTTTGTTCAGGATATCATCATAAAAAAATCATCATAAATACAATTTGAACGCAATAAATATTCATGTATTTGATGTGCGAATTTAGAGAGCTCCGTAAGTTTGTTGGTACTTGGAGCTGCCAATAAAATAGGAGATATTGAAATAAAAGGTATTTTAACTTTTCCACAATTATTCAAATCGTACGACGCATTTCGGCTCATAGAGCCATCATATGGTACAAGACCTTGCCCCAGATGATGAGCCAAAACGCGTTGCACGAATTGAATACTTGTGGAAAGTGAAAATACCTCTGACTTCAATCTGTCGAACTTCCACTATACTTATCACGCCCGAATCTTTTGAACTTAAAATTGGAGATTTTTATCGTATGCCATCTTTGCATTAATAAATTTCAGCATTACCATTGATGAATTTTTGGCATTTTTGAATTTCTATGTTTTTTATTAGGGAAGAGAGTGTTTCTTTTTTAATTGGAAAGGAATAATTGCGTAAAAAAGATGTTCATCTTCATTTTCATTTTATGCTTGAAAAATAATTTAAAGAATATTGACATTTTCTTACGGAAATGTAATAATTTAGAGTTTAAATACCTCTTCTTAGAGGTTATGTTGTCGATACATGAAGAACTGTCAGCAATAGCGGGTATCTATTTGCTGACTTTTAAACCAGCGCGTGAAAACTTAAAAATTGGGCAGTTCAGAGCTGAAACGGAGAAAATTGTATCACTGCGGTCCGCATAGGTCGATTCTTATTAAACGTCTCTGTTTTGTTGTCTCTTCTAAGAGAAGGACTTGAAAACCTAGAATCCTGAAGAATTATCCTAAAAGGACTTCTGGAATATGCCTTATTTTCTTTCCCGCGCAGTACCTTCCGGTGCTCGTAAACACTGACCAGTCGCAGGCATTTCCTCAGTATTTCCTTAATGGCTGTCTGGCAGGAATGAATAAGGGATGGTGGTCGGTGTTATTTTGACGGCAGTTGCCTTTCTTGTAATGTATCCAAAACCGTCGGTATCTCAGCGATCGCATGAGGTAAAAAATAATGTCATCGTGTCGTTTGGTGGAGAAGAGATGGCGGCGACATTCCAGTCGTAAAAGGAGTGGATTAGCGTTCACTTCGGTGTGGAAAATTAGTTGAGCGTCGGCTTTGGATATTTCAGGATTTTTTACCAGACCTACCGGTGCAAAGATTTATTGAAGCATGTTCCTTAATTTAACTGTGACGTAAACAATATTACTTTTCTTACTGAGTCGTCTCGAAAAATTTCAAAGGAATTGCTTTGTACTAAATACACGACCCGCAATGGAAAAAATGCTTTTTTTGATAGGCTCCCTTAAGTTGACCCTTGAGAAGTCTAACCTAAGAAGAATAGTATCTTCAGCGGGTGATTTATGTAAATGCCACAGGCGCCAAACCTATTGTGACGACGCGACGCGACGGTCAGATAAATTGACGAATTGACAAAAGTTTCCTTAGTAATCGCTCGGCCCTTAATTTGCAACCATTACGACGCCTATGACGTATATATAATAGATCCACAGGATTTATGTGATAGGGTATCTAAAGATCTCACTCGGATCACGGATTTGACCCCGAAGCCATTATATCCGTTGACCCCTACTCTATCTACCTACTAGGCTATCGCCCTTCTCATTTGTCACCGTTAAAATGATAATACGTTGTTGTTAACGCTTATAATTCTAAATCTGACTAGTACTATTATGTGTTACAAATCGTTTTAAAGATAAACCGTGGCCTTTGTAATTTTCGCTAATTATTTAAAACAGTTGATACCTCAACGCAGTCATTGATTCCGCGCACTAAAAGAATTAAAAATATGAGCTTTTTCAACGCACTGAAACCGGAGGCTCCTTTTATGTGCCAAGCCTAAGATTGCTTGAATGTACGAGAGGTGGCTAAAGAAGGGAAATCGTATCAGTTGAATGCAGAATTTGTTGTTGATCAGCAAAGTGTGCTTCTCTAAACGACACTGTTTGTCTGTGCAAAGGAAGGAGCGGATCACGCAAAGGACAAGGGGCCGCACCAGGGTGCTGGGCGTCGCTCCCTGGCCGTCACCTGTTGTGGGCTGACGCCCTGAAATGGCCGTATCGACCGATTCCTCCGACCTCAGCGTCGCCCGCTCTGGATGCTTCAGCGAAAGGGTGGACGATTTGCGACTCCCACGGATTTTGTAGGGGGCGTGGTGGCCTACTAGGAGGAGCTCTGTGGAGATAACCCGAATTCATTCTTGGACGGTTCGCCCATGTATTGGAACGTAAAATTTGAGAATTCTTTGCAAAATCGACGTACTTTAGTTGAATTTTAACCTTTCATGCTTTTTGAAATAAATACTTGCAACTTTCCACGGTTATTAAACATACGACGACCTAGGTTTAAATATTACTACATCATCTTCAAGGTACAAATGTTGTGTTGTGTATTCAATTTAAAGGAACGCAATGCATAGATGGAAAGGGGTAAGATGGAAGATGGGACTTTCTAGTCCCAATATCGCCTCATGAAGTCGATTTGTTATTGTGTTATTATTTCACACCATTTATACGTTGAAGATGATGTAGTAATATTTAAATCTAGGTCGTAATAAATTTTATAACTGTGGAAAAAAATTTCAGGTATTTATTTCAATATGGGAAAATCCCACTCTATCACGCTTAAATCTTCGGATTTTATATTCTCTCATGCTTAACTTCGTGGCAGTTCATTGTGAATGAATGATTGCAGCTAGGTCATGTTTAAACCCACTCAATTTTGTCGGTACAGCATATTTAAATGCATAGGCGACATTTTTACCGATGACGCGAATGCTTTGGTACACGGAAGTACCAGTAAAATTCGATTGATTCAAACTTAATGCTAATTTACTCATTCATATACTGAAAATGTAAAAAAAAACCTCGCCTTCCGCCATTGCGTCTTTTACTAACGCTGGTCTGCTGGAACCTCTTTTCTTAACTTAGGATTTCATTTTGATGAATTGTTACGCCTGCTCCTGCATGAATTCGGCGGCCGCATTTTATTCTGAATTTCCCCATTTGCTCCAAGATAAATGCCCATTCTCTGAAAAGCCTGGGAAAAGCGTTGATTATTCTCAGCGTTACGGTTACAACGCCAAGCCTTTGGCGTAAATCCGACCGCCAAAGAAAAAAGTGTGCGCTCCCCAAACCGTAGTGGTGAGGGAGAGGAAAATGATTTCTTTTTCTCGTGCCCTCAATGAGAATCATTCTTTTGCTTGATGAACGTCGCTGTGCTGTTGTAAGACTCGTGGTCTGTTGAATTGTACTGTTTGAATGAAGCGCTGGAGATGTACTCTTTTCCACGTCCCAAGAGCTATGAGATGGACGCAGACGAACGGGAAGAAATGAAGACTTTTACCCAAAACAATCGGTAATTTAATGCTTTGCCTTCAAGAAAGAGGCTTTTAGTCGCACAATCGCCCTTATACTCAATGGAAATAACAGCAGTAGCCCTTGAGTATTTTTATTCTTGCAAATGCTTTTATCGCGCTTCTTTTTGGGCTTCTGGTAATATTTGAGCGAAGTGTAAGTAGCATTGCCATTACGAATAGGGATAATGAGTCTTGATTACTGAAAAATAGGAGTGGCGTCTACTATTTCAGCCAATCTAAAGCATTCTGTCCAAATTTTGACAAGGTTCTGCTCAATTAATTCAGAAAACGTCGTGGTAATAGCGTCATTTTTTAAACTAATAATATATCAAGGCAAAGATAGGTTGAGTGGCAGTCCTTGTTGATGCTTCCTTCTCACTTTCCATTTCTTGTACCCGTGGTTTCCAGATAGCGCCACCTCCATCCATCTTAACCAAATGTTTTGATTTCTGCTACTAGACCCGGCGGATGAATGTGACAGGTTCTCTAGTTGAATGACTTATCAGAACAATGCTGAGGGTCGCGGTGACTCTTTATTGTGATCATGAGGCCACGGGTAATCTGAGCAAATTTGGCTTGTCAGAGGGCATCGCGAAACTTTTGTCCAGCCGAAGGGATAAAGAGGAAGTCGGCGTAATCGAAGGTTCCAACAGTGATTGACTCTGGACAACAATGCCTGCGGTCTTCCTCTGCCATTGTGGCCGATGGCGGGGTCAGGACCCTTCGACGCGCTCTCGTTGAGGACGCCCCGACAACAGGCGATACCGAGGGAGGCTGCCCTTTATAAGGCGATGTGTCGATATATCGGCAGATGTAGCGAGAGTTTTTTTTAGTATCGCTAAGACGACTTTCAGCTTTGAAAATAGAAATTATTATCCCATCTCAGTTGATAACCGTGTGTAGCCATGTGTTGTATTTTATCTCTGTAAGGTTGAACAGTTTACAACTTTGAAATTGCTTCGATATCTTTTCGACTTGATATCGAGGATAATATTGTTATATCTACATCTATTCGATTCAATTATCGCAATGATAGTGGTACATCGTGGTTGAACAATATCGATTGCCGTGATTATCATTATTGTCGTGATGTTGTTGCACCTAATATATTGCCACTATAGTCATATTACGTGCCGTGGAGGAGCCGCAAATTTTCCGTGTTCGTGACTTGCTACTTGTAGAATAAAATGTCATTTTTACAGCTTTTATCCATCGTCATAAAAATAGATTTGTACTTACTAGTAGGTAAAGCTATAATGCCAAAGTACGTCTCCTATGATCGTAGATAAAACGTCAGTTCCTTATACACGTATGACTTCTATGGACTCTTGGCTTCGTAAACGTTTGTTCCAGGATGTACATATGTAGGTATGCAAAGTTAGCTTCATTAGGTATGGCAAGATTACACCTGCTAAATTTCGATTTTTCTCTCCGAAATGTGAATGGCGGAAGAGCCTTTAATCATGGCAAAGCCACACCTTCCTCTCGTTTGCCCTTGTCTTGATCACGGCTTTGAACATCATTCACCACTCCCTGTTACCAAATATTTGTGCACCCCAACAAAAACATTTCATTGTTAAGTTCGCTTGGAGCTAATTCTTGTTAAGCTTACTACTCTTTCGCTGGAACCATTGTGATCTCTTTTATTGCCCCAACTCCTTAATGAAAGCTTTCAGCTTTTGTACGCGGTAAGACTTTTTTAAACTTCCTCGCACGGTCACCAGTCCATGTTTGAACTGAGTCATGAGGCGATGAGGACGTTGTTGTAATTTTTTTAATATTTTACATTCTGGAAAATATTCACAATTCTCTATGCTGAGAGTTTCAAAATGATAGCATAAGTAAATTAATAACAATAACTGCCTTTATAAGCGTATACAACTTGGTACTTCTAAGCCATTAGGCTTGTCAGTAGGTTCAATTTATATTGCATAGCGGCTAATTGTGATCATATCACTTATATTACATTTTTATTTTTATTTTCATTAATAAATTCAATAACAATACTTTGATATTAACTTTTTTAGGAATATTAGAGCCAAAATAGGAGAATTTTATATTACTTGTAAATGTCAGGTTATTTAAAGGTTTTTAATGTTCGTAGTTTCGCTAATTAAGCATTGTTTCGCTTTTCTTTTAATTTTGGCCAAGGATTTTAGATTACTCGAAGTCTTTGGCATACAATTTAAGGAATGGGGTACAAAATACATTAACAAAATTTAAATGAACGAATAGTTCGTCGCAAAAATAGACTAAACACGACCGTTCTAGAGGGATTGATGCGTCCTCTTAATTTTTCATTCCATGTGTAAGAGAGGCAGAGATGGTGTCACGGAATGGGCATACCTTGACTGATGGAACTCGTAACCGAGAGTAAATGATTTCATGCCACATTAAGGCAAGTTATGGGTAGTTTCATGAGGTAAAGAAGTATCTTCTGGCTCAAACCGAACTGTTACTTACTTTCTTCTCCGTCGCTTACTTTTTCCTCTGGCCAAAGCCTCAGTCCGTCCGTTCATTGCGTGCAGACACGCGAGGGCAGCGGCAGTGAAGCCATGCGTGCCGCTTCTGGATTCGCTCGGAGTCGATGAAGCGAACAGCAGGCTCGACTAATTGATCGCCAAGTCTAAATAAATGCCACATTTCCCCCCAAGCTGTGAGGGCGTGTTCCAAGATTATAACAACTTTTATTCCCAATCTATATGTTAGTTCAGGTTGGATGGTGGATGGGTTGATCTAAATCTACATAATACCCCGCAAGCCGCCTAAAAGGCGTTTGGCAGGGAGTGTTAGGACACCAGCCGTCTACGCATAAAAAATTAAGTGTTCTCCGAAGTTGGGACTAGCATTTATTAAAGTCGTTTATGGTTCGGGGGATAGTGAAGTCAATCAAATTGTCTTCAAGGTTTCTTTTTCGAGCGGGTAATTCATTAAAAGAGGGAGATAGTTTCGGTTATGCCCTTTTTATGCAAAAACTCGCATTCGTAACGTATGGCTAAACAACGTATCTCCTTCCGTTGTAGGAATAATAATTCTAAAATAGTGAAATTGCACGATTTGGCCAAAATCAAAACTGGGGCCGTATTCTGTATTTCGTCGGTGCCGCACCGGTCGGTTTCCCTTTCAAGCCCACCGACTGGACATCAAACCGTACCGACAACGGATTCCGCACCGACGACGACACTTTCAGCGATTCTGTAAGGTCGTCGGTTTCAAACCAGTCGGTACGGTTCCCCTTCCTTCCCAAACAGGGAAAATCCGAATATATCCGAAGTTTCACGTGTCTCCACCAATGAAAGAAGGGTAAAAACAAGTGAAGACTCATTGGCACAGTTTGTTGTCGTCATTCTCAATCTTTTTATTTGCGGAAATTACGACTTATTGCTAGATTAAGATAAACGATATTGGATAAGTTGTTAACAATGCTTATATAATGTGTGGTAGTATTGCTGTACCTACAGAATCGAAGGAAACAATATTACAACATCACAATAAAGTTTGTATGTGATGGAGATTGTTGTTGCTGGAATGAATTATTGAAACTATCCTTGAGATCGTAGTTTCTTTTTTTAAATATTGGTTCCGTATAATGCTATTTATTCATGATTTGGTAATATAGTTGTCATTAAGTAAGTTCCGTATAAATGTTATCAACGGAAGGTTATGCCATCGGCACCGTAGCAGACGAAAATAGCATACCATGGAACGTGAACGTAGGATTCAAATGCAAATGTAATATTAGAGGAACAAGTTAGGAAATTGTTATAAAAATATGGAGCTGGGTGCAATTAAAAGAAGTGTAATGACGAGGAAGTAAATAAATTGTGATTGGGTGAAATACATATGTATAAGTTGCGCATTCCAAGTGAGAGAAAATGATAATATTGCGGTAAACCTCATACTTATTAACAAATATCTTCTTTTATCGTCAAGGGAATCAATGGCTGACGATGAAATGAAATATAGTTGCCCGTTAAAAATGAAAGAAACTGATACCGTTGTGGCAAACTTCATACTTAAATACAAAGATCTTATTTCTATGCCGAGAGAAACGCCAAATTGATGATTGAGTGAAATAACAGTCGCCTATTCAGAGTGATATAAAGTGATAACATTGCGGCAAAACTCATATTTAATCAAAAATATCTTTTTTATGTCAAAGGAGCAAGTAAATGATGATAGAGAGAAATAAAGCCTATTACAAGCGAGTGAAAGTGCGGTAACATAAATGAGAGAAAGTCATTATATGTTAGCAAACCTCATTTTTATTAACCATTATCTTATATTTCTGTCAAGGTAATTAATATAGATGATGACACAGTGAATTATAGAGGCGTATTCGAAGGGGCAGAAAAAGATAACATTGGAGAAAACCTCATTATTTACTCGGTGATGAGGTAAAAACAAAATAAAACGTACAATGCGCACCGGGGAATTCATGAAACCCACTAGTCGGTGGCCGTACCGACACCTCTTTGCTGTCGGTACGGGTACCGACGATCTCCCGTCCTCTCGTCGGTGCCGCACCGACCGGGTTCGTACAGAATCGCACGACTTCTTACCGGGAGTCGGTGTGACGTCGCACCCGACGAATCGGTGCCGCACCGATCGGTTTGGAGTTACAGAATACGGCCCCTGTTCACATTGGTCCAAAAAATGGTTTCTTGTCGTATCGCGTCGTCTAGAATTGAAAAATGGCATTTTTCAATCTCCAAAATTTACATAGAAACCCCGAAATGTGATTACTGTGACAAATTTCAGGGAGTTCTTAAAACCTCGTTTCCGAAAATGAAATCGCTGCATCGCCGCTGAAATTTCTCTTTCCACAAGGAAAATATATGCTGTGCGCAATGATTTACTGATTTCTGATTTTTTACTTTGATTACTGATTTCTTTCGATATTTTTGCCATATTCCTTATCACTTACCATTGGTGTAACACCAGAATTTGGGTTTTGGCCATGGGCTATCTTTTGCAACTGGTATAGCGGCGTTCGTTAAGGCAATTTTGATTTGCTCCCTTTAATGGCCTTTCAAGAACTTCGACCTGATTATCCAGACCACGATTTAGGTAGGATTGAAAGCTTAGTTTTGGAAAAACTTAGATGGGGGAAAATTTTATTTTTGTTCTCGGAGTTTGATTTCAAGTTTTAGCTCTGCAGACAATCCAGAGTCAAGATCACATGAATAAGTTAGAAGTTCCCCTCGCGGACAAATGTCTCAATGAAACGGGCGGCAATCAAAACGTTAATTTTCTCTCGTGAGGCAGGTACTTCAAAAGTGGGTAAATGCTTTGGAGCTTTCAACCGATATAGCGTGGAATTAGCGGTGAACCCAACACCAAACTCTTCATAGGCGGATCCAGGGGGGGGGGCACGGGGGCACGTGCCCCCCCCAGACCCTTAAAAATATGCTAGATTTTTAATACGGTCCCATTATCATTTCGTTCGTTTTGTATGACGAGGTGTCCTTGTGCCCCCCCCTGAACAAAATCCTGGATACGACCTTGCTTGTGCCCCTCCCAGAAAGAAATCCTGGATCCGCCCCTGAAACTCTTACCCCAATCCTGAAACGTTATGTAATCGTCATGACTTGATTGATTCAATTTTTTACAATATTCGTTGGCTTACATAATATTTTTTATGAAGTTTTCAGACAAACGCTCATAGCCATTGTCGTAAACCCTCACTTAGAAGGCAGCATAAAGCATTTTTAACATAACGGCACTCTACGTTTCCTACTTTTTGAACCGCCGAAAACAAGTAGAAAGTTGTACGGTGTTAGGAATCCAAGTCCGCGGTTGTAGGGATACTAGCGAGCGGCGTGAAGCCATGGTTATGTTTATTTTCCCGAGTTTATTGTCACAAATTGGTAATATCTAAAGTATTTCCACATTTTCGTCTTGAGTTGCGTCTTTTCTTGATTTGAGGAATTTTAACGGGCACCTCACGGCAAGAGATGAAGGCGATGTGCTTGAAGAGGCCAAGGCACGAATAAGAAGAAATTGGTCAACAGGGAAAACGCGCAGACGACCTCTCGTCTAGATAGGGAAATGCGAAGATGCAGAGTGTGAGCGTATCCCGATCGAGACGACGTCAATGGGAAAGGAAAGCAATGGAAGAGCGGCGACGTGCAACGCTGAAGGCGGGACATCTCCCCGAACGCCCGTCGCGTAAGCATTTCCCGCCTTTCCAAGCGGCCCGCTTCGGAGACAGAGTTGGCTGAACAAACTGCCGGTGTAAGCGGGAATCTGATTGGTGCTCTGGTCAAATGGGTTTTCGCGAGGGTGTTCCTCCACAACTTGTAATTGGAGAATTAATTCCTCAGTGGTTCTCATAAATATTAATGTCGATTTTAAACTTGATGGGGCTCACTGCAGATGAGAAAAATGTAAATCTCGCAAAAAAATGACGTCAATTTAAGCGAAAACTGTGGGAAATGCTGCTAGCATAAAGGAAAAATCGTTGGATTATAGTATTTTTTTCTCCAATCAATCCATACATGAGAAATGTATCGCGATGATGGTATAGATTCATTCTTTCGTAAGAGCATATAAAAAAATGAAAAGTCTACTACACCGACGTTAGCCTGGCAATATAAAGCGATATTGTGATGGGCTACCGCGACGTTTTCCACCGAGCTAGTTGGCCCTCCGATGTTATTTTATTTGGAGCCTAGTGTAACGCTCTATGAAACTTAATTAGAAAATACCAGTTGATACATTATTTCCTTTACAATGGCTTTCCGTTATTCTTTTTCATAATTTAAAAGCAGAATTATTCCTTATCATTGATCAGCCATTTATGTTTATTGTTCAATTGACTAGATGCCACTTTGCCTAATTATTACATGGTTGTCCATTTTTTTAAATTTATTCCTCGGTAATTAAATTTTAAAAAAAGTTGACATATTAGTTTCCTACTTATAACCTCTAAATTCCCGCTCGGTATTTAAGAGATCGAAGTTGATAACAATAGGATAGAAGAGGTGCTTAAAAAAACTGAAAATTGCACAACATGCTTGAAAATACCTTCTGCTGGCAGGCGATATTTCGAATCCTTCGGCTATCGATGATCACATTCATAACCAGTTCCATATCTGTTATCAGATTGAGGGTAGGCGGGGCAAGAGTGGAAGAGATAGGATCTGAACCCAAGGCCTCCTAAACTGAACCCGAAACGCTTTGAGGTTCTTTCCCGAACGAATTCAGGACATCGTCCCATTAGCTGTAAAATTTCCCCGGCTGCATATGACGTCGGCTTTTGAACGGATATGGGCGGGTAGCTGAAAACTAAAGAGAAATAGGAGCACGCCCAGCTCCTCCAATGAGAAAGCCTATAGACAATGTCGCTTTATCAGCTTCACATCAAATTTCTCGGTCTCAACAGAATTCGGATACCCATGTTAGCATATTCACTTCAGTTACCCGCTGAAGTATTCCGGCGCGTAACGAGTATTTTTGTAGCTTTTTGTGATTAATTTTTTTCTGGAAAATGGACCTTCTGTTTAATTAAATGTTTATCAAATTATTGACGAAATATTCTCGCTATATATCGCTAATTGTACTTGACGACCATTTACGTGAGGATTATTTTTTTTGCTACAATTTCGTATCGAACGCTTGTTATTTTATAGCAGAGAATATTGAAAAAAGAAAATTCTTTATCATTCACGATAAGATTTCTAATCCACCGACTTTTACTGCGTAAAACTACGTTTTAGTTTTCATTGTCGACTGGGGGGCTTGACTCACTTTGTGGCCGAGAAGGATGGCGTCAAAATGTTGCTAGTACGCTTTCTTTTAGGAGTGGTTGGCTCGCGACGCTAACTATTCAGGTGCGTTTTCATGGACGCGTTTCTGGAGAAGAGACGCGAAAACGAGATCTTCAGCCAATCAGAGGCATGGAAAGCATCGCGTGAGTTCGCGCTAGACGTGTTGCCCGAACCTGAAATCTCCTCAACTTTTGACGCGCGAAACACGTGAAACTCGCCAACATGGCTGCTTGCGGGAGCTTTGTCTCTATTGATGAATTTATTATATCCGAAATTAGGGAATACATTTCTTACGCATACAATTTTAGAGACTACAGATACGGAAATATAATGCCTAGATGGAGATATGAGTACATATTTGTTGGCAAGGAGAACTTCCATTTCTGATGATTGTCAAAGGTTACGAATGTTGAAGCATGAGTAGTGAAATCATTGCGTTTCGCAGCGAAAGATGTGTCGCATAAATGGAAGTCTCTGCGTAACAAATATTGCACCCTGTACCTACTGCAAATTGACGTGTAGATGGGAGTAATGGACTCCCAGAGAATATATGGAAGAATTATACTTATTTGGGTTAGATGATCCAAAAAAGATAATTAGAACACCGCTACCGCGGAAGTATTCCCGGTCGTCACGTTTCATTTGTTTTCTTGTCGTTTCTCTGCTGCAGATAGCGGTCGGGAGCCTCCTACGCGTAGATTCGCTTTCATGAGAACAGTTCTCGCGAAGAATGACGCGTCTCGTTGCGCGGGTGCGCGCCAAACGCATCCATGAAAACGTACCTTTACTACATCGAACTCCGTCACTATGACGGAAGTGCCAGGCTCCCCTGCATAGATTACAGCGGAATCACAGGTCTAATAAACGCCCATATTTCTCCGAAAATGTGACATTTTTGACTAAAATGCCCTGTTATTACTGCTAGCATTTCTACTTTCGTCGATGCCAACTACTGAAGGAAACTCTTGAAATGGAAAAATGAAGGCAGCAATAATTTTAAATGTTTTCAGGATAATTTTTAATATCATTGCTGATAGTGCAATTTTTAGCTCTTCGTCCTTCACATTATAGCAAAACCTTTCGAGTACTCGCTCACTTAGAATATGGATACTTTTACCACATTTTTGAACTGGAATAAAAGAAGCATTTTCCTTGGACATGGGCGAGTCGGTGAAGTGATGTGAATGTACAAAGCACGCAATTGGACTACATAACATTATATATTAAGGTTGGTTTGTCATGAATACAAACTTAGCATCAGAGTTACAAGAAATAATTACGCAAGAAAGGTTTCATCCTTAGTTAAATCTAAATTCTTATAATTAAACAAATTTATTACTCTTCATTGTTTATGACTATAATCACGCCAATTTTAAAAGGGACGAAGAACCTTAATTAGATCAGTGGAATTTTTGTTTTAAGTTATTTCCTCGTTCAAATGCTGTGGACTAATTCTTGTCCATGGATTGCGACATAAAGTTTCTCTTACACCAATTTACTACGCAGCATTAAACATGATTTGAATCCTAATACCAAATGATTGAACTAAATCCCATATTCAGATGTACTAGCAATTTGGAAAATTTATTTCTCCATTATCTTACATTATTGAAGCAAGCTAAGGTCAAGCATAATTGTCTGCGTAATTATGTGGTATTCCACATTTAAGAGCAACTACTTTGAATCGCCGTGGCATGGTGACTATGATGAATTCAAGTTTTTTCGGTTGCGTTCGCTGATCCCATGTATTTTCCTCTTTTTCTCAAAAGAGTCTTTGTTCGAGAGAAAGCGTGGTTGATTTGGAAGGCAACGTATGCTGGAATAGACGTATCCGGATCTGCGGAAGTGGACGGCAAGCGCTGTAATCGAATAAGACTTCCGACGAATAAATGTTGCTTGCATGTTCACATAACACGACATTGTGTTCTTTCGCTGAGGAGTGAACAGCCCTCTTTCCTGGTTTTCGATTTCCTGCTCTTGTGTGTTCTGCGAGTCGAGAGAAGCGAGGTAAGAGTTCTTACGCACGCCGAACGCCATTGTTCCTCGCGATGAGTTTCGAGGTTTCTTTTGTTCGTCCTCTCGCAGCACTGAGCTGTCTTCCCTTTTACGGAGACGGGAAAAATTCGCGGTCGGAGAAGGTGCACCCATATTTGGTGATCCTTGGTCCGGCACCCTTGGAGTGGAGGCTGGATGGCGGGGAACTTGATATAAAATGCCCGCTCCCAAGACCTTGTCTTGAAGAGCTGCCGACGATTTTTCAACGTTGCTTTGACCATCGATTGGATCGGGTATTGCGTTTTGTGCTGTTTTCTTCAAATCCCTTAGAAAATATGAAATTAACCCTCTGTGACTTTTAATTTGGTATGAAATTAACGTAGAATCTGTGAAGTATAAATGGAAAATATTGTAAAGGATATACATTCCGTAGCGTCTAAAATAACACTTTCAAAGCACGGGAGAAACTTACTGGGGGATCTACTCCGTCACTGCAACCTACTGTAAGAACAGTAGGTTGACTATCTAGGTTGAATATAAATTTATATTTTTTCGATGGAATTCCCTGCAATACGGCTGATTGTGTGACAGGCTTCTACAATTATCTGAATATCATAATGGATTGTCCTTTTCTAGTTCTATTTAGCCAAATATAGACTTCAATGAATTAGCTAATATTTCAATTACCTTGGTGTAAAATGATCTCAAGCAAAATTTTAACTTGTGAAATATATCAGAAATAGTTTATGTAACTATATTACTAAACTAATTGTTAAATATTGTTTTGACCCTAGCGCCAACTGTATGAATAACATCAAATGATTGCATAGAGATAGCCGCAAGCTAAATATTCACATGCACCAGCAAGTTAATTGAATTCATTTGTAATACATCAACATGTGTTGATTTAAGCAGGCTTTGGTCACAAAGAATTGTGTGGTATTGTGCGTAATTTTGTGGTATTCCACTTATAAGAACTTTGAATTTTCAAGGCATCACAAATGACTACGATAAACTATATGGTGTCAATTCCGTCAACATTCACTACTATGTAGATCTTTCCTGTATTTCTCACAATAGCCATTGTTCGAAAGAATGCCTGGTTGATTTGAAAGATAACGTAGGCGACGTGGTTTTGTCGTATTTTCGTTCCGTGTTGCCGTGTGAGTAGTCACGCTGCGCTTCAAGGGCTCGCAGTGTTGTGGGCAAAGGGTCGTCGAGAATCCTTCAAGGGGCGCCAGGGCCGGCGGTTGAAGCAGTCGAGCGAGTTAGTCCTTCCGCTCGCCATTGATTCGCCTCTCCCGCGCTCAGCCTCGCCGCACCCGCCCGCCAAAGAGGACCGCGCCCACCGACGTGGCGCGTTTTTTATTTTGGGCAAGGTTGCCCCTTTCGGACGCCACCATTTGACCCTGCCAGAAAGGGCCTGATGTTTCCCCACGCTTGGCCAAATGGGCCGCGTCATGCGTGAAGCGAGGTGGCCGGCCGGGCGGTGAACCTATCTCGGGAAGTTTTTATCCGCCGTGCCAGTACAACCACGCCCCCCTCCCCTTTGGTTAGTATTATCTCTCATTATTCATCCAGCCACGCCCACCCCTTTCTTTAGCTTTCTTGGTCCGTGGTTTTGAAGTCGGTAGTCTCTATGCATGGCTAGCTTTTGGTTTCCAATAGACTCCAACAATTCCGTAGGATAGCGGGTGGACGGCTAACTCTTCCCTCCGAGAGAGCTAATAAAATATCTGAATTGATAGTGTTGGTACCGAGAAGATCAAGCTGTGCGATGCGTGTACTATTGGCATGGCATTCCAAAAATCTAAGCGTGATCAAATTTTTGTTTTCTTCATTATGTTTTAAAACTATTTTTCTGGAAAATGGCGAGGCTGAAAATACAGTGGGTGCAAAAATTATTCGAACAGTGTTTGTTTCCAGCCACTATTACTATTTTGACTCCGTTTTACTTGTTCTTCGGATTCAACATGAATGTAGTATCATCATTTGCTGTTCTAGTAAAGGTTTACATGTTGAAAGAAGGCAAATTTGGTGCTAATTTGCTATAAATTGAGTCCAATAGATGAATATGCAGAACTTTCGAGTGCAGAAAGTATTCGGACACGCGGTGCACGTCGATTTAAATGCGTTTATAGGGGTGTCCACCGGTGTCATTGTTGTCCAGCTGTGGGCGCATAGGCTTCACCTTGGCTGTAGCATCTTTGACTGAACGGCGACCTGAAGTGTTACGAGGCATGGGACGAAAGGTAACTGAGACGACTGAAGCTGAGCGAAAGCTCATTATTAGCTACTTAATCAATGTAAGTCACTGAATCAAATTGCTGGACTTGTCAAACGACCTAGGTCAATTGTCTACGACGTAGTAAATCGGTTCGGGAAGACCAAGACTTCTAAACAAGCCCCTAAGCGGACGTCCACGGAAATTGACTAATAGTGACACCCGGCTCATCGTGCGGGAGATCAAGAAGGACCCAAAAACCAGCGCTCCCAAGGTGACTGCTGATCAACAGAAGTGTGATGTTTACGCATATGCCGGTACCGTCCGGAAAGTGTGGAAGCAAAACGGCCACGTAGAAGGCCACGGCCACGTGTGGAAGCCACGGCCAAGTAGCAAGGAGGATGTTGTGTATCAGATGGTAGATTTCGCTCGGAAAGATCAATCTGAGCCTTTAGAGTAGTGGGATAGCGTGATGTTCACTGACGAGAGCAAGAACAACATATTTTGATCCTATGGTCATCAAATGATGAGGCGTCGGAACAATGCTGAGCTTGAAAGCAACAGTGAAACATGGCGTTGGTTCTGCGATGGTGTGGGGGTGCGTGGGCTCGTCTGGAGTGAGCATTTTACACTTTTTAAAAAGGATCATGGACTACAAGATGTAAATACACATACTAAAGCAAAATATTTTAGTACTGATAAAATGGGACTGAGAAACATTTACATTTTGATAGGACAATGATCCCAAACTCAAGGCAAAGAATAAAATGCTGTGGATCAACTATAACTCACCCAAACAGTCGAACACCCCTCCACAATCACCTGACCTCAATCCTATAGAGTATCTGTAAAGTAATCTGGAGATACGAATAAGGTAAAGGCAAATATAAAACATGAATGACCCTAAAGATTGCCTTGTTAGAAGAATGAAAAAAATACCCCCTATTGTCAAATCAAAATTGGTCCATTCAATGTCAAATGGCCTTCAGAAAGTCCTGAAAACCGAAAGGAATGCCACAAAGTACTAATTATTGCGTAAAGTGTGTCTTATGACTTCATTTAATCTGAAACAATCAGGTGTCCGAATACTTTTTGAGCGACACATTTGAAGTTATTTTTCTATTTTGTTTAAAGTTTCGAAAATTTATTATTTGTTGCTGAATAAAGCTGAAAGAATAAAATTTGTTGCATAAATAAAGAGCGTCTATAGTGCATACTGAGAATCATTGCAAGCCGAAGGCATAAGCGCAGCACGAAGAAAATGAAAATTTTAGCTGGAAACAAGACTATCCGAATACTTTTTGTACCCAATGTACGTTTTATGTTCGTGTATCCGACGAATCCAAATTTTCTTCTGTCTATCTCTTTGCTGTTAGAGGAACCATCAATAAGATTCTGATAAAGTTGTGCTGTTAATGAGTTGGTATAATGTCAGACATCACTAAAATATATAGGCTGTGGAGAAGGCTGAGTTTTGTCCCGGCTTACCTTAGTGGGAGTATGGAGTTTACTAGGGCTATGAAGCATCAATGTATTACCACGTAATCAATTTCTCCAGTGGGCGGTAGCTTTTTAAATATTTATTATTTCCTTAGTACTACTACTACTTAGTAGTGGGTGAACGTGATGTGATATGCAGTCCTGCTCTATTCTATTTTCCCAGCTGTCCCCGGAATCAATCAATCAAAATGCTATTCTAAGCATAGACGTACATGGACAGGCGTACGAAATAGTATGCAGTAACCTCGAAATAGCGCGAAAAGCTTGATGCCTTTATCTTCTGGCGCTGTTAGTCGTTTTCATATACTTCAAAATCATAGGTGCAAAGTTTATCCTTTTCATATTCCAATCACGATTTACATTCCAGTGAGCATTCGTTACCTCATCGTTCTCATTGTCGCAGCGCTGTCTTCTCGTGGTACCTTGATTCCTTCGCTTGGAATGGTGTACTTCTCGATTCATGTGAGACCGTTGTATGATCGATGTCTTCCCGGCCAATCGGGCGTGAGAGTCGCATTTCCTAGCATCCTTCTCGCTTGCTTGAGGACGCATGGAGTCAATCGGAAAGGCCACGGTTCATCTTGACAGGGGAAGGTGTCCCATGATGGAGTGGCAGCCACTGGCTATGGCAAGGCTCATCCGTCTGATGTTTGATTGTGCTCACTCGCCGAGGAACCATGGTCATTCAAGAAAGTGAGCTTAGTTAGAATTAAGCTGGTTGATATATTGGCATCGTGTGACCTTCAATACTCGTCCAAGTGCTGAAGCTCGCTTAAATCAGGTTTTGATCAGGATAAATCGATCCTTTTGCATTATTCCCTGGCTTATCGTGCTCCATTTTATAATAAACGGTTATGCATGGCTAAATGATTTGCCTATTAGAGATTTTCCCCTTCGAAACGAAAATCATGTCAAAGAGTCCGAGTTATGTAATTGAAAATATTGCTTTTGTATGCAATTTCAATCAAATCAGCAGTCAGTCATATCTAAGTTCGGGAAATTTAAAGTATTTCATGGAATTCATTTCTTGGAAAATGATTTCAAGAATTCGATCGTTGCCACAATTTACTTCACCGCGCAATAGCAAAGGCTTCACAAGTCGTGGCTCAGAAAAAAATCTATTGGCTTTGAACTCCTGACTCTTTCGTTTTTGAGGCATTCCGCTTCCATGACGAATCTAATCAAATTGAACTATTCTGAATCATCAGAAAACTTCTGTTTTTTCCATCACTCTCTAATAACACCTGTGGTGGATGTTGATGATTTCTCAGTTTCACTTCCAGAAAGGATTATTATATCGTATTCACTATCTTATTGAGTTACACTATTCTGCATAGTTGATCATTTACTTTAGAAAATGCCAGCGTTACCATTTTTTCACGCAGATATAATGAATAATGTGTGCAATTTATATGTTATTGTAACAATTCCTCTTCTATTGTGACATGTTGAAATGAAGAGAAGTCGCATAAAAGCTAGTTTCTATTCACATTCAACCGTATATATGCCTTGAAACTCGTTGTCAAGAGTCTCGTAAGTTTTCTCAAGTGTGCTTTGTCGGAACATTACGTGACTTGCTCTCCAGCAGCAACTTGCGAAAAGATCGGAGACTGAAAATGGAGGGAGGTTGTCGCTCACGTTGTGAATTCATCCTTGCTGCCCTTTTCATCAGCCGCGTTGATCAATAGCTTTCCTTTCTGCCATAAATACACCTAAGGCGGTTTATCAATGAATCATATCGTTGTTCTTGCTGGATGTGATTTTATTTATTGGTAGATTCTCCCTCCTGCAGTTACTAAAGGCGCTGTATCTTGTCTGAGCTCAGGAAAGTATCCATGCCTCTCTTCACAGCTAATTTTCGTGGTGATATCAATATAACAGCAGTGTGAGTACTGTATTGCTATGATTCGATCATTTCAATCATGTGACACGCCTGCTAATTTCAATGGATTTATTTGATCTAAAGTTCCTTCAAGCAATTGTGTGAATTGTTATCATGGATTCATTCTTGAGCTCCATTGTGATTACTACGGCATAATTTTGGGAGTATTTATGATTTTGTTCAGTTTTTCGTGCCGTGCACCTTTTTAAATTGCTGATGTGAAATTAATAATTTGCTCTTACGAGTTCTTTCTTTACTGTATTTTTTTCTTTTCACGAACGATAAGGTAGTGGAAAGTTAGCGCTATCAAAGGTAAATGTCTCCATGTCACCGTGCAGCAGAAAGTGAGAGTCATAATGGATTGTAATTGCTACTCTAATCTCTCTACATTATATATTTATCTATGAGGTACAAGGTCGTAGCTACCTTGATTCGTCGCTTAGAGTCTGCATTTACTTTGGAGCATGCATAAAAGAATGTTTGGGTTGAAGTCGAAAGGCGTGCCCTTCGGGTATACGGTTGGAAAGAGCAATGCAAGAAGTCCTTTTAAGTGCTAATCATTATTTATCTTCTTCTATTGAGAATATGGATTTAACTCCGTCAGTAGCATATCCGCGTGACAAGTTTTCCTGGTCATACGCCATTCCCTGTATTTATATGCCCCTTATTATCGCAATTTTCATTACTTAGTCAATTATATTTGTTTTACGTTGAATCATGGAGCACTTACTGTCACCATCGATAGTCATGCTAGTGTTTTGCTTTCATCTGTCTTTCAATTCAACTAGGTATTTTCTGTGTTTGATGTAATACCACGACTTAAACTCAATGATAACGCCCATTTGTGAAATATAGAGTTTAGCTCTCTTTTATAAAACATAAAAACAGAGAAACTTCATTCTTGGTTTTTGATAACGGCTGAAATCTTGCTAGCCTGAATCCAAATGGTATCAGTATTTATATTAAATCGTTGGAACATTATAGGTTTCACGGAGTTGGAAAAAATATTTACTCTAAAGATAGAAAAAGTAGAATTAAACATGATAGTTTGGAGTGGTTTACATGCCAGAGGTTAATTTTGACTCTAGCATGTGCTCATCAGTTAATTTTGAATCATCATTAGGATTCCTGTACTACCAACTTCTCAAATGCTTTACATAGTTTCGGATCCCTCTTTCATTCTTGAAAAAATTTGCAGTATATATTATACCATTCATATATTTGTGTGCCCACATTTTAATTATGATGTGAGATGAATGCGTTAAAGCCGAGCAGCTGTTTTCTTTACCAAAAAGTGGGGTGAATGTCTCTTCAGATTACCGTTAATTATCTTTGTAAACTCGTAGTTTGATTACAATTTTTCTAAGTTACGGATGTGGCATACGAAATATAAAGCAAGTTACAAATATCTGTGGAAAAATGTAGTCCATTTTTTTCATTTTGTGCTCGTAATGTACTTACGCAAAGCATTCCGCAGATCAATGAACCATGCTAGTCAAGGATTTGAGACGACGGCGTAAATCGCTGCCTTTATTTTCTCACGTTTTTCACGAGTGCCAATGCGGGCGTAAACTCATTCACGATTGGGTGAGTAGTGTATCCAAATGGAAAATACCGAAAAACCCCGGATTTCGTGATGTGCTTCGTCTTTGCAGTAAGGGCTGTGAGGGAGCTCACTACCTGGGCGTAAATAGCCGTGGCTGATCATCACAACCTCCGCTTTTGTCGCTTAATTGTGGCCCTGGGTCAGTTTCAGAATATTCTAACCAAAGCTGACGTCTTTTCGTTTCACCATACTATGATGCATTTTCTTGGCCTTAAAAACATAAGTATTTCATGAAAATTTTAATTATTCGTCCATTATTTTCACATGATAGATATATGCATTACTGCTGCAGCTACAATATGAAATATGAAGCTTAGTATGAAATATAAAAATATATGTTTCGAGTTATTTTACGAACTTTTCCATGGGGTACGACTCGAATAATGGCTTCGTATATCCTATGTTGAATATTTATAATTTTTAATGCGGTATTACTTAGCGTTTTTGGGTTGCTGCCATTTGGAGTACGCCAGACTCCCTCGCAACCGATCGTATTTTTTCTTTTCTCCGGACGTATTACTCCCTTAAAAATTACAAAATCCTCTTGCCATGTTCAGGGTATACGGAATACACCTCAGCGTACATTTGTCTGTAACTCCAAAATAAAGTGTTTCTTCGAGAAAGGTGAAATTTTCAAATTTTAGTTACGTGCGCATTTGGAAATATGTGTACTTCTTTATGTAAACTTTAAATTTTCATGGTGATAATTTTAGTTTTGAGCGAGTAAAACGGTGAGAAAAAGGGGCGGTTGGGCTTGATTGATGCGTCCTTTCGATTTCCTGGCTCCACTTTCCCGCTGAGGCCTCCTCCAATGATTTCCCCGCCTTCTTCCCCGCGTCCACCCTCAGCCAGAGAGCGCCGCGCCGCCAAGTGAATCAGGCCCCGCGGGGCGATCGCGGTTCACGCTCACGATGGCCGCGCCGAAGACG
This sequence comes from Ischnura elegans, assembly GCF_921293095.1. Lineage (NCBI taxonomy): Eukaryota > Metazoa > Arthropoda > Insecta > Odonata > Coenagrionidae > Ischnura > Ischnura elegans. Next base: position 90,027,426 of record NC_060259.1, read on the forward strand.
CGAATGTCTATGTCATTCCGGTGAGTCCATTGTCTTACTCACGCTGTTCAATTTACATGAGAATATATGCATGTCGTTGAAAGTTGTAATAAAAAGTTGGCGGCGGGGTTAAGCCCTCGCCTGCCAAACACGAGAGTCATTTTAAAATCTTGACGAGAGTTACCCCGAAAGCCATTTTAGTACTGACGAACATAAACCGCGAAAATTTTAGTCATTTGACTTTACATAGGAGTTCATAGCTGGTTAAAAATGAAGCAATCAAGAACATCCATGCCCTAGATAGGGGCAGCATACTCAGGCGGGACTCAACCCGCGATCTTTCGGGTTGATATTCAAGGACTTTACCCCTCGCCACAGGCCGGTAATGACTGTTGTTTGAATATTTTTCATTACATTAGTAGAAAAAGCACTGAAAATGGCATTTTTATTTTGTATATTCTTATTTCCATGTGTTTAACAATATTTCTCTTCTTTTGTATCACAATCTTGGTTACTATGGGTTAAACACATCGCTTGCCAAAATGTCGTGGGTTGTAGTCCCGCCTGGGTAGATGTCCCTATGTGTTTTTGTGATCGTCTAACGTTGTTAATTGTTGCGTTCCCTCGTTTTAAAGACTTTATGAGCTGTGTTCGGGGTGGTGAAGAGAAATTAAAAATATTCTTATTTTACATTTGTTTAACAATATTTCTCTTATTTTATACCAAGGCCTCGGTTTTTGTGGGGTGAATTCCCCGTAAATGAAATTTAAATTCTTGATGGGATTTGTGTGACTGTAATGCATGAGAAGGTATTTCACTTTCCTCTGGAGTCAAGTTAATGGCAATAACGCCTCCAGGACTCCAGCTAGTGCTGGTTTTGATAACTCTACGCTTAATGCTATCGATCACCTTTGCAGTCTCGCTGCTCTTGAGTCAATGAGCTCTTTGGTATTCCCATGAGTGCATTATACCGTAGTCAGTATCGAGTGGGTGTTTGTACGTGTGTGTGCTTTCATCGTCCAATATATTAATTATTGGTGTTTTCCGGGTCGTTTATCACAGGAATCGAAGTGTATATTGAAATTAATTTCGCGTATGCTTCGTCAAATTCAATTACGTAGGAAAATCTGAAGTTTTTTCCGCCGTATAATGATGGTAAATTGTTGGATTTTTAGACGAATATGTATATCCAATTAATTCCAACGTTTCGATGGCAATAATGGTGATTCTGACCCGGCTGATTACCGCACAAGAGTTTACTGCCTAGTAGTTACGTCCGTGAGGTCTTTTAGAGGAAAGGATATTCTTTCTTGTTACAAGCCAGATTAAAATATCCATATTATAATAATAAATCATTAATATTTATGATTATATAATCAAAATAAGCCTAGTTAACTTTAACTCCTTCAGGGTATTAGTTGGACATGTATAATGTGCTTTTCTCTGTCGAAATACTAAAAAAAATTAGTGCCTAAGAATCAAGAAATAATCTGTATCATTAAAAGACGTAACATTATGTACTGTGTTATACAAAATCGTCGCTGTATTTTCATTGTTTGTAAGACTTAATGTTGCGTAAAATTACTAAAGCATGCGGATTTTCCCTCTGTTGAGTCTGTTTTTGGGGTATATGACTGTATGGTTTCATAAATATTTAATATCGGCCTCTGTAATCATCGTACCACATTGATTAGCCATGAATTGATAGCCATGATTGATTCTTTATAAAATATCCATAATAATGTATTATTATTAAATATGAAAAATAACCTTTATGTGCCAAATGTAGGTGGAAAGAGTTATGTCCATTACATCGCGATGAGGTAGAGTGTAAAATAGCCATTAACTCCTCTATCGATCAAGAGATACAAAATAAAATTGCATGTGTGCCAATTGTAGGTGGAAAGAGTTATGTTAATTACATCGCGATGAGGTAGAGTGTAAAATAGCTATTAACTCCTCTATCGATCAAGGGATACAAAATAAAATTGCATGCTTTTTCATGCTTAAAATTTCAATTTCAGTAAGCCTTACAGTGGACGAAAAAAAAGCGTTCGTTTTCATTAGACATAGGCGTGAATGCGTTTCAAATGAGAGCCCGTCAATGTTGACGCCAGCTCGTTCACACCTTCACTGAGAGCCTTATTTTCACGGACGCGTCCTTTGTCCCGCGCCCAATCGCCTTCCGCGTCAGGGGGTGCGTTCTTTGGAACTGCGGCGGCCGCGCCGCGTGCGACTGATCCGAGCCTGTCGCTCGCAGGAGCCGGGCTGCGCTCCACAACACCTCCCCCCCCCCCCCCCCCAACGGTAGCCGCACCCATTCCGCCCCTCTTTTGGCATTGACGTGCGAGTATTTTGCCCTGGCCGTATTTTCCCTCGGGCGGGTGTGTGTTGGCGTCAGTTTCGATAATTGCCGCGAAAATTTTCAAGAACGTGGTTTCATGGTGTTTTTGCCAATTTTCCCGAGTTTATTGGCTTGTTGATTACGCTGGTACTCAGTGTATTTTGAACATAAGGTGTTAACTATAACGGATTCCTAAATATCATCAATATCAGATTGATAAAACTCACGCTATAGTGATAAATTGTGATGTTCACCTCTGGGAATGTTACGGTCTTGTAATGTGGGTTACATTGTCAATATTTACAGGCAACCGGGTTATGTGTGTTGCATAAGAGAGGTTTTAAATGGCCTCTGATTGTGAGTCGCAAGTTATTTCATTTTACATGTGGTAAAATAATGTTTATGAAAGTCTTATACTTAGTTGTACTCACCCAAATAGTCTAAAAAATTTCGTTTTCGGTCATTTAATCGGTCAATGTCCTCACCGTTTTTCATGCTATTGTTAGTATTTTTTCGCGACTTATTATTCTTTAAGATATTTTCATTGGTTATGTAGCAGACTGTTATCAAAATTTCCCTCTACCATAAATTCTCAAATGAGTTGTAGGCAGATTTCTCGGGTTTCCAGCCGGGTTTGATTGGCACCCATGCATTGAATGCGTTGCCTACCATCGTTGCTACGCATAGCCTTAGAATCCTCGGTTACAATCAACCCATGGATTCTATGAGAAACTGTGGAACGCTTCCCATTGTCAAATCGGAGGAATAACATGAGGTTGCACTAAAATCTGTTATCAGTATTTTCTCGGAGATATTTTTTTTATGTTTTAGATCAAGTTAAATGGGGGTGTGGGAGCCTAATAGGTTGAGTGCTTGACTATCAATCGAGGGGATTCGGGATCGAATCCTGGGTGAAGCGTTTGAACACCCCAAATTAAAATCCTCGAAATAACTCGTTCCCGAACCATGAATTTGCGATTTTACACGTCTGTGGCCTAGTCCGGGGTGAGCTCTATACTCACCTAACCAAACAGGGCTCTGAGTCGATGACCGAGTCGGACATCGAAACGTCGGCAGTCATGGGAGTTCCTGACCCGGTGGCGATCCCAAGAACTCTTCACTAAGTCTATTCGCCGGAAAAGCACGAAATCTTTCTTCAGGGTTTACTTTATTTCAATGGTCACAAAGAATACGAAATAAAATCGTTGAAGTAATTAATGCGTCCTCTAGGCATTGAAAGAGAGCAATGGCTGAAAGAGCGGAAATTAAGGTCCCTCCATTTTAACGAACAAAAAAGCGGAGGAGATATCATTGGAATGAGTTGAAAGTCGTCGTAATGCTAATGGACGCGTGGGTGGATCCCTCGTGGCCTCACTCGTCGCTCGGTGGGTGTGGGAGCGGCATTTGCCGCACCCCCACTGTCGCCAAGCCCAAGCAATTCGGTCGTGTGGGAGGAATTTTATTTCTCTTCGCGGGAATCCAATTTTCCTCGCCGATAGGTGATAAACACGGGGGGGGGGCGCTGGGGAACGGCGCCACGAAATGATTTGTTCCGCGAAAAAGGCGAAGTATTCTTGAAATTTTACCGGCAAAATTGCTTAAAGAGAACCTAAAATTGTATGAGCTGTCCATAAATTTCCATTTCCATGGCAACGAGTAAACCAGTGTGTTTACATTTTCGGGCTTTTGCAAAACATGATGTAAAAACGTGTGGAATTATTTTAATTTTTAAAATCTCTTCTGGATTCGGCGACTATATAAACGATTCTTTTCTTTGCTGCTGGTATATTTCTGTGTTCATTTTTATATGTCTAAAGTAATAATCAAAGCATTCTTTAATTATAAAAGTAAATGTTTTTGGCGATCACTTTTCTTCAAATAACAGTTTAACGATTTAACTGTTTTCCGTTTATGTCAAGTTTCTCTAAATTTAATCCATGTTTTGCCTTTACCATGTCATCCCATTAACTTCTTACCAGCTCATTTTATAGGACCCTTAAATTATGAAAATTTGTAACTACCATCTAAATAATAATAATAATAGAGTTTTGAATAATTTATGTGCCTAATATTTCATATAGATTATTTTTTCGGTTAGTTCTACGATTCAGGAAATAATGAGTCAACATGTACCGTTCCATCCCTGTAATGCCTCACATAACAAGTAAAATTACTATATTTTCCTTCATTTGATGCAGGAAATTGAATTCGGGACTGAATTGCGGCAGCATGTCGTCAATATTTCAGATTGATGATTGAATCTCTTTCTCAAGTACGCTTATCTTTGGTGCCGGTTGCGTCCGGATATGCTAATGAATTGCATGAGGCAATTTAAAATTCATTGCATAAGCACCTGTTGGAATAATAATTGGTAATTTCCAGTCCATGAGAAATGTGACTCATGAATCGAAGTCACATGTGTTATAGCCTTTTTATTGATCACGGAAAAGAATATCTCCTTACCTCTCTGTTTTTGATTGTGTTGCCTTTTTTATATCTCATAAAGAACTTAGTTTTAGTTCGTCCTACGGTAATATTACACATAAATTCATTTAAAAGTTTTCTTGTTTTTTTTATGTCTACGGCACTAACCGTTTTTTGCAAACAGGGAAAAATACAAATAACGCAATGGTCTCCATTTTTAAGCATGAGGTTTATCATTTTGTTCAAATTCTGTGGTAATAATATGAGCAAAATTTAAAACATCTTCTTTCGCGATCCTATTTTACTGCTCATACTGAGGCAACAATTTTATATTTTTAGATGTTAGAAGTTGCACGAATTTGTAATCTTCTGCCGTCTGTAAGATATATTATTGGTTTCAATGAATTAATAGAACGGATTTTTTGAACCCGTCGTACGTTGTCTTTTTTGGTATTATATTACACTTTTAAAGATGCGCGTCATCTTTTCGAGATTTTCTGGGAGCTTAGAGTTAGTGTTAGTCAGAATTTTACTGTGTATTGATGATAATAATATTAAAGCCTGGAAAATATCAATTTTAATTTCTAGATGTTTAGAAAAATGCGTATGCTGATAAGTTTATATGACGTGAAATTTTTAAGTTGACGGTTTTAAAGTAGTATTATGTCACGAATAAGACTGGTGGAAGTGATGTGCTTGGGCCGCTTAGTTGGGCCTGGAAGACTTCCGTCGGGGCTGACTTAAAGAAACGTTGTGCGGCTCGTGTCGTTGGGGCGAGCGGCGTTGTTTTCTAGGTCACTCAATCGATCATTGAGACGACTTCGCTCCGCAGTCGGAAACGGCGGGCCGGATGTGTAGTCCATTTGGGCGTTGCCCTCCCTACACAGTCTCTCATCCAGTGGCGTAGCAATGGGGGGGGGTCCGGACCCCCCCCCCCGCCCCACCAAATATAAAAACACAATCATTTTCCTTCACAAAAGAAAACAAAATAATGAAAAATCATGAATTAATAATATCTCTTTAACAAATGAAGTTTTTTCGATTATGTAGAGTGTTAAAATTAGTTTAAAATCCATTACTTAGTACCCTGTTTTTTTAAATTTCCCCCCCTAGTTTTGGACCGCCCCCGAACGAAATTCCTGGCTACGCTACTGCTCTCATCCTATCCTCAAAAGCGAAAGCAAATCCTATCCTTGGGAGCAGTGACTTTGATAGCCACCGAAGTATTGATTTCACAATGAAAACACCATGCAATAGCTGCATGGAACTACTTTGGAGAACTCAAGCCGCGGTCTAGGATAGCCATTACTACGCATAGTGCATCAAAAAAAAGTCTAATAAATAAAAGCGAACAAACTATGTATAAATCCACCAATTTATTTTTGTGGTACTACTGGTTTCGACGCAGCGGCGTAATCATCAGGTACCTACCCGCTGTACGGCGGTACGCCGCGGCGCGCCGCACAGTGGTCCGGATCGCGAAAAAGTTGGACAAAAATCAGATTTTCGTTGGATGTCTTTAAAAATTGCTCCCTTCATGTTTTTTGGCGAGCTATTTTCATTTCTGCAGTTATTTTTACGAAAAAACTATTATTTCATGCGATATCGTGGAATTTTAACTTATTAACTGGCTAATTGTAACGCTGACTGCATAGATAAACGGTAATCATGATAAAATATGAAAATAAATGATAATTAGTTGTATAGAATGAGTTAATGATCTTTAAAATTAGTCAATCAACAAAAAATCGGCTGAAAGTAGGGTTTTTGGGTGCATTGACTTACGTTAAAGAGGTGCGATTTCCAGATTTTGTGAGATTCTTCTGTATGGACTAAAAAGTAATTACTAAATAAGTGTCAAAATAGTATTTAAGTGACTCTTTTATTCTCATAAAAGCATGGTTAATTCCTCATAAATTTACAATTATGTATTATAATTGTTCAGCATCAGATTCTTCTGAATCCTACCCATCGTCCTCTTCATATTCACTCGAAGAATTTTGAGACTCTTGCAAGACCAAGAGATCACGAACTTCCTGCGGAAGATCTTTAAGGCCCCGGCATTTGTTTAGTTCAGTTCCTAATGTGCTAATAAAAGGATCCGATATTAGGATCAGTCTCCGGAAAATATCCTCATTAGTGTGAAGTCGAGATATTTTTCTCGCGTTATGCTCGCGATATATTCTAATGTCTTTATTGCGAGATTCCTGGGCCTCCTCCGACAGTTCTCCAATACGACTCGATGACATCTGCACCATGTATTAACACTTTGTGCACTGTGGGTGGCATGTAAAACCAACCATAATGTCTCACAAAATTTTCCGCTGTATCCATACAGAACTTTTTAAATTTTACTGAATCAATCAAAAATCCGCAAGACAAAGACCTTATAATTGTTGAGAATTGAAAGATTAACTCTTCCTCTCCTCCTGAAAATTAATTAACTACGTTATTTCATGTGAAAAGTACTGCATAAAGCAATAATAAAAAGATGTTATATTGCAACAATGAAAAGAAAGCATTCAAAAATATTGACCCTCGCCAGTAATTTCAGCCGATAGGCGAGAACTTTTGAAGAAGCGCCTCGCTGAGTTTCCATCACTGGATGTGCCATATTTTGGCTTCGGCACATCAACTAAAAGGCCCATTCTCTTTTTAAATTCGTATGTACCTATTAAAAAATAAGACTACGAGAACAATATCCAAGGGGACCCCATATCACCATTAGAATACAAGGAAAATACGAACCTGAGGTGCTTTGAAGGTTGCGAAATACAACATCAGGGAAATCAACAATTTTGTCCAACCAAGTGCAATTCCTCTTCAAAAAAGAAGAGTTTGATCGCGAACTAGCTCGCCATCTTCTCTCGTTGGAATAAAAAAAAATCATCTTTAAAAAATTATTAAGCTCTAGTTTTGCCTCCTCGTCTCCGTGTAATCTGAAACAACTCTCTATTGCATTCAAATTCCTTTTTCGAGCATCTATGGTTTTCTCTTTTTTCTCCATCATTTTTTCGTGCAGTTTACGCCGTGTAAATGCCCATGACATTGTTGACAGTCAACAATAAAAAACACAGGTTTGCAAAAAGCTACACAACAGTATTCTTTCTAAAAAGTTTAAATATCAAATAGAAGGGAAAATATGAAAAATTAGAGCGGTGCCTCGTCTCAGACCAATTAAAAAAAACGGAAAAAAGAAATGGAAATAAATGAAACATAGTACACCTGCTCCATAATCCTTATTTTTGTGGTTGTCAGGAACTAATAAATCACTTAATCACAATTTTTTTAGTTATCACAACACTATAACTTCTTTGCGAGATCACTGTAAATCACAAAAACTGTAGCCAAAATAGGACTTCGCAATTAGTGATGGATATGTGTTCACATCGACAGAAAAGTTGAAACTGAAGGGCACCAAAATGTTTCGACCGAAATTTGGATGGGGTTAAAAAGAGGAGTAATATTTACCAATGGAAATGTGGGTATTCCCCTGGATAACTTGTTGGGGTAGGGTTGGACCCCGTAAAGAAAATGTGATGTTTGGATTTTGAGCGAAAATACATACTAGCGGCGGACCTGCAATAAAATCCGTCCAAAAGGAAGCGGGTGGAGGGTAAAGACCTCATCTATTAACACGTGCAGCTTCACTTGCAAGCCAGACAACCCCTAGAAAAGCAATAAACTCAAGTTGGGTGGTGCGCCAAGTGGAAAAATAGCAAAATGACAAAAGATGGCAAAATGTCCCGACTAAAGACCCCTTTCCACTTCCCTGAGGTCCGACACGTGTTCGGATAACGGGTCTCTTGCCCGTTCGGATTGAAAGAAAGGGAAGGCGGTTGTTGGTTTTCCCGGTAGCAGTGCATGTAGCCTGTCGTATTTACCTCAATCTATTACCAAATCGCGATTGAAGTCGTTCGGAGAAGCGATCGAAGAAAATATTTTATCTCCTCTCCCAGCGTCCCAACTGCGCTTAACCTAATTCAAATTGTTCCGAAATTATTCTATTGGTCCACACACAGATAAAGTTTGGATGATTACAAAGTATAAAATAGGTTTTAAAATGCTAAAATTCTTATTTTTGTGATTCTGGCCCATGAAACATTGGGAGACACATTTTACCATGTGCCTACACTGCGCTGATGCTAGCGTGTCGACGCTCACGTCTATCGCGGCTAGGAATATAAATCGTTGTTTTTCGCTAACTCGCACAGATTTGCAGCTGATTTCTTTACTAATATCTTTATAATACTGTACTTTATTGTCACCAATAGCCGAATTCGCGCAAATCGACGTCACTTTTTTTATAACTCAACATTTATGCGAATTTTTCCTAAAAAAATTACTCCCCTTCAAATAATTCTACAGCAATCATCAACATCTCTATAAGGTTGAAATATTTATTTTATGACAGTAAAATGTCTATATTACTATAGTGCAAAGTAAGTTTACGAATATAATCGGCGGCATAAAGCCAAAAATAAATCTAAAATGCGTAATTTTCGAAAAAACGGAACAATCAAGTTTCCATTAGAAATAGAGCTACTTTGACGCAATATATCTTAGCAAGCAACTTTTTTTATAAAAAAGAAAGCATGAAAGGTGATACCCCAGACATATTACTACATAACGTCTATAGTCTAAGTGAGTTTCAAGAAAGTCGAAAAAATGATTTTTGTCCACCTTTTTCCGGATCCGGACCACTGTGCGCCGCTGCGTCGAAACTAGTAGTACCACAAAAATAAATTGGTGGATTTATACATAGTTTGTTCGCTGTTATTTATTAGAATGAACCTCCACAAAGTTGAGCCTGTTACTATAGAGAAAAAAAAAGCTCTTGTTTTTAAAATATTTTGGAAACTGCCTCTTGGTTTTGAAACGTAAAATACGAAAATTAAATCATATTATCAGAGGCAAAGGGCTGGGATTGGATTGTTATCTATTTGGGATTAGATTGCTATAAATTTTACTGGAGTATTATTTTTTCTGTACACATATATCTTTGTCCATGATGCAAAGGCTTCTTCATTGTAACCCTTTAGTCTTTTCCTCTGCTGATCCGCCAGAAATCTGGGTTTGGCACCTTTTTTTAATGAATATTATTTATGCCCAAGAGTTCCTGAATATTTATTTTTTTGAAAGTTGTTCCAGATTTTAACTACATGTTCAGCCATAGTCGATGTAAAAACCACGCATTATACAATTCCATTGGATTCCTTGATTAACTGGTGATGTGGGTACTTTTTCGGCGCTTAAATGCCAGAAGTAGATCTTTATGTAGTAGAATGTGCGCAGTAAATGCTTAGCTACGGCAGGTGACACTTCATAACTCAACAATCCTAAGATTGGTTATAAATAGCTCTCCATTTCGCCGTCGTATCTGCTAGACTTTTCCTTGTGACGTGTCTCTTCTCTATTACATCACTAATAACCTGTCCTATGTAACTCATTCGGGGCCGTCTCTTGCCCCTGATGATGCTATTATTTCTTATTCATAGGGAGTTCACAACGCCAGTATGAATCTAATGACCCTTTTTGCAAGGCCAACGTTTAATTTTGTACCATCCTTGAAAAGTTCTTTATACCTTTATGAACATTCACTCATGGTCATGGACTTCAATTCTTAATTTTTCCTCCATCTTAAATCCTCTCGGTTTACTTCAATGTCATCTGGAATGGCGTGATGGATTTAACCTTGGGCGACTCGCTACAAAGCTTTCTCTCGGAAAAGAGGAGTTGATAACCTTGACGTTATGTTTATGCCCAGTTCAAAGGTAGGGTCGTGGATGAAGCTGATGGTTGCCAGCCATTTCCTTCATTTAATGAGAATTTGAATGTGGTGCACATTTGAAGTACGAGTGACGCGCTATAACGTTCTATTATCCTCAGTGTGTCTTCAGTGCTTCGAGTCAATGATTGGGTCGATGACCTCATAACTGCACCAAGAGACGAGTTGTACTTCCATCACCTCGTGTCTCAGCTTTTTAATTTTTGCCGATGGCTATGTTGACATTCAACCATGTAAGTGGGAATTGACGCAAATTAGTGGAATACATAGAAAAATATCAGCATTTGGGACTTCGATGTCGCTCACTAGCATAATGTTTTATTCTTTATTAAGAAATTTTATGAATATAAAAAAATTTGCTGGCTTTCATAAACTATTAATTGGAATTGAAGAGTGCGAATGTTCAACTCAATGCATTTTTGAAGTAAGTGTGACAGACGATTAGCTATCTCTCTGGATTCATCTTGACCGTTGAATTTTTCGTAGCATTCTGTAACCAATGAAATTAAGCTTTTTTGGATGCACCAAAATGTAATAAAACTATCTTGAACAGGAATAATTCATTTTGATACGCCATAGAATACGATACATTCGATAGTACGTATCGATGCGTAAAGTATCGCTATTGAAAAAATTTCAGAATATTCACTTTCAATTTGCGGTATCCACTACATTTTCTTTTGAGTTATTTTTGAACTTAAAACACTTTGGGAATATTTCTCTTCTCTAAGAACTAAACACGCCAACGTTTTTCTTATAATTAGTTCAAATCTCAGTTCTACATAAGCTGTTTTCTTTAGTTTAGATTTTAATTTGATGCTTCAGAAGTATTTTTAGTTCGACATGATTCCTTTCAATTAGTTTAGTGTTTTTTTTTAGTTTCCATTAGAAATGAAAGTCCCTGGTGTTCTAGGCCTCGCAAACAATTTATTTTTATGAGTGCTAGCTTAGTTTTATTCATTATATTGGAATAAAACTCAATTTAATGTCCTTCGATTAAAAAAAGGTTAAAACTGAAAGGATATATGGACAACCAGTTCGCACGATTGAAAAGAAAGCATGAAATATGGTGTGGAAGGTGAGCAGGCTCCTGTATGTCGTCCTCCCTGAGAATACCGTCTCACCTGGAAATAATGGGCTTAAGCCCCACGCATTGCTGAAGATGGGAAAGTTTAGAATCAGTGCGCAACTGAAGAATCCTCCATTCTACACGTTTTGTGTTCTAGGACTTGCAAATCATAGTTTTTTACTTTCTTTAGCGGGCAAAAATGATTTCTAAGCACTTATACATGATATTCAGCTTATAAACTTGAGGCATTCATGCTACTTTTATGCAATAAATTACATTTTTGATTACACCTCCGAAAATTCAGTGAAAAAATTTAAATTCCTCGTGATAAGGATCACTTTTTGTAGGAAAAGGTTCCTCCATAATTATAAAAACATGACATTTCGCTTTTAATGGGGTGGGTTTGGTAAAAGACGATGTGCAAATTAGATACTATTTTATTGTTCTCTAATTCTAATGTTTACTGGATAAAGGCGCAGTGAATTCATGTAATTCCTTGAGATGGGGTTAATAGAGAATAATTAGGTAAAAATGAGGCCATTAGGAGGGATCGGGTTGGTGTGGTAGCTGCAGAGATGCCTTCCCACCCCGTGGCCTCGGGTTCAAATCCCAGCGTTGGTAGAGAATTTTCAGAGGCTACCTGATCCCTGCTTGAATGTTGCATGGAGAACATTTTCAAGGGCAACACTCCGTCCGTCGGATGGGACGTTAAGCCTTGGTCTCCTTGGCGCCTTTCCTTAAAGAGTTTGCTACTGCCGTCGCCGGGTTTCTCTCCACCCTTCCTTCCATACCCTTTCATCATGGCGTAAATGACCTCAGCTGTCGGTCGCCTCCTTCAAATATCATACCATCAATTAGGCTTTGAGCCATTCTGCCTACCTCAATCCGTTATGAGGTTTTGTGGAATATATCATTCTCGAAATAATGAATTTGCGAGACCCACTCTTCCCTTGAATGTGCTGCTTAAACTTTTATCACCATCTTCGAATTGACTGCATTGGCATCTCGCAGCCCTCGTTTGCCAATTCTATGCGCTTTATTTCACGAACGGAAATGAGTGAAAAAAGTTTCGTCGAGTCACCCTATGGAGGAAAGGCAATTCCGCGGGCTGTCCCCCTACCCCTCCTCTCCCACCCTGACCCCTCTTCCCCCCTCCCTAAAGTAAACAGGCCCGCCCCTCACTCCTCCGCACGACCCCTACCCGTGCAATTTTCAAACTCGATTCGTCCCATTTTGCTTCCTCCCGACCGATGCGAGCTGCGGTAATAAATCCAATGGCGGGGATTATTTTTTTTTTTTGCCTCGGCGCTCTTTCTCGATTCAGTTTTCCCGGAAATCCGTCGCGAATTCCAATGCTCGTGCCGTGCGAGCGATGCGCTCGTTTCCGCCAAACGAATCGAATGCGATGAGTGTGGGGGATTTCAGAGACTGGGCAAGAATGAAAGTGAGTCCCGTTAGCGCGTGTATTTCTGGGGATGAGGATTCCTCGTTGCGGAGACAACTTGGACCGTCACTTTGTGGAAGTCAGTTGTACTTGAAAAGGTGGAAATCCTCTACACCTCATTCTATGTTCATATTCATGTCCCTTGTGTTAAAATTTGACTGAATGTGATTTCAGGAACAAATTGAAAATGTATTTTTCTGCAAATATTTCATGTGTGGCGAGGGGTTAGAATATGGGAATTTCTAGTCCCGCTCTCCCCCAATAAAGACAAATTATTATTTTTATTACATTTTTGTATTTCTTTCTTCTTCCCTGCTTTTTTCTCCTCTCTACCTGCCCGTCGAGTCACCTAATCCATTCACTCAGTCTCCATCTCTTCCTCCAAGAACACGCATTTATTAATTTTCATTTCCTCATTTCTGCAGCTGGATTTGGTGATGCCTCAGTGTCGTTCTGCCGTCAATTATTTGTCCTTATTCAGCCTACTGCGTGCAACGGAATCTCAAAGCTACTCCTGACAGGTTGCTGCAGATCTCCCTTCGCTACGAGTTTAACGGCGCACGGAGTGACTGTATTTTTGTCCTCACCCTCTCACTTGTTCACATTGTAATAAAAAAACATACTTATCGGTGAATCACAATTCTGTGCACAAGTATCCGCTCCTAGCCAACCCTTCGGGGGTTGGGTGTGGCGTGGAAGAGGACTCCGTCAACTACAACAGCGAAAATCGTCGTTATCAATTCATGATTTTTAATCAAGTGTACCACGAGGCCTCGTAAAGATGTATGTCGTCGAAAGCATTGGAGATAATGACCCTGGCCTCCTCTTTATTATTCAGCTCTGTAACAGTAACCCGGAACAATTATAATTGCATCCACCGATTTACCCGTAACCAAAGAAGGTGCTCCATATTCCGTTGCGAAAAAGGTAATGCTCAGTAAATTTTATTATTCTACCTTTAATATTTATTTCATAGTAATTACCTCCTCTTATAATCAATAAACGGAAAAGACTTCAATGTAGACTTGGGGTGATCGTTAAAATTCTTCTTCTTTTTCCGAGACGTGATGATTCATCCCTAAAGAAGGTTCGAGAGCTGTGTGTCGAAATACTGTTTTGCCTTATCCGGTAAATAACTCAAGAAAATCTTATTACATCATCCTCTGGGAAAGTACCAGACATTATAAATATCATTCTTTCTATATTCAGCGCTATATGAGGATGCTTCAAATTAATGTTCTTTTCGATTTTTTTTTCATTTTAATATTTTGGGAAGTACTGTTTCCATTCATACGGTGTTAAACTTTTGTTGCTGAATAATCTCAGCGGATATGTATTTCTTTTCCTTCCGAAAAGGTTACATAAACTTTCATCTATTCTAAATGTATATCCCTCATTTATTGTCCATTGACTTAGTTAGTCTTAGCCTGTATTCAAATACCTAGGACGTATTAAAAGGTTTTGAGGTAAGAAAAAATAAAACCTATTTTAGAGAGCACGAATACAAGGATCAAGAACTTTGCTATTTCCACATAATATTTTATTAGCACCGACCATGGTTTCGTTACAGAGTAACATTATCAAGGTGAATCGTTACTCTGTAACGAAACCATGGTCGGTGCTAATAAAATATTATGTGGAAATAGCAAAGTTCTTGATCCTTGTATTCGTGCTATTATGGATTTCCACCAAGTTACGCCCTCTACGATTAATTCTATTTTAGAGAGCAAACGAAGCACTAAATTAAGCATCAAAGCGAAGACCATCCCGTGCATCAAGAAGAAGTAGCATCAATTGTTTTTGAAGTTGAAGTTAGTCCGTATTCAGCCAGTCTGTGGCGGCTAAATTTTTCACATTTAAAATGATGCCATTGAATGTAGCTCGCGTTAGCTAACCTTAATTCTTTCCTTGTTGCTTAGATATGACATGCGTCTGCATTATTTCTCCTCTGCATGAAGCTTTGGGCGTGATTCCTTTGAGAGTTCCTAATGACGTAGCGCCTGTTTCATCAGCCTTGTCAGACTCAGTGGCAACTGTGGACGGATACCCTTGATGCTCACGAGAGATTAATGCTGTCCTATTCAGAGAAAGACGGACGACAATGTCCATTCTTCCATCTTAGGTGACACTGTGGAACAAAGAAAATGCTCACGAAGAAATTACGCAGTTGAAATTGTTCAACCATTAGTTGTGGATGCCAAGATCGCTACTAATTTGTTTCAGTCTCTCTCAGTTTCAGAAGAATAGACCCCAAGAAAACAATGCTATCGCTTGGAAATGGCATGTTGGTTTTAGAAGGAAATAGCTTACTTTCTGTGCGTGGAAATTGTTATCAAAAAAGAAAAACCACTTGCTGTGTCAGCAAACCATGTTGGACCTTTTAAAATAGATGCTTTTGCACTTGATTCTGTAGGAGAAGATGAAAAAATAAAATGGCGATTTCACAAAATTTGTGGGATTTAGAATTTTAGTGAGAAGAGAAGAGATTTGAACTCGGTGGAATAATGAGAAACACTGCTTTCCTTTCGGGTAGCAAAATATATCCTCAGTGCTCTCATCCAATGGCTCTGGGCTCCAGGAAGATGAAACTGCAGTGGACTGTGTGTGTGTAAGGGAAAACCAGCGTGTGATATCATGTATTTATTAAATTCTCTGTCCTCTACCTGGATTAGTCCGGTGTGATATTTTTTAATCTGAATTTACGCAGCTGAAATGTAAATATTCCTTGCGTTACCAATAAAGGAAATATTTTCGCTTGAAGCAGGCAGTTAAAAGAATAATCTATGTATTGAGTCATCACATTGACTTCGCAGTCGACAACTGGTCGATCATACAGGCTTCGAAATATTCGTGTCATTATTTTTAATTTATCGGAGATCGATACGCAATAGTTTTCCCTTCCTCATAATTCGAAATGAGAAATGTACACCCTACTTTCATTCAGTGAATCTTTGGCATGCATTTTATGACAGAAATATATTTTCTAGTTTTCAGTTTTTAGTTTTGCATTGATCTATGCAGTGACTTTTTAGTGACATTTTTAAACTTGAATGTCGGTTTTCCTTAGTGTTCTTAGTAATTTCTATTTCATCCTAAAAATGTCATCTGTAAATTGTCTGGCTGAAAGAGCGAATCCTTGTCATCATGTTTATGTGCCTATTACGCAAAAATTTACCTCCTAGGAATTATGGACGTGAATATTTGTTTTTTTTATTTTAGGATACAGGGAAATTTTTAAAACGGTCGTATATACATTTCCTGGAAATTTTAGGCGAAAGCAAGTAAATGTTTAAGCAACAAATGCAAAGGGAAAAAACTGGTCTAGCAGGAGTGATGTGCCGTATTGATCTGCTTATGATCCTAAAAGTAACCCTTTTTCATCTCCGATCATCTTTCCCAGTTGATCTCCGCTCCTAATCCTTGGTCCTTAATACGTTAATTTGGAATCCATGTTGTGGAAGCCTCTTCGTAATAACGCTAATGCGTGGGAACAAGTAGTGGTCTATATGGAAACGTGAGAAACTATTAAAAAGTTCAAGCTTTCAGCAGGATGAAGTAATTTCCAGTAATATTGACCAAACGTACTCTCTTCCTTATGAGATCTTTTCCTGATACTGAGAGCTTACAACCCTCAAAGTAACGTTTTAAACAGTATGTCTCTGCTCCTAATCCATGGTCCATAAGCCTTCAAATCTTTGGAAGTTCTTCACTGAGTTTTATTGAAAAAACATAGGGAATGGAGAAATTTTCAGAGGATCTTTGCAGAGCACAAGAAATTCTTTCTCTTTTCCATTCAATATTATAAGCTAATTCAGCAAAACGCATGACAAGAGCCCTTCAACATTCACAAAGAAACATTTTCCATATCCAAACAGAGTTCGGTTAGAACTTTAATAGGTGCTAAGTTAAATGTGCAAATTATAGTTTTAGATTAAATAAATGGTAATTGAAGCGGAAGACTATGATAAAGTTATGTGAGTTGTAATAATTCCACTGAGCTTTTCTCGTTTATATCACTTTATCGGCAAAGATATCTTAACTACGGAGCTTCTTTCGTTTTCGTGCGGGAAGTGGACCGTTAGGCGCGAAGCAAAGGGTGTTTCGGTGTCTCCTCTTCATGATGTAGAATTGCCTCCTCGGAGGTTGTTCATCGCACTGCTCGCTATCGGCCAACCCTTGAGTTAATGAGTTTGTCTCTCCGCGGGTAATTACGCTCTTGAAAAATACCTGTTGCCATTTGCTTGCATTGCTGGCAGCACTGAAGGGAACGAGGCAGATCGAAAGCATGGAATAATCTTGGTGAGTAGAAGCGCGTTCCTGTGTCATTGGCCTTAAGAGGATGCATCACTTCCGCCCCCCATTCGTATTTTGCCATATTTAGTGGCATTTTACACTTTCGTAACTTAAGCTATTAATATTTAGCAATTCAAATGGTAAAGCGTATCTGTAACTCCAAAATGAAAATTTTACACCTGAGATAATACTGAGTTATAGATTATAGGTGCCGGCTTATGTTGACAGGGATCTTCTCTAGATTTTCAGGGTGTGCTCAGTGGACCCTTATCAGTAATAGCCTATATCTCAAAATTACAAATTTTACTTGCGAGGCAACAGTGAGGTTATTCTTTTAAATTGAGATCAAGACAAATTTTGGCTGGGCCCTATTTCTTTATGGAACGCAAAAAAAAGCCGAAGACCCTTAAATTGGGTAAATAACAAAAAAAAAGTAAATTTAGGACTAGCATTTGGCGATAATAGAAGCTAAAATATAAAAAACAACTATGGGGAGGAATCTACATATTCTGAAATGAACATGACTACAAAATGTACACTTCAAAATAAAAGGTTATATTTTCAACCAGCAAAAAATTAACCGAACGAGAGGCTGTGATGCGTATTCTTAAACTTCCTGGAAGATGTGCTTCTCTTCCACATAGTTCTCGAAATTTTCTCTCGCGGCTTTTATCGTGAATCTTGCGCCCGGAGACTGAGAGCCAAGGTCGTGATATTATCGTTCAATACACGCTGAAACACTGAAAGGAATGAATGACACGCCATGTTGTCGCATCAACCCGTTCCTCTGCAGAGAAGTAAATTTGAAAGGGCATGGAGTTCTCGTGGACGGTGTAAGTCTGGGGGATGATTGCTACTGACATCGCCATATATTTTTTTAATATCGTCTGAAAGCTGTTTATAACTCGCATTATCTTGGTTATCACGATATACGATGATAATTACGATGGTGTACATGCATGCCTATTTAATACGGTTGCATCACACGCGGTACGATGATACTGATTATAGATTGGTTTTAAATGTTGCTCATAATTAGGCAAATACTATAGCTAATCCTGAGTTGCACAGAATTTCGATGTACCGGCTCGACGTTTTGTTTACTTAAATTGCATTTATTGTCTCATTAGGGTGAGTAGTTATAATAATTAAGTGGAAGGAGATTTATTAATAGATAATCTTCCGTGCATCAACAGAAACCAAAATAGGCTGTGTGTAAATTGTATATCGCGTCGTGATATGAACGGAATGGTGAGTGTACAGTTTCGAGTCCTCAAGCTGCATATGCCCATTTAGTACGACGAAAGTTTCAAAAGCCATTCTGCTTGCATCTTCAGGTCGAAGGTCCTAAATACGAAAGCAAGATAGAACGGTCGCCCCACTACACCGGCGTACGCGGCTGGAGCACCCGATATCCTGCACTCCTCACGATCGTCGCCACGGAAACCTAAGCAAGAATATTGACGGATGTATGTACGGGCTTTTCATGGTTATTTTACCTTTCGAGTTACCCATAATTCCTTGCGCAATGGTAGGCAAAAAGTGGAGATCATAGAACGAGACTGGTTGAAGGCATAAGAGAGAAACATGATTGAATGCTTTCTAACGTTGGAGAGCGAGTGTAAGGATCACTACATAAAAAAACTTACTATCCATGTCAATGGAAAAGATATTACTGCTTCTGATCCTTACGCAAAGAATATTGTGTGGGAGGAGAAAATAACCTTTGGTCCCCAATTGAGTTCGGCGACGTGTACGCTTTCCTAGTTGAAAGGAAGTCACGTTTCACGAAAGAGCAGCTGAAGGCTTATGAATCTCTAGAGGCATATAATTACCATTCCAGTGGATTAGTGAGGACTGTGCCGTACTGCAAGATTCACGAGGATACACCGCTTTGTATTTTGCGAGCGAAAGTTAGACCTGGCCGGAAAGCGAACGCTTCGCCATATGTGCCATGGGTGATCGCGGACAAGATCGTTTCTGCTTGTCGTAACAAACTTGGACAGGCTTCAGGTGATCGTGGACTGTTATCCGTCGTCCGCTCCAATGGCTCATCCCCGAGACACGAGTGCACTCCGCGGCTCTTCCCACCCCACCACCCGCAGCCGTCTTTGCCATTTTTCACCATTTGATTCGTCCGCAGCAATCTTGTGGCCATTCCCCTGTGAAGCTCGATGCTACACCCGAAGAAAATACAGGAAGCATTATTGCTTGTTTTCAGATTGTTTCGATGCCAAATTTTGAACAAATATCGTCATCCCTACGATATGAAAGGGCGTGCAAACTAAATTAAAATGCTGCGTCTCGTAGTGGAACTTAGAATTCATCTTGAATAACATTAAAGTTCTATTAAGCACGTAAAATTAACTTCTTTTCGACGTCAGGGCGTCATGATCAGGTGCATAAAGCAGAAAAATGCTGAACTTTATCAAAAAAATTTGTAAAGGCCGCTTTACACGGTGAATGCTCATGTGAATGAAATCATTCGCCGTGTATGACGGAAAAATTCGCGAATAAACCGTGAAAAATGGAACATGTTCTATTTTGTTGGCATGATCCTGTGAATGATCACGTGATCGACCAGCATGATCATTCGCATAATCTTTCACCGTGTATATCGGCCTTAATGAAGGAGGTTTGTATCCAATTTTTGAAGCAAATGGATGATAATTTATTTCAGTTTTTTTTCTATTTTATGGAGTAGGCTAGTTCCTTTTTTATTTCGAAGTGATGTTGGTGTAACGTTTCACAAGTTTACGTCTGAATCCTCGAAATCGTGAAATAGGTTCCAAAATGCAAGTATTCTCTTTTTTGCTATCATCCTTTGTTTCATATTCGGAAAAGTTTCTCGAGTTTTTATCCTGTAAGTTTTTATCCTGTAAGCCTTTTTTCAATGTTTTAGAAGCTTATTTTTTGCCTTCTTTGGGTAGTGTTCGTTTATTATTGAAGGCGGTCGGTACTTCATCCCCGAAAACATGTTAACTGTAACTGAAATCCGGAAAAACTTTCGGCACATTGTCCATTTATGTAGCATGAAACCTTTTACCAATTATAGTCTAAAATTCCATCCCGCTTTTGTTTAGAGAATTTATGTAGCCGTGGCCTGCCGGGTTTCGGAGCAGGCTAATAGAGAGTCAGATATTTGTATATTCTTACCCATAATACACTGAAAGCCTCTTCTAGGGCTTCAGTGGAGGCCTTTATGCATCAAATGATGATAAATACATCTTGGATTTTAATTATACTCCTTTGAGTTCTTAAATAATTTTGGTTGAGTGCAGAATGAGGTAACTTAGAATCTCGTTATACTAATGTACAGTTTGTACTGGGCGTATAGCAATCATTTTCTGAAACTCTGAAGGATCCTTGCATTCTGAATATCACCAGTCATTCCAGGCCAGTTGTTGATACCTTGACGCCAGCAATATAGCTTAGGAATGGATGATGCGGCTAGGACTCAATTCACGAATGAAAACAGGCGAGAGATCCGAGGGAAGGGATTGGGACCGCGAAGGGTTCCGGACCTCTTCCTCGCCGGCTTCCTTTTCGACTGCGGCCGATACGAAAATTGAACCTTCGGACCCGACAGCTGGCAAATGGGTAAAACGATCGAGGACGCCTCGTGTCAAGTAGTCCCGCGCATTCTCTATACACATTGCCATCAATGGGTCGCCGGAAAGCTTTTCAAATCCGAATCAAATCACTCCGTACATAAAAACATAACCAAGTGTATGAGTTAACTTAACGCCGCAGCATGAAGGGCAACGGAACCATATTTTTAAGCATCTCATTTACATTGATAATACGTGTTTGTATAAATATAAGTGATACGATTTGAATATATTTTTGTATTTTTTTAAGATTGGAGAAAGGTAAAGTTTGAAAAACTCAATTGTAATTAGTATAAGGAAGATCGAATCTTGTGATTTTGTAAGCTCTTAAGAATTTTGAGGGTGCTCTCCACAATGTGGTTCCTCTATATTCTCGCCTCCAGAGGTTGACCGCCACAGTTTGGAAATTTCTATGTTTGTTATCGTCTCCTTTTTGATTGGCTTTCTAAATAAGGCTTCGTCCGGGAATCTCCACTTGAACTAGTGTACGAAGCAAAGTTATACATGACGCATGGCATTAGCAGCTACTCTTTAAATTTCACCGTGAGTTTGCCATCTGCTAAGATCACGCGCGTGAGCTATCTGTGTTGTGTTAGCTAGACGTGTTGTGGAATTCTGTCTCAACCGCATATAACCCTTCCTGCAAGAAGGAACTTGGTTTTATTCGACGCTCGACTCGCCATAGCTATTGATCATAATATCCCGGAGCGAACGCCTGGGTATCCTTACAGAACTGGACGCATTATTCTATTAGAGCTGACGGGAGTACCGAATTGCGCAAGGTGCTTTATGCCATTGTTTCATGAAGCCTCTGTTTGTGGCGGCAATAACACGCTCTGACGTCGTGTCGTGTCTTTCTGTTATTTATGAATTGATAATAGACACAAGGGTAAGGCCAACTAGTAACATAGATGTGGTGGTTGTATTGCTGTAATTGGCCTAAAATGCTGTCACCCGTATCTCAAATGTAAGGATCAACATTTCGTCTTAAAACGTCTCCAATTCCTTCGAGATCGAGCGCTGTTCCTTAGAGTAGGGACTTAAGTCTCTTGTCACATTACCAAAGTGCAATCTTGTTGAAATATCTCGAGGATTTACGTGACAATTGCAATTTTGTAATTGCAATCGTGCCATTCCTCAAAAACTGTATCCTACTGCCCTCATTTGGTCCAATTGAGGGTATTTTTGCGGAACGTAGAGTGTTTAACGCTTATCCACTGTTTCGACTGGCCGAGGGACAAGCTTAAATTCTTCTAGTGTTGAACTCTTTATCATTACCATTCCAGTAAATTGGAGTTTTAATGGAATTTCAAAGTGAATTTAAAAAATGCTAAGGTTCTTGAAGATACGTTATGGTATCAGAATCTCCTCATTGTTAGTGTGCGAGTAAAAACAACTGGATTGCTTTTGGAACGGAAGGTAACTTTTTCCCCTGGGAATCTCGAGGCTTTAGATAATGGCGGGGGATTAAATCCCAATGCGACGGGAATTCGTCCTCTTATCGTGCACACATCACTGGCGCTCTCCGAGTCACGGATCACGAAATCGTGCGACTTGCTTCCCCCAGCTCTTTTGTTCTCCGTTGAGTATGGGGCAACTGTCTGTCGGACCGGGGCACGTGCCCTGTGGATGAACGCGGAGCGCTAGTGAATTTCGTCAATGCCAGTATCTAAATGACACCTCAGAGCATGTGTAAACTAACAATGAGTGATCATTCATGTTGTAACATTATTCAGTTATACTGTAATTTTTCACACGAAGATAAAAGACGAATCTTTGTAACTCATACTTATTTCTTTCGGTATCAGAAACATGAAGATTGATGAAATTGGAAATCATTTCTACAAGCTAACAAGGAAATTTATGTTTGCAAAATATTATCAATAAATCAATATTTTTATCATTTTTCTGCTTACTAGTCGCTTACTATTTGTAAAAGTAATTTTTCCGACTATGGAGCCATTTTAATTTAACTTTGAAATCAGTCATATTAGTGAATAAAGATTATGTAATGTCATTATTGATTTGATAAAATACTACCATATGTATTTTATTAATGAATTAATGTCATGGCGTTCCATACATTCTTTACCTGACGCGTCGTTTATATTTTAATTTTAGGCTACATTTTTACTACGCTTTAGAATTTATTTCTATGGAACTTGAAAAGTGTTTTCATGTAAGCGATTTGTAAAAATATTGTCGTGCTTTCTGTTTTGTATTGAATATAGTTAGAGCATGAAGGATGTATGATGTTACTTCCGAAGTATTGATGTTTACATGGTCCACATGACGCACCTCCGCAACGAAGCAGCGCCCTGAGGGAGGGATGAGAGGCAGGGGCGTGGTATTGGCCGTGGGTCCATGGCTGTCATCGGGGAAGGAGGCATGTAGGAGAGGGAATCGAATAAAACGGGAAATTGCGGGAGAGGATGGCGACCCTGGTGGCAGGTGGGGGGAATGGGCAGCTGCGAAAAAAAGCCAATTCGATGACGGGAGAAATGAAGGGGACTTGATTGAGGGCCTTGTTCATCCCACAGCAGATTGGTTCGCGTCGTCACTGAAGGCGCATTTTAATCGGTTCTCATAAATGCCCGATGCGTGGCGTTGAGTGCGGAGCGATTTTCAGCATTTCAGTATTTGTAATCGCGAGGAATCGAATTTGTAATGGCATTGCAAATTTATAAATTCGGTAGAGCTCATCATCCATGGTATCAATTTTGGTTAATATCCCAACTTATCATAGCTCATGTTTCCATTAATTTGGGATCGTTCTACTCATCAGCGACACTAGTGGTGACTTTAGGAAAGTGGGTTTACCGTATGAAATGCGCGGTGGTTGATAGCGCATCCAGTGGCCGAATGGAGAGTCCTCTATTAGGAGAAAAGATCGACTAAATGAAGGGCGGACGATCGTTCGTAATGAAGCAATCTTCTAATCCACGTGAGGCAAGGCTGACTGGGGAGAAATGTGGGGGCGAATAACTGCTTAGGCGAATAGTTCTCCTCTGCAGTTGCAGATTCATGGGAAGGATCAAGGAGGTCGTTGTGCAGAGCATCACGTGGCTTCGTCTGGATCATACTCTCCTAATTCACAGCGTCACGGTAGTAGCTTATAAAGAATTGCAAGAGAGCAAAAATAAGGATTTGGGATTCGTTTTAACGACCCCTACATCAACGGCCTCAGCACTGTCAAAGATCAGTTGATGATGTCATGAGCTTATGCCGAGCAGGTCACCCTACTCCCCGGCCTCGTGCTTGTGCTTCGCGTAGTTCACTCTTGGTTACACTATTGTTAGCGATTCCTTCCCTTGATGAAAGGTTCTTTTTGAACAATTAATGAACCAAAACTCTCACGAAGACACCAACTCGTTAAAAGCGCGGCAACTTCTGTGATTTTTTTAAATTTCTATCGTTTGAGAGTATGGCGTAGTGAGAATTTTTTTTCGCCATTGCTTACCCTTCACTCCTATTTACCGAATTCTTTCAAAGGAATAAGATTTCGGGTCTAAGTGAACGACTCCCATTACAACGTATCCGCGGCATTTTCCTCCGGGTCTTTATCGTGACCGCCGCAACCTATCTATGCGGTGCAACCTCCTCTCCGCTTGTCTGTGCAGCGGAAGGGAGCAGGGCAACGCAGGTTGAATCGGGGGAGGATGAGATGGTGGGTGGCAGGTACGAGATCGGCTGCGTTGCCGGATCCCAAGGCCCCAATCTCGCGCCGTGACTCACGGCCGCCGCGCCGGTGTTCTCGTGCGGGGGTGAGGCACTCCACCCCGGCTAGAAACTCTCTCGACCAAAGGCCTGCATAGAGGCACGGGCGCAGCTAGGAATTAAGGCTAGGGGGGGTTTAGGTGCAACTAACACCGGGGTGTGTGGTGGTAAGGTACACCCACCAGGATAAGCGATAGGTGCGACATTAGTAAATTGCGGAATTTTCATCTACATCTACATAATACCCTGCGAGCCACCTCTAGGGTGTTTGGCAGGGGGTGACAAATCACCAACATGCAGCATGCAAGAGGACCGCACATGCACACCGCACGGTCATAGAAATATTACGCACACTAGCAAAATATACATGCTTATTCATTAAAACAATTGCTAATGGTTATTAATTCCTAGAGTAAATACATGCAAGGTTAGAACTATGAAAAAACGTGCAATAAGTGATTGAGTGATCCTAGCGAGCGACGCCATTAATCCTATCAATTGAGATAACGTTGCTATCCTTAATAGTACGAGGGAAGAATGAAATTTTAAATCTCTCTGTTTTGCAGTCTACTTCTTTTATTTTATTCTCATGATCGCATCTACTATAGTACGATGGTAAGATAAATGGTTGAAAACGGTGAGTTTTACGGCTTTCTGAGGTATATTTCATTCATCCTTACACTATTGTATTAGTAATATCAATCCAACTAAGTAAATGGACTCAACTTAAAAATTTCTCCGAGCTCTGGGGGGGGGGGTTTAATCCCCACCCCTCGCTGCGCCACTGCAGTGAAGAGATCCCATTCCTTCCAGTTGAAGCTTGATTTTTGCAGCCATTTCGGTCGGATTTTAATCAGTTTTCGAAAATGTCCGCGGCGCGGTGAAATGTGCAATGCGATCCACGTTTTTGTATATTTTGCAGTACAATGCTTGTCATTGCGAGGAATAGCATCGAAAACTAATGAATTTCATTGGTCACGTCAGCATGTATATAAATAAATCCCCTAATTATACCTTATTTCCCCGTTAAGCTCGGATCAATTTGTTCGTTAGCGACACGAGTGGCGAGCTTTGTAAACCCATTAAAATGTGTGGCGGGTGACAACATATTTAGAGGATGCCTAATCTTCTTTTGTTATATTCGTGGGGGATGCGTAGAGGAGGCCCCAGTCCTTCGCGTTGCAGCCTAATTATTGCTGCCCCTTTGGGCGAATTGGAATCTGTTTTCGAAAATATCCGATGCGACAAGAGTTGTGCATTCATACTCTATATTTACCGCTTATTAATTACAAATGTAAGGAATAGCATTGAAAGTGTATGAATTTGATAGATTACAAGTAGATTCAACGTTGTCAGAAGATGATGTGGAACATGTTACGAGGATTAATAAGGAAAACATTCTTCAATGTCCTCTTGGACTTAAAATGAGTCCAACGCCTTTCAACGATACTGCGCCGTCCTCAAGTACACTACCGGATGGTGAAGCAGTGGCGTAGAACGCGTTTTACTCAATTCAGAGTCTAAGAAGACATTGAAATATTTTCTATATTAATTCTTGATAGATTACATCATCATGAACTTAATTTTTTGTTAACTGCCCTAATTACGCCATATTTTTCCATGAAATTTGAATCGCCTTGCCCGTCAGCGACGCAAGTCGAGGCTTTAGTGAACCCATTTAAATGCGCGGTGGTTGACGACAAATTTAGAATCCAACTGGGTAAATTCTCTATTGTAGTATTCGTACTCTCCAAACAAAGCAGTTCCATTCGTCAGGTGCTTTCTTTTGGAAGATACCACTCCCTCCTCGGATAATAGGACGTAATGGTATTCCTCGTGCCCTGTGGGTTTCACCGCACTGTTGCCATTATTTGTTGCCGAGACTTTTTATAGTAACAATTTGATTGCAGAAACAACGTTGCAAACAAATTGCAAAGTGCTAAATCTTTTTTTTAGTATAAAAGAATAGAGTTTGTAGAAAAATAGTACATATTTACATAAAACACAATTTCGTACAGTTTTATTAAAATGCAAAAATACGCCGTCGTCTCTTAAATTGCTGCTCAAACCTCGTTTTGCTCTTACTAAACCATATTGTCGTCTCAAAGGATCCACGTTACGTAAATTAAATTTACAATCGTCTATTGATGTACTTACATTTTAATGAACGATATGGTTTATGTGATTACTTTCGAAGGAATAGTGTCAAAAATATTCAACCAAAAGCTGCACAATGTTAGAACACTGGCCGCAAAAGCAAAAGTCAATACGATCATAAAGTAATGGTGACTAGGTGAATAAATATTTGTGTTTGATGAAAATTGTTGTGCTTGTTGTTAGTTCAGAATATTTGTTTACATGTGCATAAATGCATAAAATTTTCACAAGTACCTATGTTATAGATATTCATTTTTCAGCTGTATCATTGATATTTCAGGTTTTTTATCTTTAAAAGGGGATTGGTTTTATGTCATACTGTGTTTGTAAATAATCCATCAATATTCATGAAACGCCTGACAAGTATTGGTTACGTAATTGTTCCATGATAGAAATATTTTATATTTTTCATAAATGTCGAGTTTTATCAATTAATAAATCCATATGATCATTCAAAATACTAAATATGAGGTAATTATACTTGTATTGGCAGCATCCTTTATTTCGTTTGCCTTGTCTTCATTAATATGGAGCTGTTTGACATTCATCAGTTTCGTCGAGTTAAGGGCCGACTTTCCAAATCACTCCAACCGGTGAATGAGGTCTTTCGTCATCCCAGCTGTGGACTGCCTAATTGCTAGTCGCGTCACATTTCTTGCGATCAATCTTTTACGTTCGCCCATCTTTGTGGCCATCTTATTTTGGCAACATTGAAATGTAGCGCTCTAGACCATGCGAATAAAATATCAATTGAAGTTGCTATCTTATTTCATAACCGTGTTCTCTGTTCTCGGCATAACTGAACACAATTAGCCCCGAAATTCAATCTCTGTGACTTGACTCGCGTAGTAAGCATCTAAAGCGAAGTTGTTAGAAAATTAAACGCAGGATAAGTCGGCCGCTGATGCTTTTGCTTTTTTTAGATATTCAGGTTATTGTAGACTATGATTTCGGTCGCGTACACATCTACCTTAAGTTATACGCCATATAAACTTAATTTGCATGTACTTCGTATTGTAAAATTAGATACCAACTGGTTTCAACTTCCGTATTCGGGGTAAGGAAGGTAAATGATAGAAGGTCTCAGGAACGTGCTGTACTGTAGCAAACTGAAGGTCCTGAATTCATTAACTTTAATTTATTAACAGGCAGCTAGATTTAACAGTCGTTTATTATATCGTTATTATCGTCAAAGACCCCATTTTCGATTTTTCTCAAAAGACTAACGGATGAGCATTTTGTCAGAACCCATCACCAGCTATGAACGACTTTATTGTTAAATTTTTGGATTTAATTTTTGTGATTTCCATTGCTGTCTACTTTAGTAAATCATTCAGCTGTAGATATGATCTCGGTCACTTATATGTCTAACTTAAATTATACGTTCATGAATTGAAGTATTCATGTATTGTTGTGAGAATAGTGTAAACATTTAAATTTGGGATAACGTTCCGATCAGCGCCCTTGGTGGCAGATGGTTTATGCGGAAATTAGTCTTCGACAGCCTATAAGAACGAGGCGAAGTTTCCAGAAGGCATTTGAGATCTGCCGCATTGACGGCGGGGATAATTATGTAATATACAATTCCACTTTTGGTGTCTCATCCAGGCGTCTGCCTGTTACCCTACTGAATATTCATGGTGGTTCCTCCCCTGGAGCGACTCTCGTGCTCGCTATGGAACGGGCAACAGACCTTTCCTTCCAAGACTTTTCTCTCCTTCGCTGACGAATTGGGCTCTCGGAAATCAATTCTGCGACTCGGCCTTGTCGTTACGCCCACGGCGGCTAAAGAGGGCCACCGGCGCCGGTGGTGGACGGGGGTTCGCGCCCCGCCTGCGGAAGGGAACGGCCACAACTGATGCTTATTTGTTTTTCTTTCGAGATTAATAGGACGCATGCCTTCCGCTCGAACGATTGTTATTTGTCGCGATGCATTACCCTTTTTTAATTTACGATATTATCCTTGCTCCTTCTGGGACTTGAAGGAGATTTATTGTGGGAATATCTCCGATGAGAATGTTTTAACGGACTCAACCAATTTTAATGTTTCTAGGTCGTCCTCTTCCACTTCAACTCACGGTCATAATCACCGTTTTGGTTTACTACTCACCCATAGTATATAAATCCCTTTAATGTAGTGATCAGTAGACGAGTAATCTTGAAGGAATATGGAAGTGGAAGTGCTTTCATTTAAATTCAGGACTTTATTTTTTCAAATCTAAATTTTGATGAAAAGAAATTACATTTAGTAGTTAATAATTTATTTAATAACAAAAAGTATATATTCTAGCATGTGTGTTGCATTAACTCCCATCGATTTTGCTTCTTCATGAACCTCTTAGAACGTGGTAATAAATTCTTATTTCATAAAATGTTAGTATTAATTTATATTTTATAAATAAAATGGACATTTGAGCGTTTTATAGAGGTTTTAACCGTTGAATTATTGAAAAATTAAGTCAAAATAATAAAACGTATTTAATCTTGAAAGAAATGAAATCGTTTCATTAACTACTTTTCATTTGATGCAGCAATATCCATGTAATTTCTGGATATTATTCTTTTCCTCTTGTTAACCGTTCATCTTTTTCGGGTGATCTTTTCCACCGTATTGTGATGGTAGTCGTAAAACAAATGGATGATTTCCTAGAGGAAATGTGAAGATGATGAGATTGAGTGGCGTGTGCCGGTCAAGTGTCGTCTTCACGGCGCTTTCGTTACGAAGGCCTCGTATTGGCCGTTTTTTTCGCCTTCTCATCTCGGACATTTATTTGATCTAATACAAGCTAAGAAAGCGTGGAATAATATTGAGCAGCTGCGACGAGGTTGGGTGGGTGGGTAGAGTCGGCAGTGCTTGTTATGAGAGTAAATGAATGGGAAGTGTTGGAACGGCTTGGTTATCTTTCGAAATGGATTCTACTCGTGTGGATCTCCTTGGTTGAGCAAACGTTACAAGCCGGCGCGAGATCGGGGTTGAAGGGTAACGGAGCGTGTTTTGCCGTTACTGTCCCGTTCTCCCCCCTCGCTTGTCCTGAACGGCGGCAGCCTTTGACGAATCATCTTCGCCCTACTCTCTGCAAACCGTGGACAATCCCTGCGGCATTGTGCAGTGGAATATTTTCGAACTGGAAAAGAGTCGATTCTCTTGTTAAGAAATTCGGTCGTCCTAGTTGGAGTGGTCGATTAGGCGGGCTTATGTTTATGATTATCATCTACATCTGGATAATACCTTACCAGCCACGTCTAGGGTGTGTGGCAGGGGGCTATCAGTACCATCATGCATCAGGATCCCTACATACACTCCACACGATCATAAAAATACGCAATAACAAAAATAATTCGTGAAGATGCATACTGGTGGTGTGAGCTCCAACCAAGCGGGCATCGCTCGCCTAGATTAAAACACGAATGCACTCGCATAGAAAGCCCAAACTTGCCAACAGCTATTATTTCATGCAATACATCCATTCTAACTAGGTTAAAACAAAGGAACAAATAAATACGTGCAATGAGTCGTCCTAGCGAGTGACGCTATGAATTTTATTGATCTAGACACCTTTGTTGAAATGGAGAAATTTTGATTTAAATGCTGAAATTGTAAATACCAGTTTCGAACTTTTTCATACACCTCCAGTGAATTTTAATGTATCCAGCTATTCCCAAGTGTGGGTTCTGGAGGGGCGTTGTCCCTTCTTCAACGGATTTGGCGAAGAGAATCTGGGGAAAGATCGGCTGCTCCATAGGTATTGTGCGACAAGACGCTGTGAACCTATTTTGGGCATGTGACCAGACATGTACTTACTTTCCCCTGCGTCCTTTCTCTCACCCCTCGCACTTTCGTGTATCACCGTTTTGGTTCTGCGCATGTTAAGGCCGTAAGATTTGGAAGGGCTGTGCTTCGCCATTAACTTTTCGATGCAATTTTTATGTTAAAATATGTAATATCCACATTAATATCCGCAAATTAATCACATTGGCTGGGTATCAAGCCATGAATGTGCTGGTTAAAGGTATTCGAGTTTGACACCGGGTCATACCCTTAATATTTGCGAAATCTCGATGCGCGATTCATGCTGTAGTGCTTAGATTGTTATGCAAACTGCTGTACTCCGAATAGTATTCACTTATAGACCTTTTCCTTACCAACTTACCCTCATGACCTTTAAGTATGCTACCCTGAACGATTCATTTCGCAATAATTTTACGGGAGTCCAAAATATCACCCCCTAGCAAGTTTCCGAACCTAATCGACCTCCACGATTATAACTGGATTTTCAGCGAGCCTACAGGGTCTATCAACACACTACATGCTGTCATAGAGTAGTAACCGATGCGATCAATTAAATAGTTTAGTTCATACTCTGCCTACTTAGGCTTAACCCGTGTAAAGTTTGAGTTACAACCTCTGCCATTACCAAAAGTGCCACAAATGTTATTTTCACAACTGCACTCGAAAATTACGTCAAAATGCGTCATTGATGGCATTTTTGGTCCTGAACCTTCCGGTGATGACGTCATTTTGACGTAATAAAGGGTCATCGAGCGTGGTTAAGATTCTTTTTGGCTCTTTCGAACGGTCCTAGAGCATAGCGTGTTCCAGTCGACCGCTTAGAACAGAGTCACTTCATTCAATTGCCGCACTTTATTGACCAGGAAGTGTTTCGATGACACCTCAACGCTTTATTGATCATTTCTTAAATCACGCCGTGAGTCCGTAAACCGGGTGAGTTGTTTTATTTGTCGAGTCGTTGAGGAATGGGAACTGTTGCCTTTGGACGTCGTTGAGTCTGCGTAGCGTGTTTCGTTGTCGCGCCTCATGATGAGCTTCAATCCACGTCAACGTCAGTCAACAGACCCGAGTGGTCCGCTGCGCAGTACTTAGCATTCAATACAAAGAGCGTCGGATAGTAATGCCAGGAATTTGTGTCATCACATTACCGGCGTAGCTGATGTTTTCATCCCTAGGGAGTGGTGTGAGATGATCCGCGCGACATAAATTGGAAATAAGCCCCCTGCCCCTCCGTTGAGCAAAACACGTGAGGCCTGTAAACGCCT
The DNA here is from genome assembly GCF_921293095.1 of Ischnura elegans. Classification (NCBI taxonomy): domain Eukaryota; kingdom Metazoa; phylum Arthropoda; class Insecta; order Odonata; family Coenagrionidae; genus Ischnura; species Ischnura elegans. Next base: position 90,059,307 of record NC_060259.1, read on the forward strand.
CCGCGTCGGAGCAGCCACTATTCGACGTGTTCGAGCCTATAGTACCCCGCTCGAACAACGAGGGTAGCCACGTGCGCGTTTTGCTCCCACGCTAGCGGTGAAGACGTTAGTGCCTATGAAGTACAGCTGTTACAAATATGTCCCTAGAACGTTTCGGATATTAGATCATCAACCTAACTTAAGGTAGGGTTTGGTGTGACTAAGTTATTGCGTTCCTGCTCCATCTCCGAAACCTTCTTCTCTTAATAGCCTTAATTCTTTCCTTTTTCTTCGTGAGCATACCCTTTCCATAGTGTCTCATTGGATGATACAAATGATCACACCGTTCAGATGGAAATAGCTTTAAATTTATTGAGTGGGTAAGCAACGTTTTCAGCCAAAGTTTTTGAAGCACTGAAAGGGATGTTTGAAATGCCAAAAAATAACTGTGGCGCTCTCCGTCATTTATTTTTCATAATAGCGGGCAACACATATGTAAAGACTTATGCTCATTCATTAGATAAAAGTGTGTAAGTATAATGCGTGTAAGAGCGTAATGGGAATTAAACATTTGACCAGTGAGCCTGGGTAGCAGGGGCGGGGATGACCGGTTGAGTGCTTTAGACAGTGGAAGTAAAGCAGGCATGACTGTCGTTTTTTTCACCACATTGTCCGGGAATATGAAACAATGCCATTTTTATTTGCTGTTATGCCTCTCAAGCTTCAGTTTTGCTTAACTATTATCTTTGCGAGAACAGCTACCACGGTCGCAATTTGGCACCTAACAGAACCTCGAATAACGCGCGTAATGATATGCGTTCGCCACATTTTGTAGTGTGCTTGTCGGTACAACCGTAATTTCAACGAGGCAACGTTCCTCGTTTGCCCTCCTCATTCTCTCATTTCCCATGATAATGGGAGTTGTGAGCGTGACGGTCGTTAGTAAATATTTTAACCAGTATGTTCATTCGTGTTAAGTTCATAGCGAAGTGCTGACCCACAGCGGGACGTTAAGAAGGCAAGCAAATACACATTTTAGTTGATGCAAACATACTCTTACATAAAAATAGCCATTCTCGAGATGTATATATTTGAAGACTCCTAAATATACCGATTAGCGGATGGAGCTGCGTAAATGCAATGTTATAATGCTGATAAATTTCGTTAATTTTGTATTTCATTTCTCTAAATTTTATGATGCTACCAACTAATCACGCGGTGTGCGTGTTCGACCACAATTCATCAGCGTTGGGAACGGCGAAGTCAGAAGGTATCATTGCCGTTCGTCAGGTCATAATTGGCACCATGTTTGGTTGAAATTTACGCCCGAGAGGGCTGCTGTAATATTCGCGCTTATGCCATCGTCTTGAAATATTTCTTTGAATATAGAGTAAGTCCCTCACAACTGTGACTTAAATGTGAAAATTTTACCTCGGAGCAAACATAAATTTGAAGTAGGATTTCACGCTTCCTAGGCGAATTGCAGTCATGGACTCTTCTTAGGCTCTACACCGGGTAAGATAATGTAATGCTGCCGACGTTTCGGGAAGCAACTCGTTACCTGAAGCATCGGCAACATTACATTCACTTACCTGGTGCAGAGCACAGGAAGGGGTCATCATTAAAGTTAAATTTTCTCAAAAAGGACACAAATAAACCTGACAGTGGTTCACTTTATAAAAAATCTTGTAATGAAAAGATGATAAAGTCTTATGCAAATAATGCGTCAATAAAAATATCGATCGAACGGGAGTGGTGAATGCGCTTAACGTCGGAAGTTTTATCTATTACTTAATAGGAACTTTTTGGCGAACGCGTGCGTCTTCACGTCTGCCGTTGAGTGACACGTGAGGCCTCCGGACGCCTGCGGGGCGACTGCGTCCCAAGCGACCCGCGCGACCTTCCTGAGGCCTCCGGATGCGAAACACGTCCCCCGGGGTATGTTCGGCTGGTCATCGACACAGGACATGGCCAGTAAATGGAGCCCATCGTCACATTTCGATTGGCGGGCAGCTGGCTCGGAAGCGGCCGAGGGTGTCGGTCATTGTGAGCAAGGACGTAACCCTGTGCTTATGAGTGGTTTAGACCGGCTGTGATGCTCGCGGATGAAGACACATGGAAGAGGACGTAGAGAAGATGACGAAATATCGTCATAGGCGATTGATGGACTGGAAGATTCCATTCCCTAAAAGTTGGCTGATAGGTAGAACTCCTAAGTAAATTGGCGCAATATACTTAGACATCTGCATACCCTGCGAGCCACCTCTAGGGTGTTTGGCAGGGGGTGATATATCACCAGCATGCAAGAGGATTCCCACATGCACATTAATATACACGTGAAAGAGCATGTAACCAAGAGTGAAATGTAAAAATCCCAAATCACGTCTTACCCCATCATTCCCTGACGTTTCCTTGTCCGGAAGGATCACTGATTGACTCATTCTACAATAGCGTTTGTTTACTTTTTTAGTTGATTCATCTTTATGTTTACTCAGAGGAAAAGGTAAAATCCTCGCGGTACCTGACACCATGGTGGGGTTGAACAATTCTGAGCCTGGAAGAGTCATTTCTCCATTATGTTTTCCAGTGTAATTATTAGCTTTATTTATGTTATTCAAAAGAACCAACCCCAGTGCAAACGCATGAGAAGCAGCTAAAATGGCACCGTGAAGGTGTAGATACCGTATATCCATATTTCCGGGTTGGCCTTTCTGACATCCTTCAACCCGAAGACGAAAATTGGAATACTGGCGATAAAATCGTTTGTAAAATGACGACGCGGTGACAACCCGAAAAATTTAATACCTACTTCTCGAAAATCGAAGGAAAAACGTAGATGAAGAGCCTGCTATCATTTGAAATTTCCAGGAAAACTATATTTCCTGGAGAAAAGCGCAAAAGAGTGAGGAGAAATATATATCCACCTGTAAAAATACCCTGTAAGACAACTAAATGTCTTATAAGTGCAGGGATTGACTATTCCCTAACATCCAGAATGTAATACCCCTCGCGCGCACTTCATGAATACTGCAGTAAAATTATGACAATATTTGAGCATGTTCACAGGCTTGAGTTCGAACCAAGTTTGTATCGTCCTATGAAAGAGAAGCATATGACAAAAGTACACTGTTATGTAAAGCTCAAGTTACCTAATAAACGGTTAAAAATTTCAATTCTATCCTTACAAGGTTATCAAACGTGTATCCCGCGAAGAAATAGGGGACCAACAACACTTCATCATAATAAATGGTGTGGGATAGAGATTAAGGGAAAATTCGAATCAGAAAAAAATTTATGCAAAAGACTAGGTTCAGTGAGGAGGGGTTGAGGCCGGAGCTCGCAGAAGGCACAACGGGTGCAGGGCGCGGGGGGTGGGCCGAATTCCTCCGCGCCTCTCCGCTTCCGGATGCGGTGCCAAAGGAGCGGGTCGCCAACTCTCTGGCGCGGCGAATATTTTGAGTTAGTTGAGTAAGAATTCCGTGGGAATGGGAGCGGCTACAAGGAGGTGACGGCGGGATCAATGGCGCGGACCTTGTCAGCATGGCCGGCCCGAAATAGATGGCAGTCTTCAGCCGAGGAGGTTGGTGGCTATCCAACGCGTTGTGCGGCCCTGCAGTACTTTCTGGACATCGCTATCGTACGTGCACGACCCTTATACGAGCCTGACTCTAAGATCGAAAGCCCCCACTATTGTACAGTCCCCACAATTCTTTTCGGCGTTGTTGACGATTTCGGGGCTAATGGACTACAAAAAGGAGGGACCAATCGTGTTAAAAGCTTGATTTTTTATAGTACTTTGAGTTCATAGTAATCGGTTTTAAAAATGTGCGCTGCGCGACAATGACTGCAGACCTATTCATTTATTCTCAACATTTACTACGCATTATTTACAATCATGAGGAGGAGAACAATCATTGGAAAATAATGAACTCGATAAATCACATCGTCGCGAATATAAATTTTGGTCAATATAACTATTAATCATGGCTAACTTCTCCGTGAAATTCGGATCGCTAGCCTGTCAGCGATGCGACTGGCAAATGTCGTAAATCTTATTAAATTCGCGGCGGGCGAAAAAATCTTCCAGATGCCGACCGGAGAATCTTCTATTGTAGTATTCCTGGTTTTGGGACTGAAGTATTCTTTCCTCAGATATCAGTTGACGCGGGTGGAAAGGCAGCACAAAGGACTTTGGTCTGCTAGTTTTTACGTTAAGGCTGAAAGGTGTTCCGTTCCGTTCGTTAAATTGGATACCCTCAGCCAATTACCATTGTAGATTATGCAGGGATATTTACCGCTAACTTGATTGAGATGTCGGACAGAAGATATTACGGGAAAATGGTCATTTGTGTTCATAAATGAACTGATATCAGCCTGTGTTTGTTGCATTTTCGTTATATCTAAGCTAAACAATGGCTATTTTCTGCTACAAAAATTTGACTGCTGACCAGTTTCCTTATAGTGTGTATCATCCTCGGGCTTGAACATATGGCTTCTTGTCTGGGCCATTTGTTCAAGTGTGGTCCGGTCATGTTAACTACTTCCAAAATGTTAGAAATAAAAAAAATCCATTTAAATATGCGCCTGAAAAACAGAATAGCAGGTAATATTAAATCAAATCGTGAAAATTTCATTTTAAAATGTTAGTTCCACATATTTAGCACAATTCTATGTTTCTCTTGGCAAGATTCCTTTCTTTTGAAGTCATAAATTTAGTGCTCTTCATGGATTCGTAAAAATGCTGTGCATCATGAGGAGAAAATAACGCGTTGCAAGTTATGGATTTGTATTTTTAATTGAGGAAATTAAATTTCCTCCAGTAATGTTGGAATCTCAATCGCAGATAATTTTAGGTAGATACTGAAAAGGCTGGTGTTGGAGTAAAAAAGGGAGAATCAACGCATCAATACTTTATGAATCGCGGAAACCTGAATAGCGATTAAAGGAGTTACTCATCAAGGAAGGGAATTTTTGAAGTGGTACACAGCCGAAATTGAATCTTCTCATGTTGACCTATTACTATTTTTGACGTAATGAGACGAAACTGTGAAATTTCGGTTTGCTCTCACCATCATTGCAACCTTCTTCCCTGCAGCCAACGGCTTCTATTTAGCAAGGTTTTTTTCTTGCAGCGGAATCGCTAGAATTTCATGAGCGTGAGGTAAAATACGGCGAGCATCAACTTTTTGAATAGCATTCTTTGTTGCTCCCAAGGTTTGGACGCCAAAATGACGTTATTTTCTCGGAATAAAGATCTGTTGGACATTTCGAGGAATGAATGTGTAGAGACCAAGGTGGGAAGCCCCACGTCCTAGCTAGACATGATGTGCCTTTCCGAATATATGGAAATGAGGGACCTATATAAGTGAAGGACTATCAGTTCAAATCCATGCATTTAGATATCCTTCCATGACCGGGAAAGTTACGCAGTTCTGAAAAGAACCGTAAGGAGGAACAAGAAATTTAAAGCCGTCCTAATGGACTGTTTGTCACGGTGATGTAAACCTTTTTAATGACCATGCGACTCCCGCCAGTTCTCTTGTGGTCTCTTAGCGAATGGTTATAGCATTGCGCAGTTGACGATGTTGGAAATAGAAGAGTAAATCTTCTTAAAGTCGATTGACGAAAAGGTTCTTCATCATTACTGTTCAATAATCCTGAGATTGGTTTGACGCAGCTCTCCACTCAATTCTCCTATCAGTTAATCTTTTCACACCTGCGCATTCCTTCTCTTTCACATCCTTCTTTACCTGTTCCAACCACAAATGTCATGTTGAGACTAGCCAAAGACTGGCTCTTCTCGTAAGAAATAGTTGAAAATTTATTTTGATGTTATTTACATAAAACACTAATGTATCATTTACTGCATTATTATGTTTATTGGCATACATTTTGTTACTTGATGGTGGCTCAATTCTGGTCCTATGACCTTGGAGAACACCTAAAGCTCCTTCTCTTTTTTCATTGTATTAAGATGTAAAAAACAAATGTAGGAGTAATAAATTATTATTATTATTATTGTTCCATGTACTTCATTTGAGGTCTTCATATTACTTTCTTGGCATCTACTCGTCCCTCGATGATTGTCATCAGGCCATCACGTCTCAAGATATGGCCTACATGGTTGTTCCGTCTTCTTGTCAAGGTTTCCATGAGGCTTCTCTTCTCTCCTACTCTCCTTAGGACTTTCTCATTACCAACGCCGTCGTTCCATTTTGTCCTCGTGATTCTTCCGTGGCACCACATTTCGAAGGCCTTACCCTTGATTTCTCCGCTCACTGTCCATGCCTCGCCACCGTAGAGGAGCATACTACAGAGAATGCATACGAAAAGGTTCTAAATCCTTGGCCACGATTGATCTTCTTTTTCTCAAAAAATCCACATGATCATTTCTTCATTTTTAAATTTGATTCGATAAAGAGGCGCATGAGGACCCCTAGCTTCAATCAAATTGCATTTCTCTAAAGTGGAAAACGGCCTCCTGATATAACCAAGTCTGGAGCTGAGTGAAATGATGATGTCAGCGTCGTTTTTTTTATCGCAGTTCCAGTTTCGAGTGTTGAGGCCAAGGGTGAGTGATGACATGAGCGTGTCAAATCTTCAGCCTAGGAGGATATCTCAAATAATATCCATGACCGTGGCGAGAGGTTTGACATCAGTTCCTAACTTCATGTCTCCATGAGGCCAGCTCAATCATGCTCCATGTATATCTCTCGTGGAGAATGGTGTTTGTCATTCGAAAGTCTATATTTAAATCCAACTGGTGTGGTATCACTGGAAAAGAGTGTTCAAACTTATTTGACGTAAAGTAAGAAGATTTTGATTAATGAAGGATTACAGAGATGTTAACTAAATTGATTAAAAACCCCTTCAATCCTAAATTGTATTACCTATCGCATGTATTTCGTTATTTTTTTGGTATCCTGAAAGGAACCTAATGTTTTTAATATAAGTAGCTTCCTTCGCAGCATACGTAGCGGTTCATCGAATCACTCTCCTTATAGGCTGATGAATTGCCTTCCCTTGCTTCATTATTAATTTTTTTACTTGAAAATATTACATTTCAGTTAGTGTCGTAAGTAGTATTTAAACCGCTTTGTCTTCAAGTGAGAAGATTTTGATTAGTGAAGTATTTCAGAGGTGATAACTAAATTGATTAAAATTGGTTGAATCCTCAGCTTAACAAAAAGCAATGGGGAGAACAAATGGTAGGAATCAAATGTTTACTATCTCTCTTGGTAAATTAAGGTGTAAATCTATTCAAGTAATTGCATTTCTCAAAATAAATTTTGATGCATTTTTTATAATTTTAAATATTTTATATAGGAAGTGGTCCTAAAGTGGAAACTCCGTTTTAAATAATGTTATTACTAGCTTGTTTTCCGATGGAATTTCTCTAAATCCGTGAAAACGCACAAAGATACTACCCTTTATAACCGCTTTTGGTTTTATGCTAAATATATCGTTTACTTATACATAAGGCCTGGTTCTGCTGGTCCAAATTATCAACTTCGTTGTGCGATGCTGTTTTTAGATTTGCTAAAGTACTCTTTCCCACTCACCCTTTTTGAGTGCATACTATCGCCTCTATTTTTATTCCGCTCTTAAGGGTGGATTAGAATTGATGCTAATCGTCCGGAAAAATTGTGGCTCTTAAATTTCCGAACACCTTGATCTCATCCCTGCCGTTTTTATTGATCACTTTATGTATTCTATGCATTAATGTGTCGAGTGAATTTCCAAAATCTCAATATGTAGAAATTTTCATAAGTGTTCACTGTCTTGAGTTCAGGTAAAGTTAATGTATTTTTAACTTAGAATTATCAAATTAAGTAATGACAAAATGTTATTAACAGAACCTGATAAGCATACATTTTCATTTTCAATTACTCATAACTTTTCCTACTCCCTCTGTTACTTCGGAACTTATCACTTTCTCACTTTTATTTTCAATGCCGTGGGGCTTAAATATAAAGTTCAGAATGTCCCACTTTTCAAGTAAAGCGCCATTGGAGCTCTACAAAGAGGTCTTTCCCATTTTTGATTCAGGAAACACCTGGTCCGTTGCCAAGCGCCACATCCTAATAGCTATTGCGTTGCTCGTCGTAGATAAAAAGTTCACCCGTTTTTGACACTGTGATGGATGACATAGTCGGCACACGTCAATGAGGTGACCTGCGGGAAGCTCATTGGATGTGGATCTTCAGACGTCGCTCAACGTTGCTCAAGCCCAATGTAAAGCTTTTTATCCCAATAAATATTATATTTAGCGTCCGCGAGATAATATTTTTACTGACTTTGCAATTTTCATTGAAACTCCAAAGTCTTTTGAACAATGATGCTTACTTAATGGTAATAGGATATTTCTCCGTGCATAAATGCTCTAAAAGTAATCTGTTTTATTGTTCGTAAGTAGGTTGTGTGTAATCCGGAGAATAGTCAGGGAGGCGGGTAACGAGAGGTTTAGCATGTTTATTAATGTAAGAATGTTTTAACGAAAAAGGGTTATCATTACCGGAAATATTGTGTGGGGCTGACGTTTATGACTAACTAAAATTATACTATTCATGAAAACACATCAGTCCACATTAGGCTTCAGATTTTGAATTGTTGAATAGCATTTTTAACAATGACTTGGTAATGATGAAGCAAATAGGCAAATTAAATACCAACGAATGCTTAAAATCACGATGGCTCACTTCGTTACTATTTAGTTTAATTGAAAAAATTTCAATTGCCATGAAAATCGTGCGAACAAATGAAATCGTTGGAATATGCCAATTGACCATCTTGTCTGATCACGTGATCTGAGGCACATCCATTTCAGTCTTCGCCGGTTGTTCCTCAGCCGAAAGTCGCTCTTCCGCGCATCGACTCAAGAGGGTACCGGTAGCGATTTCCTTGGATATTATTTCTCTCCCAGCATCTCTTATTTTCGCCAAGGGCCGCTCTTTTGCATCGAGGAGCAGTCGTTAAGGGGATGGCGGGCGAGACCGCATTGCGGGACGCCGACCCACATCTCTCCCCACGGCTGACCTCAACTCGACAAGTGGCCGCTGCTCCGTGGGCCGCCCCTGGTGCCACGGCCCTTGTTTTGCACCGATTGCATTCCCTCCTCTTTCATATGCGCACAACCCTGCGAGCTGCTCTAATAGGGTGGTTTCCTATTTTTTTTATTGCCTAAATCGAAAGATTATGATTCCTGGAGTAGGCATTTCATGCTCTTAGATTTTTAAATGCCGATATATATTTTTCGCGATTAAACTAAAAGTGAAAATTTGCGACGGCTAAGTAGGAATGCTGGGAAAATCCCGTGTGACGTATTTCTGGTTCCAGCTGTCGCCGTGGTTAGGTAACCTTGGAGCGAGGCTTTGAGCCCCGATACGATGCAGGCTGCTACCAGGTAGCAGAGTACCCTGCTAGCAGGTAGCGCTTGGCTTAAATAAGGATTAGTAATACCTAATCAAACGAAGGAAACTTTCCGACCGTAGGCAGTTTTAATAGGTGATTATTAAGACATGTTTCCCTTAGCTATGTCCCTCATGCATGCATTGGTAATCTTAGTCTATGTAAAACTCCTATCTACTCGTATTGAAACTAGGTCCCTGTGACGTCTCGTGGAGTGGCATCGCATGGGCGCCAATCTGGCCTTTTTCAAATGCAGTTAAAATTGACCATTGCCATTCGTCTACACTGGGGTTTCTAAAATCAAATAATTTGTATATTATGAATACACTAATGGTGGGTAACGAATCGCAATCAATGCCCTGCGTTTTCTTTTTTGAAGGAAACTACCCCATTGGTGCGTGGTGGGCATTCCGGCCGTTTAACGATATTCTTATCGCTATTGGAGTACTTCTTTCAAATATTAGCACGTTATTAGCTAAGGTATGGTATGGTATTTGGAGGAGGCGGCCGACAGCTAAGGTGATTTACGTCATGAGGGAAGGCTATGGAAGGAAGTGTGGAGAGAAACTCGACGTCGGAATTTGCCTGCTCTTATCGTAAGGGACCGGGGTTTAACGTTGTGCTTGAAATATCCTCCACACAACACTCAAGCAGGGATCGGGCAGTCTCTGAAAATTCTCTACCACCGCCGGGATTTGAACCCGACTCCACGCGTGGGAAGCCGACATTATTAATGAAACATTTTCACTTTCACCAATACCATAACCAAGCGAGGGAGCGTGGTGACTAAGCGGGTTGCACGTGAGGTTACTGATCCCAGGGTTCAGGGTTCAAGGCCTGGGTGAAGCTTTCAGGCACCCACAAATAAAGTTGTCGAAGTGAAATGTGGTTCAGAGGAAAGGATGAATACCTCTACTCTGAATGTGTGCGGCACAATCCGGGGTTAGCTCTACTCTCACCTATCCTAACTAGCCTCAGTATTGGATCACCGAATGATTATTGTTCTGCCTTTATGTGCCGTTAAAGAATTACTTTTATTTTAACTTGCTTTCGCCGTGAACATTGAGGGCTAAATAATGCGGCTTACTTCCCGTCTCCCGATCCGATCGGAAGCGATACACTTTGTCACGGATTTTTTTTATTATTTATTCATTTATTTATTTATTTTATTCCTTCGTATTTTTATTGATTGTTGTTGTAATTGTTATACTTGTGTATGTTTACTTCATATTTCGTTAATTATTGCAACCGGAAGTAGTAAACAATGAGAGTTAAAAGAACCCTTAAAATCCTGTGCGTTGTCTTTATATACTGTCTAATTTTTATGCTTTTTCCCTTTATCGACCGTTGATGGAAAGATATTTTTATCCTTATTCGTTCCGCAATCTATTTCTTTCGTTTAACTATTTCTGCAGGAAGTGGATATTAAGTGAGAATCCAAAATGTCTACCTGAAAGATGTTGCTATCAATTCCTGAAACAATTAAGCCTTGCGCGTAGCCTTCAGATCTGTAGCGGTGCCTTCCTTAATTCTTATTGTAGCTGTCGCACTGTCTCTGCTCGCTCGAAGCATTTTTTAGCGAATTACTTGCGGTGAGGATCAAATAGCCCTGAAGACGATGAAAAAGCATTCCGTGGGAAGTTCAGCCTAATTCAATTCGAACCCCGAAGAACAAAACACCGCCGGTTAATTCTATGCGAGGTTTTGACATTCAACGAAGAGGTAACAGCGTCAAGGCTAAATTTAACTGCTCTTGGCGCGGAAACTCTTAGTGCGGCGCTCTTGCCTTATGAAAACATGTTATATTAAAGAAGAAACCTCATGGAATGATATCCTTCTTCTGCCGCTGCCAAAGTAGAATATGCTTCGTCTCCTGCGCCTTCCATGTTAAAATGAATTTGCAGTTCTGTTGGAAGGTATTATATATTTTGTGGATGCCTAAGTTGAAAAAATATTTGCCGAATCAACGCTTTAAATCTTGAAAATTGGAATGGTATGTTCCAAAGCCATTTATAATAGGAAATAGGCTCTCCGAAATCGATTTTTCAGTTTGCTTAGCAACCATCTTCAGGGAGCAGGCTCGCAACTTGGGCGGGACCGACGGCGCACGTGCCCCAGGCGGCAGATTTCAGGGGGTGGTAAAAAATTTGAAAAGTATATTAAATAAAAGTTACCTAATTTATCTACTTAAATTTTTTGACAGTATTTATTAATTTATAAATTATTAAACAAAATTAATATTTATAGGAAACCTACGGTGTGTAATTTCAACTAGCGCATCTGAAAAATAGCTTACGTATGTATTACGTTTTAGTGGTGTGGAAGGAGTAGGGAAGGAGCGACGGGGGATCAAGGGAGGGGGGCGGGAAACTGATCTTTGCCCCACCTTACAAAACTCCTAGTTCCTACCCTTTCGCAGAGGAGAATGTATCTTAACCTGTCCGAGGACGGGGTAATAGCGAGCTGCCTGAACCGCGTGTTGATGTGATGACGCCACGGCCCCGGGAGTTTCGTTGAATTGCTGGCTGTGGGGAGGGAGGGGGTTGCTGACATTAATACCTTGGATTTTAATTCCTTTCTCGCTCACGACTGAAGCGCAAACACCAATTATCTCGCTTGCTTTGGACGCGATCAAATGCAGGTTAATGGGTCCATCAAGATGCTCTAATTTTCTTCTTACCTTCCATCACGATTGCACGCCCCTTACTCAATCAGACGCGTCTCTGCCACTCAACGCTCAAAATCCTCGCGCACAAGAGAAACGGCCGAGCAAATGTTTAGTCAAACCTTCTTATCGAAAATACATGAAGGGTGGAGGTGGTCTGGTTCTGTGTAGAAATACAGGCGTTTTCCGGAATGTTATCTAGCGGGAAGGGGTTTTGTTCTAACAGATCAGTTAATGGAAGGGGTGGACTATCCTCTTGCCCTTCCTGTTAGAGACGGAAGGCAAACTATTTTGTTTGCTGCTTGTTTGATGAAATCGTGGTTCTATCTTGGTTACTCTTCGGCAAGGGCAAATATAATGGCTGCGGAATCGAGCGTAATGAGCTTCCGTCCTCAATACAGAGAGTTATAGCGGCCGCTTGTGACGGCTAGCGCCGGAAGTGAAATGCTAGGCCTTCGCTGTCTCCATCTCTACTACCCGATCCCATAAAGGGCCTTATCTTGCTCTGCATTTCCCCGGTGGGCTGTGCCGCGCTTATCTTGCCCGCGGACAAGACTGAAGTTTCCGCGCGCCGTCACTATGCCGTCTTACCCCATCTTTGGGACTTCAGAATATATGTGGGATTATCTCACTCTGAGTTTGGGACCGTCGGCGGCCGTCTTTGAGGGCCTTTGAGGGAAATTTTTCCTTAAATAAAATTTGTATTGAAGTCCGTGAAGAAACAGGTCATTCGGGCTTGGCACAGCTTTGATTCGTTTCTTCAGACGAGTTTTTCCAGGGTTGCTCTCAGCTTCTTCAGGTCACGAGAGTGAAGAAGTCGTGTGAAACCCTGGCGTATCTGTCGTCCGAAGTAATGGACCTACGCGAAGTCAAGCCTGGAAGACCTGTATCCCCACAAGCAATCACCCACGGAGGCCTATATAAGGGTTTTATTGATGTAGTGAAAAATGTCTATGTCCCACCAATGGGATGCGTGTACCACCCTCAGGGTAAATGTAAATGATTGCTCAAGGTGGTGCGCTAAAACCAAAAGATGAAGACAGTATTGACGCCCCCATCTACTGTACAATAATGGGAAATGGAGTAAGGTAGAAAATTAAATGCTTGTGATTATCTTTCATGAAATTCTTCCTACTCCCTCTTCTCAAGCATTGGATTTAGTAAAAGGAAAATGAAAAGACAAATGGACAGTATGAATATATATTCATACCCGTCAGGGTTTGCGTGATTTGTGATTTTGTCATTCCAATTCTCCTTTTCATCCATCCTCCACGCGTAGCGCTGGAACTCGAGTAAAGACCAACAAGCTATTTTCTCGTATCTCCATGACCCTCGAAGGTCATATCCTCTGTAATGTGTCTCGAATTCGAGTCTAATTTTTATACATTACTGTTTTAATTTTTCAACATTATTTTATACCATGCATTTTGTGATAAACACAGCAACCGGGTTGGGAATGAGATGGACGTATGTAAGGGCACTAAACTTGAATTTGCTGTCGATTCCTCACCGCTACATGTCCCAACTTCCAACAAATATTGCAAATTAAGTATGAAATTGGGAAAGGTGCGTTATCGTGTAGAAGTCGAATGTATTCAATGTCCTTAATATTTCATTAACGGGTAAAACAGTGCTAAGCTTCATAACTGAAATTCTATATTAAAGAGAATGTTGACACGATCATAAAAGTGTTAGGCACCTGTTGAAGTTTGTCACCATATATCTAATATATACATATTTCATACGTTGCGATGTGCTATTCCCGACTTTGTTTTCATAGAATTGATGGCCGGTTGCAAAAAATAGTGGCGACATCAGAATTATATTTTGTAAATAGTTGATTTTCCCAAGTTTAATTGAACCTAGGTGTTGTTCTTGTAATGAACACATTTGTTAATATGCCCCCATACACTTATCCAATCCTGATGTCGCTAAAGTTTTGCGGGGATGGCAAAACTGCGCTGTACATCTAATGAGTACCCTTCTCCTATTTCACACCGTCTTCTCAGCCTCAAAAGCAGTTCCATGAATCAAGATTTTTAATCCGCGTACTTTTTCTGAGGTATTTCGTTTGAAGCAATCAAGTTAGTTTGCCCAAAGAAAATGTCCAAATCCGGCCCAATTTGAATTTCGAGCAATCCCTTCAGTGAGTAAAGTAATAACCATGCAAGACCACGGTAATTTGCAGATGATCGGTTGCTCCTCAAGACGAGGGCCCGCCGCGCCGTCTGCATCTGAACGTCTGCAGCCGTCCGGCGCGGCTGGCCAGAGGTCCCGGTTATTCGGATGGCCTCTCCCCGTAACAACACGCTAACTTCTCCCTCAAACAGAGAGTCGAATCCAACGGTAGTGGGTCCCCTTGGTTCCGAAGCATTAAAAATGGTCTTCCCTGGAACAGTGACATGAGCAAGTTCTGCGGCGCGTGTATGGAAATGGATTGTGTGTGTTTACCAGCGGGCGCCGCTTTCCCATCCCAAGGTCCCTGAAGGAAATCTCTCTTTAATGTTGCGCGATCTTCGTTTACAAATAACTTTCTGCAGAAACTTTTTGGCGAAAAAGAAATTAGCTGATCTCGGCGGCTCTCAAAGAAAGGCACGAAAATAAAGGCGACACAAATCCTTAGGTTGAGGCCACGGGAAGGATCTGTTTCGAATCTTGATAATGAAGAATTTAAAAGATCCTATGAATATTTACTTCTTCTGTTTTTAACAGCTTGAAACACCCATTGCTTCCTTAAAGCCTATCAGGTTATTTCTTTCAGATGTAATCAATATTAACTAATGGTTTATTTCAGTAGACAGCATTGACGATTTCTTGTTAATTGTTCAGCTAGGAATTTTATTGCACAGTCTTAAAGTCAATATTTATGCATTTTCCTACCTTAGTTAAAAGGATTTGGGATGGTAGGACAAAACTTTGTTTTTTCTACTGACATCACCATGTGCTCATAAGTATGCCACCGAGCGGTGAAACCCAATGTGCGATTTCAATAAATTTCCGAGTTAACTACTAAGCTTTGTCCTTTCATCACGAATGCTCAAAATTCCCACTAACGTGTATATATGAATTTTATTAGTGGTGAGGACTTGAAAAGAACATTTATTAATTACTAACCAAAAACATAGCCATGGATGTTTATTTTCGATGTAAATAAAATATGTTTTTATTCAAAGTAGTTTGCAAAAATCAAAGTGACAGTAGGTATGTTAGTTATCTCAGCCACTTCCGTTTAATTTTCTCAACGTCCTGCCTCAATATGCTCTGGCTCGGCTAATCACTTGCTGGAAATGTGGTCTTTGTTCACCAACTGCTCCCTCCCTTGCGGATGTTTCACCAGATAAAGCTTTACTATTCAAAATTGATGTTTTGCTTATCGCTTAGGACTGCATTCTCCTGCATTAGTCAATAAGGAGTAGATGAGGAATAATGCACCATTCTTCATCGCTATTTCTTTAAAACTATGGGTGTTTACGTCAGAAATTCTGTTTCTCGTCCAAAGTTGTATGTGACTGTGTACACTTCATTTGTTGATAGAAATTGATGCGTCTTCATTTTGAATTGTATAGATATCGCAGGTTGATCATAAACGTGTATACGAGGAAACACACCTTAGAAAGAATATTCACCACTTGCCTTTCGATGGCCCCGATGGCCACTCTTAAATCTAAGTTTAAGGAAGGTTGCGGTGCAACCTAAGTACTTCAGTGGCAAGTATTCGTTTTTGCATTTATCTTTGACGCAACTACTGTGTCCATGGAGGGAGGCTTGGCTTAAAACGACGGTATATTGACGTTTTGTGAAACCAACAATCGCTCGCGTTAAAATTAGTATTTGAACCTCTCCTTTCTTGAATCTATTTAATTTATTGTATTATCGTCCAATCTACTTCATTCAACAAGTTTTCAAAAGATGCCTTGAAAAGAACGCAATATTCCTGCTCCATTGGTTATTTTCATGAAGTATTACTTCATTAAAACGAATGGTACTGTCTTGCATAGTTGACCTTAAATATACCTATTGCTACAGGACGTCCTGAAAGCCTCTTCTAGGGTGTTTGGTATGGGATGAGTATTTCTCCCCAACGTACTCTAATTGTTAGTTACCTCCAAAGTGACATTTGTAAGTGGACTTAACAATCGCCTTTATCTCAAATTTTATCTCAGTATTTTTTCAGGTGTAAATATATTAATTTTGAGATACGGGCGAATGATACTAAGTAATAAGATGAAATTGGTGTTTCATAAAAAACGACGGCAACGGAAGTTTTTGGCAACGGAAGTTTAATAAAATCAACTTATTCGGAGAGATATCGAGGAGCAACATATCGAATGATAACAAAGATATCGTACCGCCCATTAATTTTGTTTAATAGCTCACAACACGTCTTTCTATTGCTTTACAATCTTGATCTTTGTTTATCATTCGATATGTTGGTCCACGATATCTCTATCGATATATCAATAAAGACTTTACTTCATTCGTAAAGCTAACAAGGAGAAGTTATGCATCAAGCTTTTCGAATTATACACAATTATATCGTACTGCCCGATAATTTTATTTAGCAGCCCACAGCATGTGCTTCGATTGCCTTTCAATCATCATCAGATACTATGAAGAAAGGCGAATTGCGACCTGTTAAGCGGGAGTGATCCATCATCGTAACGAATAATTTTGCCCGGCTACAAATTTATTGGGTGGATTCTAATCTGACTCATTTCTGCAACAATTGTGTGCGGTCCGAAGAGAGGTGTCTTTTTTCTTTGTGGCGCGCCTCGGCGGTGAGCAAGCTTCCGGGCCCTCGCCTCGGGTCCCCCCCACCCGGCCCCCTGGTACCTCCCGCCTGCCCACACTCCGCTTTCACCTGTGCTGGGGGCGTCCAGGAAAGAATAGCGTCGATTCTTTCCATTGGAAAATGTTCTCCAGCAATGTAGCGTGAAGGCCAGTTGCAAGAGAAAATGGTGAAATATTTACAAAATTTATAAGTTTCGTAATTTTAAATTTTGGTTATTTAGTAGGTTTCCGCCGGCACTATTTGGAAACTGATGTGAGTTGTTCCTTCACCATGTTCGTTTCTCTTTTGGAGATAATTTTTATTTCCAAAATGTCTTCTTCCGATAGCATAATGTACATTTTAACAAAAAGTGAAGAGAAACATCGATGCCTTGAGATGTATCGCATTCGATGTGGTGGGGCCTTACAGTGACAACAAACTTATGGAAAAACTTGCTGAAAACTCTGTATTAGTTTCAGAAAAGTAATTCATATGCACCCGTAGGAACTTGGTAAAATATTGAATCCCCTTTAATTGGAGTCCTTATGAGAACTGTGGACTTTATTCGGAAGTTTCTCTTTCCGAAGAGGTAATATCTTTTTATAGAATTTAAAGGACATGTATTTTTTACCAAAGCATTATTTGTTTTTGTTTCGCATGGTGGGATGAAATTCGTTCGCACATTTTCGGTGAACAATGGTTTTAGCTAGGGACTACTAAGTTGACACACAACTACATCAACTGACGTTACTCCACAAATATTGGGCAATTGCTGAGAATCGGAAATTGACGATTATCGACTGAAAACTTTATCCTATCGAAAACCGTCCACGAACATTGTTGCAGCGTTCTACTTATGGATAGATTGGCAGTCACAAATATCGAGAATCTTTTGGTCAATAATTTCCATTATATGTTGGTGACACATATTTCTTAGTGGACAAGCGAGAGAAGCCAGTCGGGGACTTTCCATGCCCTTCGTTCTAGTAAGGCGTTGTGTTGAACACAAAAAAATAGCCTCGTGATGAATCCGCGGCTATCAATCAACTCGCCTTGGGATGCTAAGAGGCGCTTCGGTGTGAATCGCATGGTAGGACTCAAGAACGTGTGTGGCGTAGCCTCGCTTGTGTCGTATCGTTATCCCTCATCACCTCCTGCTGGAAATAATAAACACATTTTCCTAGCTGAGTACAACGCCTTTCACTCGTGCAAAACTGGCACAAGAAGGCAAAAAAGATGCCGCTGACCGCCTACAGATCCTCATAAGGCATCCAGGAAATGTTCCTGGGAAGGAGTATCCCTTCTCGAGTTAGTGCGAGGATCCAGGGAGAATTTCCGATTTCCCATCTCTGTTTTCCTGGGTGACGAGCGATTTACTCACTCACATACTAGCAAACGTATTTTTTGTATCTTTGTGATTAGAGCCAATTTAAGTAAGCCTCATGACTAATTATTTTCTTTCCAAGAAGGGTTATTCTTCTTGAAGAAATATTGGGTTAGCAGTCGGGGAACAAGCCCAGTTATTAGGTTTCAGGAAGTTATCCTTACGGAATATTCGGTTCGTGCATTTTAATCTCATTTTCCAATTGTATTAGCGCGCGGCTATGGAGTATTTTCTCTGGTGTTATCTCTGCTTTTGTTATGCTGCAGTTTCTCTCCTTTCTCAGTCAATATGGTAACTTTTTGAATATTTGACTATTCTAAGATACTAATAAGTTTGTTAAAGGGCAATGACCTCATCCAGATGATGCTCTACTGATTATAAGGAAACAGAATTTTAGTGCCGTTTACTCCTGTTATGGCTCTGGTAATCACGGCACGGTTCGCTGACCTGGATTGAGGTTCAAAAGATAGTTGCTCCCCATGCTGAAAACTTCGTTAATTATGGACGTAATATATTCTGTCGAAACACTAGTATATTAATATTTCAAACCCTGCCGCGTGAACGGCGGTGAAATAAACAAGAATTGCCATGAGAAAAAAAGCCAAAGGTCCGTGGTTCGATTCCCGGTCCAGGGGAATTTTTTCTCATGGCAATTATTGTTTACTAGTATATAAATTCCAACTACAAATTCGAGATGTTACTGCTCGTAAATGTAGAGAAAAATGCCCTCTGCCTTCGAACTTAATGTTTACATAACGCGTACATGACTCAGACTAAGGATCTAAATTTGGTTTCATTCCTTACTCCCGTCCCAAGTCATATTCTTTCTCGCTTGGCAAGTTAACAGGCGTAATCTTTACGCCTTATGGATAGTAAATAATCTTCCTATTTCCTCAATTAAATACCCGCTATCCTTCACTCTTATATCTGATTCCTGATTGACATTCATTTAGCACTGATGTATGTACTCTTTAGTTGATACTCCTCATTAAATCATTATTTGTCTTTTCCTTCCCTTAGTTAAATTTCTCTGTTGAAATCAAGGCCTGTAAGGCCACTCAGTAGACTTTCGTTTTAAAGAACGCTTCGAAACCACTAAAGTGTTAGATATTTCGATTGAAATGGCAACATGGGATTAACCCGAGTGTCCCACTCGCTTTCAAATTGATTCTGATTCGTGGAATCCTTAACAATACAACTTGACATCTTCTCCGTAATCACAGTTCCTCTGAAGTCACGCCCATTAACCTCCAATGTCTAATGACGGTTTCTCAGCGCGAGGCTGGCGAGTCGCCCGTCGAAACATGGGTCAAGGAGGAAGAGTTCGCCCAGTGCTTATCCGAAGAAATTTATGAGGATTTGATTACCAGATCTTTGTCGGAGTGTATGATTTCTTCAACCACTTGTAGACATCTTAAACCTCATCTCGGTCGTTCCCGGCCAACGCACGCTATTCCTCCATTTTCAAGGTGGTTAAAAAGTAATTACTTGTTTAAGAGAGCCAGTATCAATAACTACGTGCAAAAAATACGAGGTCCTTATTTCGTAGTAGGGCAGTACAAGTTGGGACTCACTGGTCTCTGTGAAGGTCCGCTTTGGAGAAGATGCGATGCGTTTGTGTTAGCTTATCGATATTCACCCTAAGTACGCTGGCTCATTGCTTAATTATTTTTCATTCGGCGATGGCCAGTCAGTAAAGTCTCCCGGATGACCAAAATGAGGCAATCCCTCATGATGCCCGGGGACGAGCACCGTGGCCTGATAGAGGCTCGGACGACCCAGAGATGGAGGCGTCCCACAACGGCGTCTCCTTCTGCAAAGACACTCGTGTGCCATTCGCGGTAATGGTCATGTCTTGGCACATATTTTAGGGAGGCGACCGACTGCTAATAGTCATTTTGCGGGAAGGGTTAGTGAGGAATGGTCAAGAGGAACCTGGTGTCGACATAGGCCTGCTCTGAACAAAAGGCGTCAAGGTGCCCTCAGCCATCGAACGAAAAGGCGTCAAGGTGACCTCATCCATCGAACAGAGCGCTGCACTCCAAGTTCCCTCCACGTAGCACCTAACAAATCTATCCATGAAAATATTTCGACCACCGCCAGGGTTCGAACCCATAACCTTGGGGTGGGGAGCCAGCCCCCTTCTACGCACCCTCCTAAGGAGATCCTCGGTGGCTGAGTCACCGAGACGCGCGCTTGGCGGCGTCTGCAGAACCCGTCTCCGCTCCGAGGCCCGTCTTTCCTTCCGGGGAATGGGTCTCGTGGAGGGGGCGGAGAGGGAGGGCTGGAGGGGGGACCGATATAGCAGCGTGCTGCCCGCCGAGCGCACTTCCTCAGTGAGACGGCAGTCGCGGTCGGCGTCACCTCCCCAATTGGCGTCCCGCGGAAGCCCCAGCGGCGAGAAGACGTGCTCGGTAGGCCTGGACGGTGTCTCCCGCGTTGCATATATCGCGATATATTGATTTTAATACCCGTGATATCGGCGATATATCGTGCACACTATGAAATCGAGATGGGCGAAGAATTATTGCGATATTCGTGATAATCTGACGAATATATTACTTGATTTTATCGCGTGCACGATACATCGCCGATTTTCAGTGTTTAATGTCGTTAGGTATCGCGATATTTGTCGATACAACGATATATATCGACGTATCATCCGATATCGCGGTGCTTGACGATGTTTTCGATGAATCGTTCAGGACTACGGCAGGGTGGATAGTTCGCATTGGAAGCGGCCGGGTTGGCCACAGCGAAGATAGCTCCCGCGATTGCATCCGAGGGGAGATGTCGGCACCGCTGGCGCCTCCCAGACGGCGGGCCGCCGCGCGCGGCGCACCCGGCTTGGCCCCGACTTCGCCGCCCTGACGTTGGAGCCGCGGCGGCAGCGATGTCTTGCGGCCGCAATTTCTCGCAGCCGGACGGGTCCGTGCTCGTGGTCGAGGAGGGAGACCTGAGCTACGCGCTCCGCGGCCATCGACTCATGGTGAGCCGCCAGATTCTCAGCCGCCCCCCGCTGGGCGTGCAAGTCGTGTTCTTTTTTTTCGGTCCATCTCAGATCAGTGCGTGTGAGTGATGGACGTCCCAGAAGGGTTCAGCCCCCTCTCGAGGCATCTGGGCGTTATGTGGTGCGGAGTTTTGGACGCTTTGCCCTCTTTTCCGGGAGTAAACATGGTGTGGTGTTCTCCAGCACAGGCTACGAAGCTGCTAGCCGCTCGTGTTATCGTGATCGCACCATGTGCTCGTTCTGTCGCAGTGCTTTGAAGTTTAGGCGGTATACATCCGCCGGGAAGTTTTACATCTGGTGCGAAAAGCGCCTGGAATTCGCAGACCTCCGTCGAGTCCCGACGGAGTAATGGAGGGTTCAAACGGAACGCGTCCTGCAATCTTCGGCTGAATCCTTAAGGCGTTCGTCTTTTTCGAGGATCTCTTGGTGTTTTGGGTCAGTGTCGTGAGGGATTTGCTGCTGATCTGAAGGTAAACATTATCCATTGAGGAGGATTACTGGATTAATTCAGAGATGGCCACTTCTGGGTATCAATATTTCATTGACGTGCCGCATTCCAGGTGGATATGCCTTTAATAAGTTTCTTCGTGGCTCCAAAAACATTTTAGGCGATTGCCGCCATGAATTTACAGCGGATCATGTGGTAAAAACGATATGATTATGTTCAATACCGTCAGAACTGAAAACTAATTCACTGAAAAACCAGATTTCAATCTTCAATCATATCCAATGGTAATTTGCTCTTCGAGAGTAAAATATTTTGCACCATTTATCAAGGTGAAGGTTGTATCTGGAGATTGTAATGAGGGTACACCATCAATCCATATGCCATTAACAATAGCAGTGAACGATTCTATAATATTGGTGGAATAGGGCGTCGTCTATTTTCTCTTTTCAGATAATGTTTACTCTTACGGAAATATTTTTCTCATCATTCGTCGCTTGTTCCATGTATTTCTTCCGAGTTCATTCTTTGCCGATCTGGCCATCCTAACGTTCTTCGACTATTGCCATCACCAAACCATTATGTCTTATGATGTCGCTGATTACGTTGTTCCGTCTGATGTTGTGTCATAATGCTCGGTGAATTTTCGTGGGTTTACCGCCGGTTCCGTTTTATTTTGCGCGTTTCTTAGAAGGAAAGTTTAAGTAATCGGGGGAGTAGTGTTTACTTTATTGTGGGCGCGAGTTTAATGGAATGTCGATATTCACGTGCTAAATCTCTTCACTTGCGCCGCTGAGCCCTTGTTTTGTGCTTACTTTGGTTAAATAACTTGCAGTTAGTGTGTGTGAATTAGGCTCCATGGGTGTTTTCGTGTCGAACCTGCGCTCTGAAAGTCCTAATAGTTTAATTTTTTCTTAGGATTAAGGGAAATGAAAAATTGGGAGAACGGCCGTTTTGATAGTTGCTCCAGGACTTATTTCATATGTGATTGGTTTAAAGGAAAATTTTGGTTCTCTTTCTGTAATCTGCGCTCACTATTTTTATAATTTCTTGATGGAATGAAGGTTATTTATTCCAAGGTTTTTGAGCGCTAAAACTGCTTGGCATGGTTAAGGACTGATATTCGTGGTACTTTTCTCGTGGCAACTATACATATCTCACTTGATTCATAACATAAATAATATTACCATATTTATTTTTATTTAGAGACTTTCTAGTTTCATCGGTTTCATTTTATTTGCTTCCCACACACCGAGCAAGGTTATCTAAATCACTATTCTTCATGAATTAGTACCTAGGTGATATAATAATTGAGCTTATGGATGATCTCTATGATTATCTCTTGAAGTTTCTCGGCTGATGCATCCCGATCTCGTTTATTTTCGTCTGTCTCTCCGCTTCGGCGTTTTAATAGGGATTTCTCTAATCAAAATTGTTCTCCACTACCTAGTTCCTTTCCACTTATCTTTTTTAAGGAAGTAGTTTTTAGCATTATAACATGCTATGCATTTGTACGACTTTTGGAAAACTAAGTGCTTGACGGCTAATAATATCTAATTATTGAAAAACGAAGGTACTCATTTCTTTGAAATGAGCCTAATTAAACATTGTATAGCATCAAACCGTGACTATATTTTGTATTGTCGCAATTTACCTTCATTTTGGTGAATTTTACGTACGAATTTTGAAGCTTCATGTCGTCAATCTTTTCGTTCGATGAACACCCGAGGAAAATGTCTACTGCAGTTGCATACATGTGTAGATAACATACTCTCATTGTTGGATGAGGCGGTTTTCTTTATAATGACTTCATTCTATGCAGGCTGGGCAGATCTTCATTGCTGTGCAGTAGCAAAGTTCTTCGGCTTTAAAGGCATTTCATGGCTCACCGCAGGGTGTATTCTCTCGCTGCGCGGTTATGTAACCGTAAATAATAACGCTGTTGAGATTCTTCGCCATATAATTAATTATGAAAGGCGTGACATGCCCTTGGAAATCAATTTCATCTTAATTGTACTCTATTTTAATATTTTTCAATTCGATATTTTAGTTCGGTGCTTGGAAATTTTATTTCTTTGCTTACTTTTTAGATCATCCTTTTTTCCTAACTTTAGGCAGAACAAGATTTTCGTTTCATAGTACAATACACAAAAAATTACTCAGTTTTCTGAATTCAAAGTAAACCTTGCCTTGGGAAATATGAGCTCGAATAAAATTTCTCCTATTTTGCATGTTAAGTTTCCATTAATGTTTGTGCCTGCGTCCCATTTATCAGCCTTGCGTGGCTTTAATGATTCAGCGATTGTTATATATATACAACGTTCCAATTACGTAAAGGGTTGACGCTGCTTTCAGTGTTTTAAACTCTCTCCAGTGAGCAATTAACGGACTCACATGGCGTACATGAAGCATTTTCGAGCTGTGATGAAATAAAGTGGTTGAAGCTAAAATAATAACTCTGGACGAAAACAAAAATTGTAATCGATATCGCAAAGTGAAGCCAAAACCAGTTTTTAAAGGATATGAGAAACGCCTCCTGGCCTTAATATTACATCTGCAATCAGACGGTTTGATAGACCGTGGGAATGCTGGGTGCGACGTAACTACGGGGATAATTTAGTTATTTCGTTCCAATTTTAGTCATTTGCGTTGTAGTCGAAGTCATTTGTGTCGGTTTGCGGACAGTAGAATGATTGGTTTCCATCCAAATAAAAACTTGAGACGAGAATCCGGAATAAAAAAGACGAACTTTGCATACCATCGGCTTATATTCCGGCGTAGGCTGCCCTGGGGCAGAGAAACTGCGCTCGAGTTTTCGAAGAGGAAAGTGTGTACCTGCCGAAACATTCAAAAGATCTTGGCCCGCGCTCGCGTCAGAAAAAAAACGCGTCAGCCCTGGTGCGGCGTGGCGTGCCGTTGGCCGAAAGGCACGCGCCGGAGGCGGGCAGTTTGGATTGGGGGTTATGAGGAACCTACGCCTCGAATGGCTGTTCCATGGGATGACTATAATTAGCAGTAATGGACCAATTTAGTAATATCGTTCTTTTGTAGGCATAATGAAGTCATCTGTCGGATTGCTTGAGTTGGAAAAATACTGCCAGTGCTTAACAGTATTTTATTTAACTATTGTTATGAGGTTAATTCTCCGAAAACTTGATCCTGAATTTATTGGGAAAGAATATGAACAAACCTTAAGCTGGAAAAATTCGCCTTTCGTGGGAGATACGGTGCTTTTTCACTAAGTATCTATGCTTTTCCACTATGGCTGTTTTCACATTTCAGCTATTTTCACCCTTTTGCCTTATCCTCTACCCCATAAGCAATTAGTATTCGAGCATTAAGCTGCAAATATGACGAGAAACAACTGAATAAATAAGCATTTTCATTGTGTTTCTTAACATCTATGCACCTGAAGATGCCCTTATATGGTGAAGCTATCGTAAAATCAAATAATTGTAGAAAAGCACTAATTCCATATAATGAAAAGTTAAACGAATAGTTTTTACCTGGTTAATGAATATTATTCATTGGATTTGCTCCAGTGACTGCCAATGTTTTGGGAGAATTATGTCCAAAACCATTTAGCAACTAGGGAAAGGAATGATAGTTTCCTATCCCCAGCACGTGTTAGCACCAAAAATAAGCACTGAAAACCTTCTTTTCCCTAGTGAGGATGAAAGCTGGAAGTACGTTCCGAAAATTATTCTACTTTCTCAGAATATCGTATGAATTGACTTGAATAAATATTGTATGTGCATAAATATTCCACGTATAAGTAATTAGTGTTGTAAGGACATTACACCGGGGACTTGATCCTGCAATCCACTAAATCCATTATTCTCTATGCAACATGAAATGAATCAGGGTCGATATATGGTGTATTTGATGGGCTGTGTCGTGCTTCCCTTGAGTCTCGACTGAGAACTGAACTGAACTATAGGCTGAACAGACGGGAAGCTGTTTGAGGTCCCCCGCAGCGTGACGGTGTCTAGCCCATGAGGTGGCCAATGCGCCATGAGATAAAAAGGATACTCCATCCGCTTTTGCCGTGCGAGTGAGAAAACACTGTTTAAAAAAACTATTGACAGACCTCGCTACAGATCCATTAAATGAAATACAGTCACTGATTCGGTTTTTATTCTTTACGAGAGTCGTGCGTCTCCTACAATAAGTATATAATTTGCGAAATAGTAATACATTTTCATTTGGGAGTTTACATAGTTCATCGGTCTTTTTAAAGGTAGTAATTTTTCTTTGATTATCGCTTAACGTCTTCAATTTTCGGCTAATAGATTTTTAGCTGGCGTGAATCAACATAAGACTGTAATAAAATGATAAGCCTTATGCAACAGAAAGAAAATATAGCTTGTGTTGATCCAAATGGAGAATAGTCTACGCGGTGAAAAAAAAAGTTTTACAGTCCTTAACATTGGTTAATGAAACCAATTTTACAGTTCTGTTGTCGATGGGAATCACTGACGTATGCAATGAGTTTCTATGTTTCTTCAACGTCAAATCGTTTTCTTTGCTGTTTCTCCATGCTTTTGAAACACACCTTGGAATAGCCACAGGGTATATATATTAACTGGGGAGATGATCGGCTTCTCCGCTTGCGACCAAGATTGAAATAGCGGAATCCAAGATCACGTGAAGTATCTGATTGGCTGATTCCGACGATAGCGTTTTCTTACTTGGAAATTTTATTAAATCCTAACGAAGAAGGAGAAGTATTAGGGTTATGAGAAAATTCATCATAAAGTATTTCAATTGAAAACATTTTTAGATTTCTCATATGAATATCGATGTAGTAATATTTTCTGTCATCCGATTTGGCCTATTGTGCTGCCATCACGAGTTCTCTTGTTTTTATTGCCTTCGATTGCATTGCCCGTGGCGCCCTCATGACGAGTGAGATGCTAACTACCACGCACGAGACTTCTTTGCTCTCTTCCAGCAAATTTTGTTAATCAGGGGGGAATTTTCTATTTACTTACCGTCAGCCCCGCTAACAAAACCACGTATTCCCGTCGCATTCACTCACAGATGACTGGTTTAATGCCAAAATTCGCTATGAAAGTATTTTTTCATAATTTTCGCAACCATCTTTCAAGTTGTGGGATTATGACTCCAAAAAACATATGTGATAATGAATTCCATGCTTAATCTCTTTTTCGCCGTTCATTTTTATAAGAATATGAACTCATGTGAGGATTCATAATGGGACCTATCTATTGAATCAGCTGTTGAAATCTTCTCGGCGTCATGGTGGTTTTACTGGTTCTGTGGCTTGCGTGCAGATTCTGTCGGTAGCGCAGTGCTCGAATTATGGCAAGCTAATTCGACCAATTGATTATGATTATTTCTCATGCAATGTTTTGTTGGCGTTTCAAAATGAATGAAACTCGTAAATGATGTAATTCAATGGCGAGATTCAAGATTGATTTGAGTTTGGCCATGAATCTACAAAAGGTGTATCCAGTGTTCAGGGAGGAAAGGTGCTTGTGGAGATAAAGGAGTATTCCTCAAATAAGCTGGAGTGGCGTCACCAAATATTTGTTTTGGTTTTTATACGCGCTCAGGATATCTCAAAATACTGACGCTATCGGATATCTATTCATCAGCTGCGTCATCCTCGTCGTCTTAGCTGTTTATTACCGAGTGAAAACCAACGCATTCGTCTCTCTAGAAGATTTTGCCTGGCATTCGAGGATGCCGTTATACAATTCGTGTGGCGGTCGCGAGTTTTTGTTGGCTACCCGATCCCTATTCGAGTACTGTGTATGGGGCACTCGCTTAGTAAAATACTCCGTCCGTCGGATGGGCCGTTAAGGTTATAGGTTTGGCGTTACGCGGTTGGGGTGAGTTTTTGTCTCGTCGGTACTGCCCAAATATTCGCGCCTTCGGCGCGCTGATTACGTGGCAACGATCCAAAACAAAAACTTTTAGTGTAAGTGCTTAAAAATAGTTTTCCATCATAGACGTGAAAAAGCGAAATAAAAAATGCTATACTGGAGTACAATAATATGGATAACCTAATTCTTATTTGATTTTACTTCAGTTGTTGCAATAACTTAATAATGATTAAAAAATTTGCTTGCTTATGTGCTTATATTTAATTTTTTATCATTTTTTTCAAAATGACGCAATGCTTTAGCAGCGATCAACATTTTTCTCATGCTTAGACAACGACTGCCATCAGAGCCCGTATAAAATTAGGGATTTTCAAATGCTATTCCCTGAATTATGACAGTGAAAGCCTTTTTGGTAGTATTGCTCTGATACAAAGAAGTTACGAAATGTGGCCTACATACTCTTTACGAACACAGTAAAGTTGAGACCATCGCTATGGACGTGAAAAATACAACACTTATTAAAGACACCTGCTCTGTAGAAATATATTATTTACTCCGTTATTTTTGCTTAATTTATGTGAATTTGCTCATACGTGGTTCAGTGGCGTTGCGAGGGGGGATCCGTGGGGTTTTGACCCCCCGAAATATAGAAGCTCGCGTAGTTTTC
Source organism: Ischnura elegans (assembly GCF_921293095.1). Lineage (NCBI taxonomy): Eukaryota > Metazoa > Arthropoda > Insecta > Odonata > Coenagrionidae > Ischnura > Ischnura elegans. The sequence goes on from NC_060259.1 coordinate 90,087,488, forward strand.
ATCACAAAAGAAAACCAAATATTGAAAAATCATGAATTTACAAAACATTTCTTTGAAAAATGAAGTTTTTAGATTTTGAAAAGTGGTTACCCTATTTTTTCCCCCCCTTTTTTTGGACCCCCCCCCCCCGAACAAATTTCCTGGCTACGCCACTGGCATTGTTTCTATCCATGTCAGTGTGGAAATGTTGAAGTTCTTCCCCTGTACTTCTGTGAGTCACGATGGATTGACCGCTAAGCAAAACCGACCGAAAACTGTGACGTGTCCTTATCTGCGATTATTCAATAAAGGATCGATTGTCACGGAATTTTCCTCGCACGTGTTGTCGCGTTTCCGAATCGATCCGATGCCTTTGAATTTAATCGCCGTGGCATGAAGAAAGTCGGCAGTCTTAGCGTAAAATCGCGACTGTGTTGACGGGAACTGAATGTTGATTTGATTTGAATTCGTCCCAAATTTCTCTTAGTTTACGACTTCACGGTAGACATGGTCAGAACACGTCTGTTGCCCAAAGGTTCCGCCGGTAGAAAGCTGGCACCATCACCCTAGATTCTTCCCAATTACCTATTTTTGCAATCACCTAAAGGGAACGTAAATTTTCTACATAAATACTGGAGAGTCGAAAAGCTGATCCTATCCCTCTTGTCTCCATGGGCCCATATGATTGAAGACCATGGCGTATTACTAATGATTCCCCGTCATCCACAAGGGCATTGTCAGAATGCGATTTTTTTCCACCCAGCCTAATGCTTCAATAGCTGAATAGTTTTTGCTATTAGTAGCCCTCCGACTCGGTGTGCTTCATAGTCCTGATATTACGTGTTCGTTGCTTTTTTATTGTTCACGCAATTTGAGTAGTTTCTATCTGCAAAAAATAAAATTAAAGTATAATAGTTTGTTAATAATGGGAATCTTTAAATCTAGATGTATAGAGCGGGATTGGGAGGATATGAGTCTAAAGTATTTCTCAATGTATTATGATTAACCTCTGTATTTATATACGTATGAGTTAATTTTGGTTATTATAGGCATCAGTGTTTGTTAAACGAAATGGTCAGAGATCAGTCTAAAGCAATTATTGTACATTCATAAACTTTCTTGATTTAATCATTTTTGAATTAGGCTGTAGGCATGATGTAGAGGAAGTTTTGCTTCTGATGGGTAGGGTTTAATTCCAGGTCTATTGGTGCACCGACTCCAACGAGTTAAAAGCACTGTTTAATGAACTGCGATAATTTTGCAGCTGCAGCTTCGCCACCCGCTTCTACACGGTAGAAACTTTCCGTTGGCATGACGGCGCCCCCATCCCTCTCGCTAATTAACAATTAGTCCGTCAGGATATGCAGAAAATCGGAGGTACGAAATATCTGCCAGTGGTACCTCCAGCCCGCAACCGTGTAATAAGGATGCTGCAGAAATCTTTCGCTCGCGGGTGGTTTTCTTGTCAGTTTTTGCGCTGGGGTGCGGGTAGATATTTAGCGTCTTCGCGTTCACCAGTGACGCTGTTCATATTTCAGTCGCCTTTTAATACGCCCATGTTCGTTCCGCTGCCAAATTGTCCTATTTGTCCGCGCCTTCGTCGTTGTAGATCTGTCAGTTTGGTGGCTGTGTGTTAGATTTAAAGGAGAGTTAGAATGAGAATAGCCCTAACTGCTATTCTCAGAATCTTTGAGTTTTTTATCGGAATTTTTATGGAGTTGTGCATTTTTATGCAGTATACTCTATGTATTGCAAATAGTTTGAAGTTGAAAGAAATGTGAATTTTCAGTTGAAAACGGAGATGACGAGAAATGATATAATTTTTGCCATAATTTGATTTAACGTCTTATTTAACTTTCTTCTCTAATTCTCCAAATTTTTTTACTATAAGCAGTATTTTTACCAGTAAAATAATTTTAACGGCCTAATACCGGATCCACCTTCATATCGGTCGTTTGTCGTGATCATCTTGAAATATTCTTTTTCCTTTTAGTTCCATGTATTACATTAATTTCATTTTTCTTCTCAAGAAAATTTGTTGAAAACTTTCGTTTTGAACTACATTTATTTTCGCCCATTCCTGTCTCCCGCTGGGTACGTCCAAGATCGACGTGTCTTTGTAATATTCGCTCAGCAGCCAATGGCCCCCCTCTCACCTGCTCCCCGTGTCATCTTCCACTCCCGTTAGGTGTCGCTGTGACACTGATGCGCTGCGGCGGTTACACGCCAATCGTCAGCGGTGAAATTCGCCGCCACCTTATCGTGCGACACAATCGCCCGCAGCGAGGCCGCCGCTGCCCAATCCCCGCTCTCGGACCACGCCATTCCCTCGATGACTCACCCGCTCATAACCCTTGAAACGTGACTCTTAGATGGAAGTTTCACCGGGCAGTGGGCTGAATTTCTATCATAAATAGTTCTCTATACGTAAATATCACTAATTATACTCTGCCGAGTCACCCTTCATGGGGACTATGGCCGTGCGATTTGCATTTCTTCATGATTATATACGCATTTTAATTAACTTCTTTCGAAACTCTTTTTTTTACTTAAGCTTCTAGTAAAGCTGCCTTTTTATGGCAACAATTTCATTTCGGATCTGAAAGGAAATTCTTTAATCTCAAGTAAATATTCTACCAGAACTCGTTCGTTATTAGGTCTTTGAATCTGGCTATACATTAGATTTGGGTGTATATAACTGTCGGCAATCAAGCGAAAAAGTTCCTTTTTATTCATTATCGAGTATTTTTTCTTTACCTGAAGCAGAGTCTTAAACAATATTTCATTATTTTTACCGACATGTGGAGTTATTCCGCTCGCATGCTTCTCCTGTATGTATTTCTAACGCTTAATTGAACCTTTATTCGTAAATTTGACGTTCCAATCCCGGCCTTCATCTTATTTTCTATTCGGCGTCCAGTATAATAACCGTACATTAATCCATCATGTGGTTTTAGTATTCCATTGAGGCTTACGCACGTATTATTGGAAATCGCGTCTTACTCCAAACCTACGATCACTCTCGTCTGATTCCACTTTGGTGTGACCTAAATAAAAATGTGGGAAAGTCAATCCAAGTTTCTTGGCTCTCATTTGGCGAGAATGCAAAACTGACGGATTTTCTCTTGTTTTGAGCCTCTTTATTCCCGCGATAACGGTATTCATTTGGTGTAATTGTTGGCTGCAGTGTATCAAGCCGTCATCATTGATAAGAGATCCTCTGCTTTCCTCATCTCGCTCTGCTTCTCCATTGAAAATAATAATTTGTCCTCGTGAGTAGCAGGCGGCAGGGAAAAAAATGGCTTCCCCTCAGGTCCAGCGTGTGCCTATCCAGAGTGACTTGTTTGGAGGATTCCGGTTCTCGTCGACTTCCTTGCGACTTGGCCCTGTGGCGAAGTCGAGAGCTCTTCGCAACCTGCTCATCTGGCATTTCTGACTCAAAATCGAATGCTTCGTATTCGGCATTTCTCAATGGAACGGAATGTAAATTAGGAGTTGGCGCTTCATCTAAATGTGCTCGCCTCCTTCCTACCAGGAGTAACTTCTTTTCTATTTCGGTGGAACTTCACCACGAGCATCATGTCCAATTGGTCCATTAGTGGACGACTTCAGTCCATCTCGTAGAAACGTGATTTAAACTCCCAATTCCCTCGCAGTCTGATTGCTTTTCAAAATTGTCTGCAGCGCGGCAATGAACACTGAGCAATCAATTTTTTTCCTAATGTTTGCAATGGAGTATTTACTTGCGAAGAGTAGCATTGAAAAGTAATGATTAACATCGCTTATATCCATTCAAATACAAATTTCAATTAGCTACGTATGAAATAGTTTCAGGCTTTACGTGGTTTAAATACAATATATGCATGTTAAATGTACACAACAAGTGGTAATTTCCACACTTTAATATATAATTCCATTACCGACCATGGTTTCGAAACACACTCATTTTTTTCGGTTAACAGCTTTAATCATAGCGTATTTCCTCGTGCAATTCGGATCACAATCCCTATTCAAATTACGCGTTGCCATAGTGATCGCTACGCCGCCATTATTGTGCTATAAAAGAACGTGTTATTGATGCTCCCGTAGTAAATAGCTGAAAGTAACTATTTTGTGGAAATTTAATGGGATACATTTTTGTGCACATTCTTATTTTTGGGGCAACCGCCAATTCTTAACCGACTCGTAAGTGAAACGCGTTGTGCGATCTAAATAAATTTCTGCGTGCAATGTCAAGTTTTGTCATTTCATCACTAATGTGCAAAATTCCTACCGAGTCAAACCTGAAGCCATCAATTTAATCGTTTGAGTTTGTATTTGAAAGTAGGGTAAATAGTGCAACTTTCATGAAACTTGCCATAATTGGTGCATTATTTTCGTTCGATACCTACTCAAGCGTAAGTAAACTTTGTTTCGTTCCAATCTCAATCGTTTCGTAGAAAGTCATGCATATTCTCCTTCGATACATTTTTTTTATTTTACATTACCATAATTGGCAAATTTTCTGGAGATAAAAAAATCTCCGGTTAATATTTGCTGTTTGAGTTATTGCGGAACGGCCAGTCAGTGGGTGGCAATTACCAACCCTTGTGGTGGCAATTAACAGAACACCTTTGGGGCAACTATATCAGATGCGGGCTCGTTCGAGCGTTCAATGTGGAGCGAAATAAATAATCCTACCTCGCAAAATTTCTGAAGCTGCACTTAAAAGTGGCTCTGTCATAGCACCCGATGCTGATTTGATCGAACCATGGTACAATAATTCCCACTGCTTAAACCTACGACATCCTATCTAACAATGAGTCCATTTTCGAACAAAATAATGCGACAAAAGATATAATCCTGTGCAGTGCACGTAACAAGTGACTTTGTACGCACTCACCAGTGGCGTAGCCAGGAATTCCGTTCGAGGGGGTCCAAAACCAGGGGGGGAAATTTTGAAAAATAGGGTACCAACAATAAGTAATGGGTTTTAAACTAATTTTAACACTTTTCACAATCGAAAAAACTTCATTTGTTAAAAAATACTTTGTAAATTCATGATTTTTCAATAATTTGTTTTCTTTTATGAAGGAAAATAATTGTGCTTTTATATTTCGGGAGGGGTCCGGACATCCCCCCTGGCTACGTCAATGGCAGTCACGCGAACGGGTGCGAAGATGGCTTGGTGGTGTATCCAGGTAGTACGCCTGACCGGCAACCGTGAGATTCGGGTTTCAATCCCGACTAAGCCAAATATTGTTTGTCATGGCGAACTTCATCCTTGGGGCATATACTCGCATGTGTGCGTGAATTTCAGACGGAGGGTAACATTCTGATCGAGCTTCTCCCGGTAAACCTGAGTTATTATTATGAGTTGTCCTTATTAAAATAAAAATTAAGCCTAAACTTAAATTTACGTAGTTCCCCCCCCCCCCCCCCCAAGTGGACTTACAAACCACGTGCATGGTAACCATTATATACTTAGGTACATCCTATGCTGACTCATGATTCGTAACATGCGTACGTTGATGGTGGTCAATAGTGCATCATAGCTGAGCCTTAGCGGTTTCTAATCTAGTTCGCTACCGAATCTCCTAGCGGTGAGATTCGTTTTCCAACGCTCATTTAATTTTATTCGCTCCACAGGCCGCGTAGCATCACGGAGGCAAGTTATGGGGAGGCACCTGCGTTTTCAAGCACATTCCATGTGGCTCACCGAGTGAGCCTTTATCACGAAAAATATTTTCCTATTTTCGTCATCAGTTCATTCGCGGATGATACCGACCATCGACGGTAGTGCCTGAGACCCTTGGAATGCATATATCCGTAATGCACACGGTAAAGTTTTTATGTACCATTTATGACGTTGGCGCCTTAAGAGGACGTATCACTCCCGATCGATTGCCATTTCGCCTTTTTTGGCGTATTGCACGTTTAAAAAGTGCGCAACCGTCTTGAAATTTTCAGCTCATATGGAGTTGGATCTTCAATTGTTTTGAAAAAGTATATTTTTCATCAATGAGGCGCTAAAACTTTTACAACTTTCAGTGGGGCGAATTGGTGCCACTATACTCAAAGAGATAATTACTAACAGTAAATTCAATGTGACACCAAAGTTACATCTACCGGCACGTCCTCCGACGGTGGTGCTGTTCATGTATTCGTGATGGTGTCGTGAATCAGCTGAGATATTTTTTAATGATGCCATAAATTGATACTTCTGCATAAAATGTAGCATAAAATGCGCTGAGATAATACTTTTTTTAACTTGAGTGTACATTCAAGGTTCATTCAAGTATTATGTTGAATGAAATTTGCTGTTCAGCTGCTTGTTCAGCAATATTCATATGTTGTTTTACTTGATCTTACGGTCAAGTAAACCACAGCGCCATTTCCATTGAAGAATTTTTTCTACGCTTGATTCGACGCATTAATCGACAGCCCTGAAACGGTGAACTGGGTTTTACATTTTGTAATTATCGTTTGCTCCTTTAACAAACATCCTTCAATTAAAAATATTTTGCCCGAATATTGACTCTACGTTGAGGAAATACATTTTTCTACTGTTTTTCTCCATTTCTGCCTAACACGCCCCCGGTAATTGAAGTCAATTTTCTAATTAGGGCGTTAAAATAAGGTTTTCCCGTGTGAATCCGCCTTTTGTGCCATATTATGTAAGAGCAGACGATGAGGGAAATGGAGTTGTGACTCCATAACGATGGAACGAGTCGGAAAAGGACCACGCAGACCATGGTGCCTGGGCTTTTGGGGAGAGTTGGGTGGGCATCACTTCCGCGTGAAGTCGGCCCGCTCTGGATTTTATTCCCGTGGAACTGCGGAATCGCATGCATGGGAAACGGGTCACAGTCGTGGATTGTGTGCAAGTGGAGCGGCAAACCGCGGACGACATCTCTACCTGCGTGTCTAGTTCCTTAGCTGCAGGGGAGTATGTTGAGGGGGACAGGAGACCCGCCCCCTGAAATGAGGAAAACTAGGAAAAATAACAAATCGTTGTCTGAATCAGTTTTGTCAATCATGCTGCTTTACTTCTCGACTATTTGTGTAATTTATATTATTATAATATTTTGTGTATAGCTGGATCAAAATATCATGGGGTGGTCTCACCTTAAATGATGACCTAGCATCACAATGATCTTTCCCTTCCCTTACTATTCTCGGCCCATCATCATGAGTTAATGATAAACAACATTAGTCCGAGCACGCGTGATAAAAGGAGGCAAACGCCAAGGGCTTAAAGCCTTCCGTAAATTGACGAACGTTCATGTGTCCTGTCAGACACGATCGCCTCTCGTAACCGAGGTTACGCTCTTCATTGGGACAGCCGGTGTTTGGAGTTGCAAGAGGGGGAGAATAGAAGGAAGGTGCCTCACTTAAACGAGGAGCTGTATACACCACTGCCTCGCAAGACTTCGCAGCAGCGTGACCACGTAGATAGGCACTCGGCCACGACTGTTTCCAGCCCTCTCGTGATGCTTATTTAAGGCTTCTATTCCACTGCAGTTTAATTCATAATCCGCCATTCATTTCCAAACTGTTTATTCCTATTCAATTTCTTTCTCGTGGTGACCCTTTCGCATTATTTTCTAGGAAAAACTGATCCATAAATATTTAGGTAAAGATATGGGGAAGGTTATCATGGGAATGGCTGGGCTAGCTGACAAGATTTAAGGGTGTGTTAATCAGGGTACGGAACGAATTTGAGGTCATGTTTAAGGCAGAATTAGTGTGAGAGGAAGGCCGTAGGTGGCAAAGATACTTTTTGAGGTAAAATTTCATATAAAAATGTCCGTTCTTGGGTCACAGCCGATGACACAGTCTCCGAGTTTCCTTAAATATCCAGCTTTAAACTCATATCGCGAAACCTGAAATACCAGCACTAACATTATGCCCACGATTTTTTGTTCTTGAAACAGAAATGAGGTTCATTTTTTAAGTTAAAGTATCTCAGGAAATTATTCCCGGTCGGAAGTTATCGCATGCGTTATACTCGTTATACTCATACCGCGTCACCCTGGTTGGTCTTTTTACGGTCAAGCCGGCTCTCAAAAGAAGCGGTGATAGAAGTACTACTATAATTTATGCTGCTGATAATTGGGCTGAATTGACGATGGATTTTTGGAGTGCGGAACATTTTCCTTCCTCCAATTTGCTCTCTACCTTGGTAGCTATTGAATTAAAGCAGCGCCTTTGATAGCGGTAATAACGTATGATTATATCGGTCTCATTATTTCGTAATTTTCTAGTGACAAGTCTCCAGGAAATTCTCGCTGGATTCAGTTTTGAGGAATGGAAGTGAATTGGAGGGTGGTTAACGAAGAGCATCTTTACACCTTTGTAAGGCTGGCGAAGCTGATGCTTTAACCACGCGAGAAGGTGATGATAATGAACCTACTATAATATTTTTACATTTTCGCATAAATATTCTTTGGAGTTTCGCTGAATTTGAATTGGATCTCAAAATTGCGCTGTCAGATTTTGAGATATTCTGACGTAATGGTGCGACATGGCCGTTTTTTATGATTCTTGGACATAGATGGTACTGGCAAATAATTTAATAATGATTGGCAAAAAACTGAATCATCAAGATTGCTCTTTCACGTTGCTATGTATTGCGTCGATAAAATTTTCATTAATCGATTTTTAATAACTAACTTAACTGCATCTTTTGAAGCGTTTTATTGACAATGGCACAGCTTTAGCTTTCGGGTGAAATATATATTTTCCGGCTATATTTGAACATTTTATAAAGAAGAATATTTTTGAATCCCATCATGATAGCGCCTTATGGCGTTCATTTCTGGATTTAGAGTACCGAATGCCTTCTTGAAGTAATACTTTGACGCATGGAAATTTCCTTAACTTTTCATTTAAAATAAATCCGTTCATGGTTTTCCTTGTCAAACGTCCATGATAATTCAATCCTAGTTGGCTAACTCGACAGAAGGTTTACTTCACCATGACAGTAATTTTCCCCTCATCAAGTGCACTCTTGCTTGCTGTTGCTGAGCGTGCCTTTTCCTTTAGCCATTAATTATTCTTTTACCCTTTTCAAACCTCGTCTTTTTCCGGTAATGCCTCTTTTTCAAGTGGGCTGGCAGATAATAGGCATTGAGGGATTACAGGCTGTGAGAGGAATAAGAGTAAGTGGGAACGGAAAGCCTGAATTCTGATGATGTAATTCGGGGCGCCTATCTCGCGAATAATTTGATGATAGTAACTTTTTTAGTAAGAAGATAAAGGTGAAAATAAACTTCTTCTTCATGTAAATCAGGTGGCTGTTTCAATTTCTATAAATCTCCGGTATTATATTTTCATGTTCCATAAATTTCGCGCTGAAATTGATGTCTTCTTTTGTTACCTGTTTTATGCACCGAATTTCTGATATTTAATTAATCATACTTTATCATTTTTTGTCTTAAAAGAACTTCAATTTTTCAGCATATCGGCTGGGATCTGTACGAAGCTTCTATTACATAATCGCTCATCTGAGACCCAGGCATTACAATGGGCGACGCAATTATATCTTTTGTCACCCTCACTCCGTTTCATACCGTGGTGGGCTTGAATAGAGCGGGCGTATGAATTTCACCAATTCGGAGTAGGGGCCACTGAAAGAAATTAGTAGATTTCAAGAGGCTTCTGAAAATTTCTATTCAAAGATCAAACAAGTTAAGTGAATCTCGATGAAAACCTCTTTAGAGGACAAAGTGCTACGAAAAGGGGTTTTCTAGCCCTTTGCTAGAGACCTGCTGGACGTTTTCTATTGTGCCTACCGAAAAGGTTTTCGTTTGGATTTTTAAACGATTCGCAGATGTTTTAAATGTAAGCATTGCAACGGGTTTTTCAAATGTTTAAAAAACCTTTATGTTCACCATCATAAAGTTTTTAAGAATATTTTCATTTAAAATCCTCGAAATCCTCTTGAAAGTCTAGACAAAGTCCCTGATTGGCTCATGCTAAGTTATGTAGTTCCTTTCCCGGGACCCCCACGAAACGTAAGATTTTCAATTGGGAATTCTATACCCGAACTTCAAAAGTAATTCAAACCCACAACTTTTCGGTCTTTCGCTAAACGCTGTGCCTATCACCCTGAAGACGATGGCAGTCTACGCCCTCAAAACGTCGGTGCCAATCAATTTGGACCCGCTTTTAAACTCGAGAACTCTTCCTGCTATCAATTCGCGGGGAAAACTGAGCTCCTTCATTCTATCCACTAGAGTCTACATATTGTCTGCATATTGCATTTACATGAAGGTTCACACATGAAGGTATTTTTCTATGGATTTACGGCTACCATACGCTTCTGGGTCACGAAGATTTTGCATTTGAAGGACATTCTATTTTTGCTTTTGCTGTTGCCGTTTTGTTAAACCTAATTAAGTTGGAGGACCCCTCATTTTGAGCTGATTTGGGGTGGGCGTAATAGTTTTCTTGGACACGTTTCAGTCGAGCGATGTGAAGTTTTTTTTACCTTGTCCGAGTCTCCTAATTTCAGTGTACAATGTGGAAAGGAAATGTTTCATTTCCATAAGAATTTATCGTCATCATTTACCTTAAGAGTACAAAAAGATTTGTAATATTTATTTTACTCTTTACGTACGCGGAATAAAATATGGGTAGTAGAGTTATCATCACGTTTTAAATTTAAATTTCTATGATTATTCGTAGAATATACTCATTGTATAAAGAAGTGCTTCTGCTTAAATTTGTGCCCTAGTTATGCATAGTCCCCACGTGTGTGGTCTGATATGCCAAGGTACTACGATTGTATTCCGGTATAAATAAGTGTTGCGAGGGAAAGAAACTTTGTGTAATGGAGAGTAATTCTTACTTGGAATTGAAAAAGCTGGTTGATTCTTTTGCCGGGAGCTAATCAAAGCAACCGAAAGCAGAAAAAGGGTATCCAACTTGAAATGTCATGAAAGAAGTGAGGAAAGCATAAGCATCTCTTTCGTGCAGAACCATGGCCATGTAGCGAGGAACTTCGGGATGTCTGCAAGTGAAGAAGTCCTAGGTGGGAACAAGGTGCAAGATGAAAGTTGTGGAGATGGGAAAGGGAACGGGGCCAGTGGCCCTGATTCCGCCGAAGCCGTCCTCTTGCGCAGGGGGATGTCACGTAGCATCAGTGACTCGACCCTCCGCCAGGCACGTCCAAATCTCACACTGCCCCTTCCCTCAGTCACCTCCTTGATGCAGTTCAAGGTGAGAGAGCGGGTTATGTTGTGTTTGTCTTGACTAGTAGATCGACTGTCTCAAAGTGTACTCATGTGAACCAGATTGCAGTGTTACCTTTGTTGCCTGTGTTTTGTGTGTATGCTATTTCCGACTTCTTTTTGTTTCGCCTGCACGCTTGTTTTGTTATTTTTGTGAATCTATTTTTGTGATTGCAGATGACATAGATGTTTTTTGAAATTTTATTTTTGTCTTCGGAAATTATTTCCAGATAACGCGATACTTGACTACCGATGTTTGATTTCCCGTTAAAATGCGGGTCAGTTGTCGTAAGTAAGGGGTCATGAAGGTCCCTCATGCGCTCGGAGCAAAAATTGGCGCTGTGAGCTTCTGGTGAGCGGAACTGTGATGTTTCAATCGCTTTGTTACTTATAACTGCTACTCGTCAGTAACGGTGATTCTTAGCTATGATTGCGATCACCGAGGATAATCACTCATAAATGCCAGCCGTGATTTGTGGCGCTGCTATTCCTGCTATTTTGTCCAATTCCAATGAATGAGCTCTCCTCTAAAGGAACGAATAAACTTATCGAAAATTAGGCAAAATATTTTTTGAGGGAATATTTCTGATTCTGATTTTATGTTACGATAATTAATTAAATTTTGTATGGTAAAGGAGCTGATTAGTGGCATTCATTAAAATCCCATCGGCATTTTTTAACATTTATTTATATTCAAACCCTGGGGCGGAACCAGGATTTTTCGTGGGTGTGGGGAGGAGGGGGCACAAGAATTTGAAGGTCTTCTCATATTTGAGATAAAAAAAGTACAACAATTACTGTAGAAAATACTCCCTTTATTTTGATATGAAATTTACTACCTAATATTAAATTAAATGATTGAGGCTCCGTGATACACAAAATAAAACGATCGTAATGATAACCGTATAAAAAAATTTGTTTATTCCTTAAACGTCGGGGGGGTCACGTGCCCCCGTGCCACTCCCCCAAATCCGCCTATGTTCAAACCGTTAGCTGTATATTTCGTAAAGGATGTACTATTCATCTTTTATGATGATGAAGATGAATAAGACATCCTTTAATATACTTTTGGTAGTTGGTAGCAGTGGTAGCCGCCGAAACCATCGTCACCCTATTCAGCTATTCAGAGTCGTAGTGATTTCGAGTACCGAGTGGTAGTGATCGGCTACTTCTCTGCAGTCAGAATGTCGCTCTTCACTGAGTAGCAGCCTGAGCTATCTTCACCGAATTCAGTGACTCCGTCACAGTGATTTCGAGTCTCCGACAGTGACTGCTACTTTTCAGTAACGGTGATTCAATCACAGCGGTATATCGTTCATCACTACAGTGAGCTCTTTTTGTTAAAGGAGAATTTCGCTCAGCCTACAAGAAGTATAATATGATGAATTTATGGAGTTAAGCGTTTTTGGTACGTGTTGGGTTGGTTCATTGTGTCAACCTCTAGGCAAAAGTTCATTGATGTTATCGGGTGTGAAGGCTTTGATTTGATGTTTGTAATTTAAACCCATGGTTTATCCGTACAACAGAATCATGTGGGAAACCAGTGCCTCGCACTAGCCTGATATATCACCATGTTTGCGCAGTCAGTTACCCAATACCTATTGTTATTAAGAGTTAGTTACATCTGTACGTTTGTGTTTTGTACAGATTATTGTTCATAGAAATGTATTAACGTAGTTGCATGGTAGTTTCGGTTGCGATTGATTGCTGTAATAATAATGAATGCTTGCATGCGCAGGCTACAGCTCCTTCTATCAATGAATTGTTTTCTCACCTTAGGAGCAACCTAAGTAATTCATATTTGTCATAATTTTGTCAACTTTAGGATTTGTACAAGCTATACACCACTCGAAGAGTTGTGCTTTCAATATTCTTTCTTTATCTAGCAATACTGTAGTATTTTAACTGCTAAGTAAGAAATATTATCAAATTATTCATAATTAACCAAAAATCAAAAAAGTGACTGTTACATGTGAGAATGCCATTCTATTTAAATATAAAAGCTCATGTATCTGCACACTCTCCATTTTTTTTCTGCATTTATATCGTATTATTCATCAATATTTTTGCAATATTTATGTAGCCTTGAAATTTTAATGCAGAGCTAGTTATGCGGAACTGATGAGTGTTTCTTTTTCATTTTGCAGAAGGAATTAAGTCTCTCTAGAAGGAGCAGTCGGGTTGCTCAAAGGAAGAGCCTAATCTCAACTACATCACCAACTCTTCCAAGATGCCACTCGCCAATATCTGGTTGGTACCATTGAACTCCAAATAGCTATATAAGCACTGTGGTCACAATAAATGTTATGGTGCTAATTTCCTCTTTACCCAGGTGCATACATTTTAAATTTAACATGTCACCGCAATACACCAATGGTGTTTTATGTTCTAATACTACCTTGAATGGAGAAATATTGCAAACTACATTAAATTTTTTAATGTGTTTAGAATGCCTTGAATTTTCTTCAATTTATGGAAAGTAAGATTTCATGGTTGTAATTTTTACTTTTATTACTATAGTTCTTTAATTTTGAGAATCGCAGGAAGTAGTACATGTAGATGGAAAATTGTATTCATTTTCTCATGCCTTTTAGTGTTCATAAATCTGAGTAATGAATTACTGTTATTATAGAATGATAAATATTTAGGTACATATAGTATACTTAAACTACAATTTTTTATTTCATTATTTTGTCCTGCAGGCAGCCCCCTTGAAAGCCCTAGAATGTCACCAAGTCAGCATTTTGCATTTGCTCCTGTGAAAAGGTCAGTTGTAGGTTATTTCCCATAGAATAATAACATTTATATATATAAAAGAGGGATATTCATAAAATAATGCATATTTATCTTGTTTGATTCAAAATTCATAGAGCAGTAGGTAAATTTAAAGCAGGGTCATTCCATGTCAGTTCACCCAGGCATGGCACCCACCGACTCGGATTTCAATGAAATTTTTGTCACTAGCTACTATCACCTATCTAATGACCCATGTAAAATATTTCCTCTCTCACTCTCATAGTTTGCAAGATATGAGGAGTCAAAGTTTGAGATGTTTGCTCAGAAGTGGCGCTAGTGGGAGTCAAATTCCAGAGTGCAGGGCACAGGGTAAAAATTCATAACTCAGAAACCACATAACATATTTGAATGAAATTTTACCCCTTGTATATCCAAGTACATAGCTTCCATAGTGATGTCTTTTATTCCCCTTGCATTGTTATGTTGGCCAAAATGATGTCAGCAGTTGTTAATTAACCGATTTTTTTAGCTCAAAAACATTACTTCATATTTTCAGAATTATCACCAAAAGGCAGAGCAGTTAACTCATCCAATTTTTTTTTAATTGAAGGTTAATATGTGCTCCAATATACTGTGAAATAAAAATGGTGGTGTTTTGACTGCCACTATGAGTATTTCAGGTTTTACTTTTTTTTCTGCCCCTGTGAGAGGGATTTTGGACACGTACTGTAAGATAATAAGTATAAGTGTATCCATACCTTCATGAGGATATATTTGAAATATTGGTCAGTAAATCTAAGACCAAACATGTAGTCTAGTGAATGTGGCTCTAGTTCATACAATTTTTTTTAATAGCAATACTTGGCTTGTGGCAGCTGAGGGTAAAAAAATCCAAATGGCTCAGAAATGTGAAATGATGCTTTTTTCCTGGAATTTACCCATTTTTCAAGTGTTTAGTTTATGGAAAAATTGGTATCAAAATACATTAGGCTCTTACTGTGCATTAGAGGATAAATGGAAATACTAATTTAAATAAAATTATTTAAATAATACACTTCAATGTGTTTAAGGCATCTCCCGAACATCTCTGGAGGCTCTCTCGGGCAAACTAAATGCTTTACAGTACCACCAATTCCATCACATGGGGATTTTCGATATGGGTGCATAAATTTCACTTTCACATCATGTTCTTCCTCGTGTTTAGAAATCACTCATCCAAAAAACCAGTGGTTATCATAAGCACATGCAATGTACAAGTTTGTTAAGATCTGTGAAAAAGTGATTAAATGAGTCCCGCTGAACTGGAGTTGTACAAATTTAGCCTCACTTTCACAGAAGAAGTATGGTCTTCCAAACCCTTAGTGATGGAAGAGCTGGCAGAGCAAATGGTATTACTTATAGATATGCAGCAGGTTGTCACCAATATCCACATTCCTTGATGGCAACTGGAGTATTAAATTTCTATTTCACTGGGAGAGGTAATGCTGACATTATGTGCCACACGGTTTTCTCCCCTGCCTCACATATGATTGTATTACATTACAAACTTGAGAAGGTAATACAATCCCACCTATTCAGCCTCACTTTCCAGTGTTATTCCATCTCCCCAAGGAATAAGAGAATTAAGTGCAACCTCTACATTAGGAAGAATAAAGTGTTACAATGTATCACAGTGAGGGCATGATAAATCAAAATAGATTCTAGGGTACCACTTTTAGTCTTCTGCCGAGTCTTCTTGTGTAAAGATGCTCCATGGGTGTCCAAGTTTATTCTGTGTGTACGATCAGTGTATTTTTACCTATATATTAATTGTGTGTGCTATGAGTTAGGCGAAGCTGCTCAATGTGAACTTCGACATTAAAAAAAGGTTAGTATCTCTACTATGCTTCAAAATGAGCAAATTGTTGAACTGTGCAGCATTGGAAAAGTAACTGCATCTGATTGCCTCAAAAAAAGCTACACACCAGTGGTGCAACTGAACAAAATTGAGATCATGAGTATGCTTGAAAAACAGCTGTTATCTCTCAGAAGTGGTGTACCTGGGGAAGTCCTATCCAATGTCTGCAAACATCACAGAATATACTACATATTTGAAAAAGTATGAAACCTACCAAATATATTGTCTTGATCCTTTTAAGAGCTACAAGAAGAAAATATCAAAATCACTGAGAAATGTAAGTCTTGAATTTGCAGAAAAGGCCTGTAAAATCCCAACTCTTCGGAAATTAGTGCCAGGAATGAAAGTATGCCAGCCATGTAGGGAGGAAGTACAGAAACACTCCAGGTTTGGAAATGAGCTTTCTGATGTTGAAGCAGTAGATAGTGACAGCAATGATAGTATTTTGAATTTTGAAACAACAGTATCCCAAGAAAAATCAACTGAGCTACTTAACAGAACGCTGCAAGATATAGAGGAGTCACCTTTAAAATTTCATGGCATATCATCTCACAGAAGGTCAACCTACGCTAAAAGGAAAGTAGAGTCAGCATGCAGTAATTTTAAAAGGAAAGTTAAAAGACTTCTTGATAAAGAATTATCTCCAGAAAAGGATGACCCAAAACTGCCGAAAGAACTACTTCAGAAAGTTCATGATATAGATGTGCTCATAGACTTAACCCGTCAACGCCCACGGGTGCCATAGGGCACCCAGTGCAGTGCTGAGCCAATGCTCCGGCAATGTATTTAATATGCGAATTTTAGCATACCTTTCAGTGCACATACTTAGTAGAAGGTTTCCTCCATTATTCAGTCAGTTTGAATTGTGTTCTTTGTGTGAAGTTCATACGTATCATATTTTTTTAAAGTGAAATATGTGTGAATTTAAAAAAAAACTTTGGACGCTGACGGGTTAATCAAACAAAAAGTTGACACATCAAGCACCCATCAAGGATAGGTACATCTGTTATCATTGGTACCAACTTTATGGAGCAGGAAGAAAGTAATGGAAGAGTATCATGTGAGTGAGTACACTGCCCGCCAAGCAAGAGAACTTTTCAGAGACGATGGAAAATTAGCTGCACCTGAATTGAGAAAAGGGAAGGCAAAAATAAAACATTACAATTAGTTAGGACTTTCTATGAAAGTGATGAGTACTCAAGAATGATGCCTGGAAAGAAAGATTCCATAAGTATCTCCAAAAATGTACATGTTCAGAAGAGATTATTACTTGCTAACTTGAAGGAATTGTATTCCACTTATAAATTTGACTTCCCCAGAATTAAAATTGGCTTTTCTAAATTCTGCAACCTAGGTCCAAAATGGTTTGTGGTAGCAGGATGTCCTGGAACGCATTCAGTGTGTTTTTGCACAATTCATTAAAATGTCAACCTACTGCTTAGTGCCTGTAATATAGAGGAAACATGCCAGGACCTAATTGGTTATTTCGTGTGCTCTAGAAATAATAGGGACTGTATACTGCGACATTGCTCTCAGTGTCCTTCACGTGAAAAATTGAAAAGCTTACTGCTGAAAAAGTTTGAAGAATGTGACCCCGGAGATGAAGTTTCATACAGTCAGTGGGTTTCCAGTGATAGATGTCAACTGGTGAACTTCACGGTGACATTTGATGAGTACCTATCAATTTAAATTCAAAGAGTGGAAAAACTGGTGCCCCATTCATTTATTACGAAGGTACAGGCAAACTACCTTAAGAAAATGAAAGAAAATCTTGGACCCCATGAAGCAGCTGTTCTCTTTGACTTCAGTGAGAGCTACTCATATGTTATCCAGGATGAGGCACAAGGGAATCACTGGACAAGTGATAGTTGTACAGTACACCCTGTTGTGATTTATACTCTAGATCACCTGACTAAATAGCTTATTATTTCCAGTTTATGCATCTTGTCAGATGATTTGGAGCATGATGTAGCTTTTGTTTATGAAACCCAAAGAATAATATTTTGCTTTGTTAAGGAAAATTTTACTTCAGTCAAAAAATTGAGTTACTTTAGTGATGGTTGTGCAGGACGGTACAAGAACTGCAAAATATTTCTCAATCTTTGCAAGCATTACCAGGATTTCTCCTCAATGGCATCATGGACATTCTTTGCTACAAGCCATGGAATATCCCCATGTGATGGAAATGGTGGTATTGTAAAGCATGTAGTTGCCCGAGAGAGCCTCCAGAGATGTTCGGGAGATGCCTTAAACACATTGAAGTGTATTATTTAAATAATTTTATTTAAATTAGTATTTCCATTTATCCTCTAATGCACAGTAAGAGCCTAATGTATTTTGATACCAATTTTTCCATAAACTAAACACTTGAAAAATGGGTAAATTCCAGGAAAAAAGCATCATTTCACATTTCTGAGCCATTTGGATTTTTTTACCCTCAGCTGCCACAAGCCAAGTATTGCTATTAAAAAAAATTGTATGAACTAGAGCCACATTCACTAGACTACATGTTTGGTCTTAGATTTACTGACCAATATTTCAAATATATCCTCATGAAGGTATGGATACACTTATACTTATTATCTTACAGTACGTGTCCAAAATCCCTCTCACAGGGGCAGAAAAAAAAGTAAAACCTGAAATACTCATAGTGGCAGTCAAAACACCACCATTTTTATTTCACAGTATATTGGAGCACATATTAACCTTCAATTAAAAAAAAATTGGATGAGTTAACTGCTCTGCCTTTTGGTGATAATTCTGAAAATATGAAGTAATGTTTTTGAGCTAAAAAAATCGGTTAATTAACAACTGCTGACATCATTTTGGCCAACATAACAATGCAAGGGGAATAAAAGACATCACTATGGAAGCTATGTACTTGGATATACAAGGGGTAAAATTTCATTCAAATATGTTATGTGGTTTCTGAGTTATGAATTTTTACCCTGTGCCCTGCACTCTGGAATTTGACTCCCACTAGCGCCACTTCTGAGCAAACATCTCAAACTTTGACTCCTCATATCTTGCAAACTATGAGAGTGAGAGAGGAAATATTTTACATGGGTCATTAGATAGGTGATAGTAGCTAGTGACAAAAATTTCATCAAAATCCGAGTCGGTGGGTGTCATTTTGAAAATTTCTGGGTGATTTGACGTGGAATGACCCAGCACCAATCTAGTGCCTTGCTTCTTGCCTCAATTTTGTAACATCAATTTTTACTTGCTACAATGCTCCGTTGTGCTGCCATGGGTACTGTGATTATAAGCTCTTAACCTCCAGTGCACATTGGCTCCATAATGGACAACAAAGGATATTGGATGAGTAACTTGGTATTTTACATGGATTTTAATGAATTGCCTCTTGATTGTGAAATGTAAG
The DNA here is from genome assembly GCF_921293095.1 of Ischnura elegans. Classification (NCBI taxonomy): domain Eukaryota; kingdom Metazoa; phylum Arthropoda; class Insecta; order Odonata; family Coenagrionidae; genus Ischnura; species Ischnura elegans. The sequence goes on from NC_060259.1 coordinate 90,106,698, forward strand.
AGATAAATAGCACATTTCCAAAGGCATAAAATCCATATATTCAATTCATTTGTGTGAGATTTTCTCACTGAAATCATTTTCATGATAACCATTTATCCGAATTCTGTTATGTTGACTGATTATTTATCCAATTTATGTTTGTGTTGTATGCACAGATAAGGGGCTTGAATTACGTTGAGTGATTAATCATGATGATTGTGATTGCTTTAATAAGAATGATTTCATATTATTAGCTGGTGTAAATTTAGGCCTTTAGGCTAGTGCTTACAGGCAGTGTTATGTTCCTTAGACATGTTCAATATGGGACATGGTGTTGAAATTCTCCTATAGATGAGTAAAAATTCTTTCAAGCAGGGAAATAAAAATCGATGGTGGAAGTCGGGGAAATGTCAGGAAAATTGTATTGTGGTGTGGAAAAATCTCCTGGGGAATGGTAAAAATATGAAAGCTGTGGTTGAACAAGCAGCGTGTTGCCATACACGAGGGACAAGTTGTTGCATTTTGTGGCCATCCTGATTGTGTGGTGTGAGGTAGAAGTGACTTGAAGCTAGTGCGTTTATTTTTACTAATATTACATAATTTATTTCTATCACTTGAGTTTATTTCACAGTGTACCGAGCTGCATTTTTCCATAATATCCCTTAATAAAACTGCTTTGCCATTTATGTTAAGTCAGGGCGTCAAGGAAATCGAAAGTATGAAGGCTTCATTTTTAAGTTTTTCCAAAAAGTATGGGGGTTGGGCCCCTCCCTTCTCCCCATAATCTGCCCCTGGGGTTGGAAGTTGTCAGTCCACAATTTCAGAGGGGAGCATTTCAATGTCACAGCCAAGGATTGACTCAGTTCAGAAAGTTAACGGGATGTATGGAGCATAGAAAGCTAAAACTTGACAGCAGGAACAACCATATCGATTGATGTGGCCTCTACATTACAGTAGACATGAACCGTAGCATTTGAAGTGGTTTACTCTGAATGTGTTTGATTGTTAACCATTTTTAGTGATTGATCCCCAAAATTTATATTCGGGCTGAGATATCAGCGGTGAAATTTTATTTCGCCGTTGCTTTGATAAGTTGTAAGCTGCTGGATTCCAAGTATCTTATAATTAAATATTTTTAGCCTTTCTAATGTAATTTAGTTTCACCTGTTTTTATTCCATGGTATTTGCTATGTATGGAGTGTATACCATTTTAACAGTTTTAATGTCCAACATATCAAGATTCTGTTCTTAAAATTGGTGGTCATCATGTTCTAGAAAAGAGGCCTTTTCTCTATCAAGCATCTAAACTTGATGATTCTTTGAAACAAAACCAAGCATACTTTTTCTCGCTCCTCTAGCTTATTTTTTGTCCATCGTATATGTTTCTCTCCACCCATGGAATTCTTCCCTTGATGTTACTGCACTGGTGATCTCAATTTTAATAGCATTAACGAAAAGGAACTCCATGTGAAAGTCTCGGACCAGCTTTCCCTTTTACCTTTATGAAAATGGTGACCTCAGCCATTTTTTAAGTCATCCTTTGTAAGATTTAAAGTTTTTACACACCGTATACATGGTTTTTTATTAATGCTGGGAATTAGCTCTTTAATTTTTATTTACCCTTGAGCATGCTGGTCTTCTCCAAAAGTAGAGTTGTTGCAAAGCCCAATCAAAATTATTTTTAATTATGTATATCCTTCACTGTTAGGACACTTACCTGCTCCATGAAAAGATAAAGAAAGATGTTGTAAAAATGTTTAATATACATATTTTTTAATTATAAACTGTGCAAAAGGTCTATGACTTTGATTTCCTTATTGGTTCACTCATACTATATTCTAGAAGAATTTGAGTGTTGATGTTACGCTTCTGCAATCTCTCATGTTAGAGGGGCTCCTCGGGCGTGCTAATGGCCATGACCTAATTATGACCTTAATGCAATTCGTTTGCCCTCAAGTGAAAATCTAGTAGTCTGCAGCAGTGGACCTAATACTAAAAACTGGGGAACATGTATATGTATAGCTTTACATATTACACTTGATTAGTTAGTAAATTGTGAAATCATTTTTCCTATGTGAAGGGATGCTATGTGGTTGTTGAAATATGTTTTCTTCCTGCAGAGGTGATGGGAGGAGATGGTCTGTTGCATCCTTGCCATCCTCCGGCTATGGCACAACGCCAGGAAGTTCAAATGTATCTGTAAGTATAAACAACTTATCAAATAAGCTAGAAAAAGTTGTGATCCTGATCATTTGAATGTTGATGAATGACTATGTAAATTATGAGGGAATTATCTTTTCCCAAGAGCACAATGTGAAATATTTGCATGAATTTACCATTTCAACCCAATCCTAATATGTATGGTCATTCTCTTTTGGAACTCCATAGTCAAAGTAGCATATTTTTATACAATAGCCTATGGAAAGGCAAAATTTCAAGTAATGATTGATAATTCACTGTCATGAAATGTGATGCAGAGTGCGGATCATGTACAATAATGTTGTAGTGAGCAGAAATGGATTTAAATTTTAATCATAGATGTTTGAACAGGCTCACTAGCAATGTGTTTTTTTCATTACATATTTCTGTAGTAATGAGGTTACTGATGTAAGTAAATTTGATAATTGAAATTTAATTTGGAATGAAAATCTATTGGCTTTGCAGTCACAGTGCTCCAGCCAGGAGCGGTTACATCAGCTGCCAAACATTCCAACATCTGATGAGTTACGGATGTTGACAAGGCACTTCTCATCAAATGATAGTAACCCTAGCCTAGAAGAGGAGGGGCGTAGATCACCTCTTCAGCGTCCAAGATCTCGGAGTTTAAGGTACTTTTCTTCATTTTATAGCCTTTGAATTCTGAGAATTATTGATTAAAATTTGTGTATTATTTACAAAATGTGTGTGATGCTTCAAAGCATTTGGAAGAGTAAAAATTCATAGGTATTTGTGAATTAAGATGGAAAATTATAAAACTTGTGGTCAAAATACATGAGTTAACGTTTGGTTTTTGAGTATTGTGTACCAATGTCTTGGTATATTATGATATGTTGCTGTAATAACTCTTCTAAATCTTTTCCTGTATTTGCATGAGATTTCGATTTCCAAGGTAATACTTTAGAAGCAATTTTTTGTGAACTTCTGTGAAGCTTTAGACATAAGGTTAATCACAAGGAATGCATATCCTCTACTCTGTACCCAGTTACTTCCCTAAAGGTGTATACATGGAATGCTCTACCAATGGAAGGATAACCTATTTGGCTTTTTATTGGGCACTTAAACATTTTTAATGTCTGTGCAAGAGTGATGCACTTCCTGTGTATTAGATATCCCACTTAACTCTTTAGATTCAATTTTTCATTGTTGAAGCACATGACTATGTATATTTGTTGGATATGCTTTACCCTCTGTTACACCAACATTTGTTCACTTGAACCTTTTTTTTAGCAATGGGTGGAGATCCGTGAAATTCGCGAGATGCGATTTCGCGAAATAACACAAAATAATGCGAAATCGATAAATAAAAACAAAATTTTGCCTTTTTTGCTAATTTCAATTGAATTGGCGAAAAAACCATGTCTAGTGAATCATAATCTATTAAAGCCTAAGCCTTGATTGTTTAACACTGATGACGTTCATTCTATCTCTCTCATTACGATTCCAAGGTCAATTGGCTTGTTTTGTCTCGGGCATATCGCATTCACATGATATCGCGCACTGTAGTGATGTCTCCACCGGAATTTGCCATTAAATTCATCGCAGCATCTCCCTTCAATTCACATTTATGAAGATTCTCTGAAATATCTATAATGATGTGCTTTCTCTCCTGAAGAGTTAGATATTCTGAATCAATAAAGTGGTGAAAGAAATTTAACGCGGCCGCGAAAGAGCGGAGATATAAGCTCACGCGCCCAGCACGCATCGAAGCCGAGTAGTAATTCCATCATCACAACTTGATACTAGCATCATCTGGAATGAAGCCAAAATTGTTATCTGCCAAAGTTAACTCTTAGGATCAGAACCCAAAAAACATGAATCTATCTACACCTACTACAACTACATACAGTGCAACCTCGATATAACGACACCCCACGGTGCACTAATAAACACTCGCTATAGCGAATTGTCGCTTTACCGGAGGTGGAGCAAATAATAGCCAATATACCTGTTGCGAACAGATATACAGGAACAGGAGTGGTGCGGCGACAGATAAACATCTATCCGATAAACATAAGCATAAATCCAGACGAAAGGCGATGTTTTTTGCATCACTAAATTTCCTTACTCAAATAACGACTAACTATTCAAACAATTTATAAGCGCCGCACTGAATAAAAATCATGCAAAGCATTGTTTCGTCAATCATTATATTTATCTAACGACAGTTTACCACATAAATTTGAGACTTAGAACTCCATTAACTTCATTTCTAACAGATCGCTAGCAGTTACAGAGGTTAAGGAGTCTTGATGAAAGTCTTCCGGCGGTGAAACCCTCGCTATGGCGAGAGCCAACGCCGAAAGGGTCTCGTAAAAACAAATTTTTTAACATGCTTATTATAGGGTCAATTGACGGTGCATCGGCTATGTCTCGTAATAGCGGGGGTGTCACTATAGCCCGTACTCGCTTTAATGAGGTTCCACTGTATATGCCTCCGAAACCTTGGGAGCAGAAGATATTTCCATCCACGTGGATTTTTTTTTCATCATTGCTTTTTGCCATCAGATGATGTGGGTATGAGGTAAAAATGTTTCATATTTGTTCATTCCAAAAATTATATCTTGCCTCAGAAAGTTTATTCTTAAATTTCAAGTGTTACTGAAATTAATGATCCTAAACCTTCATAACAATTCATTGTGTAACGTTTGAGAACTTATGTAGCGTTCAAAATTCATTCTGCATAGCATACTGTATCCTCTCCTCATGGGGACTGCTGTTTGCCTTTGGCTATTGGAATACCAGATGAAATAAGAAAATATTTTTACCCATGAGTAGCTTTAGATTGGTGTCTTTATGCATAAAATATTGTGAAACATGCAAAAAAGCCCATTGCAGTTATAATGTGGTCTTAAAGATGTGCGATAAATATTTCTGTCACAGAATGGATCAAGGAAATCACAGAAGAGTTTCTTATCTATATTTATTTAAACATTTTCCATATGTATAGTTCTCGCCTTGTCGTATGTGCTGTGGTAAAAATCTGGAAGAGTATGTACTCTGTACTTAGTATCCTTTGATACTCTGTGCTTTGAGTGTGATCATGCAACAATTACTAAATGCCTATGTAGTCACTGGAACCATAAATTCAATGTAATTGGAATTGTATGGTATCGAGCCAAAATGGACTGCATTTTTACTTTTAAATGAGATAATTTCTCAGTTCCTGAGCAGAGATATCTAGTTCAATGAACTATTCTTTAAAGGAAGTCATTGCCCTTGCCCACTATCTCAGAAATATCTGTGCTTCAGTATAGTTATGAATAACTTCAAAGATATGGCATCTTAAAATCATGAATAGGAATGATTGTAAATTATTTTGTTCCATTTATTTTGAATATGAACCCAAATTTCTGATAGGGAACATATGCATAGGGAATATGTATTGGGAACATGAGTACCTTTTGGTCATATTGTCTTGCAAAAATTTCAGTTATTAACCAGAGTATTCTGGTAAACTGATGTCTAACGAGGTGAAAGACAGCTTTCATGAGTTATCATTATGTTATTAAACACTCTGTGTATATGCATGTTTCTGTTACCTCTCAGCTCACGATTGTTTTCCCTAATTTTGAAGGCTCCTGTGGGATGGTTCTCATTACAGCATGCATGCCTATAGTTGTATAAATAACCTTCGACTCCATTACATAGTACGCAAAATTACATTTCATTAATGGGACATGGCCAGTTGTGTGGATATTTTCAGTTGAACACAAGGAATAGTATTTTATAGACTTGTTTCATGGCAGATTTCAGGGGCAGTGTAAAATAAGCATAACATAATTTTATGAGCCGCAGAAGCTGAGTTCATAGTTTTCAATGCATGTGGAAGGAGGTTACTACACTTATTGATTTATGAAGGACTTAATTTACAAGAATGCTGTTGAAGGACCTTAGTTGTAGGGCAGGGGTTCTGTCTGTGGTCTATATGGACATCTTTATTAAGATAATCATTTAATATTTACTATAAAAAAGATCTGTTTGGTAGGTGAACTTTTGGAAAAAATTTTTAATGTGGCAAAATGTTGCATGAAATTCAAGAAAAAGCATACCAGGGTGCTCTGTGTGTTGCTAAAATCACTTGGAGTGTTGTCAATTCTGTGAGAATTTAATGAGGTTGCCAATTTTTATCCATGGTTTTTATTTGAAATCTTTGGTGATATAAATTCTGAATTTCAGCTTTATTTTGTGGTAGTCAGGGATGTGATGTTTTCGTTTTATCAGCGAAATGGTGCCAGCTCTTGCCTCAAATTTGGGAAGCCAGGTCTGTTAGGGGTTGGGTAATTGTGGGATATGGATGTAGGGTTTCAGTTGCACTTTTACATTTGGGAACTGATCACTTTCTTGCCTAGAGCAGTTGTTATTATTTTAATCATGCAACTTTCGAGCTCTTCATGAACTTATCCTGATTACCTAGTTTTCTATTTCAATTCAAAAGGTAGCGGAAGTCCTCGGTTGGCTTAGCTACTCATTGCCATGTGATTTTACGACAGAAAAATCATAATTCATAGATTGCGCATGTTATCTGTAGTCCATGAAAAGGAGGTTTCACATCAGTATGCCTGGCATCAAAATATTTCGAATGCCTTTTCAAGGTACAACAGACATATTTAATTGGACCAGCTTCTATTGTTCCTCTGCTACCAGTAAGAAATTCCATGGTTCATGAGTCCGCTGTTTGTAATTCTCTTGCACGTGTAAAATTTAGTGAAATGTTTTATGAGTGAAATGCTTATATTTCATGATGTCTCTAATGCCTTTTGCCATATGCTGAATAATTTTTGTCTCTCAAGTACAAAAGAATTCAACTTATTTGAAATTTTCAGCTCTCTAATTATGAGTTCAAATCATATTTTTTATGTGTGGTACGGCAGTTTAGTTTGTACACACTCTGGCTGTGCATGGAGCATTTATGATTGTTCAATGCTTTTGACATTTCATGGATTAGAAAATGATAAATGCACTGCATGATTTGTCATTGTCTTTAGTGGTTTTCTCGTTGGTATTAAAGCCACAGTTTCCATTTTTTTTACTTGCTTAACACACCCACTTGATTAAGCCACTGTATTCTTGGACTCTGTGGTACAAATGGGATTTTGCACAGTGTAAATAATGTATTTGCACGCTTCATGTGTTATACATTTTTGGTAAATTCAGCTCATGCATGACTGTGAATCCATAACTATATAATGATTATTTCAATTTTTTCATTTGCCTAGCACATTGCTCTATAGATACAAATTGCATCTGCATAAAAATATTGTGATAACAATTAGCTATATTGATGGGAAGATTGATGACACTTCTTAATACTATGATTAATTGGTATTTGTTGTAATTTATGTATTTTCTAATATTTTTTAAAATTTACTGCCTGCAGTTGACATTTCATATTATTGCCTTTATCATCACATGTAAAAAATATTTCTTATCATTTTGACTGCCAATATTCCAAAGAGTTGCAGAGCAATTTATTTTGCATTGAAAGATGTGATGTTGCTTTCCAGTTTGTCTCGTGAATATATTTTTGAACCCAGAATGGCCAGCTTGAATATGTTGAATATGATAATCATATTCTTATACATGGAAAATGCTTTATGCATGCTTTGGTAATAATAGGTGTTTTCATGCATGGCTGTCCTTTTGGGAAAGGTGTTTATGGAAATGGAGTTTGGCTTTTTAGATATTGTATTGACATGCATATTAGGCCTCTCTTTTGATAGGATTTATGGAGAAGAGATGCATATTTGCTAAGAATTATTTTTCATTAATAGCAGCATATTTTGCTTGCAATTCACGGTGCACTTCACTTTTTTAACCATTATCACTGAGTTTACTTCTCCCAGTCAAAATTAAATTACCCAAATTGTGTACCTATTGAAGTTAAGTGAACAGTTCCATTTGTATATCAGTGCTGACATTTAAGGTCAATGGAGAAAATGTTTCAATGAGACCCTTGTATTGAGTGAATGGGTTACCGCCAGGTGCTAGTATCAGTTATGAATGTAGGGTGAAATTTCACTCTTAAAATGGTCTATAGCCAAGTTCAAAGGGGTAAAGTTGAACAATATTCTCAAGCAATTAGTTTATATGGAAATATTGTTAAAATCCACCTAATTACCTATAAAATAAAATAATCTTTTGATCTTTCCATAATGATTACCTTATTTCAGCTATATAATCAATTGTTTTCACTTGCTGAAATTTGGCCTAGTCAATAGCCTCTTAAATAGCTAGATTTTAATAACACTATTGTGAACGGTAAGGTTGTCTCATTGAAAATAAAAAAATAAAGATAGATATTTGTTAATAATAGGGTAGCCCACCAAAATTCAAAAGCAGATTAACATTAACTTGTACCTACTCCTGATCACCCCCTAAGTATGAGGATATTTGATGATGGAACTCATTTGTATCATAAAAAAATGTATTCGTTTCCCTTTCAATTTACTCTCTTTAAATTTTAGAAACAGAAAATGAGGTTAGAAAATGATTGATTCATCTTGGTGTAGTCTTACGTGCTGCAGTTTTTTTAGGAACACTGCCTTTGTTGTTTTAGTGACCATAAAAAAGAGTTAAAATTATAATGAATTATATTCTATGCTTTCATTGATAATATATCAATTACAGCTATCAAGGTGTGAATTACAAATTACATTTTCTATGTTGCATACATTAAACTTCCAAGTTAACTGTCAATATGCTGATTAGATTTCAATGAATGGTAACTGCAGATTCAAGATGTACAGGCATAGCTATTATAAATTTTTATTATCAGTGGTATCCTCATACTCTTTTTACCATTTCACTGAGATTTTACCTTTTTGATATTACCAAATTTCTTAATTTGCTTGAGTCTGTCATTAGTTACCTGTAAGTAAAGTCTTTCACATTTGTCTACTCAGTTTTAGTCTATAACTAAAAACATTGGAAAACTTAAATGGAGAGTGAGGGAGTGATTCCTCATGGTATATTTTGCACCTATCATTTGATGGCACCCTTTATTTAGCTGTGCTCTAGTTTACTTTCTGAGGTTAGGCTTTGGTTCATTTTGGAGAATTTTATCCCTGATCTTGGACAAGAATTCTCTTGTTCTACTCCTCGAGAAATTTCACGAGTTTCTTTTTTGATCACATCCTTAAGATAATTGTTGATTTATGTCTGTTCCTCCAGGCAGTAGCTATTTTCACTATCCCTGGCATTCTTCATTGGATGTTATTATGCATCCAGCATTATGATTCATCTACAAATTTTGAAACTGTAGAGCTGTTCATGGTAGTTGACAATCCTACTTTAACTGTCTGTTCACAAGTTACTAATTGCAATGAGCTGACTTAGTGATATTTTGGCCCCTGATTTATTCAGATGGTAATGAAAATAAATAGAAGCTAGGTCTATTATGCAAGTCAATGCAATAATATGAATAAAATATATTTTATATATACATAGATTTTTTATGAAAAGGTAACTTTATTTACATTAATGCACTAATATGTACAATTTTACTGCAAATGTTCACTTTAGTTGTTGATTTTTTTATGATAGCAAAAGCTATTGTAGTGACCAAATTTAGAATGAGATTTCACTATTTCTCTATATGCTTCTACTTATGCTTAGATTGCCAAGAAATATGAAATTTTGCATATGCTCTACACGCTGCAGCTAAAGTGGTCCAATTTGGCCATGATGACTGTCTCTCATCTTTGTTATTAACATTGTCTCTTTCTCACTCTGTTTGGCTGCGTGGGTTTCCACCTCGCTCTCAGCTTGGCCTGGCTCTGTATCGCCACATTAGAGTAAGAGTGCCTTCATTTTTATTCCTCACTCGTGTCACTTGAATCATTGGTTTTATGGCTCCTAAATTATGTACTTTTGTTGCATGGTTGTCACAGCACTTGTGACAGAAATACTTATGAGTGGTTTTTATGTAGTTGTCTGTGTGAATATGTCATAATGTAAGGATTATTTCTTTAAGGAGATCTAACATTTTTCATAGAGGTGTTATATTAAAATGGAATTGTTGTAATTAGTCAGCATTTTAATTTATTTCTAAATGAATTCTGAATTTATTAATTCTTGTCCTTTTAACTTTGCAGTAGTCCAATTCGCTCACCTGTGATTGACAATGAAATTGTCATGATGAATACTCTTTATAAAGAGCGTTTTCCTAAGGTAATGATGTTGCTAATGACTTTTTATGGTGTGTATTTTATGCTCTCTGAACGCCATGTTAATGTGTGTGTTGCTATTCAATATTTTTAGGCCACTCAGCAGATGGAGGAGAGGTTGGCCAGCCTCATTAATGAGAACAAAACTTTGGAAGGGATAGAAAATTTGGAGTGTCTTACGCCAGACTGTATTCCTATCATCAGGTTTGTTCATCATCAAGTATTAGAAATGGCCCGAGATTGTCTCCAGAAATCTGAGGAAAAGCTAATAACTAGCAGATATTTCTATGAAATGTCAGAAAATTTAGAAAGACTTTTAACTGAGGTAAGATGAAGTTTAGTTTTATTGACTTCCCAACTTACAACGATCTGGAGTACCTGTCAATCAGATCATTGTCATCAGTATGGCAAAAGTTTTATTTCTTTTTATATTTTTAGACAAAAGAGAAATCACCAGAAGCTGCTGCCAGGCTTACTGGATTGATTAAGAAGCTTTTACTGGTTGTATCACGGCCAGCTAGACTCTTGGAGTGCTTAGAGTTTGATCCGGAAGAGTTTTATCATTTATTGGAGCAAGCTGAAGGGCAGGCTAAAATATCTCAAGGCATTAAAGCAGACATTCCACAGTACATAATAAATAAGCTTGGGCTCAACAGAGATCCAATAGCAGGTGATTCCTTGGAAATATTTAGACTTATTATTCCTTCGGAACTAATGTTACTGAGTGGTTATCTACATCAATTGTCGAAAATCGTGAGAATGGTTTGATGCAGCTCCCTGCTCAAGTCTTCTGGCTTGTTAGTTTATCCTCCAGAGATTGGATCCTCGAATCCAGCCTTTTTACTCTATGGCCTCAGAAGGGGTTGGAGTTTGGGATGCGTCGAAGGAAGGAGGCTTCGCAATGACAAGGGCAACGTCCTCTGGTTGGGATTAGTTCGGAAGGGTCAGGGATGGAAGAATCTCGTACAGTTATTATGGCCACAAGAGTTCCCTCTGCAGTCCAGGGGATGAGAGTTGTCTGATGACAGCTCAAAAGGAGGGGCAGGGAACCCTGCACCAGAATGGTTTGTTGCCAATCGCTGTCCCCCAAACGCACTTCACACCCTTGCGGAGTCATACAATGTTGTAGCATACATGTGAAACACTGAAACAAGGCTAAACCCCCAAAACAAGCCCTTTCTTTGAATCGCCAAAATGAGGGTTTCTTCTGTTAATCCTTTACTCTCGTCATCGGTTCAGGCTCTTTTCTACACAGAAGCCTTTTGTTTACATGTGGCGTGGGTGTTTCCCTTTCTGGCCTCTCCACCTTGCCCCCTACCTTCAACTAGACCCTTCTGCCTGTCAGCGGACAACTCTTGGTGGCCAGTATCTAGCAGATTTGCTGTTCCCAGTGAAAGGGAAAACTACCCTTTAGAAAAGATGGCCCTTGTATATTTCTCTGAACATTGCCATCTGCTCAGTTTTTATGAGCTCACTGACTTGATCTTTCTCTTTCACATTCTTTATCACCTGTTCTATGTATTTCATCTGAGGTCATCGTGATTATGATCAAATTAGATTCATGGAGCAGATAATGATGGATGTAAAATAGAAGACTCATGTCTGTGTTGTAAGATTAGCCAATTGGAGGATTGAGTGGAGAGCTTTGTCAAGCCAATCTTAGGGTATTGACTTGTAGCAACGAATGATGCACAGTTGATGGCTGGTTGTTGTATTTTATTTTTATTGAAGTCTAGCTTTTAAGTGTATGTTATCAAACCTAGCATGAGAAAAGAATCTTTTAATCAGTGTGCATGTGTGAAGTAAGACAATGAATTACACTTTTAATTAACATAGCAAAACTAATCCCTTTTCCATCTTGTTATTCATATTAAATGGTTAGAACTCCAAGAAGATCTTGACCAGCTTGAAAGTACCTGCAGTTCTCCAGAAAGGAAAAATCAGACAATGTTTCAGACTTCAACACCAAAAGAAGAGGAAAAGACTCCAAGGGTAAGTTCAGTATTAGCTATAGTTGTGTTTAATATGATGCTAGGTTTCCATTTGAAATGCCAATTCTTAATGTCTGCTACCTCATCAAACATTTCAGGTGCCCAGTGAAGGCGATTTTGAAATTGTGAAATTAATATCTAATGGAGCATATGGAGCTGTGTATTTGGTCCGCCACAAAGAAACTCGACATAGGTTTGCCATGAAGAAAATTAATAAAAATAATTTGATGCTGAGGAATCAAGTGGACCAAGTATTTAATGAACGTGACATTATGAGCTTCACTGACAATCCATTTGTTGTCAGTATGTACTGCAGCTTTGAGACCAAAGTAAGCAATGATTTCATGCCATAAAATCCATATGGGTTCAATAAAAGGAATTAAGTTCTCCATAGGTATGGGTTTGTTTGGTTCTTCGGTCCTCCGTTCCATGGGCTCCTGACCTTTGAACCAGAACCAACACCAAGGTCAAAAAGATGCGCTGCCAAAATAATTTTCTCAAAAACCAATTTAAAAACTTTTATTGAGTATAATTTTTATTGAATTCTTGATATAGAGTGATTACATGGAATCAATCATTTTTGGAATAACTTGATGTATTTTTTTCATAATAGTTGTTAGCTAAGTATTAATGATTATTCCTCTGATTTCAGAAACATTTATGCCTTGTAATGGAGTATGTTGAAGGAGGGGACTGTGCATCTTTAGTGAAAAAATTGGGACCACTGCCACCAGATATGGCTAGATTTTATTTTGCTGAGACTGTTTTAGCAGTGGAATACCTACACAGCTATGGAATTGTTCATAGAGATTTGAAGCCTGATAAGTAAGGATACCTTTAGCTATCTCATTTGCACAATTTTATTGAGCCAATTAAAATATTTAGAGTTCCCTTACTTTTTACAATGCCTAACCTTGATTCACAAGCTGATGGTTTGTTAGTTGGTTTGTGTTTTTGTCTTGTGGGAATGTTGGGTGACTGGCTGGCTGGTCTATTCCACCCCACTTCTGTAGATCTTATTCTCAAAAACTAAACGTGAATCAATCATTAAATTCGTAAACTACGAGGTGATTAATCAGAAAACAAATAATTTTTCACGCATGGAAAAATTATCCCTCTTTTCATAGTTAGATTGCACTAATGAGCCTGTGCTTAAATGATTGCATGAACTTAAGAATGCATAATTTGCTCATTGAATGGCAATATTGATTTACTGCTATAATATGGAAAATATTGTATTATAAAAATTGGTTTTTATGCATATTTCATTGACCTTGATGAAATAAAAGATTGGCAATTTTCAATTTACTTTTTTCCACTAATTCATGAGTGGTTTCAATGTATGTGCATCATCTGCATATGGTTCATGTGTCTTATTTGAAAGGTACGAGTGAGCTCAGAGAAGTGAGCAGTGGTGGAAGGGAGAGTTATGTCCCATTTTCATCTCTGCCATTTCTATCTTGTGCACATTCTATCTTTGCTGCTTCCAACCAGCTTGGATGGGTATCTTTTCTTAGGAGCAAAGTCCTCAATTCCCATTTTTAGTTCCAAAAAAGTTTCACCTTTGTGTCTGTCAAATCCTTCAATTTTTTAAGTAGCTGTGTCCGATTGCCAGTGTTTTATTTCTAGAAGGAAATATTCACTTTTAACGGCTTAAGATTGTCTCCATGAATATTTCTTTTTTTCCATAGCCTCTTGATCACTGTTCTTGGACACATCAAGTTGACTGATTTTGGATTGAGCAAGATGGGCCTCATGTCATGTAAGTATTGGACTTATTTTGATTCATTATGGAATGTATTATGTTGGAGTGGTTGAGGTGTTCCTTACAGTTGCCCTATGTGAATATCATTTCACTAAGTTATCTGAATGCTTTATGCTCAGTATTGTAAGTAGGTGCATAATTTTGGGAATTGAAATTTATGAAGTGTGGGAACCCTCATTTTACGATGGATTTGGAATATGACCTGAGCTGATGTTGTAAAGTATTCTCTTTGAAGCCTCTTATAGTACCACTTCACGTCATGTATGATAAAATAATTTAGGTAGCATAAATTCATTGTCTGCCACAGCTGATTTGAAATATATTCATGCATATTTTCAGTGGCTACAAATCTATATGAAGGATACATTGACAGAGAAACTCGGCAGTTCTCTGACAAGCAGGTTTTTGGAACTCCAGAATATATTGCTCCGGAGGTAATATTAAGGTAAGCTGTTATGGTGTACATCTGATTTACTTAACAAAACACTTAAATGGAATATTACTTTTAGTTAGAATGACTTTATGTACTTGTTCGTCAACCCTTCCATGAAATCCCTTTGAATTTTAGGCAGGGGTATGGAAAGCCGGTTGATTGGTGGTCTATGGGAATTATTCTCTATGAATTTCTAATTGGCTGTGTACCATTTTTTGGAGATACTCCTGAAGAGTTATTTGCCCACACTGTTAATGGCAAGTATCACTTTTTAGTATAGGTAAGAACTTCACTAGTTTGTGTAAAATTTATCGGTTGCTAATGAAGTAATATTTCAGATGACATTGAGTGGCCCGATGAAGATGATTGGCCTGTTCAACCAGAGGCCAAGGATGTGATAACTGCCCTGTTGCAGCAAAATCCTCGTGATAGATTGGGAACTGGAGGCTCACATGAAGTGAAGGAGCATCCGTATTTTATTGGTGTGGACTGGAATTCTCTCCTGAGGCAAAAAGCAGAGTTTGTGCCTCAGTTGGATGATGAAGAAGATACCAGCTACTTTGACAGTAAGTATCATTTAAAATGTTTCCAGCTATTCCAGGGATTACTATGAATGAAAAATACTGATTATGGTTTAGAATTTTGGAATAAATACAGGAATAATCTTGATCATTTTCGGATTGCTGCATGTGATCAAATCCAAGGCAATGTGTTTTCTCTCTGATCTGCCAAAAGAAAGGAGTTTCATCTTGCTGTCGGTTTCAAAATGTTCTGCTCTGTAAGCTCTTCAACAACATGAGAATGTGTTTAGGGAAATGGCTTTTTATGTTGCAATCACCCTTTATGAGCAAATATCTAATGGGAAATATTGAATTTAATGAAAATTTTGCATATTGTTTTCCTTGTCACACATTTTGCTATATTGGGCCTATTTTTCTGGATTTTCTATTTGAGTGGCCCACTCCTGTAATCACATAATTTCCTTAGTGTTGGTTTTTGCAATTTTTATGAATGATTATTGACTCTGGTATCACGATCAAGTTTAATGTCACCATGTACCATTTAACAGACACCTACACTGTACGTCTACACTATGTCATGTTCAGGAACAAGCAAGACATGGTCAGCTCAGCTATTCATCACCATCTGTGTGTCATCACAGGCACAAAAAAATGGCTTGCAAAAATAAATTAAGAAAATGGTGTCAGTTGATAACATATTAAGTGAAAAATTCAATTATAACGTACATATCAATAATATGCATCATTTTCTCCTCAGCTCGCATTGACCGTTACAATCACGATATCAGTGAGGATACAGATGACACTGAGGACTCTCCCCATTTTGCTGCATTTTCATCGTGTTTACCAAGGTACCGCAAGGTACAAACAAAGCCAGGCCCCTCGGAGGAGTCAACATCGGAAGGGGATGTGGGTGCACAGAAGCAGTCATCGTCTGCATCGAGGGGAGATTCTGGGCAGTCGGATCACTCCGAGTCACCTCCCTCCAATGTGTGCAGCAACTTGGAGACTCCCGATGTTGAGAAGAAGGTCGACGTGAAGGAAGGTGGGGAGCATTTGCGTAAGAAGAGCAAAGGGTTCACGCCAACATCTGGAGCTTCGGACACGTCCACATCTGGGGAGAAGAAAGAGAGCTCTCCCGGTGGTCCCAATGCTCAAAGCACTCCTGATTCATCACAAACTGAGAGCGAGGATATTTCACCTCAGGTTCAAAGGCGCCGGCGTCTTCATAATCGTGAGACATTGCCTCGATTCTCAATATCTGTGGATGAAGATCGTGGAAACAGGTTAGTTATTAGGAATTACTGTTTGCAGATTTTAAGTTTTTTTGTGTGGAATTGGGGTTCAAACTAAGAACCAAACTGAAATGTAAAAAGTAGGGATGGCCGGATCAGATGCCTAGGATCCAAATATCCGTGAATATTGCCCTTCACCGGATACTTTGGATCCAAATTTGCTGAAGACATTGGATCTGGATACAAAATTTTAAATCAATGCTTCAGTGAATGCAGCATCCCATGTGAGAGAGTGGAAAGAGCTCTGATTCTCTTTTTGCATGCACCGTTGCACAACGATGCTTGTCCTCATGAACCATTTTGTTTCAAGTCTTGTAGGAATTATGCTACATAATTTTAGCCGTGGAAAATTCTGAGGCAAAATAAGATAGGCACATAGTGTGAGCCATAGACATGAACCATTTTGTTTCAAGTCTCTTGTAGGAATTATGCTACATAATTTTAGCCATGGAAAATTCTAAGGCAAAATAAGATAGGCACATAGTGTGACTCTTCCCAAGAGATTGAACAATCATTGAGGGAATTTCGGCATTGTAAGATAATAAGCACATCGAAATTAGCTGCGTCGCAGATTTCAGAAAACCACCCTTGGCCCTCCATCAGTCCATGCCTCTGATCTTTCTTTTTTGTTTCCAAGATCACACAGAGCTTAAATCATTGTCTTTGAAGGATAATATGTATCATGTTACACGAGAACTATCGAATCATGTGCCATCCCAACCCCATCTCTCCAACTGACCTTTATTGGCCTACTTTCAATTCTCCATTTCTGGAGGATAAATGCTAGGTAAGTGACTTTCTGATCCATAAAATGTCTCAATAGCATCGGCAATTGGATGATATGCACAAGATTTAAAAAAGAATGAGACCAAATGCGACGCATTTCTGACAGTAATTTAGTTTTTTCAGCTCTAATTGATGGTGACTAAGTTTTCTGGTTACAACTAGACTATAATAATATTCAACATTGTCCAAACGGCACAATTTTCAAAGAAAAAAGTATAGCGTTAGCCCCCTCCAACAAGTAGAGACAGAATGGAAACGCCAACTGGATATATCACTTAGCTCACACGGCTTCGCATTGAAGGCAACAACGTCACTAACTAGCAAGATCTGACATGTTCGTCCTTTACTCCCTCATTCGTGGTCTTGTTGCTTGAAGTTAGAGGAAATACGGAGGGATCACATTCCTTCCCCTCCACCTCTCCTGTACATGCTTCTGCTACCCACTCCTTCCTCTCAAGATTGCTAAGCAGTCGTCTCATTCTGTTCCCACACCTCTTCGCAGGTGAAGTCGATGTTCTAAAAATGGTCAATTATGTTGCAGATAGCGCTGTTGTAATTTAATTTGATAACATATTGATAAAAATGTATTTCTTTGTGTGGAAACATTTGTATCGGGATAAGGAGAGCTAAACGAATGCCATGTGCATGCGCTGTGGCATGAAACTATCGTGAGGAAGTGCAAAATCCACCTCACTTTAACTGAAGCATTTGCGGGTGAAACACAAGTCAGCATGCAATGAGAAAGTGACAAGATTTTGGCGAAACGTGCGTGAGGAAAATTTGAAAGCCGTCAAATAACTTGAAAGCTTATAAAAATGATTTTTAATCAGTTAAAATATTAAAATGTGCATGAAAATCAAAATAGCATTCCTTTAATTGTATACACCCCGAAGAAACTTGAATAATTACTTCATTTTATAGCAGGCAAGTAAAAATGCATTTGGATCCAAAAATATCTGAAGATCCGACCCCTTAAGTCAAGTATCTGATCTGGATGCCAAAAAAATCCTGGATCCGTCCATCCCTAGTGTAAAGTTTAATCGAAATTACTTCTTATTCCTCTAAATTTGAATGTTACCTTATCATTCTCATTATTTATTGTTGTAATAGTTATGAATAATTATTGACTTTTCGGAGTTCAAGTTCAATCTTTTGTTATGTACGTCGTCCCATTCTAATACTAATCTTGCAGATTTAAGTGTGAATCTTCTGCCACTGAAGCACTCTGAATTTATATTGTCGTATGCATAATTTGAGGTATTCTCCTGAAGTAGGCATTGCTGGTGACAGCAAATTTTGTGTCTCTCAAGCTAATAAGCACAATTTTTTATTATTGTTTGGAAATGTTGCTTTAATCATAAATCTGCATTTCAAATCAAGCAATCAGACCTTTAAGATTTCAAGTCAAAGCAAAATGAATAAGTTAAAGTTTTAAAGTAAATAAGATACTAAGATAAATAATAAGATACTCATAATCTGAATATATTGCTTTTTGATTTAAGTCAAATCTTTAGTATGTTTGGAGTTATTAAAGTTTTCATGGCATAATTTGCATTATCTTACTAGATAAGGTATATTTTATTCATAGACCATTGCTGTTTGAATGCAAGTCCTGCAGATTTGAGTATAAATCTTCTGACATTGCAGAACTGAATTTGGAGTGTAGTAATCATCATGCCTAAATTGAGGCAAATTGATTAAGAAGCATTTGTACAGGTTTCATATTGTGTGTTTAAATATCTATGGTGCTGTGTACTCCCCTTTAGTCTCCTCCATGTTGGAAACTTATACATATTAAATTTTCTCAATGTAGCTTGTCATCGAGTGATGTGCTGAGGGAGCTCTCGCCAGTTGATGAAAGTGGTAAAGCATCGTCTGATATCACGTGGACTCGAGCTGCTCCAGTTCCTCCTATCTCACCATGCGTCAAGAGTCGCTCCAGAGCTGTGATCAAAAGTGCTTCTGCTTCTGGCTTATCCCTCATGATCCCAGCTGGTACTGAAATTTTTTTCTCTTCTATGAACATTCTATGGGTAAAAGGGCTTCCAACCCTCCCTTACTCCCAGAGAGCTCTAGTATTGATAGAGTTGTTTTATTGATCAGTGGAGGAAGTATCTTTCATTCTACCAATTGTGTGTATTTTTATGCACTTTTAGGTTTTGAATGCTTGGAGAATGATGTGCACTCCATTTTTAAATGTCAAAATTGTGCTTTTTTGTTAAAACATTGCAAAAATAATGAATTTTATTTTTTTGTGTCTTTGGTTTAATCCTTTTTCTCAAAAAGTTGGGAACGCTAATGTCAAACAGGTAGCAAACGATGGTCTTTATGGCTTACATATTCAATGTAGGTCATGTCAATTGCAATGGCGTGTCTTGTGTGTGTATTTGAGGCTCGTCTTATTTTTCATGTTTGTTCATTTGTCTTAATTGCAGATGAATCACCACCGCAGCCGATACAGTCTCCTGGAGGTTCTAGTACTGCTAGTTCAAGGGACACTTCTCCATGCCGTGAACTATCACCTCTAGTAATCAGTCTCAAACCTCCTATTATAATCAGAAGGGGACCAAGAGGGTTTGGGTTTACTGTCCATACTATTCGAGTCTACTATGGTGATACTGACTTTTATTACATGCACCATTTGGTAATGGTAAGTTTTAAAAATGTAATCAAATCCTCTAAATCTTGTTGTATGACAATGTATCTCTTGCTGTTCAATACTTAAAATTCAAGTTTCATTATACTTCAATGAAAATATGTTGCCTTTGATCATTAAAGTATTGTTGTTATATTATGTAAAGTATTGGTGGAAATAATTCACATCTAAGTTACTATTCACGGTATTAATTTTTATGAGTAAAGGTAATGCATGAATTTATTTCACCAAGAGCTCTCCATTACCATAATCATGTCACAATTTTCAAATTTTGTTCAGGTGGGAATTGCTCAGTTAAATCTATATCCTGACTTAGTTGGTGGCTTTCCTTTTGGGAAAACTTAACATTTTGAACATTCAGCAATTAAATGAAGCCATGTTAAATGTGCCTTCAGAAAATATTGTAATGAGTCAGTCTTAGTAATTGTCACATTTTACTTCTGTGATAGAAGATGCTCTCACCAAAGTCAATTACTGTTGTGAAGTTAAATAGCCATTAAAATCATACTTTAGAGATACATACACCAATAATTTAAAAAGATTTTTTGTTTTGGAATTAGAAATATGCTAACCTAAGCAAAAAAGGATTGTTTGGAAGGTATGTGATGAGCTAGCTTTCTGCTAATGCATAAATTAAGTCCTACTTTTATACTGCAAAAATGGTGTAAAATAATGAATTTACTTGTTCGACTCTGCCCTTCCTTTAACTTCAGACCATTTACAATTCTCTCTCTCATTGTGATTCCATTCGCCCATGTGCTATCTCCTTATAGGCTGTGGATGATGGGAGTCCAGCGTTTGAGGCTGGTCTACGACCAGGCGATCTAATCACTCACATAAACGGGGAAGCTGTGCAGGGATTGTTCCATACACAAGTGCTGCAGTTGCTGCTCTCCGGAGGGGATCACGTGACCTTGAGGTCTACACCTCTTGAGAACACCACCATAAAAACTGGTGGGCGCAAGCGTGAACCATGGCAGAGCAAAATGGCAAGAAGGAGCCTTGCCCATCGACCAAGGCACAGACCAAAGAGAGATCATGCAGATAAGCGTCGTAAAACATCATCATTATTTCGGCGAATCAGCAGCAAACGAGCGAGTGTGGAAATGCAGCAGGTCAGTCAACTCTTTATTTCCCGCCCATCTCTCTTCAGCATAGTTTCACATTTTTTTAGCTTTCTGTATCCCGTAAATTTTAGTTCATTGTGCAAAGTCGTTTTTATCAACTATTATAAACTCAGCTCAAATAGTAATGGATACATTTATTGCTCATATGAAGGTAATAAATAAGGCAGATGAAACATGTGAGATATAGGTAGCTTCAAGGATATTCCTTTGGGAAGCTATTCAGCAATACCATTTATAATACAAAATCAACTCTTAGAAATATCATCAATGTTTGAATGGAAATTCTGAATGAATAATTTTGACCCTTAAAAACTGAAAAGTACTAAATAATATGTATAATGAATATGACTTTTGATTCAATTGAAGGCAAAGATATTGAGTGGTTACCCAAAAACAAAATCCATGCTATGGAAAGAAAGAAGCCATTCCTTAACTTTTTTTAGAAGTGGCAACTCTGATGACCTCTTCAAGCAAAGTTCAGGAAGTGGGTATGAGTATTGGGCAATACTTTTCTCTTGGAGACTTTTAGCAAAGCTTAGGGGAGTGCGTTCAGTGCAACATGGTACCTTGGTTGAATTACCATCACCCCCTTGTATAATGTATGCAAGTAATTAATGTCCTGCTTAACACACTCAATGCTGAGAAAATTTATCATAACACACCGCCACGCGGAAAAAATATTTTGCAATAATATCAGATATTATGTCTTCCTTAATCGTATACAATCATACATAGGTCAAAATTATTAAAATTTGCGCTATTAATAAAGAAAATATTAAATATTATAATAAAATTATAATAAATATATAATAATAAAAAGAAGGCAAAAAATCTGCTGAAAGCAAACGACTTGTATCCAGTCACAGGAGAAGACACACTGAGACGCTGGGCACAATTGCAGGGTCTAGTAGAAGACGCGGAGGCAGATGGCGGGCCGAGAAACCTAATGGGACCGATGCCTTGTATTCAAGGCATCCGCGTCCTAGGCTAGCGCGGGATGCCTTGAATTCAAGGCATCCGCATTGAGTGTGTTAAAAGTAATAATTTGGAATGTCATCGCTCACCAATCACTCAGAATTAGCAAATCAACTCATTTAGTGAAGGCAGAGGTTTAATAATTTTTTTTGAAGCAGTTTTCCTTTGGATTTGATGAAAGTTGTTGAGCTACTCTTGCAGCAGGGCTAAAAGTCTAGCTAGGGCTAGTCGAGTTTTTTTTTCATCATCTGAAAATTTTCTATCTATGTATTGGCATTCAGTGTTTTTCATATTTTTACAGTTCCCTATTGTAGTATAATTCACCATATTTTTTATTGCTTTCATTTGGTAATGTAATGTTTCCTCTGTACTTGATGTGTTTCTTAAAATCATGGGTTTACTTAAACCGCTGTGGTGTTGTGTGTGATTGGAAAAGATTGATGAACTCTTGCTCTGTCCTCCTTTCCTCCAAAGTTTTGATTACCATGGAGATACCTTAATTTACAGAATTGAAGAAGATAAATTAGTATATAATCTCTGTCGTTCTTTCTTTTCCTCTTGGTACATTCCATGCTCACTATATTTAAAGATAATCCTACCTCGTTGCTGAAACTTTGGCTAAATTTTAATATTTTTAAATTTTATTTTATCCATGCAATCTCTTGAGATTTTATGGTTTTGATTTCTTTTCATTCTTTCATTCCTTTTAATATAATAATCCCTCATTTTTTATACATTTGAAATTAAAATATTGCAAATATCCTTTAAAATTTGTGATCATCAGGACACATTTTTTTATACGACTTTTTTGCTTTTTGTCAGTATTGCGTGAAAAACTCAATCAAGTGTTGTAATTTTTGAAAAAAACTCTAAGCAATTTCATGATGTGTCCAAAATCAATTTATTTGCCTGGAAATGAGACTAATTGATATGATTATTTAAGTTTTTGGCATTAGAGTCAAATTTATGAGCGTTACCGATATTTTATTGCTAAGATGTTCTCAATTGTGGATATGATGCTTGAGCTATATTATCTTAAAAAGATTTTAGAGTGACTTATTTTAATAAATAACATGGAATATTTTGATAAAAAATTATTATTTTAATAAAATTTGTAAATTTACAAAGAATGAAAATGGCTTACATCTGTGATAGGTCTGCATTTTTTAAAGGAATCTCTGCACTTTTAAGCAAAGAAAGATTGTTTCGGGTTGTTAATAATTATTAGCATCCACTTTCCTCTTGTTTTCAATAGCATTCATTCTCAGGCTGCTTCTTTTGTACAGATCTTCCAGATATTCCTTCCATCTCTTCCGTCTTTGTTTTCAATCATTAGTTCTCCATTTTTGTCCCGAAGGGTATTATATCTTACGCCCCTTTCCTTAAAGTGGTCCCTCACTATCCGATAGGCGGACTCTACTTTTCCATTTGTTAGATTTTTTTGTACACCTTCACAAATATTTTTCATCCACGTTTCTCTAGCCTTCCGTGCTTTACGACATATTTCGTTCCTTATTATCTTTTAACAATTCTGTCTTTCCTCTCTTTTCGCGGCCTTCTATTTTCTTCTTTCTTCAAGGAGATCTAATACTTCTTGTGTGATCCATGGTTTTTTCATAACAACTCTTCTTTTACCAAGAACTTCCTCATCTGCTGCCTGCAGACCACTTCTAATGGTTTTCCAACTCTCCTCCACTGTTTTATTGGTCGTATCCTCCCCTATTCTCTTTTCTACAGCTTCTTTAAAAGCCAGCTGATAGTGAACCTCCTTCAATTTTCAACCTGCCATATGTTTTTCACGGCTTTCTTCAATTTTTAAAATTTAAGGTGGCATTTCATCATAACTAAATTATGGTCACTATCGATACCTGCCCCTGGATAACTTTTGCAGTCCTTCACCTGGTTCCTGAATCTCTGTTTCTCTAGAATGTAGTCTGTTTGGAACATTGAACTACATTCTAGTGAAACAAAGATTCAGGAACCAGGCAAATCTTTGTGTGAAAAATTAGTCCTTAAAATTGGTAAAATTCTTCTTTTAAATCATCCCATCAAGTAATTCTTGCTCAGGAAACATTTCTCTGCATGATTGACTCAGCAAAGCAGTTAGTTTGGATGACTATTAGCGCTAAGGTCTCATCAGCCAGAAGTAGTCAGAAATAAATTCCATTACAATTTTATGAGGAAAGAAGAAGATTTCGGAACTTTGATACCAGGAGTCACGGAGAAGGGAATTAATCTTATGTTGGGTTTATCGAATTATTGAATTTTCTCCCTTTGCATTGAATAATGAATTATTTGCCTCCGTATGGTTATCTCTTAATTTCCACAGCAACTCTGTACAAACTGAAGTTAAAATGATACTAGTCTCAATCTCTCTTTGCCTTAGATATCCCTTTTGTATATAGTTAATCTAAGAGTGTCTGTTGTGATGATTAGATTATTGAGTGAATGACTACATGTATCTTAATTATGAGATTGAGTGATATCACTCTTTAAACATTGAAATTTATTGTTACTTCATTTCTCCAGTGGAAGAATTTCTTGCAGAATACCGAATAAGGAATATTTTTGTGGTACAGTAAAAATTTAAGTCATATCTGCAGATATTTAGCCAATCTAGGAAGCTCATTTTATTTTGCAGCCTTAGCTAAGAGGTTTATTGTTGTCTGTGACTATTTTTGTACCTGTTGTTTTGATTTTTGGTGGCATTTTCAGGAGCATTTTTATTTGATGAAGCTGTGATTGTAAGGTTGTTGATTGTAGTGGAATACTCTTTTACCACTCATTTCATGACAAGATGCATAATTTTCAAATTTCTTTTTTTTTAAGTTTATCATAAGCATACTTGCTATTTATGCTTTTCCATTTTTTTGTGTATCTGCTTTATAATCATGTTCTCTGTTCTGAAAAACTTATTTTACTTTTAATTACTTGAGTACAGAGTTGTATTTTGCTAATTCTTACCATTTTGAATGCTTTCTAATCACCTTAAGCTGTGACTACATTACTTTATTTGATTTAAATTTTGATTTGCTGAATTTTCTTTCCATTACAATGTTTTTTTATTAATTTTTTTATGTTTTTATTTTCTCTTTACAGCCATTAAAATTATCTTGCCCCCTATCTGCACCAGTCCTCTCATCAGATTCTAAGCCTCAATTCCTGGTATGGCCGTTATTTTTTTCACCTTAATTTTTTTATTTTAAAAATGATTTTAGGATATAACTTCAGGAAATATTAGAATGCGATGCAATTTTTCAGTATAATTTTTGTTGTTAGAAAAATAGGAATGGATTAAGATTGAATAGATTTGCGTGAATAGAATTCTAGGTGTAGGATCTTAGGATCCCTCTGCTGAAGCGTATCATGTTGGTTCTTGAGTATGAAACTAGGTAATAACACAAGAGCCACGCAGACTTTCTTTCCTGAAGTTCAGTTGATTATTACCTTGTTTCAAACTCAAAATTTTGAATCATCATAGTAGTAAATGCTAATAGCTTTTTGAAGAGAATTAGAATTTCAGAAATAGTTTGGATTTCTGTGTTAAAACGAAATATTTTAATAATAGAACAGTGCTAAATGACTTGAATTTCTAATACAAAATGCTCTGAATTGACTATGTATCTGAATATTATTAAGGTATACATAGCTTTGTAATTCTGCTGAGCAATCAAGCTATCTCAAAAAAATAAGGTAGATATTGCTGTGTAAAATTAACAATTAGGCCTTGCATGAAGAAGTAGCATGTCAAAAAAATGCTTAGTCATTACGATATCTCATCTTCCACGGCTAATATTCTATTTTTTTCTGTTGAAAAGTTAAAACTGGGTAATCAAACTCATCCCCAAGTTTCCTCTAATTATACGTGGAGTTAGGTATGGACTCGTAGTTTGTCAATACTTAAATCATGCCAGAAGCCACCATTTCACTTCATTGTTTATGCATGGTTATTTCTTAACTTATATTGAGTGATGTGATATTATTCCACCAAAAATGTGTTAACACGTTTTAATGCTGTAGTATGGATATATATTCTTCATTTTAGGGATAGTTTTGTCCCATAGAAGTCAGCTTTAATTCCATTGTGTAAGGTTATTTTTTAGCCTGTGAAACATATGATACTGTTTCGTTCCACCCTGGAAATTAGAAAATATTTTGATCCTAATGATTTCATCTTTGACATTCTCCATGATGAGTCCCTGGGATATTGAGATTATACCTATAAATATCCATGTGAATGTCATGTACTGAATAAAATCAGAATGACACACTATGGAAACATAACATTTAGAATATTAGCCACAGTGAATTTTCATGAAGGCTATTTTTGTGGATAAGTGAGGAGAGGTTATTTTTTTATTTCTATTTATTTCCACCCCTAAATAGTGCATTTATGATGGGGGTATACAACAATTAGCAATGAATCATCACCAACACCCATGCTCTGGCATTGTTGACCATCAACACTTGATCACTGTGAGGATGCCCTATTGAGCTATTCCTCTCGTTTAGCACGTCGGCTTAGCAAACTGATAGAATTGGTGGTGGCTACACATGTCTGCTGTCAGTGGACCACCTCAGTTTCCCCCTAATGGCAGGCTGTCCCAGTCAGGTCCAAGGGTCCTTGAGGACTAGAAGGCTGGCAGACACTTGTGGTGACCCCACCGAATTGCTTTTGGTCCTGAGTAAATGTCCCTCATGACCGATTTTCATAACTGCGCATCATTTGCAAGTGATGCGAATGTCATGTTTCATTGTACTGGTGGTCAGTGGAGTAGGAATGTCGGTGGAGTAGGAGGGGGAGGAGAGAAGGAATGTAGAAGTTTGGCAGTGTGAGAACTAAACGGAAGTGAGTTCCACTTTAGATTAGTTCACCCTCATAAGTCCTAATACTATTTTGTTTATCCTCAAGTGAACCCTCAGGTGTCTGTGTGAAACACTGTGATATGGACGGTCTGAGACTGGAATTATAGCTCTGAAAAATGTTGTATAAAATATTTTTAAATGAAGTTAAACTTAGAATTAGGTACATACTGTCAATCTGTATCCCTGTTAATGTAATTATATAAAATCAAGCTACAAATACTTATTTTAATGCTGAATATGTGCTGTCATGTAATGCCCTCAGTGTCAAGTAATCATGTACCTATTGTATTGTATGTGGTGGACATATTTAGAAGTGAAGCTGCTGCAAACTCATAGTAGCTTTCTTGTTGGGAGCAGACTATTCAGTGCTCAGAGTCAATTGCACTTAATTCCATCCAATTGCATCATCTTAAAATTGTAGTATGTTTATTATTTATTTATAGGTAACATAGTATTTGGACTCCTAAGACCTTTCACATTCCTGCTTGGCTAGTGGCTTTGCAACTTGATGCCTTTTTTATCGCTCAGTTTGTTGGGAAGTTGCCTCAAACTCTCAAGGCCATTTTACACGGGGCATGTAATCGAACAATCTGACATGTATATGAAGGCGTAATCAAAATTGGACGTGAGATGACAAAATTCATGGACATGAAATGGCAAAATAGTCCCTGTTCTAATTTTGTTCATGCATTGGCGTGATTGCACGCCATTGTGAGAAATTTATGCAGTTATAATCTGCATTTATGCAGTTATAAGCTGTGCAATTACGTGCCTCTTGTAAAACGACCTTTAAACTTCCCTATCCTATATTCTATAGTGGCTAGAGCCCTATACTTACCAAATTCATTAGCTGTCTCTTATACTTGCTTTTTGGCTTATCATATCATCATCATGGCAATCATATTTATGTCCAGTTTTCATTTCAAGAAAACCATCAGGTTTGCATTTTTTAATTAATGGGAGTTTACAATTGATTAAATTAGAATTTTCATAAATTTCAGTGATCATTTCATGGTTTATGACAATCTTGTGGCTGTACATATGTACTTTTAGTTGGGAGTATTGATCAATAATTTATTTTCTGTTGGCCATCAATCCTGAATTAATTGGCAAATACTTTGAATGGTTATGTATCAATGACACAGCAAGTTATTTAAGGTGCATGGAGCACTTATGTGAATATGGCAATCACTATTAGTTTTTTTCTGGGATTAGTTTTAAATTAGGTGGTAGTTTATCAAAGCTTTATTGTGACTACCTTGTGAACATATGCTTAAAGTTTGTTACGAAAAATAAGTATTGATGGTATAACAGGACTATTTTTCTCTCCTTATGATGATACTAGTGTTTAGGAGATTAATCTCTTGACTATGAAAGGCAAAACTCAAGTTTTTCACCCTGTGTATCAGTATCAGCTGAAATAAATTGAATTCTTAATTTCTCATGATTAAATCTAATATTCACTTATATTAACAATCTCTAAATGACCCATAGTTAAACGCTGTTACTGATGGACCAGGTACTAATCTCATTATGCTTTCCTCATAGCTTGCCCTAGTGTTGCAAGGACAAGTCATGTTCTCTTAGAATGGAGGTAGTAAAGCAGTAATTAGCAATTGAGTACTCTCTTGAGTAATTGGTTTGTTAGGCATGGTTGTGCAAGATTAGTTGTAAAATTTTAATTTGAAATAAATATTTATATAAGAAGCCTCCCTACATAAATTTCAGTTTTAAAACCCAAGTATCCAAAATTCTTAATCCAATTTTAAACTACTTGATGGGATCCAGTAATTTGTTTTAAAAAGTAATGACTTCGATAAAAACTTAAGAAAATGAAGGTCTTGATTTTAACCTAATAATTTGCTATCTGTGTCATTGTCTAAACAAAAATATTTTGGAATATCTCTTAGTTTTCCTTATTCCTGCTGATATTCTTCTATTATTTTAATTATCTGAATTACTAATGATCGAGAAAGAATTTCAGGAAGGAATAATTTTTGCCTCCCTTAACATTGTTAGTATGTATTGCAATTTATAAGATTTACAAAATATTTAAACCAAGCAATATAATGATAGAATTTTTCTAATTTAGATTGCAGCTGGGGTTCCGTCACCGTCAATGGTCACTCCAAGTAGAAGTTTTCAGGCTTTTCCTCGGAATTTCCCCTCCCAAGATAGCCTGCCTGGATCGCCCACCAGAACCAAGTCACCACGCTCCCCTCCAACCGGAAGGCTCTTCTCTCCATCTGAATCACCTCACTCAACAGGCAACTCATCTCAGTCCAGTTCCCCCAGCTCATCCATCCCCAACAGCCCTGCGGGTGCTGTCATCTCCATGTCATCGGGCTCTGTGGGGAGCACGTCGGTGGTGTCGAGCACTGCTGGACCTCATTACCAGCGGCCCTCGACTCTTCATGGCTTGAAGCACAAGCTCCACACTGCAGCCAAGAGTATACATTCCCCAAGTCGGAGGAAATCTGTGGGCCACATCCCTCTATCCCCTCTAGCCCGCACCCCCTCCCCGTCACCACTGCCTTTGTCCCCCACGAGATCACCCAGCCCCTTGGCCTTCCCGGCTGGCCACCAGCCAGGCAGTTCCAACACAACGCAATCGTACAGCCCTGGCACGTCACTCACCCCAGCAGGGGGTAAGAAATCATTTGGCAGGCCAAAAAGTGCCGAGCCAGGATCTCCGCTCCTCCGTAGAGCCCTCTCTCCCGACCGCCTTCATCCGAGGAGTGCAGAGTGCAAGGGCAAGACGACGTCTGCCTCGATATCGCCACTCTGCAACCCAGCCCCCAAAGTTGTGGTGTCGAGTGCACCAAAAGTAACAGTCACCTCGCAGGCTCAGCCAATGACCACCATGACAAAGGTGACCGCGGAGGCTTCAGTGATTGATGGATCTGATCGTGCAATGACCACGAAACCTCCTGAGCACCCAATCTCCTTCAGGACTAACACCAAGGAGTGGACCCCGGATAAATCCCGGTGCAGTGGTAGTGGTTTGAAAGATTCGACAGATGACTCTCGGGAAGAGGCTCATCTCTCGGATCACTTTTCCCGTGCGTGTCACGTGAAGGGGAGCGAGGGAGGGAATGGAAGCTCATCCAACCAGGAAAGGCCTTTACACTCGCCTCAGCTGGAGTTTGTGAAGGGAGAATTTCGACCAAATCTCCCGCTTGCCTCAGTGAATGTGGGCTTGATGGTTTCATCGGATCGGTCCTCTCAACCATTGCCTCGGATTGCCGAAGAGAAAGATTCACCCACGGGCCTGAAGGAAGATTCGTCTCCTGTGAGAGATAGCCATCCTCGAGAGTTAGGTTACTGTGAAGAAGAAAGTAAGTTGAAGGGTGTACACCCTAAGCGATCAGATTCGACAAAGAAGAAGTCAAAAGGTGAGGGTAAGAGCTCCTCAGAGAAGAGTAAAGGTGATGAGAGAGGGGTCAGTGAGGATAAATCTAGTGCAGCCACGAAATCAGATTCAAAGGCTCGACGGAGGAATAGAAGTGAAAGTCCAAAAGGGGTAAAAGTGACCAATGATGCCAAAGGAAATAGACAGAGAGGAAGTGATAGTGAGAAAGAACTGGGGGAGAGTAAAGACCCAAAGAAGGATAACGCAAAGTGGACAGCACAAGAAAGAAGAGATTTATATAGAACTGTGTCTAATAAAGATTAGAGTAATAAACTAGTAATGCAAAGATTATTGTGCTGCATTTTTTTCGAATTCAAAGATTATCATGTAAAAATTTGTCATTTAAGCCAGCCCAGTTCCTGGTGTTTCTCATTCATGTAATGACTTTACACATTATCATTGTGATCCATTGACCTTACATTGTTGTACAAATGTACATATATCTTGATTGTGCTCTTTTGTCATTCCCAAGAGGTAAGATTTTTGTCGTGATATTGAATAAAATTGCTGTGCTAGCAAGTTAATTATGATTACTGGCCTTTATTTCTTTCTGTGATACAAACTTTCCAAGTGAATTTATTGTCTGGAGTCTAGGCTTTCCCGGGAATCTTCAGCCATGTGGCTTTACATTTAATTATTGTGTGACCATTTTGCAATCTTCCCTTCTTAGAGCATGGCATGGCCATATTAAATGATTCCTTTTTGTCATGGCCACTACAGGCATCCCCCGAGTTACGTAAGGGATGCGTTCCGGCAGACTCTGCGTAAGTCGAAATTTACGTAAGTCGAACCTTTGCCTTAGTGCTTCAGAGATTGCGATCGGCGCGGTGAAATTCTCTGCGGAGAAATACGCGGTAAATTCTCGATGAAGTTTCATTCAATTCACTGCGATATTCATGAACTATACTGCGTATTCTTACGTTATTAGATACAAAATCGATAAACATTAATATAGTCTGAGAGTTGCATCTCGAGCATTGCCAATCAAAATGCGTGATATTATTCCCAGAGTTGACCGATTGCGTGGATTCGGGAAAGTACAGTATCTCAACGCTACATTACTAAACTGATTACTTAAATTGATTCATTATGTTATACTGCGATCTAAGGGCCCAAAGAATGCATTGTCTACCTACCTATAGTCATTATATCTTCTGCCTTTTATATATTACGTTGATCGATGAATCTGGTGGTTTCACTGTCACAGTTAATACACGTAGGAGGAGAGTAGGATTACGAGTAAATAACACACAAAAAATACCAGTAAATTACTATATTCTTAGATACATTCACACGCACATACCCTCAATCTTTCACGCACGGAAGCATACTTTCATTCTCTCATATCTCAATAAAATAACGTGAAAATATCATCATTTGAATATTTACTTCGCTGGAAACATCGAAGAGTATTTCCAATGCACGAAGCTAATTAAAAGTGAGCTTTTATTCAGCCAACTCCGTCATTAACGTGAAATAAAGTTAGTGGGGAAAAGCTTTCATATTCATTTACAGTTGCACACAATATGAGAGAACGAGAAAATGCAGCTTAATAAAATTTTTCGCCAGAAACGTGTAAAAAATTACGCAATTAATATCGTGTGTCAACTTTTTCTTAACTTTTTCACGGCGTTCATTGCCAACACTCAAAATTTCAATGACGTTACGTGCGTAATAAACAATTCTTTTCCGCAATAAATATTTCTGCTTGAACTTCATTTTCTTTTAATTCCACAGATGGAAATGTCCAAACTTAAGGATACAATTTTTAAATAGTTGAAAGTCGGAGTTCGGGTGTGAATGCTGTATAACAAGTTGTATCGTACAGGAACTGCAAATTTTCACGTTGATTGCTGACTTGGGATTTATAAGCGATTTTTCTACAGAAATTAATGAAAATTCCTTCAAGGAATGACAAAAATGAGTCAATTTGTTATTTTTAGCACGTAAAAAACTCAATAACTATTCGATATATTTTCTACCATAGGTTGTACGAGCGAATATCTACTTCTTCGCGCTCGCATTCGAAAACTAACGTTATCATTTGATGTACGGTTATCGCTTACGTAAGTACGGATTTACGTAAGTCGAGACATACGTAACTTGGGGGATGCCTGTATATCAGTATCTTTGTAACCTTCTCTTTTTCTCTCAGTATAATTCATTGGTATCATATTTATTTCCTCTGGTGATTTTTATAAGTTTATCCTCTTTAACACTAGAAAAACCGGACTTGATATCCCTCCTAGAATTACCGAATGGAGTCGTCCTGATTCCTACCTTATCATTGTATGTTTTTGCGGATTATTTCGGCTTTTATTGATACATTTTTGTTTGATATGCGAAATTCGAAAGAATATCAGGTGATCGCGTATATCACGAGGAGTTAAAATGACTCCATCGGTAGTTCTAGTGTTAAGTACCTCCAAGAAACCAGTAATTTCTTCTTTAGTGGAAATAACGAAACTTAAGCGTAGGAATTTTAACAGAAGATTTTCATTGATTTAGAGAAAAATCGTGTTTGCATTGAAGACATGGGTAGATAACTTATGGCCCATATTATGATTAGTGAAGTGCTAATCGTCATAGGAGTAACTAGGCTACGCATTTCAAAATCTCATAATTGTAATTAAGATTTACCAAAGTTGTTGTAAAATACATATTAAATCTTTCGCGCCGTGGGATTCCATTTGACTTGATTCGATAGGTACTAATTTTATGTCCTAGCACAATGGAAATCTATGCACCAAAGCTATTTTTCCGATTCAAATTACTCCTATCGAGATCTGCTCAACCCCAGCCATTTCTCTCTTTTAAAAGGGCACTCATGATGGACAGGAATGGGGTGGCTTTTGGGAGACCTGGATCTATTTTACCTTCCCTTTCTATTGAAACGACCAGGGTAACCTTAGGCCCGCCGCTTCAAGAACGCAGCACACGCGGAAGTTAAACCAATCTGCTTTTGTAGCTCATTTTTCCAGTCGCAATGTGCAAGGCACGAATATTACTAAATGGGATCCTGAACACTGCCTCTGAATGTGTTGTCATCCACCGCGCATTTAAACGGATTTACAAAAGTCGTACTTGCGTCGCTGACGGAAAAAGCGATCCGAGTTTCACCGGGAAATAAGGTCTAATAAGGGGTTAATTGAAGTTTATGTATATGATGATGTGATCTATGATATTCCAGTGCCGTAGGCAGGAATTTCGTTCGGTGGGGGGTCCAAAACCAGGGGGGAACTTTTTAAATACAGGGTACTAAGTAGAGGGGTTTAAACTAATTTTAACACTTTTCATAATCGAGAAAACTTGATTTGCTAAATAATATTATGTAAATTTATAATTTTTCAATATTTTATTTTCTTTTATGAAGGAAAAATAATTGTATATTTATATTTTGGGGGGTCCGGACCCCCTCCCCTGGCTACGCCACTGTGATATACATAAATTTTCAATGCTATTTCTCGCAATTACTTGCATTTTTACTGCTAAATGTTCGAAAGAAGTGAATCGCATTTCATTCATCTCCGCGCCACAGGCATTTTTGAATAACGATTTAAATGGGATCGAAGTGAAAACAGAAATCACCCTTCTATGGGATGGCATTTGCCCCCCTCTATGCAGTCCCATTGGTGCAAGGTAGCACAGGCTGGGAAGGCGAAGTCCCACGTCGCCTCCGTGGACATATCGCTGTTTTAAGAATCCTCTGCGGTCCGAAATTCCCTATTTTCAAAATTTTACGTTCGCTCAAAATCGTAAGCAAACTAAAAGTAAAGAAGCAGACTCATCATAAATTTCGGCTCATTCCAGGCACGCGACAAGATTATTTTTACAGCGATCTTTTCATACTCGGTGAAAGAGGCCTCAGCAAACGGCCGAGGTAGTTTGAGGATCGTAGAAAATCTTAAAGCTGCTTTCAGAACCTTGGTTTGACGACATGAGTATCTGCAAATATGCTAGGATGTAGTTCTTGTAATTAGTAGTCGGTATGCTTCTGTGGTCGTCAAAGTGTTATCACCTCAGCGGATGGTGATACAACCGACTGGGGATTCCAGCAAAGCCGTAGCAAGGAACGGGAGGGTGCCTAGGTGTTCATCTCTCCTCCTCTTGATGTTGTGAAGATAGTCTCAAGTGAATCCCTATGGAATTTTTTCCTGGCTACGGCCATGGATTCCAGTAGTTTCTCCGTAGAGTTTATATTACTATATAAGTTTTTCATTCCTCGCGAAAGGGACGTGAACATGGTCATTTAACGTGCAATCTGTGACGGTACTTCTTTCTGAGGATAGAGTAACTCACTATGTGTTTCGGTTGAATTAGCTCAAGGTTCGCGGGTCAAACATATTCAGTCGATGAGGTGTCCGTACCTATTCGACCAGCATTACTAAGAAGAAATTACTTTGCCCCCGACGTTCCGACTTCCGTGTTGAATTACTGAGAAGGCGTCAAGGATGTCCTTCTAGTCAGACTCATAGCAGCTGTGGTCATTCTTGCGGGCACACTCTTATTTTGTTACTGGTGAATCGGGGAATGAAGTGTACTTATTACTTCACGCTGAAATAGTCGGACGCTGTATAATCAACGTTGAGGGTGGAAGGAATCTCCCAGGAGCCGCCTTGTCCTTCTTGTCATGGAATTCACAATTACTGAGGGTGAGTATGACATCTATTCATAGTTATTTGTGAAATTTCGTCATGTATCTCTTTATTCTTAAATATATGTTTAATTTTTGAGTGTCTCCCAGAACCTGTGCTCTTACGACCGAGAATAATTTAACGTTCTGCTAACCTTTATGCGGCGTAGAGGAAATGATCTCTTTAGAGTCTGTTTGTTTAGGCATTCATTGAACGGTATTAGCCCTTACACAAGGTCTGGACGGCGTTAAATGGGAGAAAATGAAAACAGAGTTGAAGAAATATCTGCGTAAATAATGTTTCAATGTAGTGTTAGAAATACCATCACGTCGTTGTACTAATTCTGGAGGAAGTAAACGGGGTGGTGGTCATCAGTGGCGCAGCGAGGGGGGGTTTTGGAGGATAAAACCCCCCCAGAGCTCAGAGAAATTTTCAAGTTTAATCCATTTTACTTAATTGGATCAGTATTACTTATAGAATAGTGTTAGAATTAATCAAATGTCCCTCAGAAAGCCGTAAAAATAGCCATTCTGAACCATTAGTTTTAAAGATTTTCTGGAGCAGGGCCCACGCAACTCCTGCTTACTCTGCGGGTATGCAATACCCCCACACCCTTAAGTATTAGTTGCGCCTAAAACCTCCCCTAGCCTTAATTCTTAGCTGCGCCCCTGGTGGTCATAAGATAATGTGCTTTGATTTTATTAATTGTGTTGCTATTGTCTTCTACAAATATCTCAATTTCGCCTTAACAGCTGTCTCACGCGCGTGATGATTTATGCAGAATCCAATGATTTATGCAGATCTTCGTTATGCAATGACCAGCTATTCGATAGGTACCAATTGTATGCCTTAGCACAATGGAAATCTGTGTACCAAAGCTATTTTTCCGATTCCAATGACTCCTATCGGGCTCCGCTCAACCCCAGCCAGTGCTCTCTTTTAAAGGAGCACTCATGGTGGACAGGAATGGGGTGGCTTTTGGAAGTCCGAATATTACCAAATAGGATCCTCAACACTGCCTCTAAATGTGTCGTCATCCGCCGCGCATTTAAATGGATTTACAAAAGTCTTACTCGCGTCGCTGACGGACAAAGCGATCCGAGTTTCACCGGGAAATAAGAATTCTGATTTACCTAGAAGCCCGAGCGATTACGGTTCCTCATCGTGAATGTTTTCGTTTGCATGTGTTGTAAATGATCAGAATTTAATTTTCTACTGAAATGCATGTTTGTATTACTTACGTGTCAAGCATCTTTACATTCTCGAGGAACTTCCTTTATTTTAGAGTTTTGGAAAATTTTCCAGCGTGCCGTTTACCGCAGGTTATTTTTTTACTTCACCCAGTACCAGTTTGTATGTCATTAATTTTATTAACGGTACGAGGGAGTTTCACGGTATTTTTCATATTTTCATATAGGCAGTTGCCTCTATTTCATGGTAATACTATATATTTACGTATAATTTGTCTGTTTGATCGATTTTGTGTCCTTTTTTAGTTCAAACCAAGTTGGTTTCAGTAAAAAATAATCCATTCAATACTTTAAACAACCAGTGAAACTATATTTTTTAAATTTACAATGAAGTAAACCATGTACTTCATTTCGGCTTTTTGTGTCTTTTTAATGACTTTTAGTGGTCCTTACGTAAGGAAGAGCTGGGTTTTAGATTCTTGAAACTTGGCAGATATTCTAAGGTTGCAATCTCAATGACATATGAAGTGAAACACTTTGCACTGTCCACATAAAAATTTATTAAACTAGCGTCGACATGTTTTGCTGCACTGCAGCATTATCAACACTAAACCAAGAAATTAACCATACCAATATAAATACAAAATTACACACTCGTAAACATTTGAGAAGGTGGGGTGGAAGGAGGGAGGGTTTGGGAATTTGAAACTGACCGTTGGTCTGGGGTGAGGTATGGGAGGGGGGGGAAGGTGACTGTTTTCAGGTGCTCGGAGGGATTTTTCCCCCATTCGCTGAGGCAGGTCAAGGAGCGGAGAATGGAAGGGAAAACATGGTCATTAATAATAATATCTTTCCTACTAACGGCCGAAACGATGTACAATTGTTCCCGAATGTCCATTTTTTCCCTTTTTAACCCGTTGCAGCATTTCTGGGATGAAATCAGCCCGGTGTCCATCTTCTAGGAGGTGAGCCGCGAACTGGGATTTCCCTTCCTTTTTATTCAAAGTCCCTCTTCTGCTCTGACCTTCACTCTTCTCCCCGTATAGTCTGTCCAATGTATGACGCCATACAATCTCCACACGTAAGCCTATAAATTCCACTTTGGTCCCTGATATCAACAGGGTCCTTTACACTAGGAAACAAATATTTTAGGTTCTTTCTATTGTGGAAGGCTGGTTTGATGCCAAGATGATTTAGAAATTTACCTACTCTTAGGGAAGCACTACCAATGTCATTTATTTTTCGCCAGTGAGCTTTTACAGGTTCAAATGAATAGATCTGCCTAAGGGAAATTTCTTTTTTCTTTTTCGCTACCATGTTGTCTATCATAGCCTCTGTGAAACCATTAGTAAGTAGCTATAGATTTAATGATGGTTAACTCCTTACAGTATTCCTCATTTGTGAGACTGTTTTCAGGTGCTAGGAGGGGTTTTTTCCCCATTAGCTGAGGGAGGGCAAAGTATCTGCCTCATCCATTCAATTTGTATTCTCAATGTTTTAAGCATCTATCATCACTCCGAATGCATAAAAAATCGTCACATACAACAGCGTGTTTCCCCTTGGTGCTCAGTTATGTAGGCGAGGTGATTGCCGGTTAATTGAAGTTTTCAAAGAAGAAGGACTGGTGAAACGGACTAGGTAACCAGA
This sequence comes from Ischnura elegans, assembly GCF_921293095.1. Lineage (NCBI taxonomy): Eukaryota > Metazoa > Arthropoda > Insecta > Odonata > Coenagrionidae > Ischnura > Ischnura elegans. The sequence continues at coordinate 90,144,360 of NC_060259.1, forward strand.
AAATAATGCCAAGTGAAGGAAGTTTCATGTATAAAGCCAAATAAATTCTTCTAAAACTAATACCGTGCTGTTAATATCTCTAGATGTGAAATAATAAATCAGCCTCAAATATCTGGATTAATTCAGGAAATAAATGTGCGTGAAAACATAGAAATTCATGAAAGACTCTCGATATTATGCGAAAGATTTTTTTATGGAAAAATCATCAGCCCATTAATAAAGCTAATGTTAAGTAGATTAATATCAGTAATATTTAAGTTATTTAATATTAGTGAAGATGTGGAAAGAAGACAAGGAATTCTCAATTTCAAGGTTGCCTTAGGTATGTATGTTTTTATACGAAATAGTACTAGAAGCCAGAGTTTATATTTAAAAAAATCAGGGATATTTCGGAAGCAAACGCTTCATGAAACCATGCCGCAGTAACTAGGTACGTTTCGGTTAGAACAACGATGAATATGGATTTCGGTGTGGTAAAAACGAAATATCTATCTTATGTAATTAAATGAATGGTATTCCTATGCGTGCGATTTGACTACAGATTAACAGTATAGGCAACCCGCAAACCAGACGAGTATCCCCTGTAGCATATCTCTGTCTACATGGCCGCCGGGCGGCGCAGTGGTGTCAACTCACTAGATACCTACGTCGCTCTGCGCATGCTCGGGCGGCGTCCGAAGACTTACATGAGGTACAAGCCACAGATATATACAATAGATTGGCAGTGCCTATGTTTTCCTCACGGTGGCGCTGAAGCCGGCCGGCAGAAGAATTTTGCGCAACTAGCCATCTTGCTTTCACCGACCGTTGCTCATGTGCCATTAACATACGTGTATTTGAGAGGCTACTTTTCCTGCTTTTAGAGCTTTTTAAAAGAAGAATGGTGAACCACTGCGTTATGTGGGGGTGCACATTTAAGTATACTACGAGGGAAAATTTTCCTGGGGGCGAAAATGTGTCTCTACACGCGTAAATAATAGATATAAGGAAAGCATGGTTTGCGTTCAGTAATGTCTCCGCTTCCATCTCACAGAGCATGAAAATATTTTCCAAAGCCTTTTTTTTGTACGTATCGCCACGAAATTTATATCACGTGAAGTGCAGGTTATGCTCTACCTTTTTAAATTTATTGTTGGCAAAATTCACATAGTTGTAGAAATAGCATCATGAAACTGTGACACGTTATTTTTGCTGAAATGCAAATTGCTCTCCAAAACAAATTCTAAAGGTGTGTGACGGAAGCGGATATTTACCGGAGTTTCTGAAAGCGATATCATTTCAAATGCAGTAGCTTCATATCTCTAGGATCGGTAATTAACCCCTCAAGCGCGCGGGCATTTATTTAAATACCATCCCAGCGGCCGGATGAGATTAAGAAGACTTCACCTTATTGGCATACTATCATTCAATAATTTATATCGTTCATAATATACGATCATTATCATTAAAATTTTTTGTAAACTTGCATAATGTAGTGCGCTACTATATAATAATTTTTCAAGCGTTTGAATAAATATAGGCGTTGAGTTTTTCGACCGAAGTCGTCAATGTGCTGGTTTAAAACGGAATTTCATCGAATCATTTTAAAAATTTCTGAAGGCCTAAAGTCGTTATGAATATTTTATTGGAGAGGGAAAGCATTTCTTCAAAAGATAGAGCAATTTGTTTTAATCTAAAATACAATATCTGGCGGAGAAAAAAAATTATATTCAGTAGGTCAGGAAGCGTACTGGGTACGCATGACGGCGTTGAGGGGTTAATAACATGTGCATTCTCTGTCTCGGTGTCTGTGTTTTGATGACGGAATCATCATGATGTTTTCAGTTGTGTTTTCTGTGTTTACCAAGAAAAGACTTTCTCCAGTTTCCATTATGTCATATACTTTCCGCTGTTGCATTATTACATTGTATCGGAATTTTATTTCCGTTGTAGTATTATTATTTATTTAGATATGTAGAGCGTGTATTATGCACCTTTAACTCTATCTGGAAACTTAACGAATTTCTTTCAAAAGCATAAGTTTTGACTTTGTTAATATCTATTGAGTGAAATTCCGAGAAACCGATCGCTTAAATAATGGTTTGCATGTGCTCGCGGTGAAATGACGCGGTCACATTAATTATAATTCAACCTTTCCATGTAGCACTTATCAGGTATTTGATCATTTTGTGGCTTCTATATAGAACATGGTGTCTGTTATAATCACTTATCCCGGTAAGATAGAAATTCTAATTAAAAACGTACCCCCTCATGATGTAAGATTTATATTATAGTCTGCTTCCCCTTCGAATATTATAACAACATGAAACTGATTATTGATGATCATGGATCAAATCGTTGAGTTTTTTAAGCCAATAACTTCTTTTCAAGTTCGCTATTGGGTGATCGTGAGGGGAAATCCAAAACACTGCCTATATAAAATAATGTAAATTATATTTCTGATGCTTAAGGATAGGAATTCAATCGCATTGACTCTTTACGACCTCAGAAAAGCATTTTACAGCACCAAGCAGCATGCCTTGCTCAGAAAGTTAGATCATAATGGGTTTAAATAGGTTGAATCAAATTTAATTACGTAATATTTTTGGCCCGATTACTTATGGCAGTGAAAGGTTAGGTAGCATTGCTCCTACGTTTTTCGTCTAATTGACAACTCTAACTGAGCAACAACTCTTTGACAACAAAAATACAGTAAGTGGAAGCATCAAACCTTTGGAATTTTCGAATTATTTTGTTTGAATAGTGTGACAATGTCGCTGGTAAATCTAATGGTGAACAATACCATGTATTCACGATTGTAGGCTACCTTCCTACACTAGCAGACGACGTAGTTAACCATTTTCCCCATCTGCTACGCCCCTTCTACATTTGGGACACAATATTTTTTTTCGAGATAACTCATGCATATGGATTCCAATTCCATAATATTGAGCAGGAACCGAATTAGTATTAATCTTAGCTCAGCTTATATTACCAATTTCATAACTTCGTCACGGTTATGTTCCGCTCAAAGATTGGTTAATTTACCACGTAAGTGTCAAGATCGGTCCCTTTCTTTTTAATTGGATACATCTTAAACGAAAATGACAACGTTTTCTATAGTTCATAGCCTTAATCAATGCGCCATTATCTTTCACAATGTAATTTTCCTCCAGTTCCCTACTTTCGCAAACGCATAGGTCGGTGAAAGCAACATGGCCGCCAGCAGAAAGGCATGGCTTCACCCCCCCCCCACTCCCATTGCCAATCTATTGTATATATCTGTGGTACAAGCTTAGACGCGTCATAGCACCAGCATCCCCCACCACTACCACTCTTCATACAACTGCATGATGATGGATTGGGACGTTCTGGCCAGCGCCCCGCGGCTACAAATGCGAACTTCTCGCGCTATTTTTGCCTGTTTTTCCTACATTTTCGATGTATGCGAATGAAAACACCTTGGTTAATAGATGTATAATTACAATGGAATGGGTATTTAATTTTTTTTCCCTTTTCAAATCTTTGGGAGGGGCGGCGTCCGAGAGACCTAAAGGGCAAGCCGCCACTGAGAGCCTCCTCACCACGGCCAGCGCGAGCCACTTCTGGTTTTGCGTTGCGCTCTAACTTCGGATGTTGCGTATGCCCTAGTCAGTGGCGTATATTGATGTGATTCATCCTCTATATCCACTCTTGAGGAGACCCCATTTGTAACCCTAAACATTGTTTTGGCACCAATGCAGAGCGTGACCTCATTGACGAAAGGCGATTGCGCCACTCACGACGCGTCGCGACGATTCAGAAACATTCTTTCCAAGCTTCTGAATGTACTCGAAGTACCTTGGGTGATTTCGTCCCGACGAGTTTTTCCCCTCGTTACGCCTCACGCGCACTCTTACCATGAGTGTTGAGCAATGTCTCAATATGATAGATCGATAATTATTGGGGGGATGGAAGGATCGATTTAAGGCTAGGTTTACTCATTTTAAATAAAGGCAACCCATAGAATTTTATATTTAAAAACTATCGGAAGATTCCTGTTAAAGTTTAAAAGGTACAGTGTAGACTAAAGCATGGCTTTGCATTTATTAGTGGTTTACTGTTTAGTAGGTTTAGGTATAAGTAGTTTTGCTTTGGTACATGCTTGGAATTCGTGCTCATCTCTCGTGGATACAGTGAATTTCTATTATTGAACTGGAGGAAAAATTGATGGATTTAGATGTAAAAGTACCATAATTAGATTAAAACGAGGCGTATTGTGCGAAATAAACATTCGCAGCATTCCTTCTTCTGAGATATGATGCCAGTTTTCGAATAATGTCTATAGTGTAAGCAACTCAAAGAAGCAAAATAAAAAAGGCCTGCACGGAATTCATTGCTTTTCTTATATGAGCCATTCATAATTTATAAATGAGGTGAAAAGTCTGTCTCATAAAAATCCTTCCTTAGCTTTACTATGCATGACACATGGAAAAGATCCTGAACAATTCCTTTCTGTGGGCAGTCGGTTTCCTAAGTAGTTACGTTCGTACATTCTTTTTTTTAAGTAAAAAATTAATTTGATATCAGAAATGCTTATCGTTCAGTACTTAAAGAGTTGATGAAAACGGTCTTGTAACGGAATATGAGCGATTATTGATTGCAAAGATACGATATCGCTCGGGTCTCGGACCATGTGTCAGTCGTGGATTTGCTTGTTTTCCATCTGTCTTGCTGAGTAGCACGATACATATTCATTATACCCCCTGAGTCGCGAAAAAACAACTTTAGGCGGTAAAATTAATTTTTTCAATGCGAGCCTTGATTATAAATTAGTTTTTGAACGAGGTTTTTATAGGAACTTTAATCCCTTCTTAACTAAAATATTCCCATTTTTGGTGAAAATTTGAGTACGACTTAGTCTCGTGACTAAGTCCACTCCCACATCTTCTCCAAACTCAAAAACCTCTGAAATTCATTATTAGTGAGAGTTCACTTCAGGAGACGTGCTCCTCAGAAGGGCCTTGCCCTTGTAGGTCAGTGTAATTTGCTGTGTTTTTGTTTTTCATCATATTTTAAACGCCACAGGTTGACCTTGCCTTTGATCATATGCCCAAATTTCAATCTCCTTTGAATAAAGTTTTGGTTAAAATCCGCAACCTTCTGAGACCATAATTCAATACTGCTTTTATGTGGCCCATGAAATCTACAATGGAGTTCGAACAGATAAAAATACCACTATGGTCATTCAAAAGACTGAGAATAATACTTTTACCTGAATTCACAGAACAATAATTTGTTCAATATACAAGTTTCAGTGAAATGACAGGGAAAATATTAGAAGGGACGAAATAATCATCAGCTCGTTGTTTTTTCTTTTCCACATTAATGGTACTGATTAAGTGGTTATTTTCAGATAACGTAGTAGCATACAGAGGAGCTTGCTTGTATAATGATAACGAGGCCCTGGCTAAAGGCCTCCAGCAAATCATTGAGTGGTCTAAGATATGGTAACTTGTGTTAATTTTGGATAATTGCTCATTAATGAAATTTTGGCAAAAATAATGCCCCCTTTTTTACGTTTTTCAGCTCGGAATGAATTGAAAACGTGGAATCCATATTTCGTGCATCGAACCTTAAAGGCCGAATAATCCATGATTTTGCCTGCCTACATATCCATGAAATGAAGAATTGTATCGTAACTTAGGATTTGTGAAGATAATAGGGTAGTTTCCTTCATCAAAGAAAACGAAAGGCATTGATTGCGATTCGTTACCCACCATTAGTGTATTCATAATACACAAATTATTTGGTTTATGAAATACCGGTTTAGACGAATGGCAAGGGTCAAATTTTATCCTCATTTGAAAAAGGCCAGATTGGCGCCCATGCGATGCCACTCCACGTGACGTCACAGGGACCCAGTTATACGAGTAGATAGGATTTTTACATCGTCTGAGGTTACCAATGCATGCATGAGGCACAGAGCTCAGGGAAACATGTCTTAATAATCACCTATTAAAACTGGCTAAGGTTGGAAAGATTTCCTCGTTTGATAAGGTATTAATATAATCCTTATTTAAGCCAAGCGCTACCAGCTAGCAGGGTACTCGGCTACCCGCTAGCAGCCTGCGTCGTATCAGCGCTCAAGCCTCCCTCAAGGTCACCTCACAGGGTGGCAGCGGGAACGAGAAATACGTCACACGGAGAGATTTCCCGGCATTCATACTTACTCGTCGCGTTTTCGCGCGCTTGAAAATTTTAACTTCTCATTTAATCGCGAAAAATAGATATCGTCATTTAAAAATCTAAAAGGGTGAAATATGTACTCCAGGAGTAATAATCTTTCGATTTAGGCAATTAAAAAATAATAGGAAACCACCCTATTCTTGCGAAGGGTGATCGCAATGTCCATGAAACAGGATTCTTTTCCCTCTGAAGGAGTGCGCTGCCAGTATTGGATATCCCAAACAAAAATTGGAAGAGGTGGATGAAATCTATTATTTGGAAAGCAGGATAACTATCGATGGGAGAATCAAGAAAGAAATGATCAGCAGAATAGCTCAGATGGAGAGAACATTTCACCAAAATAAATATCTAATTAAGGCGGGAAATTTAAACAAAGGAGTGAAGAAACAGTTTATCATAACTTACATTTGGAGTATGCTTCATGCTATATATACATTTTCCCTCTGTCTTCTAGTTTTTCCTGTATTTCTTGCTGTGTCTATTTCCTGTATTACTTAAGTGTCAATCCTTATTTTTCGCTGCGGTCAACAAAGTTTGGAGACATCTTTCACGAATCTATCGACCACTTGGGTAATGCAAGGAATATTTAACTTAAAATTTGAACGTTGCTGAAACGATTTTTTTCATTTCCGCTGTGGTAAGGTCAGATATAACCGGAGATACCGTGTTCTCTCCCCATTTATCTTCTGCGGGTAATCCCATGCGTCGAAATTTAAAATCTGACAGTTAAAAAAATCTCGAGTTGGTCGTTACACGCGTGATCTTGCGTGCTTCTAATGTTTTTTGGCCCATCCCGCTCATTAGCTGTAATAGCAAGCAGTACATTGTCAGGGTGACCGAAAAATCCGTTGCTTTGAATAACCGGATATATGATTGCTTTCCGCTGTTTCGACTGGATTCTCAAACAGTTGATGAGCCTCCACAAATGCACAGACCCATCGTACATGAAATGATTCTGGTTTACTAAAAACCAAACAGGCGTGTAAACATTTTGAGTGAAAGTTTTTAGATCTATAATTTGGCGCTTGGATTTTTGGTGGACACTGAGAGCTTCGGTAGCCTATTGGCCGTTTTAAGCAAGCGAGAATGGGCAAATTTTTTCAAATTCTCGGAGGAAATTCTTACAAACACAGCATTGGAATTTTCCAAAAGATACCGCTGATCAATGCTCAGCGTATTTAAGTCAATTTCGGGAATCAGTTTTGATGGTATAGTTTCCAACTTGACAGCATCGTGACGGTGGCATTCTTGAATCAATGAGCAAATGAATCCTCAAAATTAGGCCCCTAGTTCGCCCTCCCAATTCTTATGTCGCAATGCTTAGTCCCATTAGTGCAATTAGCAAATAGATCACTACCAGGGACGTTGGAATTGTGCTTGTGATAGACGGATGAAGCCCCCTCTCTGGGCGGTATTCACTTCGTATAGCCATATCCAATAGGGTAGTTTCCTTCATCAAAGAAAAACGAAAGGCATTGATTGCGATTCGTTACCCACCATTAGTGTATTCATAATATACAAATTATTTGGTTTTAGATATACCGGTTTAGACGAATGCCAAGGGTCAATTTTATCCTCATTTGAAAAAAGCCAGATTCGCGCCCATGCGATGCCACTCCACGTGACGTCACAGGGACCCAGTTATACGAGTAGATAGGAGTTTTACATCGTCTGAGGTTACCAATGCATGCATGAGGCACAGAGATCAGGGAAACATTTCATAATAATCACTTATTAAAATTGCCGATGGTCGGAAAGTTTCCTTCTTTTGATAAGGTATTTTTAATCCTTATTTAAGCCAAGCGCTACCAGCTAGCATGGTACTCTGCTACCCGCTAGCAGCCTGCGTCGTATCAGCGCTCAAGCCTCCCTTAAGGTCACCTCACAGGGTGGCAGCGGGAACGAGAGATACGTCACACGGAGAGATTTCCCGGCATTCATACTTACCCGTCGCGTTTTCGCGCGCTTGAAAATTTTCACTTCACATTTAATCGCGAAAAATAGATATCGTCATTTAAAAATCTAAATGGGTGAAATATGTACTCCAGGAGTAATAATCTTTCGATTTAGGCAATAAAAAAATAATAGGAAACCACCCTATTCCTTTTGAATTTGGTGTATCTGCTTTTACTTTTGAAAAGGAATCGAAAATCGCATATTTTTATAACTTTTGCCGATCCTCCTGCGGGAGAGGCATACCCCAAAAAAGGGAACTCCGGTTCTTCAACTAACGCCACATATTCCTCTCTAACCTTTGATAAGTCCTCTTGCCAGTTTTCATCAATGTATATGCATTGTCTTTCATTCCATCAAAATGGAGCCATTTGATCACATTCTTTGATTCCTTTCTTTTGGTTTTCACAGAATCTAACTTTTTTTTACTGTCTACATAAATAAATCCATCCAACCTTGGATGTGTCTTTCGAAGTTATCATTTTTGCGTCAGCTTGTTTTGTTTTCAGCTTGTCAAGTTGCGCGGGCGATCGTTGATGCTACTCTGATTGACACGCCGCACAGTGGTCCCAAATCGAAAAAAGCTGGCCAAATGTCATTTTTTATACTCTTTTCGAGGAAGTTTTGAATTATGTATTCAGGTTCTACAGGATATGGCCTATGATATTTCGTACCTGATAGGTCTGAGTGATTATTATGTTGACCTGTGTAACCCGTCAAACATGGGCATGTTCAGCCAAAAACGCACGAGGCGTAGAAATATTCGATTTTAGGGTAATTCAACTTAATAAATGACTATTTTAATTTCATGGGATTCATCTGTCAATTTTAATACGGTAAGTTTGCATATTTTTTCACAATATTATAGTATTTTTTGACCGTTTCAGAATTTCTTATAACAATATTTAATTATTTATAATGCTAGCTATTTTTGGGCCTATTATTGGTAAAATATGTCGATATGGTTTTGTGATCCTCCGTGCTCCTCGAAGATTCCTATGCAGATTCCTTGGAAAGAGTATGTACAACAAGATGGAGAAAAAAAATCTTGCCTATACCTGCCTATCCGACATCTAGAGGATTTTAAGTTGAGCGGTGCACCGCTCCGCTGAGGGCGGCTGGCTGGCGGCCGGCGGAAGACCGAGTGGCATTATCGCTCAAATATTCCTGTATCGGTTGTCGAACTTGCAGAGTGTGTACTTAGCATAATTTTACATCCTGTAAGATTACATGCATCAAGTGCTTCACGCCTATCGTATGCACATTTCTCGTTTGTGTACTCTCCTTCAAATATTCATGAAACCAATGAGGGCCAGTTTTCATGCTCTTAATGAGAAAAATTATGAGTGATCAAAAGCGACTACATAAGTCACTATGCGACAACCGTACAGTAACTACAAGATGCATTTCTCTGAAAACTTTCCTCATATTTTTTTAATGAAGATGCTGTACAGCGTTGTCAGCACGTTATTCCGAATTAAGTCTTGGCGCTAAGAGAAATAAATGCTCCTTAAAGCCAAGAATTTTTCACAGGATCATTTTAACTGCCCATAGATGTAGATAGGATGGAATTTGGAGGGAAAAATTCGTCTATACCCACCAAGGGTGCGTGCATCTTGCAAGTGAATTTTTTTCTCATATAATAACGGAATGAGGATGACGGCCTCCCTCACCAGAACCATTGCATGGATGTGGTGAATATTTCCCACTCAGTTTTATTTAATGATTTTCTTGTGTCCGAAATGTGTTAACACGGCTAACTCGAAAAGCTTCTCCTGTCCAGATAATTAAAGCACTTAGTTTGACAATGTTAGGCATTCAAATTTCAGGATACGCCGGAAACTCAGAGGCAAGTCTATATAAGCTTGTATATCTTGTATTTAATGTCAACTCATAATTTCCAGTTTTTATTGGTTAAAAATAGACAAATTTTTGAAATCACGTTCATCGTTTCAGCCGTTAATACAACTGTTAACTGTGAATTACGGGTGCCGAAAAATTTTCGTATCTTGCGGTGTACAATAAAAACACAGAGAGGAAAGAATATTCATAAGCGAAGGAGGAATATGTCGTGGAATATTTGGAAACAAGATTTCGACTGAATGAAAAAAAGGAAGCTAAAAATATTCTGACGCGCTCCATGGGAAGAATTTTTTCCCGAAATACCAAAAGAAAAGGAATCAAAGTTCGAAGACGGATGAGCATTTCAAAGGGACGTTCAAAAGCTGGTTGCAGAAGGAATTGTAATTCCATCCAGAAGAATATCAATATCTCCCTTTCGCATCTAGTGTGTACAAATGATTACCTTGTATGCACAGTCGGCGAATATATGCAGTATGTAAAAATAACACAGGCCAACAAAAAAAAAACTTTTTTTTTGGTGCCGGGAGTTTTTGAGCTGATATTAACAATATTAGTGGTGCTGAATCCAAATATGATATCCGTTTTTATGTAACAGCTCTACCTTTTTTAGATACGGTGCATTTTATGATTATATTCTTTCAAATTTTTGATATATTTCAGAAAATATTTTTCAAATTTAAATCAATCTATAAATAAACTAATTCATAATCACTCTGCTGTATTTACTTTGAAAATCACCTTTATACCTTTGAGAAAGGGGTTGGGGAGGATTTGGCGTGTTTGAAGAAGGGGGAGACAGGCGCACAGAGCTGAGGCAGTGGGAAAAGATACAACTAAGGGATGTGGGAAACCCACGGTGGAAAAGGACCTTAGTCATAACTGTAGAATAACGACACGTGGGAAGAATCACAGAGAAGTGGAGAAGAGTAAAAAAGGGGGGATAGGGTAAAGGAGAGAACCTACAAACCATATTGACGACTGTTATTTTTGCATGGTAAATGTTTCGGGAATTAATCGAAACAATCGCCGCAAATGGAAATATCCAGATTTGCCTTCAGCTAAACACCCGGTACCCCATTCAGAAGAAATCCCGATCCTAATATTTCAGACATTACGAGATGTATGTGAGGATAAATATGAGCCTGATTCTATTGACGATAGTGACAGTGACTACGAGGCAGTATCAACAAATCCTCAACATCAATCAAGATGAACTAAGCAAACTTGTTAGAGAATTGAACTTACCGAAGGAAGCATCTGAAATACTAGCTGCAAGGATGCATGAAAAGAATCTAATGGAACAAGGTACAAAAAATTAATTTTTATCCCACAATTAAAAAGGATCTGCTACCCCTCTTTACTCAAGAAGACAGTCTTACATTTTTTTTAGACGTTTGAGGTCTTCTGAAAGGAATGGGACTACCGCAATATGAAGCTAGTGATTGGCGTTTGTTCATTGATAGCTCCAAGCGTAGTTTAAAATGTGTTCTTCACAATGTTAACAAGTTTGGCTCAATACCAATCGCTCATTCAACTGAAATGAAAGAAGAATATGATACAATAGTATTGGCCTTACAGAAGATAAAATACTAGGGACATCGCTAGGTGATTTGTGTAGATTTAAAATTGGTGAACTTTCTTCTTGGGCAGCAATTTAGCAACACAAAATATCCTTGTTTCTGGTGCCTCTGTGCTAGCAGGGACAGACAAACCACTAGATTAAGGAGTGGTCAAAATGAGAAAACTTAATTATTGGGTAAAAACATTATTGCTAAGTCTTTGGTGAACGGGAGAAAATCACCTTACCGCCCCTTCATATTAAACTAGGCTTAATGAAGCAATTTGTAAAGGTTCTTGACAAGGATGGACCATGCTTCGGCTACATAAGAATAAAAAGTGCCGCAGATAAGTTAGTATAGAAAAACTTAAAGCTGGTAGTTTTTATGGGCCACAAATCAGACACAGATGGGCCACAAAACTGCTTTTGTCAAGCCATTGAATGAGATTAAAAAAAACAGTTGGCTTTCATTTGTTGAGGTAATAAATTTTTTTCTGGGAAATCACAAGCGAGAGGAATTATCTTGAGCTGGTAAACAATATGTTCACTAACTTTAAACCACTTGGATGTAATATTAGCATAAAAGTTCACTATACACAGTCACTTAGACTGTTTTCCTGAAAATTTAGGCGACACAAGTGAAAAACAAGGCGAATGATTTCACCAGGAAATCAAAACAATGTAAGATCGCTACCAAGGAAGATGGGATAAATATATGATGGCAGATTACTGCTGGTGCTTAAAACGAGACTGTTTTAACAAAGTGCACGCAAGAAAATCGCGAAAAGGAGCTTCCGTAGTGTTGAGTGACGTTTTTACGTCTTTTTTTTCTTTAAATTGTTTTATTTCAGTGAAAAATGTTACTATTTTATTCAATTGTATTGTAAAACTATTGTAATTGTAGGTGATTTAATATTCCTATAAATAAATCAAGTCTTTATATTTTGTGGGTTTTATCATTTATGTAATATCATCATATTGAACATTTTTTACGTAAGTAACAACATATCTGTATCTTGAAAACTAGAGCTGATAGGAAAAAACTAATATCATATTTGGATTCAGCACCCCAATTATACTTGGAATCAGCTTAAAAAGCTCCGGCACCAAAACCACTGTTGACCTGTGTAATCATTCATTACTCTCAATCATCATATTTTTTAAAGTGGAGTTTAAATTCAGGATGTAATTTCAGACAACATGAAATTACGTGTAAATATAAAATTATAATCAATAAGTAAGAAATATTGGACCCGTTTCCATAGTTTTGAAACAGATGCTTTATATGTATGAAATGTAATTATTAATGTGATTTGCAATTTTCATGACAGGTATCGATGAAAGACTAATCCATAGACTTTCAGTGATATTAAAATCTCTATCCTGCGGCTATGAGATAAATAATGAAGCCTTCAGCCAGTATTGCATGGAAATAGCTGAGCTTTACCTCTATGGTTGGTATTATATGCTGCTCATGGTACATAAAGTGCCGATGCATGGAACAGCATTAGCCAAAGAATCCTTTCCTACAAATGAAGTTTTAACGGAGGAAGCATTGGATGCCAGGAATATAGACATGAGGAAATTCCGAGAGCAGTGTACAAGAAAATCCTCAAGAATGTAAAATTATGAAGATATCTTTCGAAGACTACTTTTAATATCTGAATCATACATTTTAATTACATCAGGATTTCCAAAAAACGAGGTCAGCCTATCAGGTGAAGTGAAAATTTGCTAATTTTAAGTGATTCGTGGAGCGAAAATGAGTCCGATGGGGTGACATCGGACGACGATTCTTTTAAAATTCGTTTTTTGTGATACATGAAAGCGATTTTATCGCAATTCAAACATTATATTCCTCAATGTTCTTAATATCAGTCATTTTATTTAATCTAATGTGACTTATCAAATACATGGAAGCCAAAAATGAATGAGTGTGAGCATTTTTTCCGATTTTGGTATCTCACCGACGACGATGATGGTCGCGGGTTCGAATCTCACCGATTTCATGTCGTATATTCTATAATACGTTTTTACTACAATTTATACATCTTTTACCTTAAAGTTATACTGTTTTAAGCTCTCAATGAACACCAAGTTATCGCCAATGGCAATGACATCTATAAAATTCACTAACTCTTGGTTAACTATGTGGTATTCCATTATTTCCTGGATATAGACAGTTACTTATACCACTTATAATTATAATTAGCGCCTGATGATGATGATTACTCATTGAAACCCGGGTCGCGCTCTTATAAAATAAGTGGTATAAGTAACTGTCTATATCCAGGAAATGACATCTATATCGAGATTTTCTAAAAATTGTTTAAATAATAACAGCTAAAAATGCTAAAATGAAGAGATATCGTAAAAATAATGCCAAAATCAGATTCAAATGATCAAAATTAGTAAGGTACTTCCACTTTTGTTGCTAATTTAGGTAAAATTACGACGTTATTAATTTTGGACAGCTTTTTTCGATTTGGGACCACTGTGCGCCGCGCCGCACAATGGAAACTCGATTTTTCCGTTTTTTCGAAAATTACGTATTTTAGATTTATTTTTGACTTTACGCCGCCAATTATATTCGTAAACTAACTTTTCAATATAATAATATAGACATTGTACTGTCATAAAATATAGATTTCAACCTTTTAGAGATGTTGATGATTGCTGTAGAATTATTTGAAGAGGAGTAATTTTTTTTCGGAAAAATTCGCATAAATGTTGAGTTATAAAAAAATTGACGTCGATTTGCGCGAATTCGGCTATTGGTGACAATAAATTACAGTATTATAAAGATATTAGTAAAGAAATCAGCTGCAAATCTGTGCGAGTCAGCGAAAAACAACGATTTATGTTCCTAGCCGCGGTAGACGTGAGCGTCGACACGCTAGCATCAGCGCAGTGTAGGCACATGGTAAAATGTGTCTCCCAATGTTTCATGGGCCAGAATCACAAAAATAAGAATTTTAGCATTTTAAAACCTATTTTATACTTTGTAATCATCCAAACTTTAGCTATGTGTGGACCAATAGTATAATTTCGGAACAATTTGAATTAGGTTAAGCGCAGTTAGGACGCTGGGAGAGGAGATAAAATATTTTCTTCGATCGCTTCTCTGAACGACTTCAATCGCGTTTTGGTAATCTATTGAAGTAAATACGACAGGCAACATGCACTGCTACTGGGAAAACCCACTACCGGCTTCCCTTTCTTTCAATCCGAAGTGGCAAGAGACCCGTTACCCGAACACGCGCTTAGGGAAGTGGGAAGGGGTCCTAAGTTGGGACATTTTACTATCTTATAACTTAGTGCACCACCCAACTTGAGTTTATTGCTATCCTAGGGGCGGTCTTACCTGCAAGTGAAGCTGCACGTGTTAATAGATTAGGTCTTTACCCTCCACCCGCCTCCTTTTGGACGGGTTGTATTGCAGGTCCGCCGCTAGTATGCATTTTCGCACAAAATCTAAACATTTCACATTTCTCTTTACGGGGTCTAACCCTACTCCTACAAGTTATCCAGGAGAATACCCACATTTCCATGGGCAAAGATTTCTCCTCTTTTTAACCCCGTCCAAATATCGGTCGTAACATTTTGGTACCCTTCAGTTTCTCCTTTTCTGTCGATGTGAACACATATCCATCGCTAATTGAGAAGTCCTATTTTGGCTACAGTTTTTGTGATTTACAGTCATCTCCCAAAGACGTTATAGTGTTGTGATAGCTAAACAAATTGCGAGCTATTAGTTCCTGACGACCACAGAAATAAGGATTAATGAGCAGGTGTACTATGTGTCATTTATTACCGTTTCTAGTCTCCGTTTTTTAAAATTGGTCTGAGACGAGGTACCGAACTAATTTTTCATATTTTCCCTTCTATTTGATATTTAAACTTTGTAGAAAGAAGACTGTTTTGTAGCTTTTTACAAACCTCTGTTTTTATTATTGACTGTCAAAAATGTCATGGACATTTACGCGGCGAGAACTGCACGAAAAAATGCCGGAGAAAAAAGAGAAAACCATAGTTGCTCGAAAAAGGAATTTGAATGCATATCTAGAGGGTTGTTTCAGATTACACGGAGATGAGGAGGCAAAACTTGAGCTTATTCATTTTTTGAACATGAAATTTTTTTATTCCGACGAGAGAAGATGGCGAGCTAGTTCACGATCAATCTCTCTTTTTGGAGAGGAATGGCACCTGGTTGGACAAAATTGTTGATTTCCCAGATGTATTTCGCAACCTTCCAAGCACCTCAGGTTCGTATTTTCCTATTATTCTAATGGTGACATGGGGTCCCCTGGGATATTGCTCTAGTAGTCTTACTTTTTAACAGGTACTTCCGATATAAAAACGGGTAGGCCACTTTTTACTACGCGCTCCAAAATTAGGAAAACGAAGTTGCTTGAAGTCAATTAATTTTAAGGAGTAGAAAAAAGTTAATCTGTCAATTCTCAATAATTTTGAGATCTCTGTCTTGCGGATTTTTGATTTATCCGGTAAAATTTAAAAAGTTTTGCTTGGATACAGCGGAAAATTTTGTGAGACATTATTGATGGTTTTACATGCCACCCACGGAGCACAAAGTATTAATACATGGTACAGATGTCATCGAGTCGGCTCTTCTTCCTATTGGAGGACTATCGCAGGAGGCCCAGGAATCTCGCAATAAAGATATTAGAAAATATCGCGAGCATCATTTATACATATTTTCGGAGACTGATCCTAACATCGGACCCTTTTATTAGCACATTAGGAACTGACTGAACAAATGCCGGGGCCTTAAAGATCTTCCGCAGGAGGTTCGAGATCTCTTGGTCTTGCAAGAGTCTCAAAATTCTGCGAGCGAATGCGAAGAGGAGGACGGGTGGGATTCAGAAGAATCTGATGATGCATAATCATAATACATCATTGTAAGTTTTAAGGCATTAACCATGCTAATATGAGAATAAAAGTCACTTAAATACTATTTTGACACTTATTTAATAATTACTTTTAGTCCATACAGAAGAACCTCAAGAAATCTGGAAATCACATCTCTTTAACGTGAGTCAATGAACCCAACTACTTTTAGCCGTTTTTTTGTTTATTGACTAATTTCAAAGATAATTACCTCATACTTTATAACTAATTATCATTCATTTTCATATTTTATCATAATTTGCGTTTTTCTATGCAATCAGCGTTACAATTAGCCAGTTAATAAGTCAAAGTTCCACGATATCGCCTAAAATAATGGTTTTTTCGCAAAAATAACCACAGAAATGAAAATAGCATGCCAAATTACATCAAGAGAGCAATTTTCAAAGACATACATCGAAAATCTGATTTTTGTCCAACTTTTTCGCGATCCGGACCACTGTGCGCCGGTTCTTACATATACTTTTACCACAGTTGGCAGGTGCATTTTCCCCGCAGAAGGTCCAGGTTGATTTTCGTCCCTAATATTCATTTTATGAGGAAAGTAGAGACACAAACCGGTAGATTTCTCGTCTGTTTAATTTTCTTCGGATGAATTGATGGAACAAAATTTTTGATGCTGTTTTTCCTGCAAGAATTGACGACGTTCACTAAACGCTTTCCGACGATTCCCTATTTAGTTTTTTCCTCAATTATAGTGTTTATGTAGGATTGAATCCAGCAGCCATCATCTTTAAGTTTGTCCGCTGGTCTCTCAAAAATGCTTCTTCGTTAGGCGGACCTTGCGCTTCTTCTTGCACTTATACGCACAAATATCGCATGCTTTTAAATTTTCCTTTCAATTTGTTGAGTTTTGTTTGATAATATAACCTTCTTTTATTCAAACTTCCCCGTAAACAGCACTTAAAGGCCTTTATAACAGAGGATTAACATAGTACAACTTTTGGCCTATTCACATTTTTCAGTAAGTTTTACTTAGTACTTCCTATGGTACAGCAAAATGCATTTGGTCACAGACATTATGGAAGAGAAGAGCGTCTCCAAAGTTCTCACACCTTTCTAGCCACTCGAGTGGCCACTTCATAGATCGTAGGCTCCTTGAATGCGTTCTAGGATCTAAAAATATCGCGAACGATACAAAAATATTTCATTACTTCTCTAAAGGCCGTTTTACACGGTACACGGAATTGCGCAATCTGACGTACGTGCGAAGGCGCAATAAAAATTGCGTCGTGTAAAGCGGTGAATTGCTAGAACACATGCGATAATGCGTGGATGCGAGACGGCAAAATAGCCCCTGTTCTAATTTCGTTCATGCATTCGCGCAATTCCACGCCATTTTAGAAATTAATGCAGCTCTAACCTGCGCAATTCCGTGTACCGTGTAAAACGGCCTTAAAAGTTGGTAACGTCGACGAGACTCCAAAAAAGGGACAATTGGCCTCACTACGCGGTCTTTTTTTACCTTCTGCCATCTTCCGAGTTCTATTGACAAAGACGAGCGCCCTCCTTGCAGCACACGCAGGTTGACTGTTGCTGTATCTGGGGCGTGGGAGGGGGAGAAGTGAGCGGGGAGGGGAGCAGCCTGCCGCTCTTCCATACGCCGCGCTGCGTGGGCGTTGAAATTTTTTCTTTTCGGACGCGCTCTCGAATTAGGCATATGGTGGATTTACGGTGGCAGATAAGTCAAAAAGCACGAAATTTTGGTCCTAATTAACCTCGACAAATTTTTTGGGGAATACCCATAAAATATTAAATTTTCCGATTTGTGACTCCCCCCCCATAAATGGCATTTGAGCGAGGGTCAGTCAGTTTGCTGTACGCACCCGACACTAGAAACAATTAGCTGAAATCCATATCATTTATGTGCTCCTCCGCATAAATACGAACAGTACCAATGGAGCGGATTGCTAGGACCAACTGCCGATGTGGTCAAATATGTGATGGGGCGTACTCACTGAAAATTCTGCTCGAATTAAGAAGGTTCTATTGCAATTGATCCCTGCTCCGCTTATTAAATTATCCTTTTGGGATAATATCACGATTTAATCCAGTATTAAAAATATTATCTTACCATTTTAAGAATTATTCTTTTAAGAGTCACTCAATTAGTGTTTTATCCGAATGTTTTTTTTGGATAGGTTAGAGTAGAGCTCACCCCAGACAGGCATGTAAATTCACGCACTCAGGGCTGTGGGCGCCAGTTTTTTCCCTGGGACACCTCGTAGTACGAGGATTTTGGTTTGGTGTGTACGACAGCTCCATATTATCAGAGTAAAACTGTTATTTCCTAAGTATCCTGCTCTACCAACTGATTCCATCGATTTCTTCGTTGCTTTTGCTCACGTTCGCGAAACAATCGTTCATTGTTTCGCGAACGCTCTGCCCATTTTTAAGGTATGACTAGGAGACTCGCTATGTTAGGATATCACTGAGAAATTTCACAGCACCAGGGTTTTGTCTTAAACTCAGCCTCCGCAATAAATAATGCAGCAAACTTTTTTTCTCAGTGAATGATTTTTTCCCCCCAATTTCAATATTATTTTATGGATATAAAGTCGAGTAACCACGTGAGGAAGCAATTTATATTGAATGGCGGAAGGAACCTATATAAAATTTAAAAATAAACATTAAATTTATACAACCTATGGTACCTCAAAACACTATGGCAACACTATTGTGTGGTTTTTTATTCCGCAAGAATCCACCTATAACTTCACCATTTACTTACTTTGGAAGATTTTCAGAGAAAATTGAAGACAGGCGTTTTTATGTAAAATTTTTCTCACGTTTGATCCTCTGTTCCTCAGTAACGGGTAGGATACATGTCAAATAAAGTACATATCCATATATTTCAATCGTTTTTTAGTATACCTGCGAAGTTTCAAGTTAATAACTAAAAAAAGCCATTTTGTAATTTTGTCCGGCTTTTTCTGATTTCCTCCCTCTGTGCTGCGGTCCTCACGCCTCTACCACTAAGATCGGGCCATTCGTATTATTTTAGTTTTAATGTGAGGTAATATGCTATGTTTTACTTATTTTGATGATAGATTAAAACTTTAAATTACATTTTCCATCTTTGTTTTCTTCCCTCACAGTTCTGGCAATATCTGCCAATATCCGCTTTGAAATTAAAATTATAGCTGTGGCACCCTAAGGAACACCTACTATTCATGGATTTCATACTTGGATAGAAATACTCTTTCATTTTAAATTGATTTTTAACGCTTAAAATGCCTCATTCTTCATTTCCATTATAAAACTAAAGTCATAAAATCAAATTAAAATATCGAAATGTGACGTGAATATTTGATTGAGGGCAATGTTTGTCGTCAGATCTGTGCTCTGAATACGCAAATTATTTGTTTTACCCAAAAGGGTAATTGACCTTTTCAGCATGTCAATAACACTAAACGACGATGTGAAATTCTTTCAAGTATACACTCATAGAGGGGATGAAAGAAGCATAGGTAACTGCTTCGTGCAGAGAAGGAAGTAATAAAAACTTCTTTACCTGTTCACTCTTTTTATGGTGAAAATTATTTACTTTCCTAACCTGACCTGATAATGACATATGCATTGGTGTGCATTGTAATTACTGATTTTCGCCTTATAAGAATGTTCTGCACAAAAACTATTGATTACCACAATTCAATGTCATTCAACTCATTTGTTCCGGTATATCTCGCAATTAATTCAAAGAATTCGGTAGATGGATGGGTAACATAAAATTGGCCACCATTCAACTCATTTCTCGGAAGTTAAAAGTAAGAAATCGCGTAATTTTCCCCCAGTTTTAATGAGTCGGTGACGTCATGAGATTTCTAGTTCATTTAATCGTTCCGGGATAACCGTTTACCGCTGGAAAGAGTTGCTCAAAGAAGTTAAATATCACCAAAGCGATCTTATACTTTTGTAGTCCCTCTTGTAGCACCCTCATATCAGATTTCCACCTGAGTAGACCCTTGATTACCGAATAGAAGATTGCATTTTACGGAAATGTTTATTATCGGAAACATCAAATGCATAATTTCATAGTGCGAAATGCATAATAAAAAGAATGCAAAATAATGTATAATGCATAATTGTGAGCTTTTGTTCCTGATACAACTTCTTGGAAAAAAGTTTTCGAATGATTCATTCATCCTTTGTTGATTATTTCCTTTTTTATGGCTTTACAATGGGCCAATGAATCCAAATCAGCCTCATGGTTTCACATTGAATAAGTGCTTCAACTGCATAAAGTGGCATATAATATTTTAGCTCATAGCTTCGTGAAAACAACGGATACGAGCTAGATACAAGCTTTCTCCAACAAAATATTTGTACAGAAAATCCTTTCTTAGTGAGTAGATTGCTTACGGTTTCAGAAGTGAAATAAACATGATATGTCTCTTTAAAAAATTCCTTCTGCTGTGAACAAAAAAATGCATTAGATTCTCAGTGAGCTGGTAGTTGAATGAAGTGTCGCCTAATATGTCTGAAACCATGAATATTTTGCGAAGGATTCAGGGGCCGAGATGGAGTTAGAGAACCCGACCAGGTGGGATTCCCGAATAACCTTCCACGATTCAGTGATTTAGGTTTTTTATTTGTGTACTATTAGACCTAATTGGCGGTGGGGTTAAGTCCTTACCTGCCACATAAATGGTCGCGGGTCGAGTCCCAGCTGGGTAGGTTTCTAGGGATGTGCGAGTAGCACTGTTTGATCTCCAGTCGAGTATCGAACCGAGTTGAAAATTACTCGCGAGTATCGAGTCGAGTTGAGTATGATCATTTCTAAACCAGGGATTACAGCGATGCATACTACAATATTACTCCAATATATCTACTCCGATTTTCTATTATAAATATCTAGCCTAATGTAAGAAGGAAAATATAATGAGGATCGTTGATGGTTAGTGTCAGATGTATGCAGTCGGAGATGAATGAAAAATAAATTGTCTTTAATATTTTCATAGGCACACTTGATATTATTTAACCCCAAGTAATATGTCGACCATTTAAGTAATATAGGTATCCAAACTACAGGATAGAGCCCTGAGTATAGTAATTTTCACAGCTATAATAAAGATTACATACTCCGTATATGAATCATGTAATATTTGGCCCTTTTAAAGTCTCAAGCAGAATAACCAATCAGTCTACATGCTCAGCCAGCAGGTTTTGACGCCTCCATGTTACACTATTACTGCCTGCAGAAAGTTACCTTTTGCTACACACTAGTGTGACTGGGTAAGTACTTTCCTACCAAAATTGCAAGATTTTGGAACCTTTGGAATTTTCATTAAAAATGATATCAACGTTTTTTATGGATCTTGAATCTTCATGGAATTCAAGTGGACGAAGCAAACGAACTATAGAACTTAGCTTTAGTTTTGTGGAGCCAAAAAAATTCTATACTTCTCACATCGTTTAATCAACCTTAAAAACTCTTATTTTTTAAGTTCGAGAAATAAAATAAATGCAACAAATGAATATCACATCGGACGGACTTAGTAATAAAAAAGGCTAGAAGATGCCTTGTGATGTGAAAACTCCCCTTTCCGCGCGACTCACCTCGGCGAAGATGAAGAGGGAAAAAGGGTATCGGTTGTTGCCTTTCGCGGAAACAGTTCATTTTTCTCTCTTTCTTAATCATGCCAACTTAATCTCTTCAATTTTCTTCTATAACCGAGCCATATTTCCTATGCGTGGGGTGATTACGAAAAATATCCAATCCTTAGTATTTTCACTTGAGTAATGCGTTAAATGGTCAAGTCGATCTATACATAATCCTTTATAACATCCTTATTTTAGTTTTTTAGGTAAATGAAGACGATATTCCGTGCTTTAAATGACGATTTTCAAGAATGAAGTTTCAAAAAACTTAAAAAATCGGCCTCAGTTACCGAGCCTCAGGGTCCCGTGGCGTGTAGCTCGGCCTTGACGCGCGGTTGAAAAATCGCTCTCATTTCCTTCGTCGCAAAAGTTTTTTTCCAAGATTTCTACTTAGTACTCTTTATAAATCTCTACTTTATATTGAGGTTCAAATTTTCCTAGTTATATTTTTCGTAAACGAAAGATAATGTCTACTTCATGTCAAATTTCACGTGAAAATCGGGTCGGCCATTTCGCGTTGTAAAACCAGACAAATGCGAGCCAAAATCTTCAAAAGTCATTGAAATTATAGGCAAAGCACCAGGTCAAACAAATAGTGCGTTTTTTATTCCATAACAATCATACAAACTCAACACCACCTGGATAAATTCAAAGATTTTCGAGGAAAAAGGAGATTACGCGTGGTTTTGAAAAGTTGGTCATTTTTGTAAAATGGCATATAAATATATATCTGGTAATAATTTATGAGTATTTACGCTAAGTTTCAAGTCTCTATACCCAAAAAGGTCATTTTGGACTTTATTCCAGCTTTTTCCGATTTCGGACCAATGTGCGCCGGGTCGGAAGACGATCGGCCACCGCGGATGACGTAAAGGTATTCGGCGCACACGTCGACAACTATAGTGTATACAGCAAGCTGAAACTACCAGGCCAAGGCATTAGAATGACTTATCGGCTTTGAAAACTGTATTATTACATGAGTTTCATGGTAGCGCTTCCTGACGGCAGATTGCTGAACCTACTAGCCTCGAAAGCTCTGTAACCGTAACTACTCGACTCGACTCGATATTCATAATGCTACTGAAAACGCTAGAGTCGAGTACCAACTACTCGACTCGACTCGAATTTTCAAGTACTCGCACATCCCTATAGGTTTCCTCTACCCAGGGAAGGGGTGTTCATGCACGTTGAATTTTTAAGTTATAAAAAAAACACTATAAAATGCCAATGATGCTTTTTTCGGAGGAACAGGAAAGTCATTTCATTTATATGTTAAAAAGGATTCCTTTATTTAATTTAAAGTATTTCACCGATACAAATTTTTCTATCGATGTGGAGAACACTATAACGACAAATATTTTTCATTTCAAGGGTGACGGCGTGTATCTTGAGGAGATCTTTTCTGTGTACTTAGATCTGCTTGTTGTCAGTCAGTCAATGGAGTGTTCAGTTGCCTACTTCTCATGGACGCTTAGTACGACTTCTAGACGTCTGGAAACATAATGGAATATCAGTGAAAAAAATGGAGAGATAAAATATTTGCTGTACTATGTAAATGGTGATTAAAATTTCCCTCTCTCCCTAGTGGTGCCAAAACTAATTTCGTCTTCAGTATTAAAAAATATTGTAATAATCAATCAATATCTCCTTTAACAAGCCACAATAAGTAAGCTCTCCTTTTTTTGTCATTCAATATGAATTTTATTTAAATTTTCGGATAATCATCAGTGCCTAGAAGCAGGCCCGTCGCGAGGGCGGGGCAATTGGGGCATTTTGCCCTGGGCGCAGCGAGTTGGGGGCGCATCGTGTTCACCGACTAAAGATTTTTGTGAAATTTTGACTCACAATGTTATCCGCTGTGTGGCGCTCTCGGCTCTCTTCAATTCAATGAAAGAGCTCCGAGACGTCGCAAATCTGGGTGCAAATCTACTCCTTTTTTTCATTCTCGTGACAATGGATGGCTCCCGCGAAGAATTAGATTTGGATGATCTTGTTCCTGCCGATTTTGACGCGCTTTTTGTAGACGAGGAATTCCACCCTTATACACAGGAAGATTTTCAGATATATGAGAGTGAAGTGGAAATTAGCGATTGTGAAACGTGTGCGAGTGGTCAAGCCGACGAAACCGATACCGACGGCGAAGAAAATATTCAACTGGAGGGTGACAGTTTCGTTCAGAACGCAGAGAACAACAAAACCCAAGACAGAGAAGAGTAGTTTTTGGGGTGTAGAGTGATCACAATGTGCCGAAATTTTCGCCCAGATAGGCTGAGAATTCCCGCGCGCGAAATGTAAACAAACCAACCTTTCAGAATCATCTACTTCACTTACGCGGGCGGCAAAAGTTTTTTACCAATAATTTGACAAGTCGACGATTTTAATAGAAAGTATTCGAGCTTTAACAAACTTTGTGACTTTGTTTGATAAAATTTCGCGGAAAAATGTCTCAAAAACTTACGGGAGCTATGGGACGAAAACGAAGAATGGAAGTTGAGAAAGCTCATGAAAAAGTGTTGGTGAAAGTGCCGAAACTGTTGCAATTTTTTAACAAAATACAAAATACTCCTGTGCAAACTCAAGAAGCAGAACTTATCGAAGGTGATCATACAAATAATACCACTGACGACGAGCATCCAAGTCACAACCACAAAAACTGCGATCCTAGCGAAAACATGACAGGTTTGGTCACAGCAGAGGGCACGGCAGACGAGATAGAAGATTCTGATCATGACATTGTAAATTCTCCTTTATCACATGATCCATCAACTTGGCCTGAATTTTTAACAGGGCCCGAGCGTGATCAATTAGTATTGGCAGGGCCCCATTATGGATTTTTTCAATCTGATAAAGATTACCCACGGAATTCCCAATCTCGGCATTTTTTTAATGAATATCAGTTCCGTCGCGCAGTAAATGGTAAGAGGGTTCATCGTCGTTGGCTCATCTGTTCTCGAACTGATGGTTCAACTATGTGTTTCTGCTGTCGCTTGTATGGTATCAACTAAAGGTCTCAGCTCGCTAAAAAATCAGGCTTTAACGATTGGAAACATGTTCAAGAACGATTGATTTCGCATGAGACTTCACCGGAGCATTTTAAATGCATGGCCCAATGGACTGAGGCTCACTTGCGGCTCAACACAAATTCAGCAATTGATCAAGAGCTGACAGATCAAGTGAGGAGAACAACGGAACGTTGGCAAGAAATATTAAAGCGCATTGCTGAAATAATCTTGTACTTGGCGGAGCACAATATTGCCTTTCGAGGTTCTTCGTGCAAGTTATTTACGCCCAACAATGGGAATTTTCTCGGACTAGTCCAGCTCTTGGGCAAATTCGATAGCGTAATGATGGAACACATTCGGCCATTCATGGATTTGGAGCGGAAACACTCTGTTCACATGTTAAGCCCTTCAATTCAGAATGAGTTTATCTGCCTTATGGGAAGACAGGTAAAAACCAACATTGCCAAGAAAATAAAACGAGCCAAGTATTTCTCCGTTATTATGGACTGCACACCCGATGCAAGTCATCAAGAACAAACCTCATTGACCATTCGGTATGTAGACGAAGACCCAGCTCAAGATGGACGGATTAGTGTAGAAGAAAGTTTCATCAACTATAGAATAATTAAATAATCGACTGGTGAGTCTCTAAGTAACCTGCTAATTGATAAAATAACTGAATGTGGTCTAAATATGGAAGATTGTAGAGGTCAAGGTTATGATAACGGTGCAAATATGAAAGGAATTCATAAGGGAGTTCAAGCTCGCATACTAGAAGAATATCCATTAGCAACCTTTGTTCCTTGTGCTTGCCATAGCCTCAATTTAGTTGCATCCGATGGATCCAAGTCCTCAGTGAAGTCAGTTTCACTTTTTGGGATTCTCCAACGATTATTTGTCTTGTTTTCCGCCTCGACAAAGCGTTGGTGCATCATAAGTGATCATGTTAAAAGTCTCACTTTAAAGCAAGTTTGTGAAACTCGATGGGAAGCTTGTATCAATTCAATAAACGCAGTACTCTATCAGTACAATGAGATTTTGGAAGCGCTACTTGAGCTTTCAGAGACTGCTGACGATCCCAAGATCTCGTCCGAGGCCAAATCCTTGATTACACATTTCGAAGATTTTTCATTTCTGGTCTGCTTGAAGATTTGGCATACCTTATTATTCCAGGTCAATCTCGTCAGTAAAACTCTCCAGGGCAAAACCGCAGATGTTTCATTAGCAATAACTCAAATTGAAAAATGTATCCAATTTGTTGATAATCATCGAGAGAACGGATTCAGTCAATCAATTATAGATGTTCAAAGAATCGCTGAAAGTGCAGGAATCCTCTGTGATTTCCCGAAAAAACGACGTGCTAAGAACAAAAGACAATTTTCTTATGAAAGCACAGATAATTACGAAGCTACGCCTGAAGAAAATTTTTTGAGGGACGTATTCCACCCTCTTATGGACACTGTATCTACATCCCTCAAGGAGCGATTCAGGCAGCTCAATGAACACAAAAGTAAATGGGGTTTCCTATTCAATTTAAATAACCTCCCGGGAAATGATCAATTAAAGATCCATTGTCAGGAAATTCAGAACTATCTGACACGTGAAGGTGTTTCTGACATTAACGGAATTGAACTTTACAATGAGCTACAGCATGTCAGCTTAATCATTGATGAAGAAATGAAAAAAACACAAGCGACACCATTGAGGATTTTGAATTCTATCAAGAAGAGTGACCACCAGGATTATTCACGAACCTCTGGATAGCTTTTCGTATTTTACTTACGATACCGGTTACGGTAGCTAGCGGGGAGAGAAGTTTCAGCAAGCTGAAACTTATAAAAACCTACTTGAGATCGTCAATGTCTCAAGAACGATTGGTGGCACTAGCAACGTTATCTATTGAGAATGAGGAAGCTAGACAATTGAATTTCCAAGAATTGATCAAATCTTTCGCAGAAAGTAAGGTGAGAAAGATTCCTTTATAATGTTCAATAAATGTCCTTGAATATTAATCTGTATTTGTATTCTTGTTGTACTGTTTCATTTTAAAATTTTCAAATATCCTTGTATGTTTTACTTTCGTAATCAGTAAAATATGTTTACTATAGAAAATGTTTTCAATAATATTTCCATAGTACCTCAAATTTCCAGATCGCAGATATTTCAATGGGAGGGGGGGCGCACGAGCACAGTTTGCCCCGGGCGCCAAATAAGCTAGCGACGGGCCTGCCTAGAAGCATGCCAATGAAGCATAGGTACCTGAACGAGCGCATGTAACAAGTGACTATTTACGCGATCCACCTTGGAAATCTGCAATTGATGTAATAATGGTGCTGCCGAAGTAAGGAAATATAATTGATGGAAGAATCAGATGGCAAATCGTAATATCACTAAATGTACAACTTTGTTCCCGGTTTAAGAACTTCTCTTGACAATCACCTACTTTTTGATATTATATTATAAATTTTTTATATTTATTTTTATTGAATGATAGTATAGGGACGAGAAGTCAATGGAAGGATTTAAAAATTAGTTCTGTAAAGAAAAATTTTCATATGAGATATGTGGGTATTATTTTCACGGTTATATGAACAAAAAAATGAAGTTTCTTATTGCAGCTATTTATAGTAGCCTTTGGCCAATTTTTCTTAATTATTGTAGTTTAATGTCATAGTAACTCAGTTCTCCTACACACAAATTGGTGAATTTACTAACGGATTCTTGGTTTACTCACTTCTCCAGCAGTCGCTCCAAGAGTGTCGGAAACGTTACCTTTTCATACGATCATTTTCTCCTTTGGCTCGAAGGATAGATATGCCGTCCCTTTTTAATTTGTGATGACAAAAGAGACGGTGGGAATGACCGTGCGCTTTATAAAATGATGGGTCGAAGGATCACTCCTTTTTAATACCTGAAAACTTATCGCTAAAGCTATCATTTAGAAGGACGGAATGAATTATCGTGTCATTCAGGATCGACATTTGCTACGCACACATGTACACAATCTATTGCATTGATTGGAATCGGAAAATATTGAGGGAAGTGCTTCACTTCATCATAGGGAAAGCCATGAGAGTATGAATAGGTCAAAGGTCAAGCCATGGTATTGGATTGTATTTGTTGTTGGTAACTAATTGTTCAAGTTATTCTGTATCATGAGAGGTAGGTATTGAGTTCTTCATTGTCAGCATTATTCTCCTCAAAACAAAACAATCGTATGAGATTACAGCTAAAGGTCTCATGTAGTGGATGGAGTGATGTACGTTAATTGCCCTCCCGTGTAAACTTCGTCAAAACAAACTTTTGGGCCCGAGCTTTCTTCAATGAACTAGTTGTACAGAATTCCTTCGCTTAATGAATGGATAGCTCACGGTTTCAGAGATGAAAGAAATATAATATTTCATTTAGCGAAAATTGCTTATGCTGTGAAAAATAAAAAAAATGCAGTAGATTATCGGTGGGCTGGGAGTTGAATGAAGTGCAGCGTTCTGTGTGTGTAATCATTTACATTTGGGGCGGATTTAATTTTTTTAATTTATGTACTAATCTACGTCGGTAGCGGCGAAGTTCCGACGTGCCACACAAGAGGTCGTGGGTTCGTACTAATTTGTTAAAGTTATCTGTACCATGAGTGGAGGGTCAAGAGTAATTCATTGTCAGCGTTATTAAGCTTTAAACAAAGCTTTCTTATGAGATTACAGCTATGGGTCTCATCTAGTGGATGAAGTGCTCGCATAAATTGTTTTCCCGAGTAGACTTCGTCAAAATTAACCGTTGGGCCCGAGCATTCTCCACCGATCAACTATTTGTATAGAATTTCTTCGCCTTTTAAGTGGATTACTTACGGTATCTAAGATGAAGTAAATGTAAATTTTCATTTTGAAAAAAAAAATTGCTTTTGCTGTGAAAATAATGCAGCAGATTTTTAGTGATCTTTCTCCGTTACTCGGCACGTTCGTTTTTTCGTTGCTGACACCATCGCTGGCACCGTCCTTCAGCCAATCAAAACGCACAGCCACTAACAGCGATTATTACACAACGCTTGGCCTTTACTTTAATGACAGGTTTAAATACGGAAAATGACCAAATTATCGATAGAAAAATGTATCGTGTTAATGATAAATTGATTCAGAAAATGATTTGTCGAGCAATCACTTATTTGGTTGCCGAAAATCTATCGCTTGAGTTATCAGTTTTTATAAAAATATTTTTTATAAAAAATCAACGTTTTTATCGCAAAATAAAAATAATACAAGCAAATTTTGTCCAGTCAATTCTTCAATGAACTTTAATGGAAGCAAATTTGTTTTTGTACCTCTCTATCGTTCTCGTTCTCTTAAATGATCGCAGCACCTGTACTGGTTTTCGGTGGCCAATTTTCGACCTATACTCCATATTTAACTTTATATTCTGAATAAAAATTGAGATATTATTAAAATAATAACTCAAGTATTAGAATATTGTAATTTCATCTGGTTCTGACTTATCCTGAAAATTTCAGCTCGATAGGTAATCGAAAAGCGGGTTAAAATTCAAGATTTGATCCGGACAAGATGACCAACAGCAAAGCGACTTTATAAAAATGTTATAACAAAGGTGATTCTGACGAAGCATTTGGAGTGATTTCAAGTGGAGCATTAACGGAACCCCAAACAATGGAATGCTGATACACCCTCCCCAGGTCAGCCCCATGAATCTTCCTATCCCTACCCATTGGATCCCATGGTCTTTTATTGAAGTCGTTCACTCAACCAGTCGCTCGCTTCTCGGGACATCGTCACGCGTTCTGAAGGGCAAGCATTAGCGGGTATGTTCATTTACTGCTCGTTAATCGTGAGCTTCAGGCGAGTAGAAATGTTAATTTTTTCAATTTATTTACATTTTACCTTCATTCATTCTCCTATGCTAGTTTTCTACATTATTTCCTTTATGTTCTAGTGTAGGGGTCTCCAAAATACGGCCCGCGGGCCGGATCCGGCCCGCGGAGGGCTTTCGTCCTGCCCACGCACTCGTTTCAGGTAGCGCGCTTGCTCGTTTAAATCTGTGAGACGCCGCTAGGAGCATTGCAGCGGTGTACTACACGTCAAAGTCGCCTTCAACTGTTCGTAAATAAGAAATATGCCACCGGATACTTCAGTAGACGTTGGAATCGAATACTTCAGTCATCGGCAAATTTGCTATCCGGCCCGCGGGGCGATCCGGAACTTGGAATGTGGCCCTCGTGGCCTAGAAAATTGGAGACCCCTGATCTAGAGAAGCATCTCAGGATCATTTTCCTCAAAGGATGATCTAGCATTTCTATAGGGACGGTAAGTTCGGTTTCGCCGGTGGTAGTCTGCGTCGCTCAACCGATGGTGCGGGATCCTTCCTTTCCGCACCTATCGCGGCGGCGCTCAGTGGGCGGAAATTAAAACTTTGACAAAACCTTAAATTTTCAATATTTTTTTCGAAAGCACAGATAGAGACAGCCTGATAATATAATATCTCAGTATTAAGGAACGATGGCTATTTAAACATTTGATTCATCCATAAAATCATCAAAAGCCGTTATAAATGAGCAAAATTTTTAAAAAAAGTTCAAATCGGCATAATCGCAAAAATCGAGTTTTTACTTTCACTCAGGAGTTTTATTATCTGGTTTTCCATGAATTTTACGGAGTATTTTCTGAAATAACAAACGTTTCCTGAAAATTATACGGAAAAATTTATTGATTTATATAAAATTATCATTAAGCATATTTTCATTTAATTTCACTAAATTTTCATAAAAATTAAGCATTTAAAAGTTTACTATTTTTTACTATTTTTTCATAAAGTGGAAAAAATCTTCATTAAGTCGGCGGAACTTGATCGTAAAATATATATGGCAAGAAAGACCTGAATTGTGATATGTTACAATTGTTATATATGTTGCTCCTGCTCCGACTCGACCCTTTTCCTTCATGGATGGTATATGTATTGGCAGCCGCCCGGCCCGAAGATAAGCCGCGGAATATCTCGATTTGGTTGTTGCTCAAATTTAAAGCAAATAAAGTTCCCACCGCTATGATTTATACACCAATTTTTAGGAAAGATGCCAAATTTGAAAAGAAAGGCTTATATTTGTCCACTAGTACATTCACTCACTCTTAATGGCATATTGAAAGTGGAAAACTCGTCGCGGCCGTCGGTCACCCATAAGCCCGATGAGGGCAATGGAACAAGTGTATGCATAGTGGATATTTTTTTATTCATTCCTAACCATTCTCACGTGGTAACAGGGCATTTATCACACTCAAGCTCCTTTTAAACCAGAAATCCCTCCGGACTTGATAAGAGGGAAAATAAATTGGTCATTGCACACGTCCGACAGACCGCAATTTTCCCTTGGAGCCGTCATCCGCTTCTACTACAAGTTTATTACTGACACGTGTAACACCTGTGATCTCACGCAGGGGCGGTCTGAGCAGGTTGGCTGGTCGGAGATCGCCTAGTGCCAGGAGATAAGGGCGCCCCCATAAGGCTCGCGTCCATCGTGAAGCGTATATAATAAGGTGTAATAAAAAAGACTGATAACTTAAACCAAGGTTTTCTTTCAACTGTAAAATTCTATATTGTCTTTAAATGCTTTATTTACAGCATACTCAGTGTAAAAAGACCACATTATCATCATCATCACTGGTCAACAATCCTAGGATTGGTTTGACGCAGCTCTCCACTCAGTTCTCCTATCAGCTAATCTTTTCACACCTACGTATTTCTTCTCTTTCACATCTCTCTTTACTTGTTCCATATATTTTGTTCGAGGTCTTCCTTTTCCATTCTTGCCTTCCACTTGTCCTTCCACGATTGTCTTCATCAGGCCATCATGTCTCAAGATGTGGTCTATAAGGTTGTTCCGTCTTCTTGTTAAGGTTTTTATGAGGTTTCTCTTCTCTCCCACTCTTCTTAGGACTTCCTCGTTACTAACTCGGTCGATCCATTTGATTTTCATGAATAAATAAATAAAATGAAGTTTACAGGAGAATAAAGATAACCCTGATACTATTTTCAAAGAGTTTTTCGTTAAGATTATTTTTTAGGCTTTCATATATTTATGTATAGTTTTAAGGAACAAATTGACTGAATAGAATAAAAAAATATTATGCATTATTAAATTTTACAAGATGCAAAATTCTCACTTTTGATAATGTTTTTTCTTGTGACATTGCTTCTTATTATTGAATTTTATCTGGTTTTTATGAGCCAGAATATCGTAAAAATCCATTTCCGGGCTCTAACGAGCACAAGCTCCTTGAAATATTACGTTTGTGGTACTAAACTACTAATAAAGAAAGGAAGAAGTTGGAACGGATGAGTGAGAAACTTCTAGACGAAACAAAATATTCTTTTGGGCTATCCCCTCTTCCCTGCCATATTCGTTTTTTTTAGTCACCATTGCGGATTGCTTCCCTGCTAAACATCAATAAATGTGATGAAAGTACGCTTTAAAAATTTTTATTGCATCATCCATTTCCCAGAAAAACGGTATTAATGAATTTTTATCATACGGCAATATCGGTTTTCATGTTTATTCTAAGAAAGTTGATAGCTGCAAAGAAGAAGTCGAAAGGAGGAAGTGAGAATTGCAACTGTCTTTCAGGACAAGAATAGGACTTTTATTAGAAATTTCAAAACCGGCTAAAAATACCGCGGGGCGCTTTATCTCCAATCCATAGTTGTCATTGGAAATTTCTGGTGCGTAAAAGACTTATGACTCGTATTAGTTTTTGTTTCATAATCTTTGATTTATATCAGCGTGCTCAGAGAAAATTACTTAGAAATAACCTCTGGTCTTTATATTTTTCGATGTATTAATGAGGATCTTATTGAGGGGTTTTCGACCATTCTGAATGCCTTATCTAGTGGACTTCCGATTGATTTAGAGCGTTTCCATGATCCTTCTTCTCTTCCACTGCCGCCCTTTATGTGGAGTACCATTCATGTTATTATTTTATGCCCCCAACTGTTCATAAGATCTTCTGCATGGTGCGTCTATTGAAATAGCAACAGTGCTACTTATTGGACAATTGTCGGAGGAGGCCCTTGAATCGTGGTATAGGGGTATTCGGATATCCCGGGAGCAGCATTCCAGAAATTATTCAAGAATGGTGTCATTCGAGGACATTTTTCGAAGAATTTTTCTATCTTCGGACCCGATAATATCATCGTCTACAGATTCAAATCAGGGAAATTTGAAAGTACCCAAATAAGCTAGGAATCTCCATCTGATTGATGAGAGCACTGAGTCGGACGGAAACAAGCGATGAGATTGATTCAGATGACTATGACCTGTAACTTTATTTATTCATGTATTTATTATTTCGATGTAATTAGTCATTCATTTCAGACATAGTATGTTTCAATTCCTAATGAAAACAATAAAAAAATAAAAACTTACTGACAAGTTATAAAAGGATACTGAAATTTATTTCAGTTGAATACATTGATTAAATTCCTATCCTTACTGCATGGGATTTTGTATCGATACATCACTAAGTAATTAGTTGTTCAGGGTTATGCATTAATGTTTCTAACTAATTGATTGTACTTGTAAGAATATGATAAGTATCTTAAAGCAGCGCTTTTAATATTTAAAGGAGACTACCTATTTTACTGTTTCCGCTATGTTGTTTCAGAGAGACCCTTGATTGGTCTACAGCAAAAATTACATTAGAATCGGATTTAGGAGATACGACTTCCTACTTTAGAAAATCAATGAAATGGAAAAAATCGTGGATTCACGCTAGTTAATAACTGAGGTATTAGTTTTGACTTCTTGACAGCTGAGCAAACTTTTCAATAATTTCATTTAATTATATCTTGAGAGACCCAAGACGCATGTATGTTGGTTACAATGTGAAAATTATGCCGAAAAAGCAGCAGATTGGAGCCCCCATCACCAATGTGTCTAGATAATTGCAATGTTAGATAATTGAAGAGTGCGAGGGGAAAGGTAGATGGGCCATAACCAATGCATGTAGTGGCGAATCCAGAGAGTGGCTTTGGCATCCAATTTACTCAAGATAAAATTGTAATTTTGTTCAGCTACTGCTGGGAGAATACTAGCCCCCCACTCATCCCCCCTTGTTCCTATCCTGGATCCGATGTTGAATGCAGGAGTCTCGCGTGTTCTATCATTTCACTGTTCATGTACTTGCTCGTTCGAAGGACAATAGAAGCTGCTGAAAGAGCACAAGTCTCTGCGATGCCGTCCGCGACCCTCGGCGCGGTTTACCTCGCGCCATAGCCTGTCTGCCCCTGGTCAATGCGACTATCGGGTTGAAGATTTTGGAGAAGATAGCGATAGACAGAAACGGATCGAGGCTTTCCCTGGAAACCGCAATACTACACATTAGGGCGGATCGGAGAAAACGATTTTTTTCAAATCCATCTGGCCAAATGAAAATTAAGTTGTGGGACCGATCAAAAATAAGGCCTGAAAATTTTGAGATCTTTAGGTGAACCCCTGACCCTCGCTCAAATGCAATTTAAGGGGGGGGAGGGTCGAAATTCGAAAAATATTTTATGATCATTCCCTATAGATTTTGCCGAGTAATCGCTCTTTAAGGGCAAAAATTTCGTGAATTTTGACGTATCTGCCACCGTTTAGTACCAAAATCCATAATTTGAGTCCGCGTCCGCGAATAAAATATTCCAACGCCCACGCAGCGTCGCGGGTACAAGAGCGGCAAGCCGATCCCGTCCCCTCCCCGCTCGCTTCTCCCCCTCCCACGCCTCGAATACAGAATAATTCATCCCTACTGTGTGTGCTACTAGGAGGGCGTTCATCTTTGATAATATAAATTGGAAGATAGTCGAAGATAACAAAGGATGCGTAGTGAGACGACTTGTCCCTTATTTCGAGCTCGTCGGCTTTAAACAAATCGATGTTACCAACTTTTAGAGAAGTGATGAAATATTTTTAGATCCGAGAACGCAGGAAAGGAGCCTATGGTCTATGAAGTGGCCTCTCGAGTGGCTATAAAGGCGTGCGAACTATGGTGACGCGCTTCTCTTCCATTATGTGTGTGACTAAATGGATTTAGCGGTAACACAGGAAGTACTAAAACTTACGGGAAATGGGAATAGGCCAAAAGTAGGGCTTTTGTTGAAGTACAATACTCAAACACTTTTAAAGGAACATTTGAAATTATGCTATATTTTTGCGCGTAAGTGTAAGAAGGAGCATAAGGTTCCCCCTAATGAAGAAGTATTTTGAGAGACGAGCGGACGAAACGAAAGATGATGGCTGCTGGAGTGAATCCTAAAGAAACTCGACAGTTGAGGAAAAAAAGGGAATCGTCGGAGAGCGTTGAGTCGACATCGTCAATTCTTGTATGGAAAAATATTATCAAAAATTTTCTTCACCAATTCGTCCGAAAAAAATTAAACTGAAGAGAAATCAGCCGATTTTTATCTCTACGTTCCTCATGAAATAAACATTCAGGACTAAACTCAAACTGGAACTTCTGCGGAGAAAATGCATCTGCCAGATGCTATAGAGGTATATGCAAGAAAAAAGCAACAGCAATGATCGTACCCGCAACTTTAGCTGACGAAACAATCATAACTTCGTAAGATGCATCCAAGGTAGTGTACTTACCAGAATTATTTACGTGGACAGAAAAAGATGCTAATTACTGTGAATAAGAAAAGAGAGGTATCAAAGGGTGTCATCAAAGGGCTCCATTTTGATGTAGTGAAAGACTATACTTTTGTCTGACGAAAAAAGGCAAGAGGACTCATCAGTCCAAGTTTAGAGGAGAATGTGTGGTGTTAGTTGAAGAAACAGAGTCCCACTTTTGGGGGTTTGCCTCCCCCGTCGGAGGATTAGCAAAAGTTAAAAAAGTCTGCGTTTCTCGATTCCTTTCCGAGTTAAAAGTAGAAACACAAAATTTTAAAGGATTTGAATACGATGGTACCAAGTGAATACCGCCCAAAAAGGAGGCACCATCCCTCTGCAACAAGCATAATTCCAACATCGCTCGCTGAGTGAGTAAACTCTTCTCGGGATTCCCACCGGGTTAATTTTTCCATAATGGCAAACGTTTCAAGCTCCGACTCAAGGCTCATCCTCAAGGATAAATTTGTTGAATCCCGACCCTACCCACATAATTCGCCGGGAAAGCATCAAATCATATTTCACCCTTACAGTGGTATATTTGCTAATTGCACTAAGTTGACTTAGATTTGCGACATAAACATTGGAAGGGCAATCTAGGGACCCAATTCGCGTTGTTGCAAGGATGCGTTTGGTGGCCAATCCGATTTTTTTTAATCGCTGGATTTTAATATCGACGCAAAGGACTACCCGCTGATGATATATTGGAGAGAGACCACGATACCTCCGATTATATCTGACCTTAGTGCTGTGGAAATTCAAAAATCTATTGATGAACTTTGAAGTTAAATATTCCTTTTTATCGTACACACTGACGAGAGATTCGTGGAGGAATTCACCAAAACTTTGTTGACAACAGCAAAAGACGAGGAATGACACTGACATAAGAAATACAGATTGGAAAGCAGATAATTAGTGTTGCCGCGAGACTCGAGACGAGACCGTTACGTAGAATTTGAGACGAGACTCGAGATGAGACCACTTTTTGACGAGACGAGACGATACTACTTCCACGAGACCCTCGAAAATCTCGAAATTCAGATATATGTCCTTAATAGGTATAAATTTGGTATAGCTTTATCCCTAAAACTATTTCCTTCTGTTAGACTAAGTAACGTTAACGTTTTCATTAAGCATTAAATTTGATTATTATTCAACAAAAACTTTTCGATAAATTATCTAATTATAAAAAAGAATTTTTGCTGAAAGATCAATTTCTTAATACATGAGCGTGACTTCTGAGCCATATTAAGGCCTGGTTACACGGTGCATTAACCCGTACGGGTTAATGTCTAAATGTATGAACGCGAGAATGAACGGAAAAATTCACCGTGTAACCACCCCAAAATGTACAAATGCATGAACGCGTGAACGGAAAATAGAACCTATTCTAATTTCGTTCATGCATTCGCACAAGTTGATAACAGAGCCCCCCGGTGGGAATTGACACATTTAGTTGTCATCTGCAGGGCTATTCCAGGCTATTCCACGGCCGTCTTGGCTATTCAGTAACTCTTTACGCGTATTTGTTCATTTGTACTGTATCGTAACTGCTTGAATCCTACCACAAACTCACCATTTGCATCTACACTAATATTCGCATAGATTATCCCTGTATGTATGCCCGACATACCAAGTTTATGCCTATGGTATCTTATTGGTTGTATTATGCCGGAACAAAACAATCGATGAGGTTGTCACAGAGTTATCAACACGACATTTGTGAAATACAACGGCTATCATACGACTTATAGAACACGTTTAAACATAATTTATATCATACGAATTAACGACAATTCTACCTTTTATACGTCCGAGGTGGGAATGCGCTGGCCCACCACAAAAATACGACTCACATTACGCAAGTTCATAAATCGACAAGACCTCTAAACCAACATCTTTTCCATCAACAGCAAATATCTTCTTAACTTTATAACCGTCCCGGACAAAAGTAGAACAAAGTATTAAAAATATCTACTCTCATACATCATCTACACTCAGTGAAATAGATGACAGAAAAATGTCTGGTAATCACGGCTTAAAAACAAGATGCGTCTACAAATTTTCCGCCTTAGTATTGACTTTGATAACGGTTTGAAATAAATAGAGTACTATTGAGATATAGCATTAAGCGAGTGATAACGATAAATATTAAATATAAATAAATATTACTGGCACGAAATGAAACAACTTCGGCAACTACAATGAAAACCACTGTTTACACGGCAGCGCAAATATATTACCAGTATGTGAAATTTCCTGGTACTACAGGAAACAACGAAAAGGGAATTATTTTCTGGTAGGTATCGTCTGCTTCCTACCTAATGATACTGTTTTCACATTTAAATTTTGCGCACTGTAAAGGGAATAAACAAAAACTAAACGCCTCGCGTTACGAGAAAATGTGTGAAAACTTGTGCGAACGCATGTACCGTGTAACCGCTCATTCATGCTCTTCGTTCACGCAAACGTCCATGAATTCAGACATGCAAACAGACACGCATTCATACATTAACCCGAACGGGTTAATGCACCGTGTAACCAGGCCTTTAGGGAGTGTCAATGGCTGACTACTTTTCCTTGTTTCTTTGCGATAATTACCTTGGAAAATTTATCCTTCAAAAATTGAATTGTTTTATAAAAATGAAACTTTCAGTGCTTACTCCTACGACAAAAATATCTTGGATAATACTCGCATGTATGTAAAGTATCGCTCAGCGGCACTTGCAATCCTTCTTATAGTTTGCTTGCTAGGGGAAAATGATGGCCCATTTCGAATTGCGCAGAGCAGACCTCGGCAGAAAGACGAATGATAATTGAAATAACTATATACCTCTTTCTGTATGATATATCTTCCGAGGTTTGTGAGGATATTTAGCATAATGTCACTAAATTGTGTTGAGGATATCAATATTATAAAAGATAATAACAATGGCTTTCCTTTGACTTATTTTACTAGCCAAAAGTCCATTTAATCAAAAAGTCCATACTGGATCATCGGATTAGCACTTATTAGTGCAGTCAATTCTAAAAGGGGCCAGAAACCTCTAGAAGAAATCTATTTGCAGATTTGTGCGAAATTTCTGAGAGGAAAAAATCATTTGCCCTAACCGGGATTTGAACCCAGATCCATTGATTTGCGGCCAAGTTACTAATTACTCTGCTTTTTGAAGAAATGTTTATTTCTTTCCAATAAAATATTCATAGTGATTTTATGCCTTCAGATTTTTTTAAATGTTTCGATGATATTCCGTTTCAAACCAAGGAGTTGACGAATTTAGTCCTAAAAATCAACTTCTTTCTTCAACTGTACTATCTTGAAAACTGCTGCTCAATCTGCTTTTGAGACGTTAAGATGGGTCAGCTATTTTAGGTTTAGAGAACGAGATACATAAAACAATAAATATTTATTAAAATTGCTTGAAAATTCATCATAGAGTAGCGCATTATAAATATTATGGAAACTTAGGAAGTAGGACGAGAAAAAACTAGAGGTATTCGAGATGTGGGTGAGGAGAAGAAGTGAGAAGGTGAAGTGGACGGAGAGAAGGAGGAACGACGAAGTGCTGGACATGGTGGGTGAGGAGAGGCAGCTTTTAGATGAGATACGGAGGAGACAGAAGGTATGGATGCAAGGAGTACTTAGCGGGGAGGGGATGTTGAGAACGGTGTTAGAGGGTAGAATGTTAGGTAAACAAGGGATAGGAAGGAAAAAATAGGATTGAAATGGAGTAGGTCTTCTTGTGAATTGAAGAGGGAAGTGGTTTATGGGGAGGGAGGATCCAAGAATTCTTCTCTAGTACTCCATGGAAACCTACCTTAATCGGTAGAGTAATTTATTAATAAGCGCATTATATTAAGCAAGTTTACAAAAATGAAAATTAAAAACAATTGAATGATAGCATGCCAAAAAAGCGAAGTCTTCTAAATCTCATCCTGCCGCTGGGATAGGATTTAATTAAGTGCCCTCTACGCTTAAGGGGTTAACATTATTTTTACGTTTATTATCTTAAGCCTTCTGTGGATTTCTCTGTATTAAATTTGTGTCTACATTCTATTTTTAGAAATTTTTCGTTTTCAGCAAAGGCGGTCTGGCCAGGTTGGCTGCTCGGCGATCGCCGAGGGCCCCGGGGTGGCAACCGCAAGTGTGACCATGTATATTTCAGTATATATTGAGGACAACTACGGATCATTTGACATGCCATTTTTTTCCCTCGTCCACTCTTCCCAAAATCTCACATTCAGTTCCGTAGCGGAACCCGATATCCCCGCAGGTAGTGGATACCGTAATTCATTCATCCAGAAAAAAATATCAGATAATTTGTCTGGGTCTCACATCTCTCTTTGTCTGATTTTTTGACTAAGGGGTGTCTAATACCGTGGGAATCTAAGTAGTTCTCCTAGGACTGGGAGTAGGGAAGGAAGCGTTATTGGAGGGGGAAAATTGCACGCTCACAGCAAATATATTCTCTTTTTTCCCTCATATAGATGCAGAGATCGTGAAATCCTTATGAATCCTTAGTAGTTCAGTGAATGCTGGCTTGACAAGTGAGAGGGTTTCATGATCAATTGAAGTGTTAATATGAAACGTTCACAAAAGCGGTGCGCACAAAAGAAATAAGAAGAAGAAAAAACTCTTTTATGCTAATAATATCTCAAAAACGTCAGTGCTTGCCTGAACAAGAACAGTGGTCCCTGTATCGGCTTACTATACAATGAGAGTTTAGATACAGATTTAGGTACGTTGGAATATTCGTATTTTCATTTTAATAGTTTGAAAAATACTGTCTTGTGACGCGCTTCGAGTCAGCTTCCCGTGCGGTTCTCTCTTCTCTTAACAATTGCATTTATTTTTTAGTTCGCTTTGTACATGTATTTTAATAGGGTGGTTTCCTATTATTTTTTTACTGCCTAAATCGAAAGATTATTACTCCTGGAGGACGTATTTCACGCTTTTAGCTTTTTAAATGACGATATCTATTTTCGCGATTAAATGAAAAGTAAAAAATTTCAAGCGCGCGAAAACAAGACGGGTAAGTATGAATGCCGGGAAAACTCCCGTGTGACGTCGTTCTGGTTCCCGCTGCCGCAAGTGAGGTGACCTTGGGGCGAGGCTCTGAGCGCTGATACGACGCAGGATGCTAGCAGGTAGTAGAGTACCATGCTAGCTGGTAGCGCTTGGCTTAAATAAGGATTATTATTCCCGTATCAAACGAAGGAAACTTTCCGAACTTAGGTATTTTTAAAGTGTGATTATTAAGAGATGTTTCCCTGAGCTCTGTGCCTCATGCATGCATTAGTAATCTCAGACAATGTAAAAC
The DNA here is from genome assembly GCF_921293095.1 of Ischnura elegans. Lineage (NCBI taxonomy): Eukaryota > Metazoa > Arthropoda > Insecta > Odonata > Coenagrionidae > Ischnura > Ischnura elegans. The sequence continues at coordinate 90,185,433 of NC_060259.1, forward strand.
TCCTATCTACTCGTATAGAAACTAGGTCCCTGTGACGTTGCGTGGAGTGGAATCGCATGGGCGCCAATCTGGCCTTTTCCAAATGAGGATAAAATTGGCCGTTGCCATTCGTCTAAACTGGGATTTCTAAAACCAAATAATTTGTATATTATGAATACACTAATAGTGGGTAACGAATCGCAATCAATGCCTTTCGTTTTCTTTGATGAAGGAAACTACCCTATTATTTGTGCGCTTAGTTTTTATTTTCAATAAGTGTACGTAACGCATACAAAGGAAAGAAAGGATCTACTATTGCAAAATCTGCCGTGATACACCTGGTACCAGAGGCGGATCTAACAATAAGTTTGGACCAAAGGGGGGTGGAACCGGGGGTGTGCTGAATGGGTTTGAGGATATAGGATATTTGGGATTTTCAAGACTCAAAAGCGGCGGGTTTTTGGCCAATTCTTTGATATGCACACGTAGTAAGCCGATTCATTAGTAAAAGTTTTATGGTGATCATTTATATCTGCATACTACCCTGCAAGCTGCCTCCATAGGCGTGTGGCGGGGGATGTTAGGATACCCGCCGTATCCATTTATAAAGGAAATGTTCTAACGAAATTACACCTAGCATGTATTTAAGTCCTTTGTCGTGCGGGGGAGATAACGAATTCCCGCATCCATCCGTTCGCCTAAGTATCTCTCTTATTTTATCGTTGTGATCGTACCAGGTAATATAGTGGGGTTATAATATGATGATCTCCGTATCGCTCTTACAATTAAAGATATCCATTCTCAATTTCTCAAGCAATCTAAGCCTAGCGCGAAGCCTCCGAGTCTCTAGCGGCTCCCCACTCAATTCGCTTAACATTCGTGTGACGCTTTCTGTACGCCGGCAGCAGTTTTTGGCGAGTCCCGAATCTTGATAGTTTGGACGGAATGAGGCCTTCAAGAGGACGGACTCCACGGGATCCTCTGCCGTCTATTTGAAATCTATCTTTGAAATAAAATGATCCGAAGAATTTAGGAAATTGATCTCCTGAACTATTCTTCTGGATTTTCTGCGGGCGCGTTTCTTCCCGTTTCTTTGGCGTATGCATGTTCTCTTTGTTGATAGCCCAAACCCTAACTCATCTGCCACCTGAAGGGAGTTCTCGGATAGACTTTTGAATTCAAGTTCGGCGTCGAGTCAAATATCAGCAACATTTAAAGAATGTCAATAGTGTAGAATTGACCTTAATTGCTATTGCTTTATTTCTTACCTTAAGTGTGTAGAAGTTGGTTGTATTACTACAGTTATAATTATTTATATTGTCTGTATTTCTTACGAGGAAACACTCTATGAACACATAATCACTTAGAAAGGAAAGCACAAAATATAATTGAATTATTGATTGGGTCCATTAATATTTGACAGTTACTGACAAAATACATTTTAAAAATACATCTTATCCAATTTAAAGATCAAAATAAATAAAAATATTAAAAATGTATCCTAATATTTTTCCTGTTATTTTCTTCTCCGCCCAACAGTTTTAATTGGCTAGCTGATTTATATGGACGAAACAAATTGTTACACATTATCCTTGAAGAAAATTGTTTGAGATATGTTTTTTTAATTCAGGCTTGAATTTTTCTACGAAATTAGTACCTCAATTTTTGCACAAGTTTTTATCTACAATTTAAAACAATTATAGCCATCGAGTGTGGATAAAAGCTACGTACTTGTGACTACATCTATATGCTATGAAAAAATTAATTAGACATGGTTAATACTTAGCAACCAAAAGTCTTTATCTGGCCCCAAAATGCCCCCTTTGTAATATTTTACATTTTTACTTCTGCTGTTTGAAAGTATTATTCGCCAAGATTATTTTAGAGGTTCATTAATTTCAGGGCATTTTCAATGGACAAATTTACTAAATATGTAGATAATAGAACCATAATACATAATTAAATTTTATAAGATGTGAAGTTCCTACTTTTTATATTATTTTTTCTTACAAAATTTTATTTTTTTTAATTTTATCTTGTAATTTTGAGCCATAATAGCGTCAAAATCCATTTCCGGGCATGCGGAATCCTAAAATTTTCCGGGGGGAGTGGGAGGGAGGAGTGGAGGCGAGCGAATCCTCTTGTTAAGGGGGGCCCCATCATGAGCTACAGCCGAGGGCCCCCAATCGCCCCAGACCGCCCCTTGTTTTAAGCTACGAGTTTATTCATTGAGTATCAATAAAATCAATAATTTTATAAGCATTGACGTGATTGGTGTCCAGATCAAAATATATTTAAAATTTATATCAATAGCTTTCTTATTTCGAGGTACCGATTCAGCGATTAAGTACGCAAAGGAAACGGCTTTTTATAGTGCTAAATTTATTTTGGAGGTAACGAGACGAGGCGCGAGTGTCGTCCGAGACTCGAGACCGAGACGAGACTGGGGTTCACGAGACGAGACTCGAGACGATACCCGAGGTCAGAAAACGAGACTTAGATGAGACTGGCGCCAGTCTCCTCTCGTCTCGTCTCGCGGCAACACTAATAATTGAGTCATTCTCTCGTGATTTTTCCTCCACAGACGATACTAAAACATAAAATATTAGTTAGACTAACGAATAAAGACGCACTTTGTGTGAATTTTGGGGCGTGTGAGAGGCGAACGGGGATGGGACGCGAGCGGCCTTCACCCAAAATCCATGTAGTCACAGCTGTTGAACAATACCGGAATTGAATCGCATATCTAAAGTTCGCGCACCTTTATAGCCACTCGAGAAGTCTCTTCATAGACCATAGACTCCTTTCCTGCGATCTCGGATCTAAAAATATTTCATCACTTCTCTAAAAGTTGGTAACATCGATTTGTTTAACGCCGACGAGCTCTAAATAAGGGACAAGTCGTCTCACTATGCATCCTTTGTTATCTTCTACTATCTTCCGATTTATATTATCATAGATGAACGCCCTCCTAGTAGCACACACAGTAGGGATGAATTATTCTGTATTCGAGGCGTGGGAGGGGGAGAAGCGAGCGGGGAGGGGTCGGGATCGGCCTGCCGCTCTTGTACCCGCGACGCTGCCTTCGCGGACTCAAATTATGGATTTTGTGACTAAACGGTGGTAGATACGTCAAAATTCACGAAATTTTTGCCATTAATGAGCGATAACTCGGCCAAATCTATAGGGAATGATCATAAAATATTTTTCGAATTTCGACCCTCCCCCCCTTAAATTTCATTTGAGCGAGGGTCAGGGGTTCATCTAGAGATCTCAAAATTTTCAGGCCTTATTTTTGATCGGTCCCACAACTTTTTTTCATTTGGCCAGATGGATTTGAAAAAAATCGATTTTTCCGATCCGCCCTACTACACATGGCAAGGATACACATTCTGCCCTCGATGATGCGCAGACATGCAAACAAACTCGTAAGTGTTTAGACTATGTTTCACGTTAAAATATTCATGGATGAGGGCACAAGCAAAAAAAAACGCTCAAACTTGACAATGTATTTATATTGTTACACATGGCGCGGCATTGGTTCAAGACGAATCTAAGCAAAAAATAAACTCTAAACTCGTAAAAGATTTCTCGTGGGCTGGTAATTTCGGAGACTGGCAAGATGGCATCCAAGGCAAAAAATGGGTTCATGGAAAATTTTCTCACGTTGTCGGCACGACATCATTTCATCAGCCGCGAAATTGTTACAAACTGTGACTAGAGGTGGCACGCGGGGTAGTATTTATAGGTGTGGATATCGTAGAGATTTAGTTGCTAAAGGGAACTCGGGCATGAATCGCTTATGCGACGCAGAGAGGCCACGGAGAATTTAATCATCTAATCGCTCTTATTATAAAAAACCTTGGACGGTATGACTTGCTTATAACATGGAAAAGAATTGGGCTCCAGAAACGGCCTTCCGCAATACGTATTAGATTTTGTCGTTATCTAACTCGAGGAATCTTGATATCTTTCGTAGCATGACAGAATTTTCGATTTTATTTATTGTTTCGAGCGAGAGAAATAGAGTCCCCCTCTTTCGGACATAATCGATGCTTCTAAGTGACTCAAAACCTCTTTGCCCCTCCTGGATTCTTTTATGCCTTGTAAAGATCCTAGATTAGTCTTAGTTATTCATGCGATCAAGTAGGTGGGATAAAGGTCGTTGTTATAGGAAGGGGGAGGTTATTACTTCTTGCGGCGCCTGGGTACTATGCAATACCTTTCACCAATATTGCGTCTGAGGTCTAGCACGAGATGTGTTGAGAAAATATCATGAACTAAATTTCTAAATTTCTCGCGAGCGCGAAGAGTTCGATCGTCAATTTTTAAAAATTATGTTGGTATACATGCTTCCGAAGCATGATAAAATTTCCAGCTGAATTCATTATTTACTTTGTTTGTGACTGCCGCTAAGGTTATACATACACGTGCTTTAATGGGTCAGGCAATTTTCGGCTTACACTTCATTGCATGTTCTTGAATATTTGGCCAAAAGCAATACTGTAACTATGTCCCAGCCTCCATATTCGCCAAACATGGCTCCGCTAGACTTCTTCCTGATTAAAAAAGTAAAGAAAACCTTAATGGGCCGTCGTTTTACAAGAATAAACAGCGATTTGAAAAGAAAATGCTGACAGAGCCAAATGCTGTCCCAATGATCAAGTTTGAGAAGTGTTTCAAGGATTAGATGAAGCGCTGGCAAAAGGGCGTAATATCCAATGGGGACCATTCTGAAAGCGACAGCAATAATGTAGATGGATAGATAAGTATTTTTTTCAAAAAACTAAAATTACCGTTATTTTCTGAACACACCTTTTTGTATTGGCAATTCGCTTTTTGATATTCATCATTTATTTTTAAACATTGTGTATTAACCTGGTGAAATAATAACTTTCATTCGAGAGCCGAAGCCGTTTCTACACCGTATAATCTGCGTGAATTTCCACCAATAATTGAGAGACTACTTGGGAAATAATTTTCCCTTTTTTGGCCTCTCAGGGACTTTTAAAGTTAATGTAATTAACCTTAAAGAAGGGAGAAATAAATCATCTTATGCTAACGATACGTTGAGACGCAAAATCACCGATGGAGAACTCATGGTTTATCAAGGCGCTACCTCGGTATAAAAAAGGGGGACAACCTTTATAGACACGTCACTTGCTCCATTATTCCTGAATGATCTCTCATTTAATTAATATTAAGGAATCATAAGAAATTGCATACTGTGAAAAAATGAGAGAAAACTCTTAGTTAAATTAAACTCTTAACAATATGAAATTTTCTTAGAATTACATATTCACGGAATTCTTCCAGATAATAAAGAGTGTGTTGGTTATACAGCTTGTTTCCACTTAAGTCACTCATACGAGGAAAAATTTCCGTTCTCTTGAAATGAAAATTTTGGGTTTTGTGCACTCTAATATGCCCGATGTCGGAATAACCATTGAAGGTGTAATATTAATCAGTTCGAGTTCGAAAGATGATATCTTTGCCATCGGAAGTGAGAGCTACTTTACGTCAAACTGAAAATCCGAGTGCAAGGGATATCCATGCTAAGCCTAGGAATATGAACAGTAGTAAAAGTGAAATCATTATAGATAAAGCGAAAACATTACGCTATATTATCGTAAAAGCGAATGAAAATCCCATTACAAAGGCTTTTTTCTGTAATAAATGTTAATCGGAATGTAAAAGTAGTCTTGTTAAGGTAGCAGAAGTATGCAAAGTTGATTTTCTGTGCAATTTAATATATGCATAACAATTATTGACGAAATCTTTCCGTATTATCAACAAATATATGAACACTTATCTATGTAAACTCAATAACCTGATGTTAATATAAGCCACCATATTTTTAAATTTTTAGGGGTACCTCAGCCCACTTTATACAAACGGCATGTAAGGCCTTCAACGATTGACTGACTTTTTCACGGTCAAGTGATCTAACTCCTTGGTATGACTGTAGATCTCCATACCTGGATGTAAAAAATTCTCACGCCCTAGGCTTAGTCTGGGGTGAAATCTACCCTAAATTTTCCATGTTAAAGTCCGCGTTGAATAATTGAGTGAGTACGATCTACCGGTTGCAATGCATAATGCAGTTATAAAGGGTAAGTGGAATTTTGTATCATCTTACTCACAGTCATGGTATTTTCTAGTCACAGTCATCTATTTTTAGCTTTTCCCTTTTAATATTTCACTCTTTACTTCATAAAGTTTGAGAGAGCTTAAGTTTCATTGATTCTAAGAGATTATGTGTGCATTTAGGTTGCATCACTTCTTTTATAATCTTGCTATCATGGAACCTGTCGATCTATCTCCCAAAAATTGTCGTATTGCGTATCTTAAGGATATAGCATTGAGGTAGGTGTGATACATTTTTTACCTGCCATCTTCTCATTTAATTATTGGTAAAGTAACTAAATTTTCAATATTTCTCATTTTTTTTCATTTTTCACTCAAATTTGGCGCATTTCTCGGAGTTTTGTTCACAAAAACAATTATCTCCTCAGTCTTTTCTGCAATGTTTTGAAGCAACACTCATCTCACCTTTTCCAGCCTCATCTCAAAAGACTCATCCAGGCAGGTATCCTTTCTACAGCCTATTTCAACGTCAATTCGATTAGGTACTTTCAAATCCGTACGAATTCATTTAATGTCACTCTATACCCTATAATTTTTATACGATTCCAAATAAATAAATTGAGTACCAGAAAATGTCAAAATTATTATTTTTTCATTCCTATGCTTAGTCTTTTCCCGTCATGAAAATTTCTCATTGTAGGGGAAAGTTACTGATTAGAAAAAAATACGGATGTCATTGGCAAGTATTCCAGTTTTTTTCTGAAGCAATAATAGCACTTTTTTAGCTTTTCCTTCGATTCATCTTAAATCGGTCATTTATTAGTTTGATATTTTATTATTTTTAGTAAATCTTACCAGAGTGATTTTTTCGTGTAATTATATTCTCTCAGAAAACAAGTATTTTAGTAATTTACTCTCCTCATAAATTAAAAGAAATCCCGGTATTTTCCATTCTACGTTTATTAATCGTAGACATATAATTATTTAATAATATAAATTTGATATAAAATATTTAGAAAACCATGTTCAAAATTTTATACCAATATACAGTTATGGCCTTTTTTATCAGGCAAAAATGATACCTCAAGTAACCCTGATCCAAGAAAGGTCATAGTATTTGTTACTCTAGAAAAACTCATGGCTTAGAGATCTTTAGATTATTTTTCGTATCGCAATTCTGTTTCATTTTTCGCCTCTAATAACGATAATCCTTTGACTCGTCGAAGTAAGATACCCAATATCAGATGGAAACTCTTTTCTCCCTTGCCTGTGACAGTATCTGACAGGCTGGATTACTTGTTTTTTTTACTCTGTACCATATTTCTTCCTATTCCTCTTCCCATGTTTCTTTGACCACGCTGCCAATAAATACGTTGAGGATATGAATATACGATACCTAACGGATTACAGAGGGAACGGAATGTCTGCCGACTAACCTTGCGAGTCAAGTGCCTGAGTGAAAGCTTGTCAACCAGCCAAATACTTACCGACACTGTTGAACATAATGTAGGATCAGTGATGCACGCTTGTACTGCGTAGAAACGTATGGCCTCGTATGACCAAGAGAATAAACTGTCAAGGTTAATTCAGAGCAAGATGAGAATTTATTGAAAAAATGGAGCTGATAGAATGAAGTTCATACTCTGCAGGAAAATTTCTCAGGTTGGACATCGTGTGGCAATATCGATGGATATCGATGCTTCGAAGGCTTAGAAAAATTGTTAGGATAGTAAAACACAGTAGCGCTTTCGTGGTGCTCGATTTTAAAATAAAAATTTATTGGTGTGCGAGTCTAAATCAAGCCTTCATGCGCTCAGTTATTCAAAGCGTAGGTTTTTGGAATAGGTGAGGGTAGATCTCGACCTGGTAAAAGATATTGGGGTGCGAATTTCATACATACTGTGGAGTGAGGCCGGTTCCTTTCATTGCATTGCTTCGCAATTCGAGCATATCTATTTGGGGTGACCGAGGGCTTCAGCCAGAATTAGAACCCCTGACCCTTAGATCTGCAGCCCAGCGCTATAATCACTATCTGACCATCTCCCAACTTTTAATTTAAGTTGAAATCTTTTAGAAAGAAAATTTTACTCGTGGATGCTGAATGCTGTAAATGAAGCAGGTAGGAATTTACGTTAAGCTTTTAACGTAGAACGTTCATACAGAAGTGTAAAAACTGGTTGCGGACAGGCATGCAGCCGCGGGGAATTAGGGCTTTAGCCCCACCGAAATTTTGGTTACTGAGGCGACTACCCACGATGCAGCTGCTGAGAAGATCACTAAGCCAGGGTCATCTATCCTCTGAAATCACATGTATTGGCATTGCTACAAATCATAATGTCTGCCGATCAGGGGCGCATCTAGGATTTAAGGCTGGGGGTGGGATTTAGGCACAACTAATACTGGGGTGTCTAGGGGTGTGGAATACCCGCCAGGGTAAGTGGGAGGTGCGGGGGCACTCCTTTGGAAAATTTTCAAGATAAAGGGTTCAAAATGGCGAGTTTCACGGCTTTCGGGGGGACATTTTATTAATATTTACACTATTCTGTAAGTAATATTAATCCAATTAAGTAAAATGGATTAAACTTTAAAAAATTTCTGAGCTCTGGGGGGGTTTTATCCCCCAAAACCCCCCCTCGCTGCGCCACTGCTGCCGATAACGAACGACGAATTAAATCTTTAGCATTATGCAAACGGAATATAAAGCTGACTTAATGAAATGTATGTCTTAAAAATGAACTTTGTTGTATTACACACAGTAAGATTGTTCATGAATACTGTGTGGAATATAATAAAGTTTATTTTTTAATCTATCATGTCACCATTCCACGAAGTGAACTCGCAAACCATTTATTTGAAATGTGTGCTTTTCCGATGCCTGCGTATTGACAACCAAATGTCCCTATTGGCAACCGGCAATGCTCCCAAGCACCCCCCAAAGCAGTTTCCTCGCAACGTGGCTGTTTGCGCAATGCTCTCGCGGGATGCTAACACGTCTCTCAATGAACAACTTTCGAGTCGTCTGGGTTGGTGTAGAGGTCATACTTCGGCACTTGACTTAGGTTCGTGCCGAGAGAAGGGAAAGTAGGTGAGATGAGCAAGATGCGTCTTCGGTTGCCATGGCTACCGCATGCTAGGTGACGTGCTTAAGATAGCACTTCCATGCGTAGCGAACATCCTTGACAATGCCCGCCCGTTGTGATGGCCTGTTTCGGCAGCCCGTACGCGCCCTTCAGTTTTCCGCACTCAGACTTGTGTGCATTTTTGGCCGCAATATCCGTCATCTCATGCCGCCAATGGAGCAGTTTATTGGAAACTCAATGTAATACTTTTAAAGACGATGATAAGGATCAAAGGCGCAGCGAGGGGAGGTGCTGGGGGATAAACCCCCCCCCCCCCAGAGCTCAGAGAAATTTTTGAGTTTTATCCATTTTACTTAATTGGATTAATATTACTAATAGAATAATGTAAGAATTAATAACATATCCCTCAGAAGCCGTAAAACTCACCATTTTGAACCATTTACCTTAAAATTCCGCAATTTATTAATCTCGCACATACCGCTTATCCTGGTGGGTATTCCATACCCCCACACACCCCGATGATATTAGTTGTAAATAACCCCGCCCCCCCCCCCAGCCTTAAATCCTAGCTGCGCCCCTGATAAAGATATCGTAGAAATTGACAGACCTACTCTTGAATTAGACTTCGGTTTCTAGAAAACTTCATAGATAGTTTACAAACAGAGCTAGATCTGGCGCTTTTCAAGCGATTTAATTGGATGTATTTATTCAAGACATTATTCAGTTGTGTTAGTTCATGAATATTGACATTTCGAGGTCCAAATACTTCCCCATTACCACGGCAAAATATATTTTTCCATCACCGACTTCGGGCGGTTTGGGAAGGAAATGGTAGTAATTCTGTAATTTTTATTGTAGAGTTCCTTCATGTACCTAGTGCCTACCTATCGGAATGTGAATTCTATGCGAACTCAACCGAAGCCCAGGACTTTTTTTGTGGTCAAACGACTTTGAGTTTACTTTATTTATTACTTAATTAGTACTCCTACTCATATCAGTGGCGGATTTAGGAGAGGATCACACGGATCACAATCTCCCCATTTTCTCAATTTTTTATTATTATTATTATTAGTTTAATAGTTTTTGTATCCTTTTAGAGTAGTAAATCGAGTGTATATGCAAATACATGACTACAAGTCCCAAACATGAGAGAAGTTTGAGTTTTATTTATCGTAGAGCGTGTCGTGTTTAAAAAATTGTATTTTGGAGAACGCCACTCTCTCCAAGGTTTATTCCATACTCCCCGGACACAGGTCATGATCCCCCAAATTTGATACTGATTCCGCTCCTGGATCTATGGATAACCAAAGGCAAAATATAAGGTAAAAATTGAAATGGCCATCGTACACTTTCTTTGATAGGTCGTAGCACAAAAGCCCTTGGGAGTTTTGTCCATAAATTTTGCATGTGGTCCTCGGGTTAGTGGAGGAAGGAGCAAAATCATTTCGATTGCGATCAAAGTCAAGCACCAAAGTAACTGTGGTTGATTTCATATGAAAATGACTATCTATGGCCTATTCTGTTAATAGGGTGGTTTCCTATTATTTTTTTGTTGCCTAAATCGAAAGATTATTATTACTGGAGTGCGCATTTCACGCTCTTAGATTTTCGAACGACGATATCTATTTTTCGCGATTAAACGAAAAGTGAAAAATTTCAAGCGCGCGAAAACGCGTTGGCTAAGTAGGAATGATGGGAAAAGTCCGTGTGACGTATTTCTGGTTCCAGCTATCGGCCTGTGAGGTGACCTTGGGGCGAGGCTTAAGCGCTGATACGACGCAGGCTGCTAGCAGGTAGCTGAGTACCCTGCTAGCAGGTAGCGCTTGGCTTAAATAAGGATTATTATTCCCGTATCAAACGAAGGAAACTTTCCGAACTTAGCCAGTTTTAATAAGTGATTATTAAGACATGTTTCCCTGAGCTCTGTGCCTCACGCATGCATTAGTAATCTCAGACAATGTAAAACTCCTATCTACTCGTATAGAATCTAGGTCTCTGTGACGTCACGTGGAGTGGAATCGCATGGGCGCCAATTTTTCAAATGAGGATAAAATTGACCGTTGCCATTCGTCTAAACTGGGATTTCTAAAACCAAATAATTTGTATATTATGAATACACTAATGGTGGGTAAGGTATCGCAATCAATGCATTTCGTTTTCTTTGATGAAGGAAACTACCCTATTAGGCCGTAGGTCGTCATGAAAAACGAAGTTAACAATAATAATAGCGACTAAAGTTGTTTTTTGTTTAGAATGCCGTGGAGACGGAGAGGGGCCACCACTCTATCACGAAAGAAATCAGTCCTTCCTTTTCCTCCTTTCAAATAACCACGAGCTGCTGTTGAAAAAATGATGAATACTTGCGCTTATATCGGAATAGTAAAGTGGAAATTAGATAGATTGTCGATTGGCTACATAAAGACAAGAAGTAAATGGTTGTGTGGATGCAGTTTGTCACGTAATTAGTGGATAAGCAAAGTAAGTGCGTAATAATAATATCTCATATGTTGTGTAGAATCACTACACTATAAATACGGGTAATCAAGCAAATCGTTCTAGATGGAACATTTCACAATCTTCTTCCCGTCCAGTCCCCCTTTAAACATTGAATTTCATTCTACAATTCTGTTTAGGAATTAGATAGTACAATCTTCAAAACAAATTTTGTCAAAATGAAGGGGAGTATCTCCCATAAAAAGAGTTTAAATGGAAAAAACCTCTGTCACAGCGTACCGGCGAATAAAAAGCGATGATGCGGACTCCATTATTTTTTCCTAAGTATGTTATTCAGCCTCTATGCTTTTCAAATCTGGAGCCAGGTGACCATGGCTATTACATCTTAGGAACAACAGTCGTCACTGGAATTCGGACTCACGATCAGCAAAAAATGAAACCCTTGACGATAATAGAAATATAAATACTATTTAATAATAATGTACTATATTCACTATTCAAATGGGGATATTTTCCGCATATTCAAAGTATTTAAGGCAATTATTGAAACTCCTGTATATTGTTGTAAAGGAAGTCAGATTTTCATTCAAACATATTTTCGGTAGCAGTGGCGTAAATATGGGGGGAATGAGGAGAGATCACCTCCCAAAGCCTCGGAGAAAAACATTTAAAGATATTGTATAGTTTTGACATGTAATAACTGCATCTGCTGAAAGTTAAATCTTAGGGCCAAAATTCCAGGCGCGTCATTTGTCATAAATTTGCCATTGATCACATCTCCACCCCTTCGTCGCCACCCCAGGCCATCCCATTCCCCCCAAAGCTTATTCCTATAGTTACGCCACTTTTTGGTAGTACCTATCCCTTAACAAGAAAAACCCCATCTCAGTCGCCAGGTACCTTTTCTAGTAAATTCCATTTTTAATTGAAAAACATTCTTTGAAAAAGACTTAAAATATTTCCTATAATAGCTCAATAATTATATCCTCATACACCAAACGCTGAGAGACCATGTTGGACAACGATTACGTAAAATTTAGAACTTCAAGATTGTTTGTGATGAACTCATCGTTCCAGAGATAAATGCTGCGATGTTATCATATCATTTTTTTATTATTGTTTTATCGGGGAGAATCACGTCACATCTTCCTCTATTCAAAAAGAGCGCTGGATTTCTGTGACGCTAGGCATTATATTTTGTTTTTGCTAGTTGACCGTGTCCACCGAAAGAGGCGCTGCAGCCGTGAGCTCCTGCCAGCACGGGCAGTGGATGCAGCAACGGAAGAATTCCTGAAGGTGTTGAGTTGGATGGTAGGACAGGGGCAAGGCCGATGGGGGTGTTTTCATCTTTGATTTTGATGTGAATTCGGGAAGTAGGATAAGTATCAGTTTGTAAGTTTATTTTAATGGTGAAAGGAGTTCTGCTTGCCCCTGATTATTATTTGGAAGTCCACGACTTCAACGACAAAGTAAAGAGGAAACTTTCACTATTCAAGGTTTGTAACCCTATTTTGTTGTGCTTTCGTCATTTATAAATTTGCTTTTGTTTGTTTTCATTTGGTGTCTGAATATCTTGGGTGCTCAAAAGGTTCTATAGCAGGGCATTATCTCGTCTCTTTGCCAAACTTTTGATGATATATCTTAGTGACTGGAATTTCGTAATGGTCGTACTAAATTCTCCCACTATCACAACGTTGCATTTTGTTGTGAATTGGTAGTATTTACACAACATACACCGTTGAACAAGACCTTTATCTCACATCATTGTTTTGTATTTATTTCAGCTGGATCTCTTTGCCGGAGAAGTATAAGAATACTCGTGTACCATTCCACCGATGAAGGTGTAGTGGTGTAAAGAGTGCTGTTTTGTGTACCAAGAGAGAAATATATCTTATCAGGTTCTTCAAATACCATATCACCTGGAAAATATTGTCATCGAAGAAAATTTTTGGTTGTTATGATTGTTAATTGATTGTGGACAAAGTATTTTTCAGCGTTAAGGCAGTGTGAGAAAAAATCTGTTGTGATGTTTCGCAGTAAAGTAAGAATTCACACATGTAAGATAATATTTCTCACCTCGCTCGTTTGGTTTTTAATAGATGTAGTTCTTCTTATGTACTACTCTGAATGTGTGGGGGGAAATTGCTCGACCTCTGTTGGTAGTGACACTTCCAGATTAGTTTCTGGTCCAGTGCCTGTCGATGAAGAAAGCAAAGGTAAAGGTATATTAATTAAACAGCTGAAAGACCGAGGGAAACGTGATGACGATGAAATAGTGAAGAATGAAGTAGAAAGTAGTGACAGTGTCGGGGTGAAGAGGTCTGTGTACTTGGCATCAGAGCTAAAGGCATGGGTTCCTGCACCTGTTGTGGAAGAAAAGAGGGGTCGTCCTGGTGAACTAGGGCAAGCAGTTCGTATATCGGCTGATCGAGAGGGACTGATGAAGGAAAAGTTCAAGTTAAATCAGTTCAATTTGCTGGCTAGCGATGCGATATCATTAAACCGGTCTCTGGCTGACATTCGACTTCCAGGGTAAGCACTTTTTCTTATTTCGCTGATTTTTATTGTAAAACTAAATCACCTTTTTCGCATGCAGTTACGAAAAAGCTAAGAGAGATATGGCATCTAAAGCAGTCTCTGTAGCGGCAGTATTTGAGTTATTTTTAATTAGCTGGGCAGTTGGATTGTTGTCCAATGGTGGTGTTCATTAATAGAGAATTGGGATCGTCCTTTACCATTCAAATTTTCTATTGGAAGTGTGCGTTAAGCTGGGCGAGACAATTCTTTAGAATGATATTTTTGAACACATTCTCATTATTACATATTTTTTTAATTTCAGTTGCAAGGCAAAGAAGTATCCACCATTGTTACCTACTGCATCAATTGTTATTGTATTCCATAACGAAGCGTGGTCAACTTTGTTACGTACCGTTTGGAGTGCAATAAATAGATCTCCTAAAGGTCTTATTGCGGAAATAATACTGGTTGATGACTCTAGTGAAAGAGGTAATTACAATCAAATTTTCTTTTATCTAATTATTTTGGGGAACCATGAACTTATTGCTCGGAAACGCCCAGTTCTGTAAAAGATTTAATTCTCTGTTTGTGTTTACGACAGTACTATAAGTGGTATTGTTGATCCCTGTGGAGGATACTACTAGAATATATTTCTATGATTTGCCTTGTTTGCTTAGAATAGGTGGAGATTTTGCCAACCTGAACGTGTGGGTTAAAGATGTTTTTAGGTCTTATCTTAAGTTATGGCTCGTGAGCTTTTATATGAAGAGATATTTATGGTATTTACTGCTCAAGTTGGACCTTTCTGTATTGTTTCGGATTCCTTGAATGCAGGCTCAGCAGTGTGAAACTTTCTCCTATGTTTCACTGGTCACTTTTATATTGAGTACTTAATGGAGTTTACTAGCATGATTTACTTTCAAGTATTTTTATCCTCAATGGCGTGAAAGTAGAATCACTGACATGCTCCTTAAGTTTTAATAGCACTCATTACCTTCTATATTTACTTTCCAAGGGAAGGCACCTGTTGAGATTCAGTGTGAATTTATTTCTTGAAAATAAATATATCAATCATGTTATTACTAAGTAGGTATTATGTTCTGTTCCTGGCAAGCTGTACTCCAATCATCTTAAGAGCTAATTCTCACCTTACTTCTTCTGGCCCTTGTTTCTGACCTTCACAAAGTGGCATGCCATGCTAAGATCAGCCCATACCCCAGTGAGAAATGGGTGGTGGAATCCACGTGGAATCCACGTTGAGTGGTGGATATTTGGTGGTGGTGGATATTGAGTGGTTGGACCCACGTGGAATCCACGTTGATTTCAAGTGGATTTGTGGTGATTATCATAAAATGTTAAACAGAATTTCTAATTTGTGGAACTTAACTCTCTGGTGACATTGCGTCATTTATCATCCTGAAACCACGCTAGTTATGTGAAAATGTATCGCACATTCTATTTTTATATAATTCGTGGAAAGGCAGCCATGAGAGCACATGAAAAATCGTAGACACATATATAGAAGGTTTAGATATAGAGTGGTTGAGGTTTAAATGGTTTTGGGACAGCACCAACTGCTGTTTTAATTTTTCCACCAAATTTCCACGTGGGTTCCACGTTGATTCCACGACCAAAAACACGTGGTATCCACGTTACATTTCCACGTGGATTCCACCACCCATTTCTCACTGGGACAGGACCAGAATTCTTCCTCCTTTCCTCCTGTTCTATCATTCGTATCCAATTTCTAGGTCCTTGCCAATGTTACAAACACACATGCTGATGGTCAATATTTTAGTATTTTTATGTTACTTTCTGTCCTTGATTTAGAAGAGTATTGTTCTTCTGGAATCCCTTAATTTGCATTTGATTTTCATCAATTAAGAAAAATTAGGCCCCTTTTTTCAAGCCTTTGGAAAATGCCCTGAAATTTTATATCTGCTATTAAATTTAAGCATTTATGTACCTAGAAAATTTTAAAATCTTCATTTGTAAATATTTTTGAAAATAGACTTAAATGAACACTCCATACAGGTTATCAAGGAAGTATATTTTAGAGGGAAAGAAAGGAATTTTTGAATTTGAATATCGTACCTCAACAAAAATGATGCCAATTAGTGAATTCAATTAAAAATTATCATATGGCTTTTGAGCAACATGCTTCATCCAGTATTTAATATGACAGTAGTTGATAACCAATTGAAGACTCAGCATCAGGATAATCCATGCTTTTCGTATGGCAGTGATTATTGCCATAAATGGGGATAGTGAGTAGTGTTTATTTGAAAGTCCTGTTTTGATCTGTCCATTAAATACTATATTTTTGTACAATTTGACCATTGAATTAACATAAATTTATTCATGCAAAGTTAGCAGTAACGGGCCTAAATCAAATTTTTCCTGTCATAAATACTTAGTTAATGTATTATATCGTGCCTAGGATATACATATTTTAAATATTTCATGATTTTATCATCACTAGTTTGCTTTTTTGTGCTCGGTAGAAGTGGAAGTTGGATGAAAGGAACCACAAAAATGACTACTGGAAAAAATCCTCAGTGTGTAAATACATCACATGTTGTATATTATAAGCATTTTGTCATTATTATCATTCAGTTAGGCTGAATTAATTGGATAATAAATATGCATGTCAGAAGACAGGACATGGGGCAATAGATTTGAAATTATTAACCTGGTTGTTTTTCTTTCACCGCACCATTCAAAATATCATTTATGTATTAATTTTCCACACATCTGCCCTCTTCCTTCAAAGATTTAAAATATTCTTTTGTCTATTATTAGCCTTTGATTACTGATGTACCTCCTGAACTTGTTTGGTACATATATGTACTTCTTTTCTTTCTGACTATTCTTCATTGAATATTTACATCATCCTTACTATGTCACTTTCACTCCTTTATTCTTCCCAGCATCCCTTACAGTGTCTACTTATATCCAAAATGAGGATGTATTATTACTGGAAACTGTTGAAAATACAAGGCCTGGTGCAAAGAAAATACATAGTTGTTCATATTTGATATAATTGGTTTCCCTCATCTATCATCTATGGTATGTAAAAACTAGTGCTTCATTTGCCTGGAAACCTTCTGAGGATTTTATAGTTCCAAACCATCATGTTTATATAATTTTCACTGCTGTTTTGGGGGATGGAGGCTGTAGCAGATGTTTCACGACTTTGTTTTCAAGAAAAAACAAGTGCTCATGAGTCAACCACTTTTTTACTCCTGTAAAAAGTTTGTGCCTTAAAGGTTCCTACCCTTTCCTGGGAACGTAGGATTTTTTTGTCATAATCGACCAGGCATGTTTCTTGGCATTTTCTGGGCAGGTTGCCAGATTTTGGGGACAAATTTTGTATCAAAATATTATAAACACATCTTTTCATTCCTTAAATTTTTTAAAAGCCAGGATGGTTTTCGGCATGAATAGTTGGGGAAATGGAAAAATTAGGTTAATATGGGTTGTGAATTTTGCAAATTGCTTAAATAAAAAGGGAAAATTTCTGCATAGTGTATGACAATGTGCAGTTGCTTTCACCTCTTTGGTTGCTAAGCCAGTATATGCTATTTTTTTATTATCCATTTAATGAGTCATATTTTGCAGCTGGTGATAAAGCTGTGAAGTTCATTTCAATTGCTTGTATGCAGTAGGACTAAGTTGGAAATAAATCTCTTGAAATTACAGAAAAATACTAACCCTTGCAAGTTTTGCTGTGATATCAGTGGTTTTTTTACCGTTGTTGCCTTTTATGAAGTTTTTTAAACCAGTTACCTCATCTCTTTTTTTGCCTATGTAAACATTAAAATGGGATTCTGATGGACCCGTTGATAAAAGCCATTTCAATCTTTGCTTGTTTGTTGTTTCCATTGTTGTGCTTGTCCCTCATCCTAGTATGTGCACCATCTATTTTGATTGGGCCTGGCCTGCTGTAATTATTTTGTGCTATTTATTTGTTTGGAGGTCATTAATTATTCTTTAGGATAGCTTAATTCCTCTTATTGGCAGTGCGGGGTCTACTGTATCACATCAGCCTCAGGCATACCTTATTCTTTTGGTTGCTTCCATTAGTTAAGCAGTGACTGTCATTTATAAAATTTATTGAATAAAAATGGTGAAACATCTACTGATGAAATTGGAACAGTTTTTCTTAAGGCAAAGAGAGTGTGGTCTGCCATTGTGTGCCAGGATTTGCAAGGGCCTGAATATGGTTACTTTTCGTGAAAATCTTTCACCCTGTTTATTGGGTTCTTCTTTTTCTTAAATATTATAATGGGTGACATGCCTAATGTTAGGGATCATATCACTCGAAAGGGATCCTGATGGTAAGAGTGATTTATTATGAAAACATGAGGAAGCCAATATGCTGGTCAGGCCATGTAGAAACCTGGAGAAATTTTCAATATCCGTATTGAAGAAGCCACTCTGTATTATATGTTTTTTATTACTATCCATTTATGTTATGGTCTGGTGAATGAGAGGTATGTTTGGACATTCATTGCAAAAGTGAAATATCTAGGAGTTCAATTCTCTCTTCAAATCATTGTGGAGTGACTCCTACTTACAGCAGTAGCCTGGTTTAATGAGTGCTCGTAATCCCTCGAAAATCGCTCATAAAAATGAGTACTTGTTGCATCCACAGGTGTTGAATTAACCCACTGAAGTCCCATAATTGTTTGTATTTACAGTTTTTCTTTTTTTTCTATGGTATTTAACGAAGTCGAATAGGTAAAGAGTCATTATTAGGCACATTCTGGTTGAGTATCAGCGTGTATAAAGAAAGAAACGGGGGATTTTCAGTCATGTAGTATATTAATTCCTCCAGTTTCAGAGATTTTATTCCCGCTCATATAATTTTTGATCGCTGAATAAATCTGTTTAAACAGCGCATCTAGTCAGAATCAGTATATTTGGTATGCGGTGGAAGTTTTTGGATAATTTTGGGAATATGTTAAGACGATAGTATCAGTTTTGTCCAGTTTTCGAATCTTAAACAGTAAATTGATTAGTTAGGAAAATTGACCAAAACGTTCATTGTAATAAGGCATGAAGTGGTGGTTGAAGATATTTCCCGCAAAGGCACCTATTCCTAGCAGTTTCTATTACCCAAATTCAATAACTTCCTACAAAGTAGTGCCGTTGAGTATGTATTTACTTTATTAAATACCTCATTCGGGGCACCATGACATTTTTCGTGCTATGCTAAAGTACTGCCATCACCAGGGCCCGCGCGATATGAATAACGACACCTACCTGTGAAATTAAGAATGACCAAAGAAAACCAAAACATGGCGAAAGGGAAGAATTTTAATTATTAGATCAGCATAAGGCTTTGTTTCATTTTATACAATGACAAATATATTCAAACATTAACTCACCTTCCTCCCATTCCCCTCCCACTGATAAAGGTGCCTAACAAAAGAAGAACCTAAAATAGTAGCACGCATAGCGTACTAAAGGCCGTAAATCACATAAATGCTTGGACGTAACTGGCTTTAGGTGTTGTAGATCTGACAAACATCTTGTATTTTCTGTTTAATAAACAGATAATACATAGCTTATTAGTTAATGCTTGCTCAGTGGTGTATCGCCCTTGATGTAAAACATTGGCCATTTGGCGGTACAAAGACCATCTTTTGCAAAAATGGGATTCTCGTAAAAAGCCGTACTCGCAAAACTGGGCTTCCACTGTACTTTGATACCTACTCCTACGCACTGTCCTACTTTGCTTGTCTACTTACTGCCTTTAATTGGGACATCAACCGTTCAATACCTTTAGGTGTGTGGTGGTTGTTATCCTTGGATATCTTGTTATATAATGGTATTTAATACTATTTATGCATGTAAGTAAGTGTCTTTGCAGCCATGAGTAGCTACTTCTGACTGAGAAATTTTATTTAATTTTCATATCTTTTTTCTTTCAGAGCACTTAGGTAGGCAGTTGGAAGAATATGTCGCTACACTACCCGTGAAAACAAAGGTGTTGAGGACTGAAAAACGCTCAGGCTTAATCCGAGCACGTCTCCTGGGTGCAAAGCATGTAACTGGTAAAGTTATTACATTCTTAGATGCTCACTGCGAGTGCACAGAAGGATGGTTGGAACCTCTGTTGGCACGCATAGCCATGGACAGGTGAGTAAAATTATAACAATGTTTTTTTTTATTTATTGTTATAATTACAATTTTCACAATATTTTATTCTTGTTTTTTTCTAGTTCTGGTTTTAAAATTATTTTCGATGTAAGTTGAATTCAATGTTTTGCATCTTTTCAAATAGTAAGCTTTTGAAAAAGTCACTATTGGTGAGGATAAGTAATTGAGAATAATAAAGCCTTATGAACTATTGTTGTTTCCTTTGTTTGGTCTTAAAATGGCTAAATGTTCTTATGAGGTCAAATTCTTTAAAAATTAGTGCAGCAATATTGTACACATAGTTGTTGGGTTTTCTGAGTAAGTGGGGCCAGTTCTCAAAGATTTTAGCATTTATATCTGTAAAAAATAGTACCTTGTCTATGCACTATTTTTAATTGGAGTGTAAAGCATTCCTTATGTTCAGGGTTGTGTGTCTTATGGTTACCAACCGTGGATATCTTGCTTCCAAATGGTATTCAATCTATTGAAAGCACAAATGTAAAATCTCCATGGACTGTACATATTGTTTTGAGTTATTTATAGTCATGTATCATTATCAGTTTCATGCCATCATTCTTGTAATTTTCAAAGGCATACTAGAAGTGCATTTTGATATCACTCTATTTGTCTCAGTGAATGTGAATTTTACATATCTGAATAGTGACAGATAGGACTATTTAGAAACAATGTAAAATACTCCCGATTATCTGGGCTAATGATGGGGAGATGCGGCGTGAATAATCGGAAAACACAAATAATCCAATATTTCTCTGTAATTTCTTGTAATTTTCATAGTTAAGGCAAATCAAACCATCAATTATTAACTATGCACATGTCTGTTATTTAGATCGCTTTCCGAAATCATTTCTAGCTTTGTTTTCCCTACTGAGATCTTTTTAGCTGCGATAACATGATTTTACTCGTATTCCCATTGCTCCATGTATTACCTGGTTTCCGAAAACCACGCATTTATGTGCCAGATCACGAATTCAGAAAATTAGTTTGCCCGAATCCTACAGAACTGCTGCGTGACGTCAGAAACTACATTGTCACCGCACCATGCTACGTAGTTGTATCGCACGCAAGTTGCCCGGCATGCAACTGCTGCTGGACGCGGTTCCGTGATCACTGAATGCAATCACGCACCATGATGTTTATATAACATGATCATGGAGCTTCCGTGAAGGTAATGGGCACAAGATCATCCCATTTTGCAGTGCATCCCATTTATAGGAAGCCTGGACTGTTTGCTATTTGTCTACATAGGCGAGTGCCTGGCTATGGGCTGTACATATGTATTGTTCACGCTATCTCCACTTCCCTCACTGCCTTCACTTCTGTTATTCCCTTCCTCTAGTTTTACCTTGACTAGTCACAGCGTAAATACGCCCCAGTACCACAAAATCTCTGGTTCCCTCGGGCTGTATTCATCCGAATGCAAGGCCACATTATTGATTGCGCATTTGCAATATGAAATATAGAATTATAGTCAACATATCTCTTAATTTGCGATTGGCTAACCATTGAAGAATATTCTAAAATCAATGAAGAGGTTTTTCCCGCTGATGATCGTCGTTCAGGTTAACCTGAAACATTCATTGTCAAAAAGTAGATAAAATAGTTCCCTTTTACATAGAGGATTCTAATGGAAATAGTAAGCTTGGCGTTGCCTTACATTGAAATACAAATATCGTGGTGCTTTTGCATCTAAATTTTTTTTTATAAAGATTGCTGGGAACAACGATAAAGTGAAAAACTCATGCACAGATAAGCCGCAACACGGATAAACCGCAGCCATATAATCGGGAGTCTGCTGTTATACGATTGTAATGAATATGTTGAAGATGTACTCTTTAGTTACTTTTTAATTACTGAGAATGCATCACCTTTGTTTGTGTGGTTAATTGGCCTGCCAGTGTGAGTTAGATATACATATTGTTAATAATGTAGGCACACTTTTTTCATTTAATATTATTATTCCAGTAACTATTGAAATAGTTTATCTTTTGCTAAGTATCCAATATAAATGGGCATTGTTTTTCATTGTGATTCTTTTATTTAACCCTCACAGGAGAACAGTGGTGTGTCCTATAATAGATGTCATATCTGATGATACCTTCGAGTACATAGCTGCCTCTGATATGACCTGGGGTGGTTTTAATTGGAAGCTCAACTTTAGATGGTATGTGACCTGCAATGGTATTTTCATTAATTTTTAAATGAACCTGAGCATGTCCAGTGATTGCAAATATTTTGAGGAGTTATGGCTATTCCTATGATGTTACTGGTGGAAAATTTTATGAATATGTAGTCAGAAATGCTTGTTTTGGGTTTTTCATTAGAGATGGGTCAAATAGGATTTTTCTCGAATTCGAATATCGAATATGAATGTTTAATTATTTTCCAAATACTTCACTCGAATACTGTATTACTGAATTTTTAATATGCATTTTTCCAACAATTTTAAATCTGAATGACAGTTTAAATAAAAAAATGATGAACACTTTGCAAGTCGTTCTACATCAATATGGCTCCTAAATCCTGACGCAACTATTACCCACTATTATATAAAACTTGCGCGTATGGAGTACCGCAATTCTTTTGTTTTTTTATTGCATGCATATTAAAGGTTATATTATTAGTAGGGATCCGTGAAAGTGGTTTTATTTTTTGCTAAAATTCATTTTAAAACAATGTGATAAAGTGTTATAGAAAATCTTAGTGGTGTTTAATTATAATGATAAAATTTTTTGTGCATTTCACGATTGCTTATGCTTTTGAGTTTGCATTTTACATAACATTAAGTACAATATCAACAGTACAAAATTTCTGATAAAACAAAATGAAGGAAATGGTTCAAGGTACATATATCAATGGTTCAAGCATTAATATTATAGAGCGAGCAAGAAAAGGTGCACCATGAACACTTCACTTGATTATTTGTCTTTGTGAGGAAGGCTAGAGCAAAAATTGACCAAATAGTACTGAAATTTGTTTTTGGTTTCATTGTATTAATTTAGACCTATAACACAATATTTAAGCTCTTCCTGCTTTTTTTTATCAATAATCAGAATGTATTCTTGGCAAATATGATCTATGGCAAATCTCCTCTACCCTTCATGTATGTACTTCGAGAGCCTTTCCCGAATTTTTGGATTATCAAGTTTCTTTACACTATTCCCAGCATTAATAATGATTCTGTAGTAAAGACAACAAACTCCTCTTTTGCCTCCGTCACTTTCTTTGACTGATTAACTGTTTGTTCAAATGGTAGCTGTTGTTTTGCGGGTCCCCTTTCTTTCGCACGTTTATGTGTATTACAATTGATGTGCTTTAACAAGGTGTCATGTCTTTCAGATTCAAGTCTTTTATCCCAAAATTTACACAGTAATACTTTGTCTTTCTCATAAAATCCTTCTGAGCCAAATTCACTTGCTCTGGTATTAACGGTAACACTAGGTTTTCGGCATTTCAAAATTCCTTTCCTTCATTTGATATTAAAAGCTGTAACCTTGAATAAAAATAGCCCAAGCGTGAATCACGACCAATCGTGACAGTGTTTTCAAATTGGGTGTTGGGTTGCTCTGGTACAACCATAAGTAATATGTAACTTACATTTTGACCAAAATTTTTAATGTCGTGGGCTCCCTTTTCATAGCCCTCACCTAGGTGCCTAGGGAAGGTAGGTTCAACAAAAGCGCTTAGTATTGATTACAGCTGTGGCTGTGTAGATACTCTGGCCAAAATGTGCTGGAGCAACACATCCGGCTGAAGGACAAGGAGGTTGTCAATGGCAGTATTTTTCAGATTATGAGATGTATCCTTTGTTAAGTCCTACAGCAGTTTGCAAAATATAAGAACATTATGACACGATTTAATTTCATTAAATTGATAGCTGCAGATATTGTCAGAACCCATATGGGTAGGAGAATGTCAAATCATAGACTCCCAGGAAAGGTAGGATTAATTATTGCATAAATTCTCCATCTACCATTGGAAGAAGTTGAATGGTTTGAGAATTGGACAACATGTAGGCTGTTCCCGCCCATCCAAAATACAGAAAATCTTTTCATTATATTTCTGGTGCAAAAAGCCTGTGTGTGTGCTGTAGTGAAAAAAATGTAATTTTGATAGCTTGCAGGATGCATCAAGAAAAGGAATAAGCAGGATAAATTTGATGGTTTCTTATTATTTAGCCTTCCAACTATAACATTTATTGCCTTAATTTAAATCTGGCAAAATATTGATTCTTAAATACGATGATAACAACTCGAGTGCTATTGACATCAGTTTTTTTATCCTGTTTCAAATAACAATTTTTATCGAAACATTGGTATTTATGTATTTGGAATGCATAAAATGAAATATAAGTATTTAATAGTTAAGCGGTTAAAGAAACATTAAACTAAGCAATAAGAATGACGTTTCAACATTTCATGAATATTTGATTTATTGCAGTTCTCAGACCTCAATCACCGGTAATGTAACAAGAATTGCACATCACTGGTTAAGGGTTAACCCAATATTTCTTTTCCTCCCCATATTTCATTTAAATTTGCTTTAGACTTAAAGATCAGTATATAAATTTTACTACTCTAATGAGGGATGGTGTATTTGTTATTTCACACATCATTCCTATGTAGTATGCACAGAGCTGAATCCTGTTATGATGCTTTTTCCACAGGTATAGAGTGCCTCAGAGGGAAATGGACCGCAGAGGTGGAGATAGGACCGCTCCTTTACGCACACCTACAATGGCTGGAGGTTTATTTGCGATCGACCGGGATTACTTTTATGAGTTAGGAGCTTATGATGAAGGAATGGACATATGGGGTGGAGAGAATCTTGAAATGTCTTTTAGGGTAAGTACCTTTCAAGGATTGAGTAAGTCATTGCACCAAATCTATATCATATTGGCCAAAAACGTCTTTATTTGATTTTTATTTGAATTCGGTCACCAGGTAGGGTTGTGTTTTTTCCCCACCATCAACTTATGGCTGTCATGTTCTTCAGGAATAGATGGAAGTTGAAAGTCTTTCAGTTTTAGCTTAATTATAATTGAGTAAATCATGGATATACGCACATAGGGAATTTAATTAATGCATATTTTGTCAGAAAAATCTTTCTCTAAACTTTTGAGGCCACCACTTATTTTAGGTATTATGTAGCCATAGAGGGTATCTTTTTGGCCTTTTTCATGCTAACTGGCTGTTCTCTGGAAATTATTCAATGCCTAATTTTCTCAGTTATCTTTATTTTTAAAGCTTGGCTGGAATGTATTCTGAAGTGCTTGTCATCACGTTTTTAAGTTCAAACAAAGCATATACTAATTGTAATTACTTTTGCTCTTTAGGAAGATTGATTGAAAGATTACTCGGGTGTGACGTGAGCACATCATTTTGCTACTGATAACTCTGCTATGGAAATGCTACTTAATTTGAAAGATTCATGTAAATGTAATGCATTTGTGCTGCATGGTATGTTTGAATCATAATGGTGTGCTGGTTTTTTTGAATACAAGTTTCACTTTAAGAAAGCAAAAATGAGTGTGCATATTTTTGTGCAGATTTATGCATAGATATTTTCTGATATGGGAGAGCTGTAAGACACTGAATCAGTTATTGATACACGTGCGAAATATTGGGCAATGACCTTATCTGTTAGTAGAAATGATACCAAAATTTGTAGCGGAGTAGTAATATTTTAAGTAGAGATGGATCAAAAAGCAGAATTCTCGAAATTGAATATCGAATTTGAATATTTGATCATTCCTCGAATATTCGAATATCTCGAATTTCGAATACCTCGAATACTATAACTGTGCAAAGCATGTTAAACGTACGTTTTTTCTTCTATTTCACATGATGAATATATAAATAAAAAGGTATATACAGTCAGGGGCACAGCTAGGAATTAAGGGGATTTCAGGTGCAACTAATACTGGGGTGCCTGGGGGTGTGGTATACCCACCAGGGTAAGCGGTAGGTGCCCCTCCACCAGAAAATAAGATAAATTGTTTATAATGTTGAGTTTTGCGGCCTTCTGCGGGGTATTTTGTTAATCCTCACACTATTCTATAAATGATAACTCCATGGGGAAAAACATGTAATTGTCCACCGATATAATACGAGAACTAATGATGGTCTATACCATTTTCAAGTCATAAGACTTAATATGAAAATGACATATTAGTAAATTACAAACCAGTTGTAAAATTTCTGCAGAAAATAAATAAAAATGTCATAATACTGTTATTATATTAATCCAAATAAGTTAAATAGATTTAACTTAAAAATTTCTCTGAGCTTTGGGGGGGGTTTTATCCCATTGCTGTTCGTGGTCCCAAATAAAGTTCCATAAAGACAATTTAATTTTCTCCCGCATCTATTGTTCCCCAAAGTATCTTTTTCCTGCATTGATCATTTGAATATTGTGGTCCCGACGTAAAATTTTCCCGCATGCATCGTTTGACGAAAATGAGGCGAAGTGTTATTTGAAGACAATCTGTTATTTGTGGCTAATGATGACAGACACATAATTATGAATCTTCCCCTGGATATTGAAATACCATAGGGAGAAGCGGAGTGACGTGGGATAGTAGCATAAGCGCATTTCCCAAGATCCGCTATCCCCCTCCATTCAGCTCTGGCCTCCCCCCCTCCGACGCTTTCATCTTCTCCGAAATCAAACAAAAGGTCCCAGCTCGCGCAGGGATCCTACTGTGAAGACCTTGGTTTCGAAAGAAAATATCAAGTTACATGAGAACAAAAGAAACCTTTTTCATGCCTCCCCCTTTCTTGTCCGCTGACCCATTTCAGCCTACCCACTTCGAAGTTCCTTTTTTCTGGAGGTCAACTGCTGCATGAGCCGCCTATTAGCCCAAAAGGTGTCTAACAATGACTTTCGGCTGTGGGTATAATACTTTTATTAGATTGAAATATAAGTAATGTGCAGGTAATTCAAAAAAGAATGATACCAAATACACCATATTTCTAACATTATTTAAGAATTTTAAGCAAGGAAATAGTAGGAATAATATGATGGTGATTTCTGACGAATCTCAATATCCTTGCAGCTGAGCTTCTTGGCAGTTGATGCGGCATTTTTTTCGAAAAAAGCACATCGGGTTACAATTTACGAATTATGCTAAAAGTCTCACCTGTCAGAGTGGCTAACGAAGCGATATCTTTTCAGGATATTTTGCTGTATGTGTATTGATGCATTTAGCCAAAGGCCCACGCATATGCAGTTTTTTTACTATTATTTTAATGAAAATTTCGATCCTTGATCAACTTTTAGGCATCATTGTGGAGCCGTCGTTTGGCATAAAGAAACAAAACTGACGTCACAGGTAGCCCGCATTCTTTTAGTCTTCGAATCCATTAAGATCTTTGCGATGAGTGGATTGGTTCGGGAGCAGCAGCTCAATGCGTAACGGAAGGTACCCCAAAAGTCGATATTTTTCCACCATTTTTTTATTTTTTGAGGGGTTTCGTGAGGGAAATCGGGGATTTTCTGATTTTTCAGCCAATCTGTTCCCCACATCACACTATATCTTTTCACCACTCTAATTCGCAAATTTTACATATTTCGTCAACTTGCCTAAAACGGCAATACATGCACTAAACGACTCCTCGATGTTGTTTCCGAGTTAACTACCAACGAGACGACGTGCGTGCGACAGTGTATGATGCGAAATTCAAAGTATTCGAGGTATTCGAGATTGTACTTTTAGCATAATTATTCGAGGTCTCGAATATCTAATACTTTCTAGTATTCGAGGTATTCGAGTATTTGCGGATACTATTCGCACATCTCTAATTTTAAGCCATTGTGTCAAAGAATATCTGAATGATAAATTAAATATTAATGATTTTGTTCTTGTTCAATCCACGCTCTATAATTAATGAATTTCTCTTTCACTATCACTCCATCTATGTAATCCTTGTATGTTTTTCTACTGGTGTTGATCTTTACCTAGGCAACTATGATCATTCAGCCGCGAGCCTCAAACATGTTTTTCCTCCTCAGTTGGAAGTATTGGGACTGGGGTTGGTTTGGTCATACACTCTTGAATTTTTCATGCACCTGAGCATTGCATGCTTATCTTTATCTTTATTCCAATATGACCTCAAAATTCACTTTCCTGGATGATTTTTTTCTATGAATTGGCCATCTGGTCTTAAGTTGTAACCTTGAATGTTTTGGTTTTTAAGTTCAGTGATAGATAACATTATTGACAAAGATAATAATGTGCTTGTGAGCATATTCTATCTTAACCTTTGATAATATATCAAAGGTTACATTGGTTCATTCAATGAAGGAAAATGATAATTTTTATGAGTTGTATTTTAGATTTTTAACTCAGTATTATCTATTGTGGGGTTTATTCCTGTGCCTTTTATGATGAAGTCAAACTCTGATTGTGTTTCTCCAGTGGCTCACTTTGCGTTGCTAATGTGTATGGCATGTAATAATAATTTGGCATTAACACATTCAATGTGGGCCTGATTTTCATGGAAGTCGTCAGAATCGGCCGATTGGAAAAAAAATTTTTGCTTAGTTTGTGTTTAGTATAGTTCCTTATGCATGTTTATATATGATTTGAGCAAAATTTTAAATTATTTTTGCAAAAATTGGCACCAAGTCAATTGACGTGCTCCGTATTGCAATATTGCCAGGCCTAAAAATTGAGTGTGTTGAATATATTTCAGGATAAGTATCAAGGTGTACGAAGTTTGCAGTAGAGCAATTTGTGTTGCTTTGGTGCTGGGCTTTTGTAATTGTTGTCGGGGATTATCATAAGTAAAAGAAAATAGATTGGCTGTGCTATAGGGCCACACTGCTCTGATTTATGAAATCAACATACGGCGAAGCGACCAGGATCAAATGAAATAAAGTTTTTTTGACAAGCATAACTTATGCTGGACTAACGATAAAAAATGGTTGTGTTATATATGAGAATGATTTGATTTGCCTTGATTTACAAGTACTTAAAACTTTTCCTCAAAATTTAATCAGAGGATTCGGAATTAGTCAAAGGAAACAAATGAAATATGAGCTTCAATTTTATGTACTGGCATAACGAAAGCCTTCCTCTCCTAACCACCATGGACTCAACTATACACAGATTCTGCCTGGTATAATTCTCTGTTTCTATAATATGGTGCTACACAATAGGTCTAATCTTGAAAATGGGTCCTTAGATGTGCCATCCACCCCATTTCTGGCAAAATGCAGAACATGTCTCCCCATCATGTCCCGGATCACGCAACATGTTACGAGAGAAATAATGATGCCCAAATTTCGCATCAGTACTCCAGTAGTCAGCCAGCTGGTGTGGAGAAATAATCCCCATGTGGTGTGTAAGTCTCAGGAAAACTTTGAACTCCTCTGCTAATAGGATTTTTCCAGTCCGTCATACGAGCTCTTTTGGGGACACCTCTAAGAAATAGTTGCTTCGCAGATATGCTCGTTTCTTCATCAACTGACTGATAAATCCTTCCCGTAAATAGGAGATCAAAATAATCTTGTGGCCTGTTCCCCACCCAAAAGAGATATTTCGAGGGTTCACCAGATTATCAACCCACCCAATATTGCTTGGTTAAGAGGGTGTTGAAGGTCGAGGTTCTGGGTAGGGCGAGGGAGAAGGAAAGGGAGTTAGGATGGGAGAGGGAGGGTCGGAAGAAGCAGAGGTAGAGTTTGTGGTTAGGGGTGGAATAATGGAACCGCTGGCTCCAGAAAAAGTGCCCAAAGACATTGGCAATAACTATTGTCTCCACCCCACGTGGGACCTTTACGTTTTATTCTTCCTCATCCTCAGAACAGCTTTCCACATCCATTTTTCCCTCATTCGCCGAATTGAGGAAAGAAAAAAAATGTCTTCAGAGTCTATCTCTATCACCATATAGGTCAAAAGGAAACCACTCTGAAAAGTGAAGAATGTTACTGCAGTGTATAGAGAGAGAGAGAGAGAGAGAGAGAAAAAGTGCATATATTTTTTAGAAGAAAAAGTATTAAGAGCCTAAAAACATTTTGTGCTTATCAAAAATTCCTAGAATTCCAAGAATCCTAAAATAATTTACCCCTAGTATTAAATCTGAGAAAATTATGACCACATTTCAATGATAGGTAGCAATACATGTCAACAATGCGTAGTGGTGGTAGTATTATATATTGTTTGACGGTTGGTGACTTTGTGCTGTTGGAAATCTATGCCACACATCTTTCAGGTGGCTTGCTGGATACTATGTGCACGTAGATAGATGAAAATGGGCAGATATTATGGCTACTGAATAATTTACGACATCGAAGTCAGATCACACACTTAGGTCGTCAATTTTTCGTAGTAAATCTTCGTTACGTTTAATTCTTTCGATGCGACACCTAATTCTAAATTTATTCACATTTTTGTTCCTTTTCCCTACATCCTTATAAATATGAAGGCAATCGACTAGTTAAAATAAAATATATAATATTTACATAAAATTGGAATGAAAATGTACAGCCACCCTTGCCAGGTGCTATGCAGACTTTTCTTTCCCTGAAAATATGTTTTCGTAGAAAAATGAAATATCCTAATATGTTAACATAGGAAGCAATATAAAATTAATAATTATGGGTCTCAGAAAATGGAAAGCCATCCTTCTTGAAATTCTGTAAATTTTACAAATAAAATAAGTAATAATTAAAAAAGTACTAAAAATATTTAATATACAATGCCAATTTATGGTTTAAAAAAATGTTTATTTAATGTAATTTGGCTTGAAAAAAATGAAAACAATGAAATGATCCCTATAAACTACAAAATTATAAGTACATATCTCATTCATAAATATGTATTGATAAAAAATAATAACATAGACGTATGCGGAGTGCTGCTATTTACAAGTGGTGCACACCGTATGAAAGAGGAAAGCTTGCTGAAGGCCGTACACATGATTGGAAGACTTGGAAGTGGATATTAGTTACGTACGGAGGCGTAGAAGTGGGCTCCCGGACCTACCAGCAGAGCACGTCAATTGAAGCGCTCCGTATTTGGGCTTGAACGGGACCATGTCAATTGATGTGCTCCACACTGAATGTGTTAATGTCAGTCTATAAACTGGTCTTAACACTTTTTTTTCAAATTGAAGACAAGTTGTCCAATTTATGAGTGTGAGTTACTTGAGAAAATTGCTTCCTATTTCTTATTTACTTCAAAATATACTCCTAACTTTTTTGTGAATATTTTTGTTTGGTCTTGTATTGGTTATTGGGTAATTTAATTACATTTAAAATTTGGCTTGTAATAATTCAGTTACGTGGACTGATTCTGTGGCATAAAGAATTTGGAATGAAAACTTTGACTTTCCATATTAATCCATAGTAGACATTTTCTTTCTTGTCATTAAAAATGTATATAATTATTTGGAATGACAGTTTTCTTGGGTAACATTGGTGAAACTTTTGAGGATGTTTCAGTGGGTTTTTTCTTTCACTGTAAAATTAAGGCCAAACTTTGCATAGGTCACTCACAGCATTATGTATAGGAGTAAAAAAAAGTGTTCTATGTTATTATTCTATTTCTCAAGACCACAATTGCTATAATATATAGGGTTATCAGGTAAAACATATAATTCATCTGTGCTTTCATTTCCATTACAAGGTATTGAAAGTATTCACTTGGAAATAATAGTCATTGATTTCTTGTTTGCTAACCATTGGATTTTATTTATTCTTTGCAATTGTCTACCAATGTCATGCAATGTATTTTAGTATTAGACAGTAATTAATAATAATGATAATAACTGTGGGAAATGTTAGAACTAGTGGCACACACAGATTATTTGTTGGAATTGTCAACCAGGAAAGTGATTTTTGGGTAATAAATGATACAGCTTCGAAATTTGATGTAAACTGGTAATTTAAAATAATTGTTTTTCTATTGAAAATTTTAATGTATCAGCAATGCGCTCTGCAGAAAAATTCCCCAGTAAACAATGCCTTTTAGGTTAGGATTGAGATATTCTTCATTTATGTGAATAATGCACGTGAAGTGATAAAATTTTTAAAAGTAGTGTTACCCATTCCCATTTGTTGAAATTGGAAAGTTGATCCTTTAAATCATTGCAATGAGATAACTAGATAGAATATTGAATAGAATGGCATTACTATTGATGCACTGACCGAAGGTTGCCAATTATTCTATCATTTGTCTGTCTTTATTTTTTTGCCAATTTTGCTTGTGGGTATAAGTAAATCAGAAAAAAATATGCAGTTCATAGTCCGTAGTATTTGAATGCAAAGAGGTGAAAAGTATTGAAAAGTAGTTTGTATATTACCGCCCTTGAGCTTAAGTTTTTATTGGAAGTTGAAGAAAATACATGCTGCACCATTGATTTTTTTCGTATGAAACTATTTTAAATTCTTAATTGAGTTTGCATCAGATGTATTCAGAATATCTCTCCTTATTTTCTCTTTAGTTATGTTTATTCTTTTCCTATTTATGATATTTAAAATAGTACTTATATTCCTATTACATTTTCAAATATCTTTTATTTCATTGGTTAATCAATCAATTAGTCTTAATTAATAGAATGAGAATTCCTGGGGCCTTTTAATATGCAATGTTATTCTCCATTAATTATTTTTCTAAAGTTATTATTCTTATATTGAAGTTTTTGACCTTTTTATATTCTTTACCATATTCATTCCTGTATTTATATATTTATGTGATCCTTTGCATATTTTTGCTGAAAATAATCACCTCCATAAATCTTTATCGTAGGTTTAAAATGGAATGCTATCAAGTAGTTACTTCAAAAAATTGCTTTGAGGTAGAAGTGGAGGAAATTTTTTTTGTGAGGTTATCATTTATGTTATTGCTTCATTGTTGAGTGTTGGCATTTGGGGGGGATTGGGAAAAAATTCATCATCACTCCCGGCAGGTTTGGCAGTGTGGAGGGGTGCTGGAAATCATACCGTGCTCCCACGTGGGGCATGTGTTCCGGGACAAGTCCCCCTACACTTTCCCTGGTGGGGTCTCTCGGATCGTGCTTCACAACGCTGCCCGAGTTGCAGAAGTCTGGATGGATGAGTGGCGGGATTTCTATTATGCCATGAATCCAGGTTAGATGAAAGCTGTTTAGGCCATTATTTTTTCTGTGGAAAGCGGTTTTTGTGGGGAAGAGATTGCAGGCCCTGTGGGAGTAGGTGTTCATAAATGTTGTTTTTTTTTTAATTTGGTATGGGTGTTCTTGCAAAGCCATAGCTTGGCCGAGTGTAATGGCATTGGTTTTATTTATTATCTAACCTACTAATTTCTGACATGCCACAAAAAGAGGGGAGTCATTAAGTAATTTTGTAAGATTTTCTATTTGAGATTGAGTATTTTCGATTTGAACTTTCCTTTATCTTGGAAATGAAAAAAGCGCTCAAATTGTGAGCTTCAAATGGGCTCATATTTGATTTGTAGTCTCTACAAAGTTACTTCTAGAATCCCCTCTATTTTTTGTTGAATGATTTTTGCGCAAGTAGAGATGGCTTGCTTGCTTTTGGATGTTGAAGTGAGAAATTATGGCAATGGCAACCTGGATGCAGAGCAGTTTGGAAAATGGATTACCTTACTAAACACCATGACTTAAGTGTCGATGGATGCATGAAAAATCCATTGAGTTGTGGTTGTTCGTGTGCGTACTTTTGCCATTGTTGTAGGTTTGGATGTGTGGCGGGAAGCTGGAGATATCGACATGCTCTCATGTGGGGCACGTGTTCCGCAAGTCTACCCCATACTCCTTCCCTGGGGGAACGTCCAAAATAGTGAACCATAACAACGCTCGGCTAGCTGAAGTTTGGCTTGATGAATGGAAAGAGTTTTACTACGGCATTAACCCAGGTTAGATTGAATGCAGTGGCTAGTTACTAACTATTTTCTCTTTAAATATGCCTTGATTTACTTTCTCTCATATTAAATTTCCTTAATACTCTGTATCTATCAGCATGGCATATAGTTGACAGCCTGCTATGACAGTGCCTGCTCTTTGCACTTCTTTTCCTTACTGCTGATGCCATAGGTGTGCCTATAGCATCAACAAATTATTTGGACTTTAGTTAAATTACAGACTAGAATTTAACTTGAAGTAGAAATTGGTTATTATTTAATGGTTTAATCCCTACTTATGTTTTTGGTGCAAGTATTAATACTTAAGGTATCAATGGTGAAAGATACACGATCCCTCTTGATGCTAACATAAAGTTAATTTTGCTCTAGCATGAGCATACACTTGGTTTTGTGGCTAAGGTTGTGGAGTAATTGAAGTCTTGCATGTACAAATGCTGGTGATTGACCTTTGGATTCACCAGGTATTAAACATGCAATTGTGCATGAGCATGAGTTTACCTAATATTAATAGAAGTGATTGCCCTAAATCATCAGTGAGTATGGAGCTATTAAAAGCTAAGTACCCATGTTATAACTATTGGTTTTCCTATTCCACATTTTAAAAAATTGTATAGTATTTTTTGCTAATGATATTTTCATTGTTCAACTTAAGCTTTCTTTTATCTAAAATTTATGCAGAAAATCTGTTAGTTCGGTGGTTGAAATGTGCTGAGTAATCGGTGACAGCTCTTGATACTTGTTTTCTAAGACTACCTTGATCACAAGGCAACTGGAAAAATAATGTCTAGCTTTGGCATTTAGTTTTAAGTAGATATGCTACGCATTGTTTTGTTCTCTCATGATCTGTTTAATAGCACTTTATTTGAAAGTATTCACATACATAGTTAATTATCCAAACTGGTGGTGGCCAGAAAATAACTTTTACTTGAATAAGTGTGTATTTGCATAATGGTCGTTTATTTCCTTGTATTGTTGTGAGGGATGTCATTATTTTAAGAATGAGATTTTAAAACTATATTTTTGGCTGGAGGAAAAAAAGTGATTGCAGTTAGGTGAAGCAAGGAGTGCCAAAAATGCTCTCAATGTAATTGGTATATAATTACATTTTAAAA
Organism: Ischnura elegans; assembly: GCF_921293095.1. NCBI lineage: Eukaryota > Metazoa > Arthropoda > Insecta > Odonata > Coenagrionidae > Ischnura > Ischnura elegans. Next base: position 90,220,691 of record NC_060259.1, read on the forward strand.
AAGCATACTTGGCAAATTGACCTTAGATGTATGGTATTTATATTTAGACATTGTGATGTAGTAATAATTTTGAGTGTATGTCTTAAGTTTATCCACTCCCCAGGTGCATATTCAATGTCTTAGTTCAGCTAGGCAACCATCCCTTTTCTATGGATCTGATAGTTCTAGTGGTGACAAGGTTTATATTCCATCTTGTTTTGTATGTCCTATGTGATCCTTTTACTCAACATGTTTTTTTAATGGTGGCATGATACATTTTCATGTATGGAAGCTAAATTCTCCTATACAAGAACTACTGTACATTTTGTTCTACCCATTACCCAAAATGACCACTTTTTTCCCATGATATATGTATTAGAAAAGTTATGCATTTTCATGATGAACCTATGGTTGATATGATTATGATAGACTTGAAATTAATGTTTACTTTTTATTTTTGTCACTTCTTATTTATGCCATTGTAAATTTTTTGATCCTATTAGGTTTTAAATTCTGGCTAGCATGTCAAACCTTGGCAATAACCATTACACTAACTAGGACATATTTAATAACCTCTTACTTGAATTTGTAAGGTCTTACATGTACAGTAGACTGTCGTTATTACGAAGTTTACAGGACCGAGAAACCAGAGGTTCGTAATAACGAAGTTTGTGTGAACGTTTCTTTTGGGAATCATCACTATAAAACATATTTTCTTAAAATATCTTGTCTCTTCAATATCCGGTATTTATAGTCACGCTGCGGAATGGCTTCAAAATAATGTGTATGATATAGGCAATTAAGTTACTAGCAAATATATAAAAACAAGAACATTCGTTTGGTTTCATCGATAGAAGAATTTGAATTTGGCACCCAAAGCCGGTATGGTCCGCAGCGTATTCAAGGCCAAAAAGTGAAAAAAGATTAAAATGTACATATTACTTTCTGATTGCATGGCTTCCACATTTTTTTCTTATGAGAGTGGATCGCTAACGCATGCATTTAAGGGTTTGTCAGTTTGTCGCTCTCGTCAACATTGAAACTTTTTCGTACCTGGGGCTGCTTATAAACAAGCTGACTTTTTACCTGCCGCCATCCACAGCACGGTGCCGTTCTTTCCACATGCAATCAGTCTCTCTGGATGTCTTGAAACGAGTCGAATCGCTCCGTTGACTTTTTGGCCTGGTGATGCGAAGGCTAAATCCAGCCTGGTGATGTGCCGTCCACGGTGTGAAATGCAGACAATGCTATATTGACTCCTCAATCAGACGAAACGCCTTTTCATCGGCAACTGTTCACGTGAAATTCAGGCTTTTTTTTTTCTGAAAAAAAATCTTAAAAAAGATTCTTACTTCGAAAGCTCCCAAGTTTATTTTCCCGTGTGAGTGTTTCTTTTTTTGTGTTTCTATGTTTATTGATATTGACTTTAACTATTTATATTCTGTACTATGTTTCCTATACATGTCACCGTACTTTGGAATCTGTTTACAATGGAAACAAACAGGTATGCTGTGCAGTTCCTTGCTGCCGATGATAAATTGTCGCCAAGGTCAAGAGTGAGGAAGTAGCTGAATGTGACAGTAACTGAAATGAAAACATTCATTGAAATTTCACTAGAAATGGGTATAACGAAAAGACCAACACTCTTTTCTTATTGGGCAAACAATTCTTGTGCCATACCATGGTTCGGAAAAATTATGTCCAGAGATCCTTTTCAATTGCTTCTTAGGTTTTTTCATCTCACTCACAATTCCAAACTCTTTTCTCGTGGGAATGAAAAGTATGACCCTTGTGCTAAATTTTAGCCCATTGCTGACCATGCTAATAGCTTATTTTGCCATTATTATACACCACATGAACATCTTAGCATTGATGAAACTTTGGTTGGTACCAAAACCCTTCACAGTTACTGATAAAGATAGAAAGAATTGCGGGAACATGGACTGAGTTTTGCGGTAGTGAAAATGCTGTTGACTCTTGGTAATTATTTTATGAAAGGCTACCATGTAGTTGTGGACAATTTCTTTTTGAGTGTTGTCCTGGCACGTGAATTATATAAAAATCAAACATATTTGACGGGGACATTGCGAAGGAATCAAAAGAATACTCCAATAGAATTGGAGGAAAAGTTTGTCGTAGGGGAAAAGAAATATGTTAGAAGTATTAAAGAAGTTAGTTATTCTTTTCTTAGGGCAAAGGGAAAAAAAATATCCCAAATCCTGTTCTGCTGATGTACACGAAAGCAACAGCAAAAAGTACTGATACAAGTTAGAAGAGGCATGGTAAAGTGAAGGATATAGTTAGGTCAGAATTGATAAAGGGCATAGCCGAATAAGAGGATGAAAAGTCCCCCCTCCGGGATTTTTCTCGGGCTCGGAGCATAGGATTTGGGATCAAAAAGAACTAACCTCCCCACACTTCGAGCCCGCTTGAGGCCCACCAGGGCCGGTTGGCTCGAAAATTCGATTTCCACTGTTTATTTAATATCTCGGGGTAGGAAGCATATTTTTCATTGCAATTTGGGCCATTTGATGGCTTTCTAAATGGAGCAGATGCCCAATTTTTTTCACAACTTTTCAGTAGCATAAGGAGAAATGGTGCCGATTTGAAAATTTCAAACGCTAGTTTTCATAAAATATTTTTGAGAGGGCCTCAAAGAAAAAATGTGTTTTGAAGGAGCATATTAATACTTTTTGGCTAATGCATTGAAAAAGGAACATTTAGGTGGTGGAACACCGCGAAAAACAATAAAATATGCGATTTTGGCCATTTTTTGCTGTTTTTTCCATTACCTGTGCCGCCATAACACCTATTTCTTACCATCTTGCACATATTTAGTCCTCTCACTAATGCTTAAACTCATAGCGATTGTAATTCCAAAATATGCTATCCTGCAGTAATTTCCTGTTTTTGGCAACATTTTATTATCCAGCCTGTAATCTAACAAATGATATTTTTCCTTGATAATGCCATGGTGGGCCTCCACAACCCATCTTAATTTAGTCACGAGTCTGGATTGATTGATTCTTCCGTTGTCAATTGAGCTCGCTTGCCTTACAACGCTGGCATCAGTACACTGAACTTTAGATAATTTTCTAAGTATGATAAGACATCACTTTTTTTCTAGATCTTTTATCTAGAATCAAAATGTCACCCTTTTCCATGAAAGTTTTCATTGGATGAGCCGATTGCAAGATTGATTTCAAAATATCGGCATCATTTTGTAGTTGGAATTACAATCGGTATGAGTTTAAGCGTTAGTGAGAGGACTAAATATGTATGTGCAAGATGGTATGAAAAAGGTGTTATGGCGGCACAGGTAATGGAAAAAAAGCAAAAATTCACCAAAATTGCATACATATTTTATTGTTTTTCGCGTTGGTACATCACCTATATGTTCCTTTTTCATTGCATTAGCGGAAAGGTATTAATGTACTCCTTCAAAACACATTTTTTCTTTGTGGCCCTCTCAAAAATATTTTATGAAAACTAGCGTTTGAAATTTTCAAATCGACGCCATTTCTCCTTATACTACTGAAAAGTTGTGAAAAAAATTGGGCATCTGCTCCATTAAGAAAGCCATCAAATGGCGCAAATTGCATTGAAAAATATGCTTTCTATCCCGAGATATTAAATAAACAGTGGAAATCGAATTTTGGAGCTAGTCGGCCCTGGTGGTCCTCTAGCGGGCTGGAAGTGTGGGGAGGTTAGTCCTTTTTGATCCCAAATCCTATGCTCCAAGCCCGATAAAAATCACGGAGGGGGGACTTTTCACCCTCTTTTTCAGCTATGCCCTTTATATAATAGTTAAATGGGCAGGATTGATGCGTCTGATATAATGGTATATTCATATTTAGATGAAAGGCATACCATGAAGTTTTGGAAGAAAGTAGTTTTTTCTGTAATTGCTCATATGGTGCTCAATTCCCATATAATATACAAAGAAAACAATCCCATTAAAACAATCACAAGGCTTCAATGTACTGCAAGCGTTAGACTCCCTTGAGGTGGAATAGCTTGGGAAGACCGGGAGTGACTCACCTCCTTGTACAAGTGGACCAAAGGCTGGACTGCAGCAACTTCCAGGGAGGAAAGAAAAAAATTCAGTTGTTTGTTGTGGAAATAATAATTTTATTGATCAATAGTATTCGGAAATACAGAGTCCTCGTAGGAAAAAAGTAGCAGAAAAATATACAAGAGAAATCACATACAATTAAATATATAGGTTACATCAAAATACAATGTCATCAGTACTATGCGTAAAAAATTCAATGACAGATTATAAAGGATGAGAGACAAGCCAATTGCAAGTCACACTCTTAAATGTAGAGAAACTGGTCATTCTGGCTGTAATGGGAAGTTAGTTAAATAACCTAATGCCTAGATTAGGAAGGGAAGATTTGGTTTTCATTACTCGACACTGGTTTAAGGATAAGAGGTTCTTATTTCTTGTGCTATAATTGTGAGTTTCACATCTTTTAGGGAAGATATCAAGATCTTCTTTCACATATATCAGAGCTGTATACACATACAGTTTAAGTTTTCAGCTTCATAAAAAGTGAACAACAGTGTTCCCTAGACAGGGATATGGTGAGTATTCTGATGGCCTTTTTTTGTAGTAGAAATACAGATTTTATGTCAGTGGCATTCCCCCATATTTCCAGACCATAGTCTAAATGGCTGTTAAAAAATGAAAAATATATACAATGCTTGAAATCAGAAGGGATTATCAGGCTTAGCTTTCTTAGGATAACGAGAGCTTTGGAGAGCTTTTTGTTTACTTCAGTGATGTGATAGCTCCAGCTAAATTTAGTATCGTGGTAAAACCCAAGTAACTTAGTAGGCTTCAGATTACTTGAGGTAGGCTTCAGGCTACAGATAAGCTTTTGAGTTTTTTCCTTGTATAGTAGAAAGCCATTTACTCGAAACCAATCATCAGCTATTGATTGATGATTTTCTGCCCTTTCTACAGCAGAGGTAGTACTTTTGCAGACATCCATTAAGGTTGTATCATCTGCGTAGAGAATGCAATTAGAGGGTAAGTCATTGATCATTACTATGAACAAGATGGGACCCAGGACAGACCCCTGGGGAACACCAAATTGAGTACCAGGGAACGAGGACTGCATTCCCTTCATTTCAACACACTGTTGGCGCTGAGAAAGATGTGACAGAAAGAATGTTAACTCCACTCCTGAGACCCCATAGTATTTCAATTTTTCCATTAATATTGAATGAGAAACACAATCGAAAGCCTTAGAGAGATCACAAAGGGTAAGGGCAACAGATAATTGGTAAAAAGATGGTAAAAAAAGAAAAAGATCTTGTACAGTGTGTATACATTGTAATAAAGGTGTGCATGGCATTTGTATGGTGCAGCATAGGTGCTAGATGAAAACACCTACCATAAGGCGAGATGCCCTGATGCTACTCTGCAAACACCAAGATGGACCTATGCCGAGGATTACATGAAGTTATACAATTCGCTAGTTTTTTCTTATTTATTTATGATATTTTCCAGATTAATTTTTAATTGTTTTTAGATTGTTCAAATAGTAGCTTCATTAGAAAAGTTAAAAAATATATATTACTATTGTGCCTGAAAGTTTAAAAAACTATCGTTAACAAAATTTTGTTTAACTTTATGGCATTGAAATAAAAATATTTATATTTCAGCAAACGTAAAAATATTTTGTAAATGTAAACCAGTTTAACCTCAGTAGTCCGACAACGTGTTCCTCACCTCCGTAATTCTTCTCGCTCTGAAGTAATGCCTGCCCTATCATTGGTCCCACTATCCTCCCGTAGGAATTTTCATGATATTTCCTTCATTTACAATGCCTTAAATGGCAAGTTCCGATCCTCGGAAATACTGCCTTTCTTTTCACTCCACATTCCCACCCGCTTCTTCCGTAATGACCATCTACTACACCAACCTAAAGTCTGTCTTTCTCTCTCTCAGATATCACTCTTTTACCAACTCTCTACGTCGACTACTCACCCATCCGGCAGATTTTATGTTGTCTATTCAATTTAAAGGCCGTTTTGGCTGTTTTTGAATAATTCAATGAATAAATTAAAAAATTCAAAAGAGCAACATATGGTTATGTCATAAAATAGATTTGTATTTTTTAATTTTCTTAGTTGCTACATTTGATGAGAATACCCTCTGCATTTCTCGCCAGTATCCCAGGGAGAAGGAGAGCACTAAAAGGGCTAAGGAGTAAATAATATATGTATTACCTTACTCTTATAACACCTATTACCTGTCCATAGCCTTGTTTCTAGTGATGGGTCTGTTTTATTTGACCTAGTTTTCAGCTTGCAACCAGAGCCAAAGCCAAAAGGACATAATGCAGGGAATTTAGTTGTTGTCATGGCTGTTTAAAAATACCCTGCATATTTTGGTGCATGTCGGAAAACTCCTAAATAGTTTATCGGTCTTGGAAATTCTGTTTGCAGGCCAATGCAAAATTTGCTAAAAATTGTGATTTTGTTCGAATTTGTAAATATTGTCTTCAGGGATAAATGTTTCTAATGGTGCAAGAGCCATGTGTATCTAAACTCTATGGAAAATTATTACTGTTTAGTAGGAATATGTAAGATCATAGACTGTCGCATATGTAATATTGTCACTCTCCTTGAACCACTTCAAATGATGTCTGATGGTTAGTTTTATATTATTTTTTTGTGTGAAAATGAAATGAGAGTGCTTTTCAAGGCTAATGCGTATTGTTGAGTACTTATTCGCGGACCTTCAAATTTAGAATTAGTGTTGGATTTCTTTCTTCAGCATGAGATCTCAAGCAGCTCCCACTGATGCAACAAGGGTGGTTTAGTTTGCGATGTACTCCAAGAGACCTAATAATTACAAAACCAACTCAGTTTTTGCCGCCGGTGAGAAGCTTCCTTGCTGTTGAAACTCTTAACACACGAGGGTCGACAGTTTCTTTTGTGGGAGGACCAATGTAACATTGGAGAATTATATAAAGCTGTTAGGCTGTATTTTAATAATTGTTTGTTGCAGAAACATCATAAAATATGTTTCTGGCTCTTTTAAAACATTGAAAAATTACATTTTTTTGCAAATTTTTGATCTGCATTATAAAGCATATTTATTATACTAATAGGATATATTCAACGCCATCGAAATGAAAGGTTTGAAAATTAGCTGAGTTAGTCTGCTTCATAAGTGCTGGAAAAAATAGTGGCCCCTGTAGTGGGTCTGTTATTTCAGTCTTTGATTTAATTAATTAAATATGTAAGTGTATAATGTACATATTATTGTATGAATTATTCTTCCTCATTTGTCACATGTACAGTCATAAGAAAATCTTGCTCCACTGTAAGTAGTCCTAATTGCTTCCACCATCACAATGTCACATTGCTCATGTACTTAAATGTTGGACTTTCCATGACGCTAAGGTGTTGATGCTTGAGCCAGAATTTGTGACTTTTTTCTAGATTATTTGTTTATCTGTTTGGAGGGCTAAATGGTTGACTGTATTGCTATTTTTCTGGATAGATACTCATTAAGTTTAAGAAATATATTTAGAGTAGTTCTAATGCTCAGGAGCTTCTTTCTTTAGTACTTGCAGAATTATTTTCCTTATATAGCTTTCATGGCTGCTGTAAAACTTTTTATTATATTTTTAAACTGTGTCATATTTCATTTCTTTGCCATTTCATATTTATTCACTGTTTTGAATGCACAATGTAAATATACTCTATCTCATGATTATTTCTATTTTATTTGGTAACGGACTGGAATATAATTTTGTAGGCCTGTTTAAATGACACATTAACGTAAATGATTTAATGTCTGATTGTATGATCAATTGTGGTGGAACAGAACATGTACGATTGCATGAATCAAATTAGAACAGGTCCTATTTTATGCTCATGCATTTTCATAAATTGGGCTGTTACATAGTAGATGGTGTTCATTCTCGTGTTCCTAAATTTAGATATTAACTTGTTCAGGAAATATACCTTAATGATTGTAATTGCATTTAGGTTATGATGCTAAAAGCAATGCATGCAATGAGTATATTTGTATGCAGTCACATGCACGGGTGCAAATCTACAAGAAGGGTAATCACTAGGCTTAGCCTAGATTCCTAATCTTGATCTTCCAATTGCCAGTCAGTTTGCCAGTGAGATATGCTGCCAGTTACTCCATTAAGTCTTTTTCTTACATAAAAAATTCACCTTGCTAGAAGATGGCTCTGAATTGATTGATCGGCAATCAGGAGATCCAGGCGGAACTCCCAAGAAGCCAAATGATTTTTTTCTTGACAAATTTAATCTTTGGTATAGATTTTCAGGATGTTCTTTTATGGTAAAAGATAGGTTTGTTCTTAACTCTTTTAAATATTTTCCCAATTTTTATTGACTGGATGTATTTCAGTACTTAGGGCTATAATCTGGTGATTTTTCATCATAATTTAACTGATGCTCAGAGGGGATAATATTTCCTCAAATACCTGTTAATATATATCTATCGTTTCTATCATCTCTATGTGTTGTCAGGCCCTGTTGTGAGCCGTAATGATTAACATATAATTTTCCTCTCCTATCTGGATACATTTTTTCACTCTGCGTAGCCAAAGTAAAATAGGTACTTCATTTAAAAGTTTGAATGCGTGTGCCACTGTATTAAATTTGGTGTTTCAGGTGCTCGAAATGTAGATGTGGGTGATGTCTCTGAAAGGAAGGACCTGAGAAAGAAGTTGAAGTGCAAGAGTTTTCGTTGGTATTTGCAGAATGTTTATCCAGAATCTCAGATGCCTTTGGACTACTATTACCTTGGAGAAGTATGTATTAATAATCTTTGATGACTTTTAGCTTATTGAAAGAGGGTTGTGAGCAGATTTATTTTCTTTAGCCGGAGTCTTATATAGGAATCCTAAATCAACCGCTGAATAAAATTGATACTTTGCTGCTGTACAAAAATTTTGATTTCACTGGTATTTCCTGAATAATCATGATACAGGGGACTGATGTGAATTGTCAACTCAAGTGAAAAATCATGCATTAGACTTTTGTGTGTAATAATGCTATGACCTCATCATTTGAGCATTTTCGGTGTTATGAGCCATGTATTTTACAGTAAGCATTCAAAATCTTTATCATGTTTTTTCATACTTCCATTGGTGAACACTATGTTCCCATAATAATTCTTCATGATTGACTTGACGTGGCAGTCCTCTGCATTATTTCCTTTGCTTTTTACCATCAGATCATTGTGACCTTGTTGTCGAGATGAAATTGATGCCATAAGGTTTCAAGGCTCAAGAAATTTAATATTATTGAAAATCAAAGTCTCTCTCAGCAGATTATGTCAATTGTGGATTCAATCATTCACGAGTTTCATCTCTTGAATTGAGAGGCATGTAGCCTGGAAGGCAGATTCAGAGCTATAACACCCCAGCATTACTTTTGGTTTTCTGAAGGTATTGCATGTAGCAAAAATGTATTCAAATGAACACATTCAACGTGATCATTTATCTTATAAAGTATTCCATGCATAGGTATATACATTATGCTGACTCCTGATTATCCAGGTGCGGTTTATCCATGCTGCAGATCATCTGTGCATGAGTTCACCCTCCTCCTATGTTTTCCGCAGTCTTAATAAAATCTTAATAAAAAAATGATATCAGACACAGAAATACCAGGATATTTGCTTTGTAATGCATGGCTACACCGGGCCTATTATTTCCATTAGAAATCACTTTGTTAAATGGAATTATTTTCTTTACATGACGACAAGAAATGTTTCCACTTGAACGTCCACTCTAACATGGTAGACGACGATCAGCAGCGGAATAAAAACTTGTGTAATTTTAGAAGATTCTTAAGTAGTTACCCGATTGTAAATGAAGAAAAATGTTATCTACGATCATTAAATGTAAATTTCATATTGCAAATGCGCAATTATTGCTGTGGACTCGCATATATGAATATGGCCCAAGGAAACCAAAGATTTCGTCGCACTCGGGCATGCTGCACGGGCCACCCCCCCCCCCCCTCCCCCAAATAATCTCCTCTCACCATGATGTGCACCCTTACCACACACGAAATAGCACTGACATCCACCTATCCCAAGCCTCTACTTCCCAGGCATTACACGGAGCAGTAACAATACAAGTGCAAACACATTATCGCTGTTAAAAAGATCACTGTCAGTGAAAGAAAGATCTAATTACACTGGAAAGCAATCAAAAATAGTATAAAATGTGCATAGATAATAATAGATTGATTTACCTAAATTATGAAAATTATAAAAAAGAACAGTGAAATTTTGGATTATTCGTGTTTTCCAATCATGCATGTATTTGTGCCACCTCTCCCCATCATTAGCCCGGATAATTGGGAGTTGGCTGTATTTATATTTTTTAGAAATTTTGGTGGAATCTTACAATAGTGGCCAATAAGGAAACAGGATTTGCTCACTTTTGTCACTCGAAATGGAAGGCTGAAGTAGTCTTAGGCCCCAACCAAAAATCATTTCTGGCTACATGCTTAGCTTAGGATATTCTGTTAATTTTTATAAAATCTACCATAAGTGCTAATATTAAGGAAAAAACCCAAGAAACCATCTCAAAATGGAAACTTAAGGATCCCCTTTCCTACAGAGGCTACTCTGCCTATTTAAAAGTCACATATGTGCACACATCTATTAGCTAATTTATTATGTGGTTCCATTGGACTTTTTACTATCATGTTTTAGGTTTGACATCTTTTAAGGTTTTCATGCCTTCAGTAGTTAGTTGATTACATTTCACATCTGTGTTCACCATGCTGTGGGGTTTGATTTTTTATGTTAGTTTAATAATATTTAATGGGCTTATGGTTGTACATAATAAGTTAGCACTTGGTGGTGCCAAGTAACTTGGGGAAGTTTCCTTGATTTTCATTGTGATGAATGCTTTCTCTAGGTGAGGAATGCGGAGACCCAGAATTGTCTGGACACGTTAGGGAGGAAGAGTGGGGAGACCCTTGGGATGAGTTACTGCCATGGCCTTGGAGGAAACCAGGTATTTATCTTGCATTTGGGCATAATGAAACAGAAGCAGGTTTATTAGTATCATTACCAATTGATATTTTGGAAAGGGGCCTTTTCAAATTTTCTTATACTAATGAACTGAAGTCACAGACTTAAAGTGGCAATGTTTCTACATTTTGGAATTATATTTGTTAGTTATTAGCAATGTAAAACAAACTGACATCCCTGTTTAATGTCATAATTTTCCTTTAGGTTTTTGCTTACACAAAACGCCAGCAAATAATGTCTGATGACAATTGCCTTGATGCTGCCAACCGAGACGGACCAGTGAAGCTAGTACGGTGTCATGGTATGGGTGGCAATCAAGCATGGGTCTATGATATGCAGGTATACTATGTGCATCTTATGCTCTCTTTTTAATTCTTTCCTAAATCCTTGCCAGGATGAGCTTATTTCCTTACTGGCCTGTAGTAGGTTAGCCTGTACGTAATTTGTTGGCAAGCTGCACTACTGCATTAAAGTAGCTATGTTCTAAAGCATGCTTTTTGGAGACCTTCTGCCAATGCGAGCAGATACATAGATGGCAAGTGGAGGAAAATGATGCTGCCATTTGACCCAACTGCAGCTAGGGATTAGATTAAAGGCCCTCCCAGTACCGTGCATCAGGAATGTGGAACTCAACACTGCTAATATCTGGGCTTTTGCAATCTGGTAGTAAAATTGAAGCCAGGAGTGCCACCCACCCAGGTGAGTGGGTGGCACTCCTGGCATCCCTCTTTTCTTTTCAACTTTCATAGTCAAACTCTATTCTGAAGTGCCGTCAGGTAGTGGGATTGTGTGACACTTGGAATGCATGTACTATGGGGGAAGAAAGAATCCCAACAGAGTTTGTGCCACTACCATCGCTTCACGGGAGAATGGATTCTCTTTCTAATGGTATATGATCCTTGGAACGAGACGAAAAAATTTCAAATACTGTCTTTTATCAACCACGAAGGTCGTGACGGTCAACTTGCCTGCCTTGCACCGAGGCTCGAACACATTTCGTACTGCTCACCAGAATGTTGGCGCATTCGATATCCTTAGCAGTCATGCCTTCCTATTTCCCGCAATCTCCCTGGAACCCTCCTTTCCTTTCCTTCTTCACACGTACTCTGGCACTGGGTCTAAAATTCACTTAAAGCCCATCTCCATTTCGCCAGACGCAATCTGCAAGACAGCAATGGCGAGGAGCGGTTGTGAGCATCAGGAATTACTCTAAATACCTAAAAAGTCATCACTTTTCAAGGTTTTAGTACGACAATTGCGACTGAAAGAAATGCAATATCCTCAATGCATATGCACATGATTGCTACAAATTTAAATGAAAACACACAATTTTCCGAAGTAAATGCCAAAGATCGGAAAAAAATAAACATTTAATTTTTACCTAGCCAGTGGCCAAAACTCAAAAAAAAATAATTATTTTCTGCAGTTTGATAAATCACACTCTTTTCAGTTGCTTTGAAAACCAATTTTGTAAAATTAAAACAATTCATGATATTTATTGCTGTCAAATTACTTTTGGCAATATTTCAGGCTCAAATAGAATATCTAAATTAATGCGACAAGAAAATCAAGGCACGAAAAACACTCCAAACTCTTCACTTTGGACAGCATCTCTTCTTTTATAAAATTTGAAATTGTAGCAGCACTTCGATTCATTATATGTATCAGCATCAACCTCTCCTTCTTCTCTGATTTTTTAATGCCTCTTTACCTTCTCTGTTGCGTTTCTCCCTGTAGTACCCGGTACTTCTATTTTTATTCATCCTTCGCTATGTTACCGCTACGGTTAAGCCGACTACTTTTCCCTGTCTTGCCTGCTGACAAAGGCATCTCAAATCAAGATAGGAGCATATCTCTCTCAATCCAAAGAAAAACGTATTCTGGCCATATGATCGTCAGCCCTTCCAGAAAAGCTAAAAGTTCTTCAAAGTCAACTGCATTCAAATACGTGGCCCATCAAATCTGCTAGTTGATTCTTGTTTACCTCAAGAGAAAGCCTCGAGAGATTCTTGCAATAGCCCGTTGTGATTTTTGCCATTTCTTTGAGATAGGCAAAGGAAAATTTAGAAGAGCGTTCCCAAAGTGCGCATATGATGCCGCCATCAAATGTGTTTCTATTCTACAGAGTTCATCTTGAGTCATGCTCTGGGTTGCTGGAGACTCAGTAGTTGGTCGCATATGTGGACGACGAAGAAAGGAAATGGTTTGCTTTGTTTGAATTTCCCTCACTGACTAAAGAATAGCAACCCACTGGAAAGGAAACCCACTATTCCACGGAGCGATAGTGGCAGCACAACCTTTATTGGGATGCTTTTTCCCCCCATAGTACATATTTCATGCAATATTGTATGTAGACTGCATTCATCAGATCAAAAGGCTGGTGGCACCATGCAAAATGGCTGATGAGATGTTTCTTTATCGTGTGCATTCAGAGATATGTGTGCTACTCCTCAGAGTTTTGCTTGGTTTGTAGTTATGTACAATTGCGTATTATTCCTTCCGATGATAAAGGGTCCTCCTTGCACACGTCAATGAACCAGATCTCCAATGGCATTGCTAACTCATGAAAAGTGGATGACAACTTTCATATTTCCTGGCTTTAAACTTAATGAGGGAATGGCTGGATGGGAAACTATTTTTTTCATTGTTACTTATATTTCCCTTCTATCTATCAAACTTCTTTGAATGAATTGCTATGTGTTTGGTATCTGATTGAATGACCCTATTTAATTTAACTGTCATTGATTTTATTATTATGGATGCTAGTTCATTAAGTGCACCTAAGAGAGGAATGTGTAAAAATTCCTTTTGAGTGGCATTAATGTATTTGAAATTCTGTGCTCTTTTCTTTGTAGGAAGGCACAATCAAGCATATAAACACTGGGCAGTGCTTGCAGAAACCTGATACAAGAGATGTTTCTCAACCACTTTTAAGGACTTGTGATCCGGGGGCACTTGGCCAGCAGTGGGTAATGAAAAGCAAATTCAAATGGCAAGCTGACCACCAATGAGCTGTCCATTTTATGCCATTCAATAAGGGCCATTGTTAGTTTTTAAAACCGTGCTTGCAAGCCTAGGTGATGAGAAGTTGAATGTATCAAAAGTGCCTCTAGAGTGAGACAGGACTTCAATGAGTGAACATTTTATTTCTTTGAAGAACGCAAACGTTATTGTCATTCTGAATAATATCCACAAATGTATGAGAAGTGAGTTGACTTATTTGTAGGAGGGTTGGTCGTTTGAGAGGAAAGATGCCTATATTCTTCTTACCAATTGATCTGTTGAGGCCAATACCTGTTGGCCTGTGGGAATGGTCTCTGTTGTTAAATTTTTGAATTTCCTAGAATGAGATGCACAATTTACAAAATGATATACAGTGTCTTATGGATCTATTATTCAAAATCTTCATATTATTTGGAATTACCTCCTGTAAGTGGTTAAATTTAGTTTTTACCTATGGATGTGCACAATATCATTGGTAGGAATAGAAGCCAAGGTCGTGGGTGGTATTTAATTGTCCTGTCTTTGAAGTCATGCGTAGTTCATGGTGATTGAACTGATGGTGACCACACAATAAGTGCCTAAGATGCCTTTATAAAAATTGCTGTACAATCGGATGAGTAATTATCTACTTCGAGTCAGTTCAAATCTATGGATACATTACAAGCATTTGTAACAACCCCTATGAAAGAGCCATGTACTGCTGCTTAACTTCCTCATTTCATCGATTGATCTTTTTAACTGGTGTTTTATTGAAAGGATGATTATTTTATCTAAAATTGAAAAAATTGAAAGAGTTCCAAGAAATTCCGTCAAATAGTTACGCTGAAATACTGTTTTGCTAGTTGACTGTTACCTACATTTATTTTACCTGTGCAAAGGGACATAATTGAATGTTTTTGCCTTTTAAACTTTGAATACTGGTAATGTGTGAGTAATTTTAGGTGCTGAATTTTTGGTGTCATTTATTCTGAGTGGCTACGTTGATTTTGAACTTAGGCTAATACAAGAGAAGCTGAGAGAGTGTATGAAAATCAAGTCATCAGTTAATTCTCCTTTGCGGATAATAACTTGTGTTCTAATTGAATTAAGTTACTCTTTGTGAATTAAGAAAGGTGGTAAATATTTTTAAATCCTTCCTGCTAATTTTTTACTGTGAGAAAATTTAAATTATATTTGTTGTCAAACCTTTCAAAACTTTACAATACCTCTCAAGGGCTGGATCCCTGGATCAAAACTAGGGGGTGGGGGGCAAGCCATCGTTGTTCAAGTTGTAGGTAAGATTTAAGCATGGAAAAGGTGACTGAAAAAACATTTTAAGGAAACTGTAACAGCTCTTTAGTAGTTTTTAAAATTATTTGCTTGAAAAAATATTATTTTCCTTAAAGACATTTGTGATTTTTGCTTTGAGGGGGGGGGGGACAGCTGCCCCCTCCTGCCCCTCGCGGGGTACGCCCATGATATCTCTTAGAAACATTTTCTATCTTGGCAGTGCATGGTTGTCTTCCCTACTGGTTCATATGCCATTGAGTATTTACTCTGATGAATCTTCATAAATGATTGTCCAAAAGTAACAAAAACTTTGAATATACAGCTAAATTCTTATTATTTTTTTTAACCTACAAATCAGTAGTTAAGGTTTTGGCATGATTACTTCATGATTTGATGAATGTGTGGCTTGTGATGTTGAGGATGAGTGGTGTGCATATAGATTTCCTCATTTTGCAATTTTAGTATTTTTGTAAGGAAATTGTCTCAAAAGTCAAGCTAAAGTGTGTATTTATGGAAGTGTAGGTGAATGTGTGGTAGTTTTGACAAATACTTTTATGAGAATGTATGTTTCTTCTACATTTACAGGGAAAAATTAGTCACTATCTATATTCTTGTAGTTTCTTTTTTTCATTTATGAAATTCCATGGAGAGTGGTCTTATGTTGACGTTTTACTGTATGTTTCAAATAACTTTGTGTCTTGCATGTTTTTCTACGTGGCACTGTTATTCATGAATCAAATTGAGTGGAGACGTCTTTTGCGAGATGGTGTAGACCCTTCATTTTCTTTCTATAAAATGGGAACTACCTTGTATTTGACTCATGAGACACAGGGAAAGCTAAATAGGTAGTCAGCTGGAAAGAAGTATGTGCCTTCTAAATATTTCCTCATGTATATGATTTAGTGGTTTCTGTCAATACCACAAAGTTATTTGAAATTTACAATGGCATAATACTGCATGTAACGATGGGTATGTTGTGCAGTTTTTATGTTTTACGTTTGGATGGTTGTGAGCATTTTTGAAAATGTATTTGTGAGATGGGCTTTTGAATCAGTACAACACATCAATTATTTGGATTGGGAGCTTCGAATGGTGTCCTTTTGACTGCCAAAAGTTTTTTGACAGGTCATTAATTTCATATCATAAATAAAATAGGTACCAATAGCTCTTGAGTAATTTAAAGGGTCATTAGGAATTACTGACACCTGAATGGTGTATTTTTTTAAATTTTGTAGAATGTGTGCACTGCACTGATTGATGAATTCCATGTTACTTGACGTTGACAATGGAAACTCGTGAAGTGAGCACCAAGAATTGAAGATGTGGGTTTATTGATTACTGGGCTGAGAAGTTATTAGTTGTTGGTTGATACTAATGTGTTGAAGATATTAGTATAGTTGTCTCTTGAATTACTAATTGGTAAGGTGCTGCAGTCGATTGATTCCACCGAAAGGACTGAATTTTGATGAGTGTTCTTCAATTGGGAAGTTACAGTTGTTGATCAGTCTTTCTGAAAAATTGAACAAATCAATCATATCAAAAAGCAAATGTTTTCTGGGGTAATGTTTGAATTATATAGCCAATAAGCGTGCCTTGAGGTTCAGGAGGTCTTTTTGTTAAAATTTGCTTAAGTTTCATTAATTTATAATTTTGTTGTTGACCTCTATTCAAAACCATGAATGGTGTTGTTTGATTGGTGATGGCATGACAAACACCAATTGTGCTCTTATTGTATTTTAAACTCAGTATTATTGTTTATGCTGACACAGGTGTGCATTCCACTGTTTTGTTCCTGCCAAACTTCAAGTTTCATTCCATAGAAAGAAAGTATTGTCCCTTAAGTGATTGATGTACTTTGCAGAAACATGTTTTGTTTCCCCTGATTCTTTGCTAAATATAATGATTGTACAACCATTTGTCTTGAAGAAAATGTATTATTACCTTTTTGTCAGCCTCATTATGGTGAAGCTTTCAAGTTATTTATGTCCCAATGTAATTAAAGTGTTGATTTTGGATGTTGCTTTTATTCAGTGAGAATGTGACATGAACAAGCACATCCATCTAAATTGTACTGTTAATTTTTTATAACGCAGTTTTATATTTAATTGTCAACGATAATTTTGTAATATCATGACTTGCTGCTTGATATGTGGCCCCAAGGCTGGAAAGTAACTTTTTTAAATAAAATTTTCCTGGAAATGAAATGTACTTAATGATTAGACCTATGAAAAGATTTAAGGAGAATATGTAGTGGTAAGCAATTGTAAATATTTTTTGGAATAATGGCCCCTATATCCGTCAAGAAATCCTCAACTGTCTTGCATGATAAACCTACAACCTAATGTGCACAGTCTGAAATGAACCCTCTTGTTCATAATGCGTCAGGTATCTAGAAATTTTAAATGTAGTGTTAATTACAGGTTGTTGTTACTTCTTTCTGTTATGCTTCAACGATCACAGTAGTGGTTATCATTGTGAAGCTCCAAATGTCGGCTAGATAATTTTATTGTCCATGCGTCATCAGGCATCATCAGAAAAGTTTGAATGAATTGACTGCTCCTTTTTAGTATTGACTTTGGTGAAATACAAGCATATAGCTGTGCTAATGTAGCGATGATGATTGGCTCAGATTTGTAGGGTCTGATGTGTCTTTTGGTCATGGTACTGATTGAGTGCAATTGAGTATCGTCATGCTATTAGTTTCCAGCTGGCAATGGAACCAAATTACTAAGTACCTTTTAATGGCTATCATTTATCTCTATTCCTCATTTCAAGGTCGTAACTTCGCAAGGCTGGGTCTTGTTTATCCATAGTTCTGGATCTTGTTCATTTTGTTCATAGTCTAAAAGCTCTAGATTCCATTGGCTGCCCTAGTATTCCTGTTGTCGTTTGATACATTTTTCCATCTTACCTTCCCTCAGTAAGCCAGTGTTAAGCATAATTATAATAATGGCATCTTTGTATTTCCACAGTATTCTGTAGGACCACTAGTTTCTCTGGTGCATAGTCATGAGTAAGGTACAATTAAAATTGATAAACTACCACAATTTCAATAGTACCCAATGATGCTGTAAATCAGCAAAACTAATTGTCCGAAGGAATAAATAACTGTGGAAATGCTAATTTATTATGATGAATTTGTATTAACACTCCAGGATGTGAAGCCTGAACTAATCTAGTAAGCCAGTGTTATGAGTTTAAAATCTCCCTTGTGTCTCCATCTTAACCTGGATCCGCCCAATGTAACATAAATGTCACACCCTGTATCGCTCCACTGTAATGGCTCTTGCATCGTTCGGGCACGGTATATTGTTGTGTTTTATACCTTATAAGAAAGAGGAAGCTAAGTGCTTCAATTCAAGGTAAGAATTGTCAAGTGAGAGTGAAGACCTATCCTTTGAGTACCCCTGGTACTTATGCGCCTTCCCTAGACACTAAAAATGGACGTTCGCTTTGTGTAAATATTTAATTTTTTCATTAACTATATGAGCTACAGCGACAATTTTTGGTATGTATCAACATAATGATACAAAATTATTAATAATACATTAATATGTTTGGTATTGCTTTCCATTTCTGTAATATACTCTGATAAATGTTACTGTGACATAAATGTCACATTGTGCGGATCCCTATGCAAATCTTCAAAGTTTCGAATTTTATGCTCTAGTTAGAATTTATTCCATTTTCACCGTTTTTTCCTTCGTATTCCCGCCAAAAGACTTATTATTTATCAATTAGTCGATAAATTTGCATTTATTAACTTTTATTCCGGTAATTACTTTTGAATTAAATTTTTTAATATTAGGGATATCGATAGCTCAGAGATATTGCACTGTGTGAAGCCAAATAGCTTCCGGAAAACGAAGACTTTGACGAAGTACAATATACCTTGAGCTACCAGAAGCAGCAATTGTCACTGATGAGGACATTGCAGATGACCAGGCTGGTGGACTTGTGGAAAATTTAACGGGAAGACAACCAGAAATGGGGCAACTTCGGCCATGGGGAAATGGGGAATGAAATTTCACTATTGGACGAAGTTACACATACCAGGCTTTACTTCAGCCACTAAAAACGTGCAGGAATACCTGTAAATTGATTTAACAATATTTTTCATTGGGAACTGAAAGAAACAAATGCCGCAATGGCTAATTTTATTGAAACAGTAAGATTTTTAAAAAAATTGTTATACAACGGAAATAATATTTTTGTCGTAATATTAGCTGTGAAATTACTTATTTTCATAGCCAAAATTAGAAATTAAAGTATAAAAATTACAAATAGGAATGCAGTTATACCGCAAATAATCAAAAAATGTCCAAACTGTCCTTTATGTTTTTGAAAATATATCTTCCACGCCTTATCGGAATCTGCATTTGGAGTTTTCTCACTATTTGGTTTTTCTTAATGGAGCACATATCCTCGACATCTGGGAAAACGAAGAAAAGATTTTTCCCTGCCTTTTTTCGAAAGAACTTTACCACATAAGAGTCCGAGGCTTCTATAATCTCAGCTGCATAAAATCTTTGGTTTTTATAAGCGTCATTTAAATATTGGACTAGAACAAAATCCCCTACACCATATGATTCCGCAATCTCAGTGGAGATTTCAGCGTCTTTTTCAGCCAAACTAGAGTCCTGAACTTCAATCGACTCATCTACTGTATTTGAGGTGCCAGCAGAAGCTGTTTCTTGGGTCTCCACGTCATTTTGGATGACGTCTTCAACAGTCACACTCTTTCCAGGTTTTCCGCTGATTCGCTTCCCCTTTGATTTCCTTTTTTTATCCTCCCCCATGCGGGCAGTTTTGAGAATTTCGGTGAAGGAGTCACTCCAACATTTCTCA
This sequence comes from Ischnura elegans, assembly GCF_921293095.1. NCBI lineage: Eukaryota > Metazoa > Arthropoda > Insecta > Odonata > Coenagrionidae > Ischnura > Ischnura elegans. The sequence continues at coordinate 90,240,849 of NC_060259.1, forward strand.
ACACTTTCGCTCCTTTGAGAACCGGGAAGTTTTTTCAGCACAGCCTCTCTGTTTACAGGAGAGATCCCTGCTGATAGGAATCCAGATTTCAAGTTTTTTTCTATTTTTTCTCGACCAATGCTTTCAACTGCTGTCTTTAAAATTAAAGGAAATTCCGTTTTAGGCAGCGTACCTCGGTTCTTCTTTTTCCACTCATCAAGAGCCTTTCTCCATGCAACTTTTATCGGTCGGAAGAGAGCAATGTCGAGAGGTTGGGTGAGGTGTGTCGAGTTTGGTGGCAGAAGGACAAAACCAATGTTATTGCTCTCACACAGCCTAATTACCTCCAGTGAAAGGTGACTGGAAAGATTATCCCCGATTATGACCTTTCTTCCAGGCAATCTTCTAATGTAAGGAAGGCATAATGTTAAAAACCAATCTTCAAAAATGTCAAGGTCGAACCAACCACTATCGTTCCTGTTGTAACGGGACCCATCAATGCCGCCCTCAGTCCAGCCTGGATATAAATGTTTTGCCTTGTACAGCACATACGGCGGGAGAAGATCTCCAGATGCTGTTCCTGCCATCATGACTGAAACCCCACTTTTGGAAGTGTCGGTTATTCTCTCCGGATGTTTCGTTCCTCTCTTCACAATAACTTTGACTCTCCCAGGGTCATCCACAAAATTAGTTTCGTCATAGTTGACGATGTTATGCGGGGAAACACCTTCAAGGGACTTCTCCAAACTGTCAAAGTATGAATTTATTTCAATTTTTCCAACTGAAGCTCTGGCACGTTTGATATTCTCTGAAAAGCGGAATGCAAGATTTTCATGCCTCTTCAAAAATCCTCTTACCCAGTCTTCTCCAGGCAAATTTTCATTGAAGACAGCCACGGTTGTGCCTTTTCTATCTAAGTAGTTTTTGACAACCATTCTCGTGTCCTTTGGTGTCAAAGGAAATCCCCATAAAGCACATTGTGTTAGTCCATGTGCAAGAGCATTTTCTTCCTAATTGAATAAAATTTGAAGTTACTCTCGGCCCAGACATTATGTGCACTCGAGTTTGGATACGAATAGCGAAATGGCAATAGGACGCACAGAAAAAGTGATAACACCATAATTTTTCACACCCCGTTTTCGGAGTGTGAAATTAGAATGATTTTAAGTGCCAATGCTTTATTAAAGTTAGAAGAAGAGAAAATTGGTGACCAGCAGTATCTGGTTTACCAGTGAGTAGCCGATTCTTGCCATTTGTCATTTCATTCGCAGCAATAAATTGCATGAGTTTATACTTTGCATGGAGGAATAGGTGACGGGCCGCTGGCGGCCCGGAGTGGGCGAACGCGGCAACACTGCTCCGCTCGACGTAAAATTAAATCAGAAAAATTATGGTGCCATCGCTTAGGAGTGTCACAACATCTACATATATCAGGAAATTAATGTTGATATGACAATAATGATACAAAAATTAACCAACCTCTAAACAAAGAACGCAAGGGCGCCCGATTTTCCCCACGTGAATCTCCTTCATTCTGTCCTGAAGTGTTGTTCTAGGAACAGCATACTTTTCGGAGGCCTGGCGGATTGAAATTTTGCCTTTCCGAATCTCTTCCAGAGCATTTTTTAGGTAAATGGGGTTATAATTGCAATAGGCGCGACCGCCGACTTTCTTCTTGGGTGCTCTCGGCATGGCCGAAGTTACCCTGAAAATTCATGCCCATGAACATGAATCCTACTCTACCAAACACTAATTGGAATTTAAATGTATTTTATTGTAAAATATGTTGAGAGATACTTACCCAATGTCACGGTTAAAGCGAGACTAACTTTCAAAATATAGATATAGCTGGACAGATGTTTGTCTTTACACCTTCACGCTGCGTTATTCACTACTGCCTAGGAATGAGCTGTCACTGTACTAAAGGTTTCGCGCGAATAGACACGTGGGGGCAGTAATAACGTCAGAGACATCTATCGATACAAACAGCATTAATTCAAAAGGTTGAAACGTCACCTGACTAGGTGGTAGCATTAAAATTCAGGTTAGGCAACCTGATGGCCGGAATTACCCCGGTTGGCCGAAGTTAGCCCATTTTACGGTACTAGACGGTCCCACACCGATGCGTCACGCATGGTGCCATATGTACAGTTTTATCGAGAATATGCTGGTTCCGAACGAATTCTTCCAACGTTTCGAATTACATGGGACACAAAGATCCTATCCTCATATTTATGGCAACTATTCTTATCCGAGTGAGCCCTTAAATATTTTTCAAGTATGGACTGTAGCATTTTAAGTTATCTACGCCTCAATATCCTCATCATCTAGAATTTATGCCTCCCTCAGGATCTGCTTCCGAATTCTTTTCCCCATCCGCCGCTACGAGCTCTTTCATGTTCGTCTTTCTGACCATAAAACTCTCTCAATTCATCCTCTCTGCTTCAGAGCTTTATCTCGTATATCTACCACCCTCGAACAGCTCTAACCACATATTTTTTAAATTATGGCCTTTTCGGCACTACTGGCCACATCGGGCTGTTCATCAAAACCCAAAATTATAAGTGAAGAATCGTCAGATTGGTTTGACGCGGTTCTCCATTCTGTTCTCCTCAGTGGCGCCGACTCCATGGGGCCTGAGGGGGCCCAAGCCCCCTTAAAGATTCGTTTGTGGGGGCGGAGCCCCCTCAATAATTCAAGAAAATAATTAAGTTATATTATGCTTTGTGAAATCACAAAAATATATTGGTAATTTTTATTTCCCATGTTTGACGATAGTTACCTTTTAAATAAATTTAACAATGAGTGTTGAAACAAATAATTATAAGGTTAGTCAGGTTAACTGAATGAAGTGGTGTGAATCATGGTAGAGTTTCGGTGCTGCGACACACTTTGAATTTAACCTCTTCCCGGGGCAAGACCTCCGATATGGGCCCCCCAATATTTTTTATAAGTCGGCACCCCTGGTTCTCCTATCTCCTTATCTTTTTATGGCGACGTATTTGTTCTCAGGGATCTTAAACTTTTGTAACCACTGAGATAGATTAGGGTCGTTGTTTTGGAGGAAGGGGTTCTTCACCTTCGATTGCGTCTTGGTGGTATGCAATAACCCTGATCGAAAATGCGTCTGAGGTCTAATATGAGTTTACAAGGGGCTTTTAGACATTCATAAAATAATTCTAAATATTGTTCATTAAGCTGGTGGAATACAAACTCATTTGGGAGCCACCTTAGAAGTTTAAATATTTTAAATGTTCCAGAAATTTTGTCTCCCCTTCCCCCGCAACCCCCATTAAATGTATCAATCTACCTGGCCCTCAAGCGTGAACAGGCAGCCCTCGGAACGCAAGCCGGTTACGGCTACGTAACTTACGGCAGGGGCGGAGCTAGAAATTAAGGCTAGGGGGGGTTTTGGGCACAACAAATACTGGGGTGTCTGGGGGTGTGGAATACCCGCCAGGGTAAGCGGGAGGTCCGGGGATACTCCTTCAGAAAAATTTCAAGATAAATGGTTCAAAATGGTTTTTACGGCTTTCGGAGGGATATTTAATAATATATTAATAATATTTACACTATTCTGTAAGTAATATTAATCCAATTACGTAAATTGGATTAAACTTAAGAACGTTTCTGAGCACAGGGGGGGTTTTTATCCCCCAAACCCCCCCCCCTCGCTGCGCCACTGATGACGGAGTACGCGAGTCGGGTGGACTGGGCGCGCCATGGTTTTCCTCGTCCTCAAAATCTCTCTACCATATGTATCAAAGAGGATGTCTGTTTGTCTGTTCGCTATGCATTTTCCATAGGACTGCACGGACTCCAACCAAAGTCAGTATATAAGTGCATCTTATACTTCCAAAGCCCGTAGTGCTACTTCTAATTGTGTCCGACGCGTCCTTTGCGTCGTTTTGACATTACCGTTTGTTACATCGCGTCATACAACTTATGTGGTTGGACATCCTGCCGGGTAGGCACACCTCTTGAAACGCTCAAAGGTAATGCATAGCTTAAAGGATTATAAACTTAATTATTAATCCTCTTGGTGTCAACCGTTTTGTTAGGGATTGGGTTCACTCGATGTTTTTTCATACGCACGTATGGGCACACTTAACGATCAATGTTGGGGAGCGGGGGGGTATAAGCTGATCCTGTGCGCGATATATCGGATATAAGTGTATATATACGGAAATATTTTTTTCCAATTCACTTGAAAAAATGATTGAACTGTTGGACTTGATTGAAAATTATCACTTCAAAGTAAAAGATGCCCAATGAGTTGGCCAAGAGATGGTTCTGAGCGTAGGTCCCACCATGAAGGAAGAATTCAACGCACACAGAAGAAGAAATGGAAATAAAGATAGCCACAATCACACAAAGAGTACGATAAACAGCACATGTGTTTCGGGGAACGCTGATCCCAACAAGAAGAAACCGTAGAGGTTACAACCATTTCATACATTACATATATCATTTTCTTGCTTTTTCTCGTTGTATTTATAATCATATTTCGTATTTCAGTTCAATATTTATTCTATTTTTAACGTTTAAAACAATGTAAAGCTAATAACTCAATTGTCCAGGAACTGAAAAGTTCTGATCTCGCTTGGCGACCAGTCTCGAGTGCAATCTTCAGCATTAGGAACATAGCTTATCCCCTTACGAATTGACGATTGAAAATTATCACTTCAAAGTAAAAGATGAAGGAAAAATGAATATAACTATTTGGCTTCATTTGTAATTGTAAGCGGAATTGAAGCCTAACTTCTAATTGATAACCTCATTCACTAAATGCCGATAAAACAAACTGCAGTTAGTAGGTATTTTCTTGAATTTTTGGTGTCGGACAAGCCGCTTTGGGAATCAGCTAGTTTTACTCTCTCAAAGGGGATAATAATTGGGTTGTACGGTTGCAATAAATTCTCCCATGCCGCCCGCTGGCAAGCTGGCTTGGGCGGAGTGACCGCAGAAGGTTTAGAGGGCGACCTCAGGCGAGAAAGGCGTTGCAGGCACATTTCCACATTTGCACTCGCTCCCACTTGATTTGTAGCTGTGACTTATATCATTGCCATCAAACTTACGTTTCCACCCACTTTTCGGTCTGTGGTACCTCGCCTCTCTCATCACCCAGATCCTCCGAAAATTCATGGATACTTTACATATTGGAGCTAATTGTACGCGACCAAGTACTGGACAAGATTTATGTTTACGCTGAGGGGGTAAAAGGGATAGTTTTACTAGATTAGAATCATATTCTTATCGCAGTGGTGATAATACAGCTTAAATAGAAGATATTCATTGTATATTTGGCTGTAACGACTTAAATGGAACATATATTACACTTAAAGGGCTAGTCGTGAGGGTTGGGGCCAAATGGGGGAGCCAGGAATTCTGTTCGGGGGGTCGAAAACCAGAGGGAAAAGTTATGAAAAACAGAGTAACCGGGGCTATAAACTAATTTTTACACTTTTCATAATCGGAAGAACTTCATTCTTCAAGGAAGTATTTTTTAAATTCATGGTTTTTCAATATATTGTTTTCTTTTCTGAAGCAAAGTAATTGTGTTTTTAGATTTCTTGGGGGGGAGGAGATCAGGACCATCTCCGCCCCTTGCTACGCCCCTGGCTGGGACGCCTTCAAGGGGAATATATAGCGAAAGTTACGCCATTTGCCAAAAATTAATCCCTCGCCTTGCATCAACATTGTGCAGCCATACGAAGGGTTCGTAATGACTAGTACCTTGCTTCAAGTGCAAATATTATGAAGACCTGATTGAAATTGTGAAATCACAAGATTTCATAAAACGAGATCCATTGCAACAATTAAGTGCTTAACTGATAAACCCAGGATAAAACGTAATGTTACTTAGTGGAATGAGTTTCATGTTCGTTTTCTTACTCTTCATGGTATTATGTTTCGCATTCATGGTGATAGGGAGACGCTACAATTATTGATGTCGTATGTGTCAGAGTTTCATATGAGGACTAATCACTGTAAGAAATAAAGTCAATAATAATTAAATTTTATCGTCATCATTATAAGCCATCCTAGAATTGGTTTGACGAAGTTATCTATTCCGCTCCCCTAATTGCTAGCCATTTAATAGAGACGTATTTCTTCTCTATTACATCCATAATATTCTGTCCCATGTAGCTCATTCGGGGCCGTCCCTTAGCCTTCCTTTCATCCACCTATCCTTCGACGATTGCATTTGTTTTAAATCTAATCGTGAAAAGATTTATCTCCATCTCCCTTCTCCTGAGCACGAATCATTTCAAGTGTTTCATTTTATCGAGTTAAAAACATTCAACCGTCTTGCCTTGCCCAATTTTTTGAAAAGGTTGAATGTTAATATTCAGTAGCGCAATCATTGTTTAAGAATGCAGCTTTTGATGAGCAATGCCTGAGGTGAAATTCTAAAGCCAAAACCTTCCCTTACATAGGCCGCAAGAATTTGAACCAAGAGTAGTTATTCATAGAAATTTATAATAATATATCAATGTGCCATTAAAGAGGAAAAATTACCGCGAGGAAATTTTAGAAATTCTGTTTCATGTGATAGTGTTAATTATTTTTTGTTGGCTTGGTGAGGTGAACTGAGCTTGTCAAGCAAAGTTGCTAATTTCCAAGAGGGTGAATTTCGTTCCAAAATAAATTATGCGGAAATAGGGGTCAAATTAATTTTGCGCGCAAAAGAATGTTCACGGTAAATTACAACCGTCTACCTCCTTAAGGGACTCCAGTAATTAAAAAGGCCGCCGTCAACCTAATCCATCGAGCTCTTGGGTAATGGGAACTCTGCTAAAATCAATATGTTTCAGTGGAAGTTTTCCTCGTATACTCCCTCTTTTAAATTAATTAGTTGTCCTCTTTATATGAAAAGATAATAGATAATTTATTTTAATAGATGAAACTAATTTATCTACTATATTTCAATTAAAATAATAATTTTTGATTTTGCAAGAGATAAAAGCAGGCTCTCATGGAATAAATAGCCCCAGATTGCTTTGATCCTAAAATGGGGAAAGTTTATATGAATGACCAAGTGATTGGTCGTCTGAAAACGTTAGAACATCGCTTCGAGATCTAACAGACTTCGATGCTTCAGTTATGCGCCTTAGTTCAAGCAAGACCAATGTACGAGAGCGATTGCCTTCCTCCGTCGGTGGAGGATATTTATTAGAGCAATATGTATTATGAGGGAGAGAAGTATTCCTACAAGTTTTGTTCCGTCTGCGAGAGAATCATTCACCTGTCTTATGGCTTTTTATTCTAGTGCTTCATTCGTGACGGTGGAAATTCAAACACGACAATTCGTTATTCTTTCTTCACGGTAAACTTGGGAGTCTCACTACTGGTGGTTTGCCAATCCAGACGCGATTTGCGCTGGCCACTAGTATGGTGGTGCATAAGGTTTTGCTTTGAAACGTTCCATTTCACTCTATTGCCGTAAATAAGCTCCATATCTTGCCTCTTATTTTTATCGTCATACCTAGCTCCCTACTCTTGCACTCATTGTCAGGGAAGGTCGGACGATTCACGCAGAGTCAGCCTTGGAGCAAGAAGCCCTGGAACATTAAACGGAACGTTTCAAAGGTATTGAAGAGCATTATGCTACGCGTTACCCTTATGGCGACCAGCGTGCATTACAATTGGGGCAGGCCTTCACCTATTCAACCACAGCCTGCTAGCCAGATCGCTTTATCTGCGTGACGTCATAGCACTCGGTGATGACAAACTTTAGGAACCAGCTTCTAGCACTCCAGCCGCAATTCCCTGCTGGAAGTATTGATGTTCGTGTCGTGTGTTTTTGTGTCCAAGGAGCAGTTAAAAATTTTGATTTTGCGAAGAATAATCGTCATTCAGTGCTAAAGTTGACGGTGTTTTAAAAATTATTTTTATAGTTGATGGAGGAATACATAGTGATTAGCTATGAGGAGTTAAGATATCCCTGCAAGGCTTTGATAGTGCCCAGTTAGTGCTGCGAGACCCTGTGGATAATTACCAGTGAAGACCGCATGCATCGGCTTTTTCCCTTCCAACGGAGGAGGACATGGCTCCTGATACTTCAGAGCCAGGATTCTTCACCATCTCCATCGTTTCAAGTGAGTACCCAGGGTAGATACATTGCCTTATGCGCTTCCTATTTATATGGAATATGTATCAAAGACAGGGCTGGAAACAGATTTTTATTAGGTGGGCAAAGATCAGTTTTCCGATCCCCCTCCCCCCTTTCCTCCATCCCCTTCCCCCACCACTCAACTATAATGTATCTACTTATAAGCTATTTTTTGAGATGCGTTAGTTAAAACTACATACCGTATGTTTGCTATTAAGAAGCTTTATTAATATTATTGATTAATAATTTATAAATTAAAAACTATTGTTAAATAGTAATTTAATTAGAAAAATTAATAGGTTTTAAAGTAAACTTCTAAAATTACGCCCTGAAATCTGCCGTCCGGGGCACGTGCCTATCTGCCCCGCCCCAGTTGCGGCCCTAGACGAAATCTTTTTTCTCAACCGTTCGCAATGTAATTCCTGTATCTTAAGCGCACAATAAAAAGTAACTAGCAATGAGTAACTCGCCCGGAGTTACACGCGCATTCGTATGGTATGGTAGTTGGAGGAGGCGACTGACAGCAGAGGTCATTTGCGCCATGAGGAAAGGAGGAAATGGTTGGAAGAAACCTGGCCTCTGGATTGTCCTGCTCTTAACGGAAGGCGCCGAGGGGACCACGGCTTAACGTCCCATCCGACGGACGATTTGCTATACTCGAAGTGCCCTCCACATACCATACTAGCAGAGATCGGGCAGTCTCTGAAAATTATCTGCCACCGCCGGAAGTTGAACCCGGATTCATTGCGTGGGAAGCGGTCACACTAGCGGCTCACGTATTTGCTATCAAAAGTTTATTCAACGCATGCTAAACATGTCGAGACGAGTAAAATCCTAAGTTATAAGTGCCTAATATTTTATTTTAACTTTAGCATTATCTGAAACCATATAAATGAATCGCTAAATTCAGAAAGTCATCATGTCCAAGTTGGACGATTTTTCTTCACGTTGTTGCTAGGTGCAAGACTCAACGTTTCCTACTAAAAGAAAACATATCATGCTAATAAAACCGACCGGACATGTTTCCATTTAGTAGGAAACGCTGAGTACTGCACCTAGCAACAACTTAAAGAAAAATCGTCCAACTTGGACGAGATGCCTTTCTACAGTTAGCGATTCAAATATGTGTCAATCCTTATTTCCTTTGGGGTACGAAATAATGTGTATCATTGAAGCTTTCACGTATCATGGTGGTTGTCATGTTATTCCAGCTTGCCGCGTGTCTTGGCATCTGCTGGTAACTTTTTTAGAAGGATGTGGTCACAGCTTAGATGATATTAACTTCTTGTATTGAAAATTGATCAAGAATTTTATTCACTCATCAGTGGTAGATTTGTCAGTTAAATGTAGATTCTGTCGTGCCGCTTAATTTGTTCGGGTACACTAAATTCTGGTCGTCCGTAGAATTTGGCAGATGTCCAAGAAGGCGCGCAGATATATTTCTATAAATGTCGATGACTTGTAAGACGTGGGGAATCGGGTTGGTGTGGTGACTAGTGTGTTGGCTTCCCACCCGGCGGGCTCGGGTTCAAATCCCGGCAGTGGCAGAGAATTTTCAGAGACTGCCCGATCCCTGCTTGAAATGTTGTGTGGAGGACATTTCAAGCGCAACACTCCGTCCGTCGGATGGGATGTTAAGCCGTGGACCCCTTGGCGCCTTTCGTTAAGAGCAGGCTAACGCCGACGCCGGGTTTTTCTCCACCCTTCCTTCCACACCCTTCCCTCATGGCGCAAATGACCTCAGCTGTCGGTCGCCTCCTCCAAATACCATAGCGACTTGTAAGACGACAGTTAGCGCGTCAAAAATTGTTCTGTTAAAGTCCTTGTTTAGTTAAGAATTAAGTTCTTCCGTGGACACCCGTAAATGTTCCATTCGATGGAACTTGGGTGGCTTCCTTGAAAATGAACGTATAAGTCGCCAGTTTAATGCAGCAGTGTATGAGTGGCGAAATACTTAGTGAACAGTATCGGATTATATTTGGCAAACATTATTTGGGAAATAATTGTTGAGGTCATTTCATATCTAAGGGAAAGGCCTTTTAATGTTTGTTGTTACACTAAAGAAAAAGAATGTGCATAATCAATCACGGTAGGATTTCTGCTTTACATCCTTTTTTCAATGCCTGGCTCCGTTGATGGACTTCATTCCGTTATATAACAGAGACAGATGACGTCAAAATTTTGCTAGCAGGCTTTCTAATTAGAGTTGTTGGCTAGGCGTGTCAAAGCTACGAGCATAGAGAAGGCTACAGTCACTTAGAAGTTTGATTTATGTTGCCACTTAAGTCGTATTTTAATCGGTTTTTAAAATGTCCACAGAGCAGCTATGAATGCAAAGGGATACGTTTATTCCCAATATTTGCGATATAGTATTTGCAATCGCCAGGAATAGCACTGAAAAGTAATGAATGTGATAGATTACACTATCGCAAATCAGAGGCGGTCTAGAGTGATTGTGGGCCCTCGGCTGGGGCTCGTGTTGGGGGCCACTTACCAGTGGATTCAGGGGTCTCCCTTCAGAAAATATTCAGGAAATTGCATTTTGTCGCTATTCTAGCTCATAAAACTAGATTTAAGTAATAAAAAATAGCAAATTCGTTGGAAATAATGAATTATATGCGAAATTTTCACAGCTTATAAAATTTAATTATGCATAACGGTTCTGTTACATATTTAGTGAATATGTAAACTGCACTTTAGTCTAAAAATCATTGCAAATAACCGCTAAGGTAAACCTTTCGAATAGCCCTTTCCGAAAACCATTCAGTTCCCTCTCTTCTTTCATCATCTTCTCCTTGGCCAGGGGAAGAGGGAGCCAGTTTGTGGCCTCACCTGAGCCATGTTAAACAAGACATAACCTTCATTTTTATGTAATATTTTCACTGAGTATGTTGTAGACAAAGCTACTAATGAAAGCGTAGACTTTTATTATAGCAAAAAACTTGGGTTCTAGTAATCTGAGTCCTTTTTAATTACACCTTTTATATTTGCTTCGCGATAGACGCGAGCGTTGTGCCCCCCCCCCTAAGCTCCGGGCCTTGGCGATTGCCGACCAGCCGACCCGGCCAGACCGTCCCTGTTGCAAATACAAGTTTCAGAAAAAATCCCCAATTGAGACTTAATTCTCCGCAGTGGCGGATCTATGGAGGGGAGTTATGGGGGATATAGATAACTAGCTATAACTAAAGAGCATCGGGTCGAAACATAGACTAGATAAAATCGAATTTTTTGAAGGTTGCCACTTTCTATAAAACTTTTTTGTTATATTTTCCGATATATTTACCTACTTAACAGACAGAAATACAAATTGGCTCTAAAAGTAGGGCCTATTCTACATGCTTTTGGTATGTTGGCCAGATCCAGAGAGGAGAGGATTGGGGGAGAGTATACCCCCCCTGGGTATCCAATTTACACTAGATAGAATGGTAATTTTGTTCGGACCCCAAACTACTTCTGGGAGGTTACCACCCCTCTTAGCCCCCTTTATTTCGATCCTTCAAGACCTATACCACTACAACTGAACCTGCCCACCTCCTGCGTCCTATGCCGCGGACAAACACTTACTTCAATTCTTTCCTCTCATCTATTTGTAATCTCAGGAATTCCTTACAGACATTTATGAAAGATTCCCCTTCTCTATCCATTTTCAAAGAAAATTATTAATTTATTACCTCAGAGAGAACTTAAGACGGTAAATTATATTTGTTTCTATGATGCGCAATCAAAAGGTATCTGAAGTCAGTTTCATTATTTTTTTCAGATTTTTCTCTTTCTTCGATTGTTTGTTCTCATTGTTTACCTGTAGTTATTTTGGGCTTTCGTCGCATTGTTTTTGCTTTTTGTTGCCAAAAGCAATGTTTCGGGTGAATTTATTTTATGGTGTCAATTATGTTTGTATGTGATAAATTTATTTTTTTTATTTTTGTTGTTTGTGTGGATTATCCGCAGTGGACGAGGATCGCGTATTGCTTACGCGTTCCTTGTCCACTGGGGATCTATTTGACTTGATCAGGTTGTGCCGATGGTGCAAGTTGACTACTTTAACCCTCGCTAAGGCACAAGCACAATTTCAGAGGTATGAAGGCCCCGTGTACCCGCCCCCGCCCCATAGCCAAACAATTCCACCATCGAAGATAACTGAGAAGAATTCAAGGATTTTTCCGGCGAGTAACCCATCGCGCGAGGAAGAGAGAGGATCATTTGTGTTTTTCGGTATACTTATGCAGCACGTATATGGCAAATAAAATTTTTGGGGCGTTTGGAGCATAACACTCAAGTATTTTTTCTCTACATCGTCTTGAGAAAAATATGGATATATATACGCAAATGTCAATATTGTCGTTTGCGTCACGGTTACCAGCCATGCTCGCATTTTATCGTGTTAGTGGCGAAGGATTTTCAGAAAATTTTCAATGTGCACTAGTGTAAAAGCAGTTTCTCCCCAAGTTAAATTTTAATCGGAACATAAGTAGTGTCTGCAGTTTGAATACAGCAACTTATATCCATCCTGAAAATGGAAAATAAGAAGTAATTTAATTTTTTACCTGGAAAAAAGTGCCGATAAGGAAATTGCTTTATTAGAGAAGATAATTTTTGCATAAAATATTTTAGATGAGCAATCGGATTGTCTTGAATTGATTTGAAGATAAATATAATGTTTCACCGAAAACAGTGGCGAGATGTTAATGGGCATGGAGTAAAATGGCAGGCTTTCAGACCACAATGTGTCGTAGGAAGTGTTATCCTTTCCTTCTGGGGAGTAGGTACACTTATATTAGAATTGTTTAGTGATTTTTTAAGAAAAATATTGATTCTGAATTGAAAAAGGGATATTTGTGTGAAAAAGGGTATATTTGATTATTATTAAAGGCATCCTGATAATTTTGGACTACATGGAAAATTTTACGAATTACTCTGCCTGCGCCCCTCTCAACTTCAACTTAGCACTTCAATTCACAGTAAAGCCCATTCGCATTAGGCCCTATTCATTCTGTCTATATCCTTACTTTCATCCTTCCCCTCCTCCTTTACGTCAAATCCCTCCACGATGAATAGCACTCCTTCATTCCTTTTCCTCTCCGTCCATCTCACCTTTCCGTTCTTTTTTGTACTCATATCTCGGATTCCTTCATTCTTATGTTTGTACGGTAGCGAAAAAATTAACGCACAACTCATTGGCGTATGCAAGCGGCCAGTTCTGGAACCACTTGTCATTCAAAATTTTCCCCTCGTAATGCTACCATACAACCGGGAATTTTAAAGCTATATGCCTTTTATACCAGGGAAATAATCATATTCGTCGCGTTATGAGAACGCGCAGAAAATGTAGCTACGCATTTTCCTCTTAACCTCCTCGATCTTGGCGTATTGTATGCAATACATCCATGTTTGACATTTTTACAACTTGGAAAAGTTAAATGTCGTTAATGCAACTTGGTCAGTGCTTCCTGAAAGCTAACAGCGTCATAAAAAAGTGCATTAATCCCTTATGTTGTTTGCTGACATCTAATTAACCAGAAAGCATTTAATTCAGACCAAAAATAACTGCGTTTGTCCCGGGACTGAGGAGGATATTCTCCGAAGTATGCTTTGCACACAACTCACCTAGAATGGAGTTTACTCTCGTCGGGACTTTTGTGAACGCAGCCAACATATTGAGCATTGGGAAACTGCGGTAGGATATAATCGATCCGGTGGCGTGATGGGTAAAGTATCATGCGAAGAATCCGAAGTTCCGAGAATCAAGTCTCAGCGACGGATGATTAGATGCTTACGATATTCATAGATATTTATGTATACTACGGTCTCAAGTTTGTTGTATGCCGCGTGATGTATCGGAATTGCCCCGACGTTTCGTCCCCGACTGCGGGCCACTTCTTTAAGGGAATGGTTTTCACTTTTCATGGAGAAGAGGCCAGCCTTTCCCATTCCCTTGAAGAAGTGGCCAACAGTCGGTCACGAAACTTCGGGGCAATTCCGTTACATCACGCGGCATTTCATAACTATTCAGAAATTCGAACTTTCGGTCAATATGAATATGTGAGTTAAAACTTACTGACGCATTGGAATATATTAAGCATTACTTAAATATTTGCTCATGGAAATTTTTAGCAACGACTGGAATGAATATCATGCCGAAGTAGGTAAACAATAATTTAGTATACATTAGTATTTTTGATTTATCGTGCGATGAGACACGTAGAAAACTGTAGGATAATATATGTCTCAAGAAAATGCTTAAGAAAGTGTTTAAAATACTTAAAAATAGGGCAATATGCATTGATAGAATTTGGTAATAATGTGTTAAAGGCATAATCTAGACGGTTATTTTGTAGACAACCTTTGGAATACTCTTTCACAATCAGACTTAAATTCCGATTTTCGTTTTTTCCATGTATGTTACGACGCCGATACGTCTCGGTATATTTAGTGAAAGCCAGACCACTCAGACCATCTATCTCAGAATACTGTCAGGGCGTGTCACTGAGAACTTATGCTTCGCTTTGCGTTCTCGCACTGGGATTCGGGGAAGTCGCGAAGAATTTTGGAATAGAGAAAAATGCATCGGTAAGACTTTCACGGACGGTGTCAGTAGGTTAAACTGGCCCTTTCAAAGCACAGAAGGCATAGGGAATACCCGAAGTTCGAGCTCAGCGGAAAACGTAGTTGCTGGCGCTGGCCATGGGGACCGACTTTTGAAAGTGACTGTGCTTCGAGTTGCTTCATCGATTTTCTGAATAATAGCTACAAGTAGGGGACAATTTCTGAGGCTAGTTCATTTTACACGCGAGAAGGGATTTAGTCTGGACTAGGTGATTTATTTGGACCGGGATTTTAATAAATTTTCCATTCCTTGAAAACTGATGTCAAGAGGCGGCATCTTTCGCAGGCCGAGATTGTCAACTCTCTCGCCTGAGTTCTCAGAGGGCTATTGAGCGAGCTCTTAAATTGGCAATTCCATAGATTGGTTATATCGCAACTGTTTGTTAACACTTCTCCATTATCCTGTCTTAGCGGAGAATTAGCTCGGTTACGGTGATCCATCTCTTCGTAACTAGAGGAATATATAAAATAGGGTAGGTTGGCGAAAACTCGCGGTCTGCCAAACACCTTTGTGGCACATCGCCCCAGAATTCCGCGTACACGTGGACAAGCTAAAAAGTAGAGCGGGAGGAGAAAAAGACACTTTTCACTTTCCTCCTCCCCTCGCAAAATTTCGTTGTTGCCGATTCTCGGCGGTAATCGGCTCAACTCTGAAAACAATTTTCGTAAAACCCTTTTTATTCATCGTAGAACCTCGAACAAAAGACGTAATTAATCGCTCCTCCTTGTGGGGCACGATTAGTGTATTTATTATTCCCCAGATATTGGAATTAGTAAAGTAACAATATACTAGGACAGGTCATATCGGCTGGGGTAACCTCACACTGTGACGGTCGTCCTCCGAGGACCTGAATTATCTCTCAGATCCCAAGAAAGGTTCGAGAAAAGGGTCGCGCTCGAGTAAGGCTAGGGTCCTGTATACTTACCTGGATTCATTGGGACGCCACAAAACTACCGTAAACCCTGCAATGCTCAATAATCACCATTCTCAATAGATATGATCTGTATGTTTATATTCCTTTTACTTTCATGCCCGCGTTCCATTTCTATTGGTTCCCGGTGGAATGTTTCTCCGCACTCTCGTATTCCTAGGCTCTCAAGGTCCAGTCCAAATGTCAGCGGATTTGCACTTTTAAATTGATATTAAATTTATCCTCAATGTTAGTAATTGGCCTTTAGTACGCTTTCTCCATGTTTATAAATGATAGAATTTTTGTTTCCGAGAGTGTTAATGACATTCTGGAAAATTTCTCGTGATGACTTCCAATATATCCGTAGGCTTACAGATCGTTCTCTTGCGGAAAATAATGATTGCCATTGCCATAAGTGCCATTCAGAAAGTGTTTCGTGAAATCAAGGCCAGTGAATAACGTCGTTGGGGTTGCAATTAATGCTAGGCTGGCCTTTAGTAGTTTACAGGCATTGATAGGTTTCACACACTGATATCAGGTGAGGTTAATAATGTTTTATACTCGTCAATGAGACTTTTTCCCATTGCAATACTGTAGTCAACTCATGTGTTTTTGGATTTTTATATATTTTTAAGTGTTCATCTACATCTACGTACTACCCCGAAAGCCTCCCAAAAAGCGTGTGGCAGGGGGTGTTAGGACACCGGCCGTTTACATTTGAAAACCCCATATGCGATCTTATTCAATGGTTCCTTTTCTAATGAAAGCCTGAACACATTTTGCGAATTCCTTGTAATCTAACGAATCCCTTTATCTATAAAATCACCAAAAACTTACCCATGACTAGTCTTGATTTTCCATTTTAATTGCAAAGTACTATGATAAAATTCCTCACAAAATATGCATTATCATGAGAATTGTGTCATCGGAACGGATAAAGTACAAATCCTGTAGAATTCATATGAATTACCCTTGAAGCTACGGCATGGAAATGTGTAATGGAGCAATCAAAACAATGTGCACAGTAATGTACTCGCGTGTACTAGTATAGACGCAAAATGTGAATGGAATAGAGAAGTTGAAGTAATTCCACTTCACTAATAAATCGAACCAAGATCCAATGCGCCCTTAATCATTTCCTACTCTCATCTAAGTGCTTGGCAATCACTAGCCACGCGCACTAATCGAGTGAAATATTTGTTAATGGTGGACTACTGTCGAAGTCAACATGGACGTGTCGTCCCAGCCTCAGCACTGATTTTGTACGCCTTTTGCATCCTTCTCTTTAATATAAAAGTGCTGTGTCGCTTGGGTAGGATAGTGTTTTTCTGCTTGTCTTTAGTATGAGTATTCATGTTGCTCCATTAGTTTGACTATTTTTCTATCAAAATTATTCCTTTTGACAACCCCAAAGCTGTATGATGAAAGAATGATTTGCCTCAGAGCAAAAAAGGGCCTTCAGGAAAATATCGTACTAGTATTACTAAAACTCCCGCTTCGCTCGAAGTATTTTGTTATATCATGTGCTGTCACAGAAGTATTAAATACATTCTGCTCTAGGGGAGACAGTGGATGCCTTCCAAATATGCATTCCCTGACACTGTTTGCATGTAATTCAGAGTAACAAATAGTTAGGTCATGCTGGCAAATTTTACCCTTTTTCGAACACGCCAAAGGTAGGTAATTCAGTCCAGTAGTATAAACTTTGACCTGGAGGCGTATATAGCGTATCCATCCTTTAGTAGTTATTTTTATATTTTTATGTTTTAATCATCCGTTTGGTAGAAGTAGAAAATTTTAAAATGTGCAAATTTTATCTACACGTTTGAAATCCTCCATTCGACTCCCAATTCTAAGTATTTAATGTCTTGTGCCCTCCACGGAACTCGGTTTCGCACGGAATTGTCGAGACGTTACCACCCACGTCGTGCAATCTTGGCTTCTTCAACTGTAAAAAGCATGGAAACGGTCATAAAATATCCCTTTGTAGGCTTCCGCGGGTTGATGGATTGAATGACGCACATCTTCCGCGTTGGTCTTCCTCTTTTGGATAACAGTTTTGCCGTCGTCTGCTTCAGGTTACTGAAGTCCCCCTCTTCGAAGTTAGACGCACTTTGGTGACCTGGAGAAGCCGACTGCAACTCCGGCGAAACTGTTACACCGAAGAAGATGGTCTAACGCGGAGTATATCCCAGAGGACCTGTATCTCGTGATAAAATACAATAGAAAAATTGAATACTATTTTTCGTTGAGGTTCATTTGTTAAAGACTGAACGAGAAAGAAGATGCTACACCGATAAGACAGCATGGGGTCATGTGGACGTTATATGCGGGTAGCTGAGGGTTAATGATGTAACTGATCTCTGCTTCGGGTTGCTTCCTCTGATTGGCATGAGATTGCTGCACCAAATCCACCTCAGCGTCGCGATATCTCCGACCGTTTGATCTTCGCCATTCTTCCTGCATTTGATACGTTCGGCGGGGTTCATTAGTTGGTTCGCGTCGGTGGCACACGCCCGCAGACCGTGGCGCCATCAGCCGTCTTGGATCGCATGTGGCGGAGAGGAAATTGCATTCGGGTGCGAGTCTCTGTTTTCAGGCGTGGGTGGGAGTGGAAGCCGAACTGTGATTGCCTCTCGGCATCAGTTAATTAGGTTGCCTACGCGATTGGGCTCCTCGTCTCCCAACTGTGGGAATTTTTTCCATTTTCTCGTTTACTTTGGTTTGGCTGTAAAAAGCTCATTCGTTCGCGAATGTTTATGAAACACAAAGGGGTCAGAGCAGATGGGTTGGTGATTATAAATTAGTGAGTTACCTCTATGACAAGCAAAGGTGAGCTTTCTTTCGGCTATAAAAGTGTTCGCCGCTGTGGGGAGTGCGAAATATTATGCTTAAAAGGTCTACTTACACTTAGTTGAAGCCTGTGTAACCTCACTTGATAGAATAGTTTCTATTTAGAGCGATAGCTCTGTTATCCTGTCGATATTTTATTAATACAATTTTCTCAGGATATTGCTATAGCTATTTATAAACCTCACCTCGTTATTGATGGCTTTTTCGTTAAGACTCTAAAGCCTTATAAATTTGATTTATTTTGAGATGAATATTTTATGCAATTTGCAATAAAGGATAATTATGATCTACTATCTTAATTAATGCAATTAAAATGGCTGTGCTAGAAAAATCAAAGCTTTTATGGAAAACTTGCAATAAGTTTTAATGCATTAATATGATAGAATTCTATCAGATTAAGCCTGAAGCAACAATATTTGTACCTGCTTAATTTTTCTTCGAATTTGATTACAGATTTTTTTAAGATAGTTACATGTCTTACTTGTGCTGTCTCATGCGTCTCTGCGAAGATGCTAAGATTGTTCATACTGCTATTGAGGAGGGGGATGTTAAGTAAATCAAGAAGTCACCGGGGTTAGATAGAGGGACCCTTTATTTAGGAATACGCATTTTCCCAGCTCTATTTTCCCCATAAACATCATTTCCATCATTTATCGCGTGATTTGCATGTTTGCAAAAATGTATTTGGCTATGCTTTGATGATTGCCAAAAGTATTTTGTTTTGAAATACTTGGTCAGCGCGTAATTATTGCATCTCAATGCTATGCCATTTACCCTGAGTCTTTGGGTCTTTATTAGCGTCTTTTTTGCAGAGTAAATGCTATTTCTTTACCATAGGCCAATAGGCTTCTTATACTCGGGATAATTGAATGATGAATGAATTGCAATGCGTGTTTGGTAATTTATATAAGGCTCAAATGAGTTAGTATTCGTCTAAAGAATGATATTATGATGAGAACCTGTCCAATGAACGTTTATGTAGGAAGGAGGTGCGTACAAATTGTAAAGGGTTATTTAAACGAAGAAAAATCTTCTTCCCACTGCTGCGTGTGCTGATGAGCAGTGAAAATTAAACCGTGAATGGCAAAAAAATATGGTTACTATTTCATTAATGGGAGCCGGTCGAAGATCGCTCATGTTCTACTTTTTAGTCACGCTGGACAGCGCGCATAACTGTTTGCATCATTGTGTACATCTAAGTAGGTACTTTATTAAAACTAGAACCGCTGCACTTTCCAACCCGACCAAAACCGCGGCATGGGACTTTTTTGTCCCATTGACAAAATACGTTGTTCCTGTCATGTTTAAGTATAATTGACGGTTTTTTTGTGGTTCGTGTGAACAAAACACGTGTTTAGGTAATGTTTGAAACGTTTTATTAAGTATAACTAGGAATACAGTAAACTTATTTTGAAGCGTGTTGGTTGCAAGCTCAGCCCTGCAGACGCGCCGGGCAGAGGTGACGCGGCCGTCGCTGCGTGAGTAGGCGGCCGGCGCAGTGCACAGATTATTCCCTTCTGCGCTTCGAACAGGCATAATAACGGTATCTGTGCATCGATCCCCTTCGTAATAAACCCGGTATTATGCTAAATACAAAATAAGTGTACAAAAAAAACTGAAATTGTATGTTTTCCCCATATGGGACAAAAAAGCCCCATCCCGCGGTTTTAGGTAAATCGTTGTTTTTCTCGCGAACCAAACATCGTACAATATTTTCAATACAACCGTTCGAATGATCATAAAAAATGAGTGAAGGTCAGCAAATTTTAAAGGGATCAAACCCCTAGCACATAAATGACAAACATTTGGAAAGGGCGATGGGACAAAAAAGTCCCGTCCGCGGTTCTAGTGTTAAAAAGGGTTTCATGAGCGTGCAGTATGTTCACGGTGAGGGGCCAGTCATTCCGGGTTTCCTGAATAATTTTGTTCATACAGTGAAAGAGATGGGGGCGGATCGTTCACCAACGCAGCTCTTTTTGGGAATTCTATTTGCATATTGTGTTTGCCTCCGCGTCGCTTTCTTTCAGTCTTAACGTCACGCCCACTGCCTGATTCGGTTGTCGTTCCTAGAATCCAGCGTCCATCTTTGATATCGTTTATTTTATTCAAGGGGACTGCATTTAGCATGCCCAATTCCATCCCATTGAAGGGTAATTTCTGTTGCCTCTTAAGTCGCACGCAATGTCGGTTTTCGGCGTGGTGATGAGTGCAATGCGGTTCCCTTTTTACCATTATTTTGCAGTAGTCTTTGCAAATGCGAGGAACAGCATTGAATAGTTTTGAATTTGATAAATCACATGATCATGAAGGTAAATTTCGGTAAACACCCCTAATTATACCTTATTTCCCTGAGAAACTCGGATCACTTTGTCGATTAGCGACGCGAGTGGCGACTTCTGTAAACACATTGACATGCGCGGTAGGTGACAACACATGAAGAGACCGTCCTGAGGATTTTTTTGTAATATTCGTGATTTTATTTATCTGAAAAGCCCTTAAAACAGCGCATTTAAACGTATAAAATCCTTTCAGTCTTGATTTTGTGGAAGTTCGCTATATCCATGATGAAGAGCACAAATGGTATACTGTGAGAGTGTTGCTTGTACCACCTTGAAAATGACACTATGTGCTGAAACCAAGGTCAGTTGTTGAGTGTTGAATTAAAAACTGTGGAAATTACCACCTGTGTTCTTCATCATGGATGGCGCATTTAAGTTATTTATAGCGGAGGAATTTAATGAACAGGAACGTGAGACGTTCATCCCATGGAGATTTTACTCGATTTTCAAAGTCAATTTTTTTTATTTCTTTCGACGATGAACGGAGAACGTTTAGGTATTTTCGCGAGCTAATATATCCGTTTTACCTGTTCAAAATAGTTTTTATAGCAATCGACGACCCATGCAAGTTCCCCATTGTATGAACGGAATGTGGAAAAATAGCCCCTGTGATTGCTTGCCCGATTTAGGGAGGAATGCAGCTTGAAAATGTCTCATTTCGTGCCCCGTCTGAAACAGTGTATTGCGGAGAAATGGAATTCCGATCGGAGGGGACTTCATGGAAGGAGCACCGGTGCCGTCGAAATTTGATTTTTCTCGCCAATTTGGGCTCATTTTTATGTGTTATCGAAAACGCCCAGAGTGTAGCGATGAGACGGCAACGACCAAATTATTCTCAATATTTAACATACAAAATTTACAACTGTGTGGTGAGTAGAGTGTTGGCTACACACACCATGGACTCGGGTTCGAATTCCGGTGGTGGCATAGAATCTTTAAAGACTGCCCGATCCCAGCTCGAATGTTGTGTGGAGGACATTTCAAGCGCAATACTCCGTCCGTCGGGTGGGACGTTAAGTCGGGGACCCTTTGCCGCCTTTCGTTAAGATCTGGCTGATGGCAACGCCTGGTTTCTTTCCGCTCTTTCTTCCATATCTTTCTCTCATGGCGCAAATGATCTCAGATGACGGTCGCCTCCTCTTCTAAATACCATAATATTTACAATCGGGAGGAATATAATTTAAAAGCTACAAATTTGATAGTTCATCTTATTGCGAATTTAAATCTTGGTAGAAAGCCCTAATCATAGCTTATTTCTCTATTAAATTCAAATCGCTCAACCCAATTGCGACTTAATTCTTTTAAGGGCTAGGTGGCTGGCAACAACCCCCTGCCAAACACCCTAGATGGGGCTCGCAGGGTATTATGTAGATGTAGAGGCCGACTGGAAAATATTCCATTGTAATATTCGAGTTCCGATCCTTGGTGGGCAATTCAACTCTCCGTGAAGCAAATAAATATTCCGCGCCTTCCCCGTGTTTCCCAATTCAGACAAAGAAAGGACAGCCGACAGTGTCAATCCCCTGGGAGCATCGAAATTCATTCAAATGTTCGACAAATTTCAAAGTTGGCGACGAAAGTCGTGAACATAATTGCGCTGCTGCTCCAATCCAGCCACTACAACAGTTTTTCACGGAATTGGCTCTTCCTGTCGAATACGTAATGCCGCATGCTTTTGCGGAAGCTGTAATACTCTGCAAAAAACCTCAAGATTTGTTTGAAAGTGGTTAAATAAAATATGAACTCCTTGGGTGAAAAAAATCTGAACAACTACCCCTATCAGTATTTCAAATGAGTGTATTCATTCAAGAATAATGTTCAGTGGAAGGCAAACTGGAATTATTCAGTTGGAAATCGGAAAAAAATTGTAAAAGCATCCTCCACTGGCTCCTCACCCTATTTCATATTCCGTGGGAGGAAAAAATTCAGAATAAATTTGCAGCTAACAAAATATTGCGATTATTACCTTTTATTCTAAGTATAAGAGAAGATGCATTCTAATTTTTTGCGTTCAATAATTTTATGGGATGGGTTCGAGTTGAGATCATGGTGATAAACTAAGAGCGTCGATTGAATCAGATCATTATTCTGGCAATAAGAAAAAATAAAATCGTTCAATGAAGTATGGACTTATGGGGTGCATAGCCATTAGAGTCAGTTTCTATCAAGAAAATTCAATGACTTGCCGCAAGAGCTTAAACGAACCTTACTGTCAGTGGCGTTGCTCGACTTGTTGCAACTGGAATTCACTGCTAAGTGAAAATGAAGCAGTTGAACTCATCAATATCGCTTGAATGGTCTTTTTTGTTTTCATTTTATGCAATCATCTCAAAAATTTCAAGTCATATATGTATAGTGAGCCATAATCAACTTCTGCCTGTTCCTAAAAATTTCACTTCAGTATTTCCATAGACGTGGAATTTTTATATTTCAGATTCAGGAAAACATTGGGAAAGGTATGATCTATATTCCCTGAAAATTTCAATACGATAGCTTAAGTTTTAAATTATCAATATGCCATGAACAAAAACAGTTTGAGGGAGAGTATTGCATTTTCTCATGAGCATCATTTCATGAGCATGTACTGATTTTACGGTTTCCCTCGTGTTCGAATATCGGTTGTTACAAAGGTACTACTGTCAAAGCGGTCATTACATTCCCTAATTGCCGAAGTTGATTAACCTTCACCGTAGTGCACTGATTCGTCCCGTGGGGGTAATGAAGCAATGTAATCGGTGCAGTGATTGCTTCTGGACTCCAAAGGTTCAGCTAATTAGATTACCCGACGATTGATCTTCTTATAGCAATTTTGACCATTCCATTAAATGTGTATTTCCTGATGAGGAGAAAAGAGCAAAGGGACCAGGGAAATTATGAGCCAAGGAACGCCTTGATATGGCGCTTTAGTTCTCATTCCATGTGGTTTGTTATGAGAGGTATTGGCTATGCCGTTTATTATGATTGGTTTTGAACAAATGGCTTATTAAGAGAGGTATTGGCCTACGGCTTAGATCGTCTTCGTCACTTAGTGCTAATGGACTAGTTGCCTAAAGAGGATTATTGGAAAACGGATTGCCGGTATTGCTTTCCCTAAACACAAAGCGTGGTGTTATGAGGTAATTTTGTGCCTACCGTCTGATTGGTGATAATTTTTACGAGCTTCAAAAGAACGTTTAGTAAATGCCATGATTGCGAAAATTTCACCATTGCTTCATTGCATGTACTACGGGGAAAAAGTATCCCAAAAAAGGTTGTGCCGCCACTATCGCTTCGTAGGATAGTGGGTTTCCTTTCCAGTGGGTTGTTATTCTTTGGTCAGTGATGAAAATTCAAACAAGGAAAACCATCTCCTTTCACTGTCGTCCAAATACGCGACCGACGACTGAGTCTCCCGCAACCCAGAGCATGACTTGCGATGAACAACGTAGAATAGAGACGCATTCGACGGCATCATGTGCGCACATTTGGAACGCTCCTCTGAATTTTCCTTCGCATATCTCAACGAAGCGACAAATATCACTACGGGCCATAGCAAGCTTTCTCCTGAGGTAAACAAGGCAGTCAACGAGCAGATTCGATGGGCCACGTATTTGAATGCAGTTGAATTTGAAGAACTTTTAGCTTTTCTGGAAGGACTGACGAGCACATGGCCAGAAGGCGCTTTTCTTTGGATCTACATCTACATAATACCCAGCGAGCCACCTCTAGGGTGTTTGGCAGGGGGTGATCAATCACCAGCATGCAGCATGCAATTGGACTCTCACATGCACACCACACGGTCCAAAAACGTCACGCATTCTAACAAATTATACCACCATATGCTGTTAGAAATAATAATGTAATTGAGAAACATGCATTGAGTTTTGCTTAAATAAGTATGCCACACTACAAGTCATATAATCTATTTATGAGTCCTAACGCTGCCATTATAATCTCTTATTGATCGTGGAAAAAAAAATACTTTCTGAATCTCTCTGTTCTACAGTCTATCCCTCTTATTTTATTTATTTGATCTGCTCTTCCGTAGTGTGTTGGCGTCTGTAAGATATGGCTAACTTCGTCTAACGAGGGAAAAGTAGCTAATTTTTCTCACTTTGTCGTCGCACTTTCCTAATATTCTTTTAACAAAACCCATTTGACGATTAGCTTGACCTGTAATTTCCCGAATATGTTTATTCCACGATAGATCATTATTGAGTCTTACTTCTAGATATATCACGGATTCAACTGTCTTTATTTGGGTGCCTCGAATTTTATAGCCATGTTGTGGGGAGTAATTCTTTCTTCAGAAATTCATTACTACGCATTTTTTTCAAATTTAATTCTAACTGCCATGCATCGCACTACGCTTGGATAGCAGCAATGTCATTTGTTAGTTCATCCCTATCCTTCCCGGGACGGATTTCCCTGTAAACTACAGCGTCATCTGCAAATAATCAGAGCTTACTGTGTGCTACTTCGTCAATGTCGTTTATATAAAGAAGGAATAGGAGTGGGCCTATGACACTACCCTGAGGGACGCCAGAAGTGACTCTAACCTCGCTGGAGACTGCACCGTCTAATGGACGCGGTCGCTCAAAAGTTCTCTTATCCTGGAAATGACCTCTTCATCTAGACAATTAGATTTCAGTTTTATTATTAACTTTCCGTGAGGTACTTCGTCAAATTCTTTTTTGAAATCGAGAAAATCACGTCTACTGGAATGTTGTCCTCTCCGGAGACTAAAATATCGTGGGCGAAAAACGCTAACTAGGTTTCGCGTGATCTACTTTTCCTGAATCCATGTTGAGTTCCCATAAACAAGTTTTGCGCGTCAAGGTATTTCATTACAGTGCTGACTACGAAATGGATCGAGAAGGATATGCTCCCATCTTGATTTGAATTGCCTTTGTGTGCAGGCAAGAGGGGGAAAAGTAGTTGGGTTGTTGGGGGCTGGCTTAAGAGTAGCGGGAACAGCGAAGAATGCATAAAGATAAGAGTACCGTGTACTACAGGGAGAAAAGTAACAGGGAGGGTAATAAGGCATTAAAAGATCGGAGAAGAGGGATACCTAGGTGTACAACCGGAGATATTGATGCTGGTATATATAATAAATCGAAAAACTGCTGAGATTTCGAATTTAATAAAAGAAGAGATGCTGAAATTCATTGAAAATTGTTTTTCGTGCCTTGATTCTTTATGTCCACATTAATTTAGATATTTATTTCACCCTTTAATATTGTCAAATGTAATTTGACAGCAATAAATATCAATAATTGTTATAATTTTACCAAACTGGTTTTCGAAGCAACTGAAAAGAAAATGATGTATCAACCTGCAGAAAATATTTTTGTTGTTATTGCCCAATGCCTTGGAAAAAATTTTTAGTGTTTTACGATTCATGGAATTTATATCGCAAAATTGTGTGTCGTCATCTAAATTTCTAGCTATCTTGTGCAATGTGCATATGCATTGAGGATTTATTTTCAGTCGCATTTGATAGGGTGAACTGGGTTAAGTTAATGGAAAAACTCAAGAAAATAGGTGTAGATTGGAGGGATAGGCGACTGATTCGTAATTTGTATATGGCCCAGACTGCGCAAGTGAGGGTAGCGGACGGAGAATCTGGGTGGGCAAGAATGGGACGAAGAGTGAGGCAAGGCTGTCCTCTTTCGCCGCGGGGGCGCCCTAGCACGGTCGCGGAAGACGATGCAGACCCTTTCTATTAACCAGTTTGTGCTTCGCTCATTATAGGCACTTAGCGGTTTCTTGACTCAGAATATTTATAAAGCTTAAATCTGTGCCTTGAGACAGAGGCGGGTCTTTTACCAGGTTTCCTACTGGAGATAATTGACGCTTAATTTCACGAATTTCGATTTTTTTCAATGACTATCACCACGGCGCAAAATCACGTAAAGAAAATCCAACCAGCCAAAGCATAATATAATCCTTCAACTACAAGCAAAGGCTGCACGTATGCCACACGTCGTAAATCAAAGCTACAATTTGGGAAATTGTGAGACCTTGCAGCCAGATTTTCGATAACGCGCAGTCGTTTCGAGTCATCTTTCACTTCTTTGCCTCCCCTCCTGGCCCTCCCTTCCGAGGCGCGCATGCCCTCCCCTCAACAGCAACACCGGCAGCCGGCCGGTCATACGTTTTCTTAGCTGCTTGATTTTGAGGTCGTATCGTCGTTCTTTCGTTTTGCGTATTTCTTTTTGTGGTGGGATGGAAGTGTCTAGCAAGCCCCAAGGGAAACGACGCCGTCGAAAAGAATGGAAGCCTGGAAAATTGGAAAAGGAAGACGTGCAACAAACAGAGACTTCTGTCAAATTAACATAAAATGATCTCAATAAGGTTTTCTTATCTTTTGATAAAATTGTCAGAAGTATATGTCTACAGTTGCGTTTTGTTTTAAAATGAGTAATTTTGAAGGATGCCATAGCAAGAATGAACACGGTTAGATTCCGTAGTAGTGAAAATTTCTTTTCTGTTGATAGTTTATATTATTTTTTATGAAACGATGGAAATGTTTTATTTTTCACGTCTTGATAACATGATGAGAGAAAAACTTCATGTTTATTCACATTGCTACGCATAAGATCTTACACCGCATAACAAAAAAAATTATCAACTTTGATTCTCAAAAGAGAAATCTTGCACCAACCTGCCACCCCACCTCTCCTGTTATGTGCCTGAGTGTCTAACCACCCGACGCGATGATTAGATGCGGAAATTTGTTCAGCATTAGTTATAGTTGAGGATATTTCGCTAAAGATGAGACGACATTACAGTTGTCTACACTTGCATACATTATAAATTCCATATGTGTTATTTTTTGATTTTTTTTATGTGCAGACTACGATTTTATTCATGAGATATATGTTACGGACTCAACGATTGCGCTGGCAAGTCAGAAGCTTGTCTCGGAAAGGGCGCGGCTGCAAGGAAATAGTTTCTTATTCTTGGAGAACCCATATCTTACCGCAATGCACCCGCATTTTGCTAACCACATTCTCCTAGGTCTTTCATAGCTCCCATCAGCTCAAACATTGGAAGGCGCTCAAGAGTGGCGGCGGGCCCACCGCGGTAACCCCTATTGTGACCGTAAACCCTACCTCAGTCTTACGATTTTATCTAGCGTTTAAAAAGTTTTCTACTAAAAGCATAGCTGCCCGTTTGTAGAAATGCCGCTAACTGCTTTATTGCCTCGTTATATGAAGGGTTTTTGCCATTTTGAGGATCGCTTATCTTCGATACAGGTGATTTCTACGAGGTGGCTAGCATGGAGTTTTCCACAAATGCTTCTTCCCAATTGATTGAAAAGCATTCCTTTCACAATTTTACCGAGAAAATTAGTCAACTTTTACTAGTAAATGTCAAAGGATATCAGTGCTTGTGCTACGGAAGCGAGGAACCAAGGTCTATTTTCCCTAGAGCGTGAGATTTCAGCATTTAGGACGAACTACCACTACTGGAGGATATCTCGCAACGATAAAAAGGTTCCTATGTTTTCCAAGATAAATATCTCACTGATTTCGTGTGTTGTATTATGCAGGGTATTATATTATAATTTCGATTTTCATCTTTGATGATTCAGATTGTTGATATTTCGGATAAGAAAAATTGAGCGAATGAAAGTAACACGAACATAAATACATGAAGTTATTGTTAATGAAAGTGGAAATTCGTTGTCCTAAAAACGCAAATTTGCCGTTCAATATCTTCTCAATAAGTTTAACTGGGAGCAGGAAGTGAAGACGAAGGAAGTTATGCAGAATGTCATGAACAAATACTTTTTCAATACGTATTTCCAGAAATGGGACGAATGCAAGAGAACCAGCGACAGGTTTGAAATAAAACGTCGATGTTGGTTACAGAAGGGTATACCCACCTGACATGCATAATAATCTCCTTTAAACTCCTTGTACAGTTTGTAACCTATTATTGTTCAACGTACTTATTCGTATGGGCTTCACTTTCCTCCTAGGCGATTTTATGTCACTATTGCTATCTAATTCCTGGTTTTTCTGGGTAAAGCAGCAAAGAAAGGCATAAGAAAGACTTTAAGAGGTCTAGTGATAGGTCTAACAATAAGAGCAGAAAGGTGACTGGTTTGAGAAAGCAACAGCAGCTGAGCTATCGCTTGCCACATCTGTGACACTGCGCTCGCAAGGGAATGATGCGGCAGCGAAGATAATCACGGAAATGACCACGACCACCCCCACCCGAGGGAAACGGATATTACAGAAATGGAGGAAAATACCTACAATTCAAAATGAACTGACGCCAGAAGAAGCTATTTCGCTGATTGTTGATGGCAATTTAACAAAATTTATATCCATAATCATTCGTAAGTCTTCCAAGATCCGTGGGTATCAGCTTTATCCTAGTTATGAAAGGGCTAGACGAAAAAAAAATCTTTATACCCAGAGGGGACATCAGTGGAAGAAAAAAATTTAAAGTGGACCTTCAAGGGCTTCTGAACCACACAGCCTCGCGCATCATAGCATCAATGCCAAAATTCTGTGATGATCACGGGGTCAACTTTTCCCTTGAATGCAAATGAAAACTAGTTGTGGAGCTGGTGAACTTATTCTTGATGTTTTCTTATGATTTAAATACTTTTGTTAATTTATAATGGTTCATATATAATTTCATGTTTTCCATTGCATTTTCAAAATATAAAATGTTTGCGAGGTGATTTCTGATGAGTGCTATATCAGAAAAAATGATGACACAAAGTTCAACTATTAATTAAGTACTACTTTTGTCTTGAAATGCAGGTTTCAGCTCTCCCACGGAGGTTTTTTCATCATGTTTTGTTTTATTGCTTCTTTTCATCGGTGTTAATAAAAAAATATTTCTAGCTCTAACTTAAGTAACCATTGCTTTTCGCATCCAAGTGTGATTTTCAAGCAAGCTAGCTGACATATATTGTTACATTTTATTAATAATTAATTATGTTAGTTGAATATATTTCACGTAAGTTATATCAAATGAGAAACCTCTCCACTTTTCGTTTGCCACCCGTTTTTCCCTTCCGTTTCGAAAACTGCGAGCGATGATGTCTTCATTACGTAAAATGACTACATTCCGTTAAAATAACATCATAAACCACAATTCAATGCTGTAATTTTATTTTTTTAATTTTTATTCCAAAACCACCGAATACAGCTCAAATTGAGCCATTTTGTATTGAGTATTCAACAAGTTTAACAATTATTTACACGAACAACCAAGCCCTGGATAGGGGAAACCTATCCAGGCGGGAATCGAACCCGCGATTTCTTGTTTGGCAGGCGAGGGCATTACCCAGCCGACGCCGAGGTCGGCGGTGTTATGCTGACGACATGCCTGATTACGTAATGAAGATATCATCGCCAACAATTTCGCTCAATAGGACCTTCGCATTCACAGGCCTATTTTTTCAGCGCGTGAGAGAGGAACCAGAAGTTGGCTTCTAATATTTTTAATTGGCTCGCCGCCACTTAGGTGTCACATATCAACTCCGACTGCGAACCCTGTTCCAACGACCCATATCAAGTTTATCCTGAGTATCAAATTTGTCCTCGGAGTCGTCGCGGGTGAAGTTGGGAGGGGAGAAGCCCTTTTCCTCCCCCCCTTTCTCTCCCTCGAGGCGTTTCGGCTTCCGTCTCCCTATCCCGGCGCTGCGGCTAGAGGCCTTCGTGAGCCGTTAAATTGGGAAATTCAAACGCTAGGGCGCTCCCACTGAAGAGATGGTAAGGGAAGCGTTGCATGAGTTAGAAGCTGGAATAAAAGTGGAAGGAATGATGTTCAAATCAGTGAGATTCGCGGATGATCAGGCGTTGATTAGCCAGTCAGCGAGGGGGCTTCAGGCTCTAGTGGATGCGTTATACGAGCGTTGCGAGGAGTATGGGATGAGAATTATTCACAAGAAAACTAAGGTTATGCGGTTTTGTAAAGCATCACGAACGAGGAATGTGAGACTTAAGATAAAAGTGGGTGGTGAAAAACTGGAGCAGGTTGAGCAGTTCAACTATTTAGGCAGTACGTTAGAGGAAAACGGATACAGTAGTAAGGACATTAGGAAGAGAATTGCATTAGCAAAGGAGGCGTTCATGAACAGGAAGGAGCTTCTGAGACGATCGTTATGTAAGAGTTTAAAGAAAAGGTTAGTGAAGAGTTTGATCTGGAGTGCAGCGCTCTATGGTGCGGAAACGTGGACAATAAGGAAGGAGGACGAGAGAAGATTGGAGGTATTCGAGATGTGGGTATGGAGAAGAATGGAGAAGGTGAAAGGGATGGAGAGGAGGAGAAACGACGTAGTTTAGGGTATGGTGGGTGAGGAGAGGCAACTTTTAGATGAGATACGGAGGAGACCGAGAGTTTGGATGAAGCGAGTACTTAGCCGGGAGGGGATGTTGAAAACGGTGCTAGAGGGTAGAATAACACTGAACAACAAATTTGAGGTGAAAGAGTGTAAATTGCATGATTTTGAGTTAGTTATGTTTCTTTCAGTATAAAATGATACAAAATCATCATTTTCATAAATACTTAGCTCTAGTATTTCAAAAAAAGTAATCTACATTTTTGTATAAATAACTCACTAACTAAATATGCATTCATGTTCCAAGATTCAGCATAATAAATTTTAAGTGAATAATTACTTTAATTCTTTTATGTGTTAAGCATTGATGAGTTTCAGTGCCATTCTGGAAGTACAAAAGTAAAATATCAAGAAAAAATGAAGATAATATTACATGAATGAAAATACTTTGTAAGTCTACTTTGTACCAAAAATGTGTGAAGCACAAAATGAAATATATAAATTAACTGGTCACAAATGTATATAAAGGATTACAAATGTTAAATGTCCATATGTACAGTATATACAATTACATATTTTGTTCAGAGATAAATTCAGAAGATGAGCATTTTCGCTTGGCTTGACGTTTATGCACATACTCGGGAACATCCCTTATGACAGTCCAGCAGTAATCTGCTAAAATAGTAGGGCTCCACTTTCCGGCATACCTCTTCTCAAATGTGGCAATATCTTGATGAAATCGCTCCCCATGTTCATCACTTACTGCACCACAATCTTTGGGGAAGAAATCAAGATGGCTATGTAAGAAATGCATTTTCAATGACATGTTGCAACCAAGTTTTTCATAAGATGACAACATGTTATCTACAATTTCCTTATAATTTATTGCTCGAGTGTTCCCCGAAAACTGTAAACACACTGTCTTAAAACATTCCCATGCATGCTTCTCATCACCTTGTATGATTCCATCAACTGTATGGTCTCTGAAAAGCTCTCGAATCTGTGGGCCTACAAAGATGCCCTCCTTTACTTTGGCATCACTTAAGTAAGAGAATGTTTGCCTCAAATACTTAAATGCGTCACCATCTTTGTTCATTCCCTTAACAAAGTTTTTCATGAGACCCGACTTGATGTGCAAGGGCGGGAACAGAATCTTTTTAGGGTCTACAAGAGGTTCACTCTTAATGTTCTTTATACCAGGTTGAAGAGATTTTCTGGTGGGCCATTCGTGTTTACTGTAATGAGATGCATGAGCTCTGCTATCCCATTCACAGAGAAAGCAGCAATATTTAGTATATCCTAACTGCATTCCTAATAGTAGTGCTACCACTTTCAAGTCACCACAGATTAGCCACTGAGAGTCATTATACTTGATGGCTTCTAGTAAAATTTTCATATTTTGGTATGACTCTTTCATATGCACACTATGCCCAACTGGAATAGAAGGAAGTTTATTACCAATATGTAAAAGCACTGCTTTTAGGCTTAACATTGACGAATCAATAAAGAGTCTCCACTCATCAGGGTTGTAATTAATTCTGAGAGCCTTCATAAGACCAGTTATGTCTACACATGCCACAAGACTATCTTGCATGTTAAAAAAAGGAGTGAATTGTTGCTCTCTTCTGCGGTAAAATGAAACATTTACATTGCTTTCCAGAAAATTGCGCTGCTGCAGTCTTGATGCTAAAATCTCAGCCTTAGCTTTAGAGAGCTCCAAGTCTCTAATGAGATCGCTTAACTCATTTTGAGACAATTTTTGTGGCTCATCAGTTGATGATATACTTGGAATGAACTCTAGATCTTGTGATGTACATGGTTCAGGACAATCAGAATCCCCCTCAGAAGTAATGTCGTACTCTGTCGGTGGATCAGGTATTGGCAATCCTTCCCCATGTAGAACTGGACGTATGGCAGATGGAATGTTAGGATAGATCACTGTGTGCTTCTTCTTCTTAGACATTCCCTTTTTGATTGGAGGAACCATACAAAAGTAGCAGTCACTGACATGGTTAGTTGGCTCACGCCAGATCATGGGCACTGCAAAGGGCATTGAACGTCCTTTCCCATGCATCCAGTTCCTGAGGTTGCTTGCACAAGTGTTGCATATCACATGTGGAGCCCAGGGTTTATCCTGATCACCTATTTTGCACCCAAAATAACAACTGTAAGCTTTTTTAATCAATGGAGTTATTTGCTGTTTTTGTGAAGCAAATGTCACTTCTCCACACACATAGCAAAATGTGTCACTACTGTTAACACAAACTCGAGGCATTTTTGTTCACTTCAATAGCAGTCAACTTGAACAGCTGGTAGTTAATCTGGAAACAAATGTGCAAAAATTATTACATGCATTAATAAAGTCACTGAAGGAGGGAGACAAAAATATCACTAAAATATCACTAAATATCACTAAAATTGGTATCAAAATATTTAAATCCAAAATATTACACACAAGTAAGACCAGAAATAATAATATAATCCATTGTTACTAGTTACTATGACTTTGAGAAACCATTGTAATATATGATTTTAAAGTTAACATAAAAATACGTGTATAATTATCTCACCATAATAACACAGAGTAAAATGAAAACTAGAGCTAATTTCGAATTTTCTTTGTGATATTCGCGATCAGCACATTAGAACGGATAGGAATTGGCTGCTTTCATTCGATTTACATTTTCATTGTTGAACAGTGTAATAGGTAAACGAGGGAGGGGAAGGAAGAGAATAGGATTTTTAGATAGATTGAAGGGGAGTAGGCCTAACAGTGAATTGAAGAAGGCAGTGCTGGAAGGAAGGGGAGGCTCCCAGAATTGTCTTTGGTACTCCATGGAAGCCTACCTTAACCGATAGAATACTATAATAATAATTCGAAAAGGTTATTTAGAGTTTTTTTTTTAGATTTCAGTGCAGTTTCAAGGAACAATATTCTCTAAATAGATGATAGAAGGATAAAATGAATTTTAAATTTTATAAGCTGTGAAATGTTCACTTTTCATTGTATTTTTCTTTCAAAATTGCAAACTTTCATTAACTTTGAACTAGTTTTTAAGAGCCAGAATAGCGTCAAAATACATTTCCGGGCATCCCCAAAATTTTTCGGTGGAGGACCCTGTCATCAGCTCTAGCCGAGGTCCCCAAACACCCCAGACCGCCCCTGGTAGCAGGTATGTGTATGTAAGTTTCTATAATCTCTATGCGTTACCTACGCTTATATTTTGGACCGGATGTGACTGTGGAAAACAAAGCTATTCCCATATTTAACCTGGAAATCGCAGGGAGATTTTGATTGAGACACTGTAGACACCCTAAAATTGCAATTGACAATCAGCGTATTTTCTCAGCTCCAATGTGAAGTCTTGGCTGTGCGTTAAATGCATATGGAATTGCGTATCTGAGGAACCAGTAAACCTTCGACCATATGATTTTTAATATCAGCCTCTCTTATTACGCCATTGAATAAAGGAAGGAACTGCATTTAAAGAAAAAAGTAAAAACTAATAAGTCACTGAAGACACGTTAAATTAATAATACTCATGTTTACTTTTTGAACGACAATAAGCACTGTTTTTACGGCGAATGAGCCAAATTTACGCCTTAAAGGTCCAAATATGTTCTTATTGTGCAAGTTTGCACATGTTTTACATGTATAACACAGCATTGTGGAGGCTACTGCCTTAAGCATGGAAGCGAAGGCATTATCAACAATGGCATGTTACAGAATCAGAGAGAGTACTAGCGTGGTACGGGAGCTAAGAGTGCAGCCGACGATGCGGCAGGTAATATGACTACCGTCAGCGCAATCCAGTGGAGTCTGGCTAGGAACTGTGCGAACAATATGCTAATTAAATTTCGTAGCAGCGAAATGTTTTCAAAATATAACTGAGTAGGTACTAACACATCCCATGCAGTCAAAGTAAGAATTCAATGAAAAAGCGATATGTTTTTTTCGATAGAGAATGCATTACAAGTACAAGAAAATGCACAACAAAAAGCTTATGTGATTTTAATGTCTCCTGATAATAATAAAAATGCTTTTATACAGTGCTTAATAATTACCTGGTAATGCTAATATTACTAGGTGTGGTGTCCCATAGATAACTGCCATCCCATTATAATTTCTTCGCAACCCTTACCTCCTCAGAAATTATTTTGATTTTTCGTATTATCAACAACCTTATGAAGCGGAAGTTAACCACGGCTTGACGATCACTCGGAAAAATTAAAATTAACTAGTGATGTATATTCCACACGTTATTCTTAAAATTTACTTTCCAAAATTCTTTTGGACTAAAGTAAAAGTCAAGAAAAATGCTTGTAATTTCAGTGCGCTGAATGTAGTGGGTGGGGAAGCCACTTAGCGGAATTAGAAACTTTATAGACCAATCTTTATTCTGGTGAAAAATGTGTAAGAATGTTGATGAAGGGTGGTGTTTGTGCCATTCAATCGGACTTATATTATGTCAAACAGTTTTCCTGGATAAATTTGTAATCACATCCAGGGAACTTTTTAATGTGGTATAATATAAAAAAATTGGAATTTAAATTTTTGTAATATGAAATAATACGAAAATTTTCCCGAAAATTTCCACATTTTTTGAAGTCCGTGAAAATGCGCAATAATATTATTGAATGGCTACACTTGCTTGAATGTTTGTTTAATTCTACTGTAGTGATTAAGCTCTCTCTTATTGGTAGACGAAGTTTTTGAAGATTCGAAGAAAAACTTTTTGCCTTGAAATCTCAGGAGAATATTTCGGAAGATATGAAATATATATCGCAGTTGGTGAAATATCAAATTAGTTTTTTCCCTACCGCACAGGGTGATTATTTCTCAAGATAAAATATTACATTATGCCTTCTTTCTTAAGCATAATTGCTTTTACGATAGTTAGGCCTGTTGATCGCAGTCAATGGTGGTATAAGACTTAGTTAAAATAGATTTTCTTATGTGAGTAGGTAACTCCCTGAGGTATTCGATTTGATTGGCAAAGTTGTTGAAGACAGTGTGACTATTACTGTTAGCTTATTTTCTTAATTTGTAATTTGAGATTATGTCTTCCACTGTCGCTATCTGTGTATGTCTGGCACAATAAAAGCTCCATTTTCCAATTTTCCATAGCCACGTGCCTGTTGCCACGTATGATGAGGAGGAGGAAGTAATTCATAATTTAATTTTTGTGTTAGGTTGTCATTTGAAGCTTGTAAAAATTCCTTGATTTGAGTGTTATCGATCGGAACTGATACCTTCATATATTGAAGTTCCAGCATCCCGTGATTTTTTGCATTTTTCCTGGTCATTTGCTGACAAAAGAAAGAGAACAACGCGATTTTATTTTCATAAATTTTGAATTTCGTGAGTTTTACGAAAGAAAGTCGCTAATTAACCCGGAAAGTTTTGCAAGGAAAGGGATAGATGTATGAAACTTTGCACGTTTGGGAGGGCAACCACAGTTTTCCATGTAGCCACCCATCAGCGTAGAAACAGGTGAGAACTCGACCAAGTGTTACTCAATTGTCTCCTTGTATGGTGTTTACTCTTCTCATCGCGGTGCGCTAGGACAAATACGCCCCTGCCCCGAGCCCTGGGGTTTGAAACTGGCCTGAGAGTGTTTGCTCGAGAGCGCGTGAGTCAACAAATCCCTCTCCTCCGCTGGAGTGCTCCTCAAGGGTCGTGGGAGAGTCTGCACTCGGCCATGAGAGAGCGAAAGTGAATTCCGGTCGCGGGGGATCGCTCATTGCATGCGACCACTTTTTGACCGCCTGCGGCATTTGACTCGATTGTGCGAGGCATCCGTGCGACAGCTTCGACGCCATTCAATCCCTCTATGGACAACGTCCCTCGCGGATGTGGTGCCATCTGTGGGCTGCGGCGTGGATAGGCATCTTAAGCGCCCCCAGGAGACGCGCCTCGTGACTAATGAGCTGTTCAGTGATCGCTCTCCCGGGGGTCCTCGAAGCCTTCGAGTGCTTTCCTTTCCGAGTGCCTTGATGGATGGTGATCGATGGCCATCATGGGCAGGCAGGGTCCCTCCCCCGGGGGCGGATGCTAATTCCCTGGGTCCGCCCCCGTCAAGAGTTGGGGAATTGTCGCCTCCTTTCAAAACCTGGCAATCAGGCGCCTTTGCTCGAAAGCGTTGACTCTGGCTTTCGAGGTTCATTCCGACTTCTGTCGACAGTGCCAATGAATGGGAGAACAGGTGGAGACAACGGTGCGAGCGGGATATTCATTCGACGCAAGCGACACCTGCTGCTGTTCAATCTCACTGATGACTTTCGTAATCGAAAGGTAACGCCGCTGCGTCGCGCGCCGCGTGTGTTCACGTAAAGGGGAAAAGCGTTATAATGGGCCTAAAGTGGAAGTGTGAAAGTGTAAAATTTGAGACTGAAATGCATGCATAAAAAAGAGTTTGTTTGTGAATAGGAGATCAATAGATTCCGTCACCGTTTCACCAATCACCACGAATGTTGGCGCATTTACGTATTTTTTTAAGGAAAGAGTTTTTTTTTGCCACTTTGCTGTAACTCGCTCCCACAGCTCCTGAAGTACACCCCCTTGTGATCCGCACTAAGAATAGGGTAGTTTCCTTCATCAAAGAAAACGAAAGGCATTGATTGCGATTCGTTACCCACCATTAGTGTATTCATAATACACAAATTATTTGGTTTTTGAAATACCGGTTTAGACGAATGGCAAGGGTCAAATTTTATCCTCATTTGAAAAAGGCCAGATTGGCGCCCATGCGATTCCACTCCACGTGACGTCACAGGGACCTAGTTTCTACACGAGAGGATTGGAGTTATACATCGTCTGAGGTTACCAATGCATGCATGAGGCACAGAGCTCAGGGAAACATGTCTTAATAATCACCTATTAAAACTGGCTAAGGTCGGAAAGTTTTCTTCGTTTGATAAGGTATTAATAAACCTTTTTTAAGCCAAGCGCTACCAGACAGCAAGGTACTCTACTACCTGCTAGCATCCTGCGTCGTATCAGCGCTCAGAGCCTCGCCCCAAAGTCACCTCACTTGCGGCAGCGGGAACCAGAACGACGTCACACGGGAGTTTTCCCGGCATTCATACTTACCTGTCGCGTTTTCGCGCGCTTGAAATTTTTCACTTTTCATTTAATCACGAAAAATAGATATCGTCATTTAAAAATCTAAAAGCGTGAAATACGTACTCCAGGAGTAATAATCTTTCGATTTAGGCAATAAAAAAATAATAGGAAACCACCCTATTGGGTTTGTTACTTTATTTTTTTAATCTCATTTTTAAATTCTAAAAGCACTTTCGTATACGTAAGAGGGTTGGCATGTTTTCAATGGGGTGGTTTTAACTTTTCGTTCTTTCAATCGACTTTTTTACGCATCATATTTGTATAAAAACGAAGGCTTTCGCTTCATGTTTTTCACATAAAGCAACCACATAATATTTCCACGACCAATGCCGTTGATAATAATAACTGATTGCATCTCATTAGTATCGTATTAGTAATTAGGGATGATCGGATGATTTTAAAAGCGAATTTATTTCAATTTGTTGAGCATTGAAAGGTGGACGTTAATATCAGTATTCATTTCTCTTTCTATTTTAATTTTTTAATCTACATACTGATTTATTGTCCTCAGTATTTCGATGGGGGAAAGGATTACGGGAATTTTGCTGTGTCCTTTACTACAGCGATCTATTTCAAGTACTGGAGCTTGCACGAAAATATATTGCTACTGGTTATGTTGCGCGCAAAACTAACTGATAAAATTCACATTGAAGATAATACCAGTTAGCATTGCTATCTATGAGGTTATATTGCAAATGTTTGATCCAATAATTAGGTACTTACATGGTCGCAAATAGAGCGAAATACCTGAAAACGTTTTATCAGCGATATTTTCCTGGAAAAGGTTTGTGAAAATATGATGCAATGCTGTGTATTTGGAGAATACTCGTTCAAAGTGTTGAATTGGCAAGGTAGGTGATGAAACGCTACTATCGAATGCGTCGGCTCCATCAATGTCACCAACAGTCATAATTATGATAATTGGTTTGCTGAAAATGATCTCTCACTAGTACTCAGCTCACCACTCAATCTAATTAGAGGGCCATTTATGTGTCAAGAAAACTGATGGGGGCTGAATTAATATATTCACCGAATGAGTATGAAAGGCAATTCCTTTGCGTGTATTGCCGCGTCCATGCTCATTGATGGGCTTAAACGATAAACTTTCGAGGGAAAAAGCAATCGCGAGTGGCCCTCGTGGGATATTAGGATCACTGTAATGCAGTGTGACCACAAACTGAGAAATCAGGGATAGGAAAGGGAAATGAAATGAGGCGGAATGGGATGGGGAAAATACAGCGATACGTTTATGTTCACGCAATTTTTTTTGAAGAATGATAATCAATAATTAGTGCGCGCTATACACCGTGCATCACAGTGTGGCATTTGCACATCGAAACAACTCGGAAAGAGATCTAGGGACCATACCCCATATGAAGCCCGAGAATTCTCCACTGCAGGTAACCTTGATATTTTCTGAAAGTTACCAATTTTTTAGTCTCTCGCTGTGGTTCAACGAGTTGATGTGTGGATAACGTTAACAGATAATTTTAAAGTGCAGTTCTTTCTTCCATTGGGTAGGCAATGTAAAGATTTATGTTTCCTAAATTCATATATTGATTACAAAATGACGCGGCCTGTTTTCAGCCATTTTTTTACATATAGGTAGAGAAAAAGCCGGTACTTCCACCAAGTTCACCCAAATAACTTATACCATGCAATTCTGCGTAGCTTTTAGACGGGAAATCTATCGTAAAATCCTACCCTTAGTTGCGAATCTGAATTTTAAATTGTTTTACAACGTTTTTCTTAACTTACTTTCGTCTTTTGTAACGGTGGAATTTTGTAACTCAATTTAACACAAGTAACGACTAGCTGGAGCATTGAAATTTTATATCTAGCTCAGATTTTTATGATAATGGATATTTACATGATTTTTGCCCTGATTCTGGCTAGATTTAAAAAATATCTACAAAATTAATTTTGTATGGAAAATTAATTCCACATTTTGCCACCGGTGACTGCAATTACATTTGAACTGTTTGTGATATGTTGAATATTGTGAAACATGTACGCGCAAATTTCAGAAATTTTTTATAAAAAAATAAAAATTTTATGAAACTAAAATTTTAAAAATTATTCAAAATGTAAAATAAAGTTGCGTATATTGATTCAATTAAAACTATTTAATTGTATTATTGATTGATTTAAATCATTTAAAACTAAAAAAAAGAAAATAATATTATAAATTAAAAACTTGAAAACAACGTTTTTCGATTTGGTCGTAATGATTGTCATAAAGTATGTCACCATTTGAGTAACAATTCGAATCGAGACTCTGATATGGACAGAGAAATTTATTTTCTTCTTTTTAGTTGGCGAGAAAAACTTTGTTTTTAAATTTTTTAATTTATAATATTATTTCGAGCGTGCGGTCGATTCCGGTTCCAGCTGCCGGCGGCGAGGAGTACGGCGACGCGGTTATCGGGTGGATGCCATATTGCCGCCTTCACTTTTCTGTCTCGCCAATAGATGGAAAAAATTCACAAGGCAAATAATTTCAATTGAATCTAATAACCACCACTAAAATATAATATAGATTGGAATAAGTTATAAACCGATAATTGGAATAAGTTATAAGCCGAAAATTGGAATAAGCCAAAGTTATTTTAATGGACCATACTACAAATCAGTGGCGTATTCAGGATAGGGAGAAGCAGGACTGGGAAGGGGACTTGAGAAGTAACCTTGTTGCAGGAGTGGGGGTCCGCGCGGTGACGAAGATGATTTCTTTGAATTTCTAGGTTTGTAACAACACTTAAAGGTTATCTCGCAACTAACTTTTCAAAGAGCGAAAGTTTTCAAGCAAAATTTCCACAACATTACTAATTTATCTAGTGAAATTTGGATATGTCTAGGGGAGGGTTCAGGCCCCTAAGTACATATCTAGATCCGTTACTGCTACAAATGCCACTCATAATCTAATCACGCGGCACTACAAGTGATGTACTGAAACATTTTTTCATTTTGAAAGAACTTTTATTTATTGTATTGTATATAATTTGAGAGTACCCCACACATTTACATGCGGTTTACTTACTTACGCGGTGCACTTAGTTACTCTCTTCCGTGAGCCCGAGCCATGCGCTGGTTTTGCATGGCATCCACTCCCAAGCCCCCTTGTACCCCTTAGAAGCCCTGCCGACAATGGTCGTATCATGATATCCCCTCTGTGGCCGATATTTCCTTTTCTTACGTGCACATGTATAACAAGCTCTTCTTTGGTGAATTTGAATGGTTCTCCCCTTACCCACTCAATGATTTTCTTGATATATAAGTGCTTCGTTTTATTTTCGCTCTTTTGTAGAAATCAGTTATTAATAAAAATTAAAAGCTCGGCTTTTAAACAAAAATCAAAATTGGAACTAAAAGATCAATTAATCGAAAAAATCAACGTTTTTTAAACTGTATGTGCATAAAATGTTTATTGCTCATTCGAAAATCTCTTAAAATATACACATAAGCATTAAAAAACAATGCAAAAAATATACTTTGAATACATGCTAGAATTTGTAGTAGTGAGAATGTAGAAACAGTGCAAATGCTCGTGCATAAAAGTTTGGGGATCACCGCTTGGAACCATTCTGCTGCACTAAAATGTTTAGAAAAAATGAGATGATTGAGGTGCTTTTTTGATGATTGAGGGCGTGCTTCCCAATTTACCGGAATTAGGGAAAAGTCTTTCACATGGGATAGATGACGTTATACTATTTCGGTAGTGACGCTGCTGATATCAAATGAAATATTAAAGTTGAAGTTGAAAAATCGAGTTTGGATCGGAACTAGGTTTTGATCGAAATCGATTTTTCCATCACCACTCGTGTGTGCCAGTTCCGACTTCTAACATAAACTTTTTCGTGGCGTTAGCAGCGGTGTTTCTTACTACCATCGGTAATTGAAGAGACATATTTACTTATTGTTTATGGCCTTCAAGTAATATCGATACTACGGTTATATTCAGGGATGTTTGTTTAATATGAGGGAGAACTTGTCTATATCACTAGCCTTCTCATTTTACTCATCCAGGATTCATGTCGTTATTTCATTGAATAATTCATTTCTTTGCGACATCTTTTTGGCCGTTTCTCAAAGGATTTCAGATGCTGAAGTCAGTCGTTATATTTCTTCATGGTGACATTGAGGACCTTCTATGAGAGGCGAACATGCGGTTTGTGAAGTCAGAAGTCCTAAAAAATAAATAGACATATTAATGGGGATCACCGCTTGGAACCATTCTATTTCACTAAAAATTTTCAGAAAGATTTAATGATTGCGATACTTTGTTGATGATCGAGGGCGTGCTTTCCAAGTTATCGCTTGGAACCATTGGGGCCCATGATATTGCGAATTGTTTGACATTGTCCCAAATCAATATTGGTGAGGGTGCAACCCTTACTCTCTGTAATGAAAAAGTGATGATCATGGAAGAGTAGAGATGGGTCGGTTCCGGTTCCCGGTTTTCGGTACTGCTGGTTCTTGGCTATGGAACCGGTATCGAGAACCGATCGCATAAAGTCGGTACTTTGGAACCGGCTCGGTGCGGTGGCGAGAATTTGAATTTGGCGCCCAAAGCCGAAACGGTTTGCAGCGTATTCAAAGCCAAAAAGTAAAAAAATAAAGATTTAAAAATGCATATATTATATTTACGATCGCATGGCACGTTTTTTTCTTTTGAGAGTTGCTGGCTAACACGTGCATTTAAGGGTTCATCAGTTTGTCGCTCTCGCCAACATTGTAACATTTCCGTAGCCGTGGCCGCAGTCAAACGAGCCGACTGTTCGCCTCCCGCCGTCTGCGGCGTTCCTTCAACTTACCATAGTTCTCTATGTTAAATGAGTCGAATCGCGCCGTTGACGGCATGGTGTCCATTTCAATCCGGCCCGGCGATGCGCCATCTAAGGCGTGAAATAGAGACAATGCTACATTGAGGCCGCTTTCGGACCATACTACTTTTCGCCAGCCGCCGTTCACGTGAAATTCAGGCGGATTTCAGACGAGACGGCTCTCTGCAACCCGTATGCCGTGCCGTGAACGGCGGCCGGCGGAAAATCGTTTCGTCTGAAAGTGGCCTGAAGATTGAATCGTGTACACATAGAGTAATTCTTCGACAAACGAGCAAGATACGTTCCGAGAGATTGTTCGTAAGTTGATAGCCTATGCAAGTCAACGAAAAGAGTGGCTATCTTGCAGAATGCAACACTGTATTACAATTTTGCGTTAGCTCACTGGCTGCCGCCGTCCACGGCGTTCCTTCAACTTACCATAGTTTTCTACGTCAAACGAGTCGAATCGCGCCGTTGACGGCATGGTGCCCATTAGCTCATGGCTGCTCAGTTTATCCCAGGCGTCGCTGCACCAGCGTGTTGAGCAGTTTATTGTTGAGGTTATAAAAACTGTGACAGAGAAGCATCAGAATAAGTTGTCAATTAATGCAACAATTTAAGCTACATCACAGAATACAGAATATATTTTGAACCGACTCACAAGCTACGACAAATTAACGGATGATTTTGCCAGAAGTTGGGGGAGTTTCACTATTGATCCTGCTGCTATAATATCTATGCAGTATGTAAACTGAGCTCCTAGCATATTTTGCGCGGCCCTTCAAAATCAACATCGACCACTACTGTTATTAAAAGCCTGTTTAATGTTTAAAGCCTCTACAGC
Organism: Ischnura elegans; assembly: GCF_921293095.1. Lineage (NCBI taxonomy): Eukaryota > Metazoa > Arthropoda > Insecta > Odonata > Coenagrionidae > Ischnura > Ischnura elegans. The sequence goes on from NC_060259.1 coordinate 90,284,734, forward strand.
ACTACAGGCAATATTTCTGCCAAAAAAAAAATAGATAAGGGAAAAATATTGAATTTTTGAAATTGAAATCCGAAGAGAAAACCAGTGGCTGTATTATGTAATGTAAAATTTTGGTCGATTGTATATTCTTTAACAACATTTCATTAAAAAATTTTACTGGCCAAATATAATAGTTTTTTTACAGAGCTTTCCTGCTAAATTACATCTTTAGTGAAATTATTTTCATTCACATCTTGTGGTTGTTCATTTAAATTTTGAAAATAATTCAGATAATAAGAGTTCATCCTTGGAACCGACTATCGAGAACCGAGAACCGATGGAGGAGAACCTAAATAATTTACCTAGAACCAAAAAAATTAGGAACCGGATCGTCCTAATTGAAGAGGTTAAATTTATACAGAAATAGAAGACGTGTTGTATTCCATCGTGAAGAAATTAGTTAAGAGCAGCCCATTAAAATCCAAATTCACCAAAGGAGAATCATGTTTTCCAGTAGCTTTTATTTTCCAACTCTTTCCCAATTAGCAAAGATAGGCGAACGAGCCCGATGCTGCTATTGTGAATATAATATTTTTAATTTGTTTTTCTGGATATTTTAAGTAAAGGGATCGATAAGAATGTACATTTGTTCTTATTGCAATGCCATACTGTTTCATATTTTAAATTGCAAATTATTATTAGAATTTTTTTTAATAATAAAATTTTATAATGATCATAAGTGTATAAATCTTATCAGACATTTTTTCGTAATTATGTAAATATTTTATGATAGGAATTGTGTTGATTCCTGTTCCCATTTACCCACATCTATTTTAATTTCGGGGCCTACTCAAAAACTCCAGTCAGAAATTTGGTAGGATATTACTTATATAAAACTGCCACGGAAAACTTCGGAAAAAATCAGAGAAATTTGCATAAAAAAGTTGTCATCTCCCTATAATGGTATAAGAGTGTTTTTGCACTATAGACGTATTGTTTTTGATGTCGTGTTTCTCGCTTATATATTTTTTAGTTTAGGTTCTTTTTATTTGAGTGAAAACATGACTTTCGTTTCCTTTGCCGTTAGAGGTTGCTATGATTCAGAATATTTCCAAAATATCGATACGATATGTTGGTCAAAGTCTAACATTGTCTCAATTTGACCAATTTTTGACTCAAAGACTTGTTGCAATATTGGTCCAAAGCATTTTATTTCGCAAGAAATTCGGAATTGAATGGAACGCCATTTACCTCCTAAATATCATCAATAATGCAATCAACCGCTTTCATTTCGATCGCTGAAATTATGCAACCCGTCGCTTTTTCACTGCTCTACTTGCGGTTTTGCCAGAATACACATATCAGAGCCTCTTAGAGTTTCTTCTGAAGATAAATTGAAGAGGAGGGGCGATGACCTATCTCCCGTATTTATATTGAAGGTGATCTCCGGCAGTAGAGATTTGGCGATAGGTTTCATTTTCGTGGCATTAACTTTCTCATCTTAGTCTCGTCCTCACGAAATTGCCTCGAAGTTGTTGGAATTGATATCTAGGAAATAATTTTTCTCTCTCGTTAAAAAATATGCATTCGCAGTAGTGCGCTTATGCCTCATTTCATGCCCTTGGCATAAATTTACTAGTAATCACAAATGCTTAGCGTGGTGTGTAAAATTTTTTATTCTGCCTATTCCTTTCTGTCATTTTACGTTTTCCAAATGGCAAAAATGAAAATTAAAGTTTTCATTTGTGATTTCAAAGTTAAAGTTTTCCAAAATAAAATGGCATAGATATCGTTGGTACCCTTGTCGTCCTACTGTATTAAGTTTTCCTCATCGATATTATAGAGTTATATCAGTATTTTCTGGATGCACTGCCAGCTAAAATTATTCCTGCAGCGAGACAGTATTACAATTACTTCATTATAATGTATTGATTGCAATAGGATTATTTGTTTCGTGATTATAGGAATACATTTTTTCTAATGTATTTCCATGGCTTTTAGTATGTGTTTCTTCCATAAGCGTAGTTAGTAAAGTCGTAGTCTTTTGGTAGAAATGTATACTTGCTACAAAATATATAGATAAAAGAGTACTGTTCCAAAGCCTGAAGTACCCTATGGTGAAGGAAACTTTTCAAATCATTTTGTAGAGTACTGTTAAGTTTCTTGGTTTAACCGTTGAATTCGCCGAAGTAACTTTTTCCTTTACGAAAGTCTGTTTTGTGTGTGCCGAAGTGAGAAAAGGTTTGCATGTTCTGCTGAAGAAGAAGTTGTGGGCGTCCACTTCCACTCTGGAGTTGTATTTCTCAAGACATCGACGGGAATCTCTTTCCTGCACCCAACTGGACGCAGCCATTAAAGGGACGCTACTGCGCAATCTTTAACGTGACCGGGAAAATGCCGAGAAATATTTTTATTTTTCTAATCATTTCTCCCTTTACTTAGTTTGATGACTAGTATCTTATGTTGTAGTGAATAATATAAGCGAATCTATTAGCTTATTTCATCTAATTTTTATTATGCTGCAGATTTTGTATTCTAATATGAAGTGTTAGCGAAAAGGGCCATTGTCTGCGACACGCTGTCCACGCTGTCATATATGTGACGAAAAAATTCTCTGACGAGAAAATCAATCTCATGGGACGTGATTATCATCGTTAACTGAGTGAATTCTATTGTTTTGGTCAATTATTCCTTCGAAAAATCCGTCTAATAGAATGCATGCTTTAGTCGCGGCTAAACAAGGGGAAGAAAGGGCCTGATCCTAACGGCTCGCAAATTAAGTAGGGTATCCATTTTTTTGCAGCACGTCTTGTAAATCAAGTGGGCCTCAGTATGGAGGGGACTTAACCCTATCCCGCTAACCTAAAGTAGAGAGCCTTGGCTGGTTCGAGTGGATGCCAAGGTTGGCTTTCAGCTACCCATGACATGGGCGTTTTTCACTGCCCCGTATATTCAATTATCTTTGGTCTGCATCATTATAAATTCTCATGGCGAAATAACTCATTAATAATAAAATTAAACTGTATATTATTTTCCCTCTTTTCATCAACGAACGTGGTGCATGAAGCAATCTCTACCCCTGATCATTAACAAAGAGCGTAAAAAGTGGAAATTTCCGTTCAAAAAGGGTTTTCATATTTCATGTGTTTATATTTTAAGATAGGTTAGAATTCAAGATTAACTAATAGAGCGATATGAATGTAATGAAATCACCGAAACACAATGGAAACGAATGATATTAATTTTTGAAATATACCCATCAACCATTAAACACGTCCAAAGGAATTTCAAGTTAAGTAGGATTTACAATGCCTTGATTATTCTTATCCGTATATGATCCAAAAACATGGATGAACGGTTTTATTAGGAGAAACCTAAGAGGGATTTGCTATGCTAATTTCCAAGGATTGTATACGTGGACATCCAATCATCCACATGGACATCCAAACATCCATGAATTCAGGTTCACCCTAAGCTGCACGTAAATTTAAGTGAGCCACGCCTCTCTCCCCGCTAACCACTGCGAGTTTTTGTCTCTTTTCCCCCCTAAAGAAGTTTACTATCTCCTCGATAGGAAAGAAATGCGATTTGTGAGCTATTCCCAATGCTCTCTCTCCCATCCTAGAGGCCACATCAACCTTAACCTCATTTCAAAACTCCCTTATTTCAGAAACGATTCTCCACTCTTCCCAAGCAGTCTTTTTCTATTGGAGGAATTTCTGGGATACAGTTTTTATTAACCCTTAAGTAGGCGCACCTCACTTTGTGACGTAAGTGGGCGCGTGGGGTCTTTTAATACCCCATGCGGAATTGTTTATAACTTCGCCAAATTTGTTTATTTTACACTGCTATATTTTACGATAGATGCTGAATGTTGGATAATTCGACTTAAGTACCTTTAATTATTTCCTATTGGTTGAGCTAATTAATATGATCTCTTTTCTTCTATTTGCTTATTTCACTATCTGCGGGTACATAACTCATGTATTTTATCATTTACAAACGTTTTAAACGGTATATAACATTTTAATGCAGCATATTTTTCTCTAAAGACATTATTTTAATAATTTTTGCTGAAAGAAATAATTTATATTGTTATTATATAGCAAATGTTTATGTCGAATTATGTTCACTTTTTTATTTCTGAATATCATACTTTAACATCTAGGGAGTAGTTCATTATCGACTAAAGATGTATTCAAATCAAAATATCAATTGTTCAGAATTATGTTATATGTAAACAATTTTTTTCTTATTTATTTAATTATTAGAACATATTTTTTCAAATCGCAATTTGAACGGCTTTATATAATTATATACTGCACATAAAACTTTATACTCTGTACTAATATGGAGGGTTACAGCAATAATTTCAAAAACAATGAAAATTTTTAAGTAAGTCATTTATTATTTTCATTTAAATGATCAAAACAATGAGGGCATACAGTTTTCATATGTTTTAAACACATAGTTTTTGAACAGCGGCTGCAAAATTGGTTTGTTTTTTGTCCATATTTCTAGGGCAAATGGTGCACCTAGCTCTTATTTTCACATCAAACTCACTGTGCCCCGAAGATGTTGACCCTGAAAGTTTCAAAACTTTCTCACGAAGAGATCTAGGTACAGAATTGCATGTTGCTCTTTTCCTAATCTGTGCATGAACGAGTTCTCGACCAACCTCTCTCAGAAATAACCGCCGAACCAACTTACGTTCGCATTATTGGACATATAAATTACTTGCGCGTTGATGCCTGCGATATTTAGAATCCTAAAAAACATAACTAATGGCCAACGTTTGCAACGTCTCGCAGTGCTGTACGTCGCACACATTTCGTCTACAGTGTCCACTCCTGACTTGGTATAATTATAGTCAGTAATGATTTCAGGCTTACGCATTTCTCCTGATCTGTCGTCAATTGAAGCATCACGATGCATAGAAGAAATCATTATAACGTTCTGGATTTTCTTCGGAATGTAAGATAAGAGTGTCAAGTGTTTCTGAAAGGCAAAAATGCTAGTTCCTACAGCTCTTTGCTTAGCGTTAGATAATTCTGGCGGAATTTCAACCTTGTTTTTCCTCATGGTACCTAAGTATGTTATCCTTTTCTCTAACAAGTCTTGTACCAAGGGAATACTGCTGAACCAATTATCAGTTGTAATATTTCGTCCAGTGCCTGCCATTGTTTTCGCTAAACGCTTCACAACATCGCATGGCCGATTTGACAGGCGGAAAGGTCCTTCTGGTTGTGTTCCAAGATAAACTTCCATAGTCTTTGTGTACATCGATCTGGCATCCGTCAAAGTAAAAACTTTAATCCCATATTTTATCGGCTTGCTTGGGATGAACTGACGGAAGGGACATTTACCTCGAAATGGAACCAATTGTTCATCAATTGTAGTTAGCTCTCCTAAATTGTAATATTTTTCACAGTTAGAGGTAAAAGTTTCAAAAACATTACGGAAAGCAGTGAATTTGTCATGCTCACGTCTTTGTGGTCTGTCTTTTACGTCATCAAAGCGGACGCAACGCAATAGGAACAAAAATCTTTTCATACTCATTGTAGTATAAAATATTTCGATTCCAAACCCGTCTCTATCCCATAAATCACGGATATTTTGATGTCCAGAACGAATGGAACCTGACAAAATAAGAAGACCTATGAAAGCCTTCATCTCCTCTTCATCAGTCAATTTTGCATCTCGATCTCTACTGAATAGCAAAGCAATCTGGGAGATGTAAATATTTGTGCATATGGTCACTATACTTACAGTAGCATCATCTAAAAATAGTCTGTAGCATTCGATAGGGGTTTTTGCATTTTTTGCCTGCAGTAATGGTCCCGACGAACTAGACACAATGTTCACTTGTGGGGTCCTAACTCTGCGTGAAGGTGGAAGCTTTTTCCAACGCGTTACCTTATCTTTTCCAACAAAATCTAATGAGGATGACCTATTGGGAGAGTCGTTGGCACTAACACCTCATCATCAGATGCACCACTTTCTTCTGTCCCCGTATCATGTTCCGACTCACTAAGATGATCCTCTTCCTCCGAAGCAGTAGAATCTCTTTCATCCTCGGAGGGGATATCCCGAAGAAGGTCAAGGATGCGGTTTCTTTCTCCTTCCTCTTGCTCATTCATCTTGTCCGCGAAGGGCAAACTCAAATATTTTTAGGATATGTGTCGAATTCGATGCCGGCATGAAACTGATAACAAATAAACAGCACAAATAAGAAATGAGTCTAATCAGAGTAAAAAAGAGTCGTTTCAGGCGTGATGTGGTGAAATAAAATAATTAAATAATACTGGCAATTTGCCACAAATAAATCTTTCCTGATGACGAAGTATCACTTCGAAATCGGTCGTGGTAATGATTTCTTTGTGGAAATTGCCAATATTATTTAATCTTATCAAGAGTACCATAAATGAACAAGCGCTTCATATACATGGATAGAAGAAGAAAAATCAGCGGGTTCCCGAGTTACTCCGAGGAAGCTTCAACTACAGTCACAGTTTTCTTGTTCACTCAAGAAGTGTTTCCCCTGCAAAGCACCGTTCTCTTCACGGTAAAAGAGGAAGTAGTTATGGGTACGAGCATAAACTACCTTACTAAATCAGAGGAGGAGGGGGTCATCTAAAAGCCTACGGTTGGTTAGGAGGGAATGATGGGGTGAGGGGATTCTTTCAAAGTAAAGCACCTATTTTCTACAATGTGTCGGTTTGATTTTATCCCTCCTCGCTTTTGAATCTTCCATGAATAAATTGTAATACACGAGAAAGAGCGCGCGGTGTTCCTCTGACTCCGCAAGATTCTACTTGATCTGGATATAACTTAACCATTCCATCTTCAATGTTGCAGGCCTTCGTAGCGTCACATTGCTTACATTTTAATTAAATTTGAACCCACTATTAGGTTAAGTAAGGATCTCATGACCAGCACTTAAGTTAGAAATGAGAGGAGGGTAGCGTACAAGGAAGACGAACGCACCACCTGGCGTCCCTGGTACACTACATTTGTAACGTTGGTAGGCGCGTGGGGTCTAAAAAGACCCGAATGCTTAAAAATATTATTTTGCGTGAAATTGATCCATTAAAAAATAGAGGTTTTTTATTTATCAGCTGTATGTAGGTGTCCTAGGAAGGTACTGAAAAGGTCAACTTCGAAAGCAATTTTTGTTATAAAATATTGCGTTTGCTACACCCATGGGGTCTTTAAAGACCCCACGCGCCTACTTAAGGGTTAAAAGGTGAAATCAGTTATACTCCTTAAAATTAGCATAAAGTATAAAGCATAAAGCATAAAGTTTGACTTAAAATTAGCCAAATTAGAACTCATCATATTTATTTTTGAGGTTTTTAATACGACCAGATGCAATAGAGAATTTTTATTCTTAATTCCTATGTTAATATCAATGTAGTGGAAACTAAACGCCACGAATTGATAGTCGCCTTGTAAATGAAGAGGGTACAGGTGGTGGGAAAACCCACCCGTGGGGCAAAAATACTTGACGTCATGCTGATGAGACCCAGTAGGTTGGCGGGCGAAGTAATCGTCTCTCCGGGAATAAGCGACCATTCGGCGGTGTGTGTACAACTCAACTGGGCCAGGGCTCAGTTTAAAGAACCAGATAAGGAAACGATAATATGACAGTTTGGGAGAGGGGATAGAGAAGGATTCCAGTTACTTTTAAGGGAGAGTTTCTCTGAATGGGTAAGCAGGGGACGGAGTATTGATGAAATTTGGGAGACATTTAAGCAGATAATGAATGAAGGCTCAAGTACCTTCGTACCGAATAAAAGTATCAAAGAAAATACCGACCCAGAATACTACAACCATACAAATAGATCACTGAAGAGAAAAATTAAAGTGATTCACAAAAAACGGGATCGGAGTCCAGAATTATCTACCAAGTACACAAAGTTAATCCGCATGTTAAAAATGGAAAAAAAATTAGCCATAGAAACGTTTTTGTGTAATATTATCTCTAAAGACAGCGGTAATAAGTTTTATAAATATTTGAGGAGGAGGAAGGGGAGCAGGGATAACATCGCAGTTTCATTAAACCAAAAGGGATCTTTAGTTACCAATGATAAAGAGAAGGCTAATGAGTTCAGCGACTGGTATTCTAATGTTTTTGCAAGCCCAATGAATGGAATAGATAATTAAGATATTTCACTGGTTTATTGGGAACCATCGGGGGTGGCGAACACATAAAAGTCCTATAAATATTTCCACTACCAACTAAGAAATAAATAACAAAATAAAAAAATAAGGGCAAATAAATCAATAGGACCATATGGAATTTCAATCGGTTTACTGAAACTGGGAGGGAGTGCTGTGACGGGCTATATTTTCCATTTATTTTATGTATTTATGAACAACAATACCCTACCCAAGGACTGGAAGAAGGCTAACATAAAGCCCATATTTGAAGGTGGTGACAAAAAACTAGTTGATAATTTTAGGCCAGTAAGCTTGACTTCAGTGTTTTGTAAATTAGTTGGAAAAATAATTGCTGAGTACCTCCGGGATTTGTGGGAAAGTGAAAACTGGTTATTCGAACGACAACACGGTTTTAGAAAAGAACAGTCATGTCAAAGCCAACTCTCAGGGTGTTGTCAAGAAATGGCTGACTCCATGGATGCGGGTTTAGAAGTGGATGCCGTTGTAGTAGACCTATCTAAAGCCTTCGATAAATTCGCACAAAATCGACTCATACTAAAGATGAGGCAATTGCCCCAGCAAATATACAAACGGGTGATCCTATGGGTCGAGGACTTTCTGAAAGGTCGAACTCAAAGAGTACAAGTTGGGGATATGAGTTCCGATGAAACAATGGTTACATCGGGGGTGCCTCAAGGTAGTGTTCTTGGGCCACTCTTGTTTTTTATTTTATAAATGACCTCCCAAACAAAATTAACTCGCATGTTAGGCTTTTTGCCGACGATTGCATTATTTATAAACAGATCGGAGGAGATAGCGATCATGAGGCCGTGAAAATGGACATTAATAAAATGGCAGATTGGGTGACTCAGAACGGGATGGACATAAACGTAAGTAAATGTAGGCTTACATCCTTCAGCAACAAGATTAATTATACGAAAAGAGACTATGAGTTCTTATGTAAACCTATTCCTAGATGTGACGACTGTAAATACTTAGGCGTCCACCTGTCTAAAGATTTGAATTTGGGGCTGAACGTTCAATGTACTGCTAAGAAAGCCTTCAAGAAACTGCATTAGATGATGAAAAATCTAAAGGGAAGCAAGTTTCGCACGAAAGAAATGGCATATAAAACACTGGTTAGGCCTATCCTAGAGTATGCCTCTATGGTGCGGGAGCCTTATGAGGTGGGACATATAAAGGCATTGGAGAGAAAGCGGCTCGATACGTTTTGGGTAGGCATCGGAGGACAGAGAGCGTTTCAGAAATATTAAAAATAATGGGTTGGGTATCTTTGGAAAGTAGGAGGAAAACAAACCGAATCTGCGGTATGCATGAAATATACAAAGGGGACAAAGCATGGAGAGATCTAAGCAATAAAGTGGGCAAATCTAATTTCATTGGTAGGATCGATCATCAGTTCAAAATTAAATGCCGAGCATAGAGGACTTATGTTAAAAAATTTACCTACCTCAATAAAACAGTTGTAGATTGGAACAGATTGCATGCAGAGTTATTTGAGCCCTTTCCTGGTAATGTAAAAATATTAAAGAAGAAGCGGAAAAAAGTAACGTATTTTTTTAGAAATTTTAATTGAATTTTTAAAATTTGTACACTGTCTAGTTTATATGTGACTTAGTGGATATTTTGTGTTTTCTTTTTTGGATGTACATGTTACCACCAAACCTGGTCAGTTGCCAAATTGTAACTGATTACGATAATAGTAATAATAATGATGATGATAATAATAATAGCAAGAGGGAAAAAGGAAAATAATAAAAATAATACTAATAATAATAAATAATTATGATAGTTATAATGTTAATAAATATTTGAAGAATATTTCAACGAGTGATGTAGCGTAATGTATAGTAATATATAATTCTCGGTAAATCGTGTGGAGCTTAATGCTCGCTTAGATATTTAGCCCCTATCTTCGCGTATGGCGTTATACGGCTGTAATGTTTTCCTATTGTGATGTGTTCCGGTGATTGTGTCTGCTGATATTGTTGATCAATTCGCATCGGAATCCATTTATTGAGCATCTTGAATTTTTATATTATACATATCGCAGAATAAGGTTCTTCTCACGCTCGTTTTTAAAAATATTTTTAACAATCGGTAAAAGGTTGAAACGCCGATTAATTTCTTCAATGAGGTTTCTGCGCTACCTACACTGTATGCTAATTTTGATAATGCTGTTTCGAAACCAAGTGGCTGTGGAAATTTTATCCCTTCTCGAGTATTATGTGTAATTTTGATATGCCGAAAGGATTTTTCAATCGTAGGTCGGCCTTTGTATTTGTAAGTATTCAATTATCTCGACTATTTATTAGTACACAACCTGATCCTCATGACCATCTTTGTCTCTTGTCCCTCAGGGAGACAAGTCTAATTACTGGCCTTGGCATTGTAATAAAGGTAGTGTAGGCATGTGTGAATGGAATCATAAATTTTCAGTTCTTTATTAATGCCTTGAAAAAGACACGCTCGCTTTGAAACCACTTTTGATGGTTTTCTTACGTAAAATTAATTTAATTCCTAAGGTGTAAATTAAATTTAAATTCATTTCAAATTTCCTCTGGTTTCTCATTGTTAATACAGAAGTATCAGTGTATTTATTGCAGGAAGATAAAAATTACTGTTAACTTCGTTCAACGAATTTTCCTAAACCTGCTAACTTTTTATTTAATTACAGTTTTGCAGTGAGCCGTTTTCATTGTGAATAGCTCGAAAAAAGAACTACTATTGTTCAATTCGGTATCTTATTCGGCTGGTAAAGGGTTTGACCGGTTGGTCTTTAAGAAAAGTAATTGCTATTAACTATGCCGAAAAAATCTTGGAAATGACATTTGCACCAAGAAATTCAAACGTTTTCTATTGCAATTTTTTTAAAAATTGAAGCCCTATAAGGAAAAAAAGTAAACTTTTGTTTACATTCAGCAACTCATACCTTTTCAATTGTGTGTACCAAATTTCACCAGCGTTGCAAAGCTGTAAATGCTTAAAAATACAGATAAAATGACAAAAAGGGACTAGGGACTCGATGGGACAATATGTGTACAAGAAATGGAAAACAGTAGAGGAGTCATTCTCATTGTTAAAATGCTGAGTATTTGAGCCAACTGCGCGAAAATATAGTTTTCGCGTTTAAAGAGAATTAAAATTTCATTTAACAACCTTTTTCCTCAAGGAAATTCCAGAATTCGAACCTCGCGGTATTGAGCAAATGAAAAGCCCGCTGATGCCCAGTTGAGGCGTCATTTGACCTGCAGAAATGGGTCATATCTCTAGGAATTCTCTTGTGTATGAAAGGTCAACCGTGCGGTGGGGATAACCTCCAGGAAATTGAATTTGGAGAGGATTCCTTCTCGTTATCACATTTTTGCGGCAGACGCAGCTGATAATTTTGAGTGAAGTCAATAGATATAGATTTCACAAAGAAACTTAGGGGCGGCGAGACCAGTCTTGATAAGATTTTGCTTTGATCGGATCCCCGTGCCCTAGTAGAAATCAAAGTCATTGTAAACATTCAATTGTTTTAAATAAACAATTATTATTTCTCTTTTGATTGTTCCTCAATGTGATTATTATTATGCCTTTATAAAGAATACAGTAATCACTTGCATTTATAATGAGAGTAGTTATAATTTATCTCTTGAATTTTTAAAGACATTAATAATATTTTATCACAGTTTATTGTACAATTTGTCTATTAAATGAAGTATATCGTTCATTGGTCCTTTATCCCACATTTAATGTGATTTAGCTTTGTTTTAATTACCTTACGGTGCTCCAATCAGTCCAATAAATTGCACACTACTAGTGTTGCCGCGAGACTCGAGACTTTCTCGTCTCGTCTCGAGTCTCATCTCGAAAACGAGACGAGACTCGAGACGAGATCGTTGGGTAGAATTCGAGACAAGACTCGAGACGAGACCACTTTTTGACGAGATACCACTTCCACGAGACTTTCGAAAGTCTCGAAATACATATATATGTCATTAATTGGTATATGGTATAGATTTATCCCTGAAACTATGTCCTTCTGTAAAGACGAAGTAAAGTTAACGTTTTAATTATGCATTAAATTTGACATAAAATTTTACAGTAACTTTTCGATAAATTATCTAACTATAAAAAAGATTTTTTCTGTATGCATGAGCGTGACTTAGGGCCATGTTAGGGAGTGTTAATGTCTGACTACTTTTCCTTGTTTCCTGTGATAATAACCTTGGAAAATTTATCCTTCAATAATTGAATTATTTTCTACAGAGAAAACTTTCAGTGCTTACTCCTACGACAAAAATATCTTGGATAATACTCACATGTGCGTGAAGTATTGCTCAGCGGCACTAGTAATCCTTCATACAATTTGCTTGCTAGGGGAATATGATGGCTCATTTCGAATTGCGCAGAGCACATTACCTCGGCAGAAAGAAGGATGATAATTGAAATAACTATGCACGTCTTCCTGCATGATTTATCTTCCGAAGTTTGTGAGGATATTTAGCATAATGTCGCTAAATTGATTTGAGGATGTTACAATGAAAAAAGATAGCTGCAATTGACTTTCCTTTGCCTTATTTTGTTAGCCAAAACTCAATTTAATCATCTGAGTGGACTGTATGAATAAATGCCAATCAATCTGATCGGCATTTATTCATGCAGTCTATTCTAAAGGGGGCCAGAAACCTCTAGAAAAAATCTATTTGCAGATTTGTGCGAAATTTCTGAGAGGAATAATCATTCGCCCTGAGCGGGATTTGAACCCAGATCCCTCGATTTGCGGCCAAGTTACTAATTACTCTGCTTTTTGCAGAAATGTTTATTTCTTTCCTATAAAATATTCATATTGATTTTATATCTTCAGATTTTTTAAAAATGTTTCGTTGATATTCCGTTTTAAACCAGCGAGTCAGGGGTGGTCCGGCCAGGTCGGCTGGTCGGCGATCTCCGAGGGCCCAGAAATCAGGGGGCCCCAGAGACCTCTGGATCGTCGATAAAGTCATTGTGCATAATCCTCATAACACTATGAGGGAGCTGTGTTAAGAACTGCCATCAAGAGGACTCTGGGGCCCCAAGCTTCGGGGGCCCCCGCAACGCTCGCGTGTATCATGAATCGGCCGGCATGCGCTGGGGTGCCGATCGCGTCTCTTCTCCCTCTCCGGTCCCACGCTTAGGCCAAAAACGACGAAGAGTTCGTGTGAATCTCCCTCGTGAGATGAGACCAAGGTGACAACCTCAAGTGCGACCGTGCATATTTCAGTATAATTAGGGGACCACTACGGATCATGTTTTTTTTTCCAATTTTTTTCCAGGGTTTGGGAGTCCTCCTTGGAGGAGAGGCAGGAGGGATTCCTCCCAACTCCTTACCTCCGAAACTCCTGGGAGGAGAACTCTGTTCAGAGGAAATAAAAAAACTCTCAGTTTTTTTTCTCTTCCAACATGTGTCAAGGTGTAAATCAAAAGGCTTTCCTCCGAAAAGAGTTTCCTCCCAAAAAAGCTAGAGCAATACAAAAAAAAGTATCTGCGGCACACATGGCAGAGCTCTGGATAGAGGGAGGCACCTCATCAAGAGGATGAAAAAAGTTGAAAAAAATTTCAGGTCATAATAAAACAATTCAATTAAGCAATTATTTCAACCTGTATGTCTACTTTACAGGATGCATATCATGTATTGTTGTAAACTTAGTAAAACCATACCTAATGGTTGCTAATATCGTCATAAACATAATAATTGTTGCTAAATTGTTTAAACATTAACGGTAATCAGAACCTACTGAAAGCACCACAACAATGCTCATGTGAAAATATTTACACCGTAATACATTGTTACTTTAAAAAATGCTGTTAAAATTGTTGCTAAATTTATTTAAACTTAAAAAATTATTATCAACAATACAGAAATCCACTAAACCATTCTTTTGTTGTTAGTTAACCGAGTAAATTAAAGAAATTGTAAGAGTTTGAAAATGTTTCTAAAATTGCTGCTAACTTTGTTTAAACAATTGTAATTATGATAAACGTATTAGAGTAGGAGCACATTTTGCATTCCACGTTTCTCAACCGTATAAAATGCGAGAATTGTTAATTTTTGTCAAAGTTGCTAAATTTGTTGTTAAATTTGTTTAAATTTTAGTAATTGTTATAATCATGAAAGAGTACGGGTATATTGTTCATCCAACGCTTCTCAACCGTTCAACATGCGGGAATTGTTAATTTTTTGAAAGTTGCTAAAATTGTTGCTAAATTTGTTTAAACTTTAAAAATTGTTTTAAACAATGTAGAATTCCATTAAAACATTCTTTTGCTGTTGGTTAACCCGAGAAATTAAAGAAATTGTAAGATTGTGAAAATATTTCTAAAATTGTTGCTAACTTTGTTTAAACAATTGTAATTATTGTAAACAAGTTAGAGTAGGAGCACATTTTTCATTCCACGTTTCTCAACCGTATAAAATGCGGGAATTGTTAATTTTTGTCAAAGTTGCTAATTCTGTTTAAATTTTAGTAATTGTTATAATCATGAAAGAGTACGGGTATATCGTTCATCCAACGCTTCTCAACCGTACAACATGCGGGAATTGTTAATTTTTGAAAGTTACTAAAATTGTTTCTAAAATTGTTTAAACTTTAAGAATTGTTATAAACAATGTAGAGAGTCATAAGTTCGTTCATTTGTTGTTGTTTAACCCGTAAGGCATTTTGAAATTTTAAACGCTCGTAAATGTTACTAAATTGTTGCTAACTTATTTAAACTTAATTAATCCTTATAAACAATATAAAACTTAAAAATAGCGTTCATTTGTTGTTCTTTAACTGTAGAATCGGTAAAAATGTCAAAATTTTGTTTCGTTAAATAGTTTATAATTTCCTCCCAGAGTCCACACAGGGTAGCTCCAACAAGAGGATTACATTTGGTTACCTAAAATAATCATCAAAATATCTCTTCCTCCACGAAACATTTCCTATTCCTCGATCGGGAGGAAGTATTCTGGCTTCAGAAACGCGAGTTTTTTTTTCTTTCTCCCTTCTCCTCTTCTCCCCACTCGGAGGAGGATCTCAAATTTCCTCTGGGAGTTCCTCCTTGAGGAGGTGTGAGGAGGAAACCAAAACTCCCAAACCCTGTTTTTTCCACTTCATTTTTTCCCTAGTCTGCTCTTCCCAAAGCCTCCAGTTCCGTAGCGAAACCCGATATCCCCGAGGGTGTTTCTGATTAGTCGATACCCCAATTCATTCATCGAGAAAAAAATATCAGATTACATACAATGTCTGGGTATAGTCACACGTCTCACTTGTTGATTATTTGACTAATTACCGTGGGAATCAGTGCCAAGTAGTTCTCCCAGGACTGGAAGTAGGGAAGGAAGCGTTATTGGAGGGGGAAAGTTGCGCGCGCACAGCAAAAATATTCTCTATTTTTCCTCGCACAGATCGCGAAATCCTTAGTTCACCTTAGTAGTTCAGTGAATGCTGGTTTGGCTAGTGACAGAGTTTCATCCTCTTTGAAGTGTTAATATGAAACGTCTTCACAGAAGTGGTGTGCAGAGAAGAAATGAGAAGAAGAAAAAAATCTTTTATGTTAATAGTATCTCAAAAACGTTAGTGCTTGGCTGAAAAAGAACAGTTGTTCCTGTATCTATTTACTACACAATGAGAGTTTAAATACAGACTCAGGTACGTTGAAATATTCGTATTTTCATTTTAACACTAGAAATACCGGACTTGACACCCCCCCTAGAACTACCGAATGGAGTCATTTTGACTCCTACCTTATAATTGTTTATTTTTGCAGTTTATGTCTGTTTTTATTGATACATTGTATTAGTTTATCATTTTTGTTGATTTTTACAATATTTCAGACGTCGTTTTAACAAAAAAATATAATTTAAAAAAATGCGGAATTCGACAGTGTTGCTTTGAAATTCTGTTTTCTTACATATTATGTTGTTTTAACAGAATGTTAATAGAGGAATTGGATAAAACAGCAAACGTAGACTTTTCAACACATTTTATGATATTGTTTGAATGATCAAAAATATTACTTAGCTACATGGAAGTTGGGAAGATAATTAAATAAAGCAAAAAAAATGCTGTTGATACGCCACGCATTTGTCTAAGGTGCTTTAGAGTTCAAGCATTGTCGTTCATTTTCATTGCCCACACAAAGACTTTTGGCTGGTCATACAATTCCCAACTGATCGATTATTTTTGCACTTTGGTTTTGCCTGGAAATACTTATTTTGCAGAAACCCGTCAGAAGAATCTGCGGCATTGGACACGCAACGCTTTTATCTACATCTAACATGAGTAGCCAACTCTGTAACGAGCTTTTTCTAAAATGGCTTGGGCGGAATGATTTAGGTAGTCTCATTGCAAACTATCTATGAATATCTGCTAAGTCGGGAGTATTTTCCAACAAGTGGGTAGGCTGTCACTGAGTAGACGTTCTTGTGGTACGTTCAATGGTGTCAGGCTCAACTTTGTGGAAGTTAAAGTTCACAAATGAAAAAACGAAGTCGTTTTTTCATTTGTGTTCTTGTGGTATATTTGTGATTTCATCTCCTTTGGTTCTTCTGTTCTCTTTTATTTACATTTCCCACAATGCTAGTACTCTGGATTTTTTGCTGTTCAGCGAGTTTGACTGAGGTAAAGTAATTATATACAGTAACATTTCGCCCTTTTTCAGAAAGGGTTGCAATAGCTTCAGTACTGCTAAACGGCAATCTGCATGAAGTGAATTACCTTTTCCAACATAAGGGAAGGCGTTTGCAAGATATTTGCTATCCTTGTCAACAGGTAGCCAATATTCATGGGCGTATTTGTCCAGATTATAAGGAATGTACAGAGTGAAATATACCTAATTATAGTGGGAAAAAGTTGTTCATCAACTATAATGTACGGACCAGGTTTGTAACAAGCAATGTAATTCTCTATGAAACTATCGCACATTATTGAAAAGAGGGCAAACTTGACTGTTTTGAGCCGCTGGAATCGATTAGATTTCTCATCAAATCTTAGACATTGCAAAATGTTAACAAACCTAGTCGTTCGTTGTAGAAAATGGTATTCCCCAGTCGTTTGACCAAATACTCTCAATAGAGTTATCATTTGTACCTGATATTCCACAGGCATAAAATATGGCTATACATGCAACTAGCTCCACATCGTAAAGAGTAAAATCTTCGTAATTTTGCCTGCGTGGTTCCACAATTGTACATCGCTTTATGTGAGTCAGTATAAACGAATCGATAAATAATCGTAGATAATACCTTTTTTTGTAACTACCTATGAAAGGGGAAGTAAATGTAAATTACTGCTTATATTTTGCACGCGTTTCGTCTGAATCTTCAGACTCGCTAGAAACGTTTTGAGGAATAAAATCCTCGACTTCGTCACAGCCGAAATGATCTTTTGTTTCGCGTTCCGATTCACCTTCGGGTATAGAATGCAACATAGATAGGACTTCTTCACGCCTTCGACTACTTCTTCTAGCCATACTGCCAGTCAGGAAGAATGAAATCCTTGCTTCATAGGAGTTTTGCAGTCCACTCGAGAGTTCACTGGATTCACCAATGCAAAGGACAGCGCACGGTTTTCCTGTGCGGCACCCGGCAGCCAGCGCTGTCAGAACGTGCTAGGACAGTAACTTTATTTCATTCTACTGGTTAATTTTCCTGGTTCATCAGTGTATCTATTTTTCTGGGGAATCAGTATATCAAAGGTACTTTTTCATATTTGAAAATCAACTTCCACGCAGTCAAGGCTGAAATAATAGTGCTGCAGCGCAATACACAGTATTAGCGGGCGGCGGCAAAGGTGGGCGGCGAGAAGGAAAGGGTAAGGGAGAAGGGGCACAAACGACAGATTCTGAACACATGAATTTGAAAATGCTACGAATTACATATTCACCACTTTATCGCAAGGTAAAATAATATCAGGACATTCACATAGTTTGTAGATCCAAACACAGACCCGTAAAATAAGAAATGCTTTCAAAGTCTCGCAAATATGGGCCAAAAGGAAAATAATTGTATATTCAAGCCATTGATTGATTTCAATTAATTATTATTAACATAAGAAGTGATAAACACTTGAATAAATATTACTATTTGGTGAAAAGACAAGCAAAATACATTAGGGAGTCAAAATGACTCCCTTTGGTAGTCAAAGGTAAATTTTGAAAAACGTGGTCTATTTTATTTTCTAGAATGATTTTAATCGCAAAGCCTTATTTTGTGTCAAAAATGAATAAAAGTCACGGAATTTCAGGCCGGATTTCGGAAAATTTTAGACAGGGCAGAGAAATAAAAATGGCGAGGAGTCAAAATGACTCCATCGGTAGTTCTAGTGTTAATAGTTCAAAAAGTACCGTCTTATGACGCGGTTCGAGTCAACTTTCCGTGCAGTTATTCCTTCCCTCCATTATTGTGTTTATTTTTTAGTTAGTTTTGTACGCGTATTTAAATTTTTGGTTCGCTTGGTTTTTCCGTTTTGAATATACGTACTGTGCCAAACGCAAAGGAACGAAACGATCTACTACATCAAAACCAACAGCGATACGCCTGATACCAAAGGCGGATCTAAGCTTGGACCAAAGGGCGCTGGGCTGGGCTGGGGGTTTGGGGAATTCCTCACTGCTTATTTGGGATTTTTAAGACTCAAAAACGGTAGTTTTTGGCAAATTCATTGATAAATAAAGACACTACAGTGCACATGTCGCAGGCCGTTTTGTTAGTATAAGATTTATGGTGGTCATCTACATCTGCATACTATCCCGCAAGCTCCATCAATAGGCGTGTGGCGGGGGATGTCAGGACACCCGCCGTATTCATTTATTAAGGAAATGTTGTAACAAAATTACGCCTAGTATTTATTTAAGTCCTTTTTCGTGCGGGGCAGACGACAAATGCTGCATCCATCTGGTCACCTAAATATCTCGATTAATTTATCGTTTTTGTCGTACCTGGGAATTGAGTGGGGTATTAATATGATCTCCGTGTCGCTCTTGAAGATATCCATACTCAATTACTCAAGCTATCTAAGTCTAGCGCGCAGCTTCCGAGTCTCTAGCGACTCCCAACCCCATTCGCTTAACACCTGTGTGACGCTTTCTGTACGCCCGCAGCAGCTTTTGACGAGTCGCGAATCTTGATAGTTTGGAGGGAATGAGGCCTTCAGGAGAAAGGACTCCACGGAAACCTCTACGGTCTATCGTGAATACATCTCCGAAATAAAATGATCCAAAAAAGTTAGGAAATTGATCTCTTGAACCATTTTTCTGGATTTTCTGCGGGCGCGTTGCTTCTGTTTATCTGACGTATGCATGTTCTACATGTTGACATTTCAAACCCCATTCATCTGCCACTCGAAGTGAGTTTTCGGTTAGACTGTTGAATTCAAGTTCGGCTACGTGTCAAATATCAGCAATAGTGTAGAGTTGACCTTAATGGATAATTTTTAATTTTTTTCCTTAAGTGTGCAGAAGTTGGTTGTATTAATGCAGTTTCAATTATTTATATTGTCTGTATTTTTTATGAGTCCCTGAACACATAATGACTGAGAAGGAAAGCATAAAAAATAATTGAATTATTGATCGGGTCCATTAATATTTGACTGTTACTGATAAAAATACTGTGTTGATATCAGCTTTTCTAATATAAATATCAAAATCAAAATAAATTAAAATGTTAAAAATGTATCTTATTATGTTAAATATTGTTTTACTATTGTGTCTACCCAACAGTTACAATTGGCCAGCTGATTTAATGGGCGGAACAAATCGTTAAACATTATCCTTAAAAAAATAGTTCCAGATATGTTTGTTAATTCAGGTTTAAATCTTTCTACAAAATTAGTAAATACATTTTTGCAGAAGTGTTTATCTAATCCATTAAAACAATAGCCAACAAGTATGGGTAAAAGATACGTACTTTGACTACATCTATATGCCATGCAAAAATTAATTAGATATAGTTAACGCATAACAACCAAAAGTCTTTATCTGTCTCCAAAATGTGCTTCGTAGTATTTTACATTTTTACTTTTCTTCTTTAAAAGCGTTATTCTAAAAGGTTATTTTAGAGATTCATTTATTTTAGGGCATTTTCAAGGAGAAAACTCTCTAAATAGTTAATTTAACCATAATACATAGTTAAATTTTAGAAGCTGTGAAATTCCTACTTCTCATAACATTTTTTCTTACAAAAGTTTATTTTTAAAATTTCATTTTGTTTTCATTTCCAGAATACCGTCAAAATCCATTACCGGGCATGCAAAAGCCTAAAATATTCTGGTAGAGGTGGGGGAGGTGGGCGAATCCTCCGCTGAGGGGGGGGGGGGCATCTTGAGCGCCAGCCGAGGGCCCCCAATCACCCTAGACCACCCCTGCAGCGAGTTGATGAATTTAGTCTTATGGTCGCTTTACACGATGATTTTTCATTCGAAAGATCATTCGAATTAAATTCATTCGCCGGTACCGCTATACACGGTGAATGATTTCGGCGAATTTTCTGCGCAGAAATGATTCGCACTGGTGCAATTATCGATAGTGTAATTCAATTCTAACGATATTTCCGGCCATTTCTGATCACATGATTTGCTTTGCTAGTCGCAGACGACGGAATGCTTCGTTTACATATTCGCTTGAATATATTTTTGTATTGCTTTGACTGTCGGTGGGGTTTGACGTACAAAGTAATAAGAGAGATTAAAACGGTACGAATTGATAGCGGAAAACTACTTTAATAAGTCGTGCGTTTTGTGGTCCCATAACGGAGTACATAATAAGTTGTTATCGCTGCAGAACAACAATGATTATGCTTCAAGATAGTGCGCTCCAGAGCATGATCATAAGAAACTCGCTCTTCAAATGGCTACCCGAAGTCTTTTCCCTTCCGATTCAGTAAATTATAAAGTACGAAAAAATTATTTGGGGCAAAACTGCACGTTGTTTGTCGTTCAGAAAAATCCTACCTTATGGAGAGGAGTCTCCTATTGACGCCGCAGCGTCCAGCTCCAATAAAAGAAAACACAAGCTTAATGCAAAGACTCCACAAGGTTGAAGGCCGGTCGACATTGAGTTTTTATGTTTGGGGTACCGTCGAGTGCTCAGCCTTCCCAATACAGTCGAGGTAAGGTTACAGTTTGGACATGGCCGTCACTCCTTTGACAATTTATTTACAAGATTCACCGAAAGACATTTCGTAAGGAGAATTTCTGCTGCTGAAAAAAAAACCACCAAAGGAGGAGTGCAGTTTGTGACAATCATGGGAAAATAAGAGACAGCGGACAGCGTGTGCTGGTGTGAACAATGTGCACTGAGCTTATGCATGAATTATGCCAATCGTGCCATGCAAAGCAGAATTGTATTGGTAAAGTAATTTGAAAATTTCCATATTGACGTTAGAGACCGAGACGGGACTGGGGCTCACGAGACGAGACTCGAGACGATACCCGAGGTCAGAAAATGAGACTGAGACGAGACTGGCCCAAGTCTCGTCTCGTCTCGCGGCAGCACTACCCACTAGGGTAGGATTATCTTTTATTTGTTCTTGGATGCGTGACTACAGCCTCTAAAAATATGCCATGGGGAGCAGAATCGAAATGCTAACATAATCAGGGCGACTGATAAATATCTAGAGGTTGCTCAAGATCACTGAATGAAATAAAGATTAATTTTCCCAAATTGACCACCGTTTCCAAGACTAAAATCCGAAATTATAGCACTCTAGTACCAGCATGAGTCCATTTTTTTTGTCCGAGTAATCATTTTAGAGGAATAAAATATTTTAGCGTCCAACGCGGCCGTGCGTTCCCCACCTAACTCTGCGCCGGGTGCATGACTGGGTATTGACGGTCAGCTGATTGGCCCTATGCCCATCATTGCCCTACGTTCCATCGGTGGCCTTTCCAAAGTATTGGACACCCCAAAAGCACTCATTTACTTATGTTCTTATTTAAGTTATGCGTTTTTACGTATCAGCCATCAAGATTATTGCTCAATATTGTGTGTTTTTGACTGGGAAAGAAACATGAGCTACGAAGAGAAAAATTTTCTCTGTTTCATAGAATCAGCTTTTCGGGTCTTGCCCCGTAGTACAGGTTGTCTCCCAACGTTTCGCGGCCTGCTGGTTGCTTCTTCATAGGTAATTTAGCTGCTTCCAGTGTGAGTTGAAGCATATACTTCAAATATGGGGGAGGGGAGAGGTTGAGGAGTGTCTTTTCAAAACGGGCATCAAGATTTCGAACATCCATTCGAGTGGTACCTTACGCGTTTACGCGTGCCGGATTATCTTCAGATGTTTGGAAAGCTTGGAGAAAGTGGAGAGGAGTGGCTTAACTGACAATAAATGAGCAAAAATGTGTGGGAACTTGTTTTTTAGTAAATATTTAATTTAATGAATATTTAATATCATGACTTATTGAAACAGTTCATCGTCATTAGCGAACCCTGTTTTTATGAATATACAGTGATGCTTCCTCGAATGCAGGTGCTAGTATCATCTGGGATATAATTATGTAGCGTGAATTCACATTCAAGGAAGCTTGGGGTACGACGTTTTTCATATTCTTTTATCCAAATTTTCTTTCTATATGAAAACTGCGCAAAGAATAGCCAGCGTCTTGCAGCGCTCGGCGAAGCTCAGTGCGGAAACGAACACGGTTTAAATTCACATCTGCGTTTCTGGAGGCTGCGTTTGGGTAATATACTGCGCCAACGTGAAGTTAAAAAGCGATTCTCCACCTTGTTCCCTACATATTTGCTTGTATTGAATGGTTTTTGATGGTTTATTCTAAGTTTAATTAATTTGAGATCGGTCATAAGTTTAAAAGAATTTTTTTAGCTTATTTTAGTGCAATTTTCATTTGTTTATCACAATTTCCATCACTTGGAAACTTTTTAATCGACACACCATTTTGTTTGTTATTAGGAAAGGTGCAATTAAATTTAATTTAAATTTTCACGTGTATTTCACCTTCTTGCAGGTTGTATTTGAAAAAAATGAATCATTAATCTTATATAAAGAACTAAATAAAAAATTACATTTAAAATTTTGAGAGCTCTCCGAAGCACAGTTTGGTCATGAAACTGATTTATCTTTTTTATTCAATATTATATAATATAATAGCATATATTTTAATGATCTAATTACTCAGAGGATTACGTACGATAAACTTACGTTCAATGACGGCAAGAAGGAACAGAAATATTTTTCGTATTTTGTGTGAATGGAATGGAAAGCGACAAAGTATTCTCAAGCTGATTCAGAGCTTTAAGATTACCTTCTAATTTACATTAAGTGAGAGAGACTGCCCCAACGCGGCTGCATGAAAAGCAGATTTCAATTTACTTGTTTTACATTTCAATCCTCTCTATTACGAAAGCGATATGCTGCTTACCCCATACGCGGCTACCATGGAGAATGAATGCAAATTTGCATAAAAGAAGATGATAAAACATCTTTCCATAAACTTCCTTCAAAGTGGATTCATTTAATGAATTAATATTGCAGCGGATCATTATACCCACGTACTGGGTAGTATCACCATATTTTCATAAAAAACTGGCTTAAGTTCTTGAAGACGACTCGTTAGATGTTGCGCCGAAATCGGTCCCAAGCGGTGTATGAAAGGAACAGTGTGACGTGGAGCTCGAGTGATCCAATAATCTTCAAGGAAGAATACATGTCAATAATCTACATTATTCATTTTAAATCGAGAATGAAAAGGTTAGAGGTTTTGAAAATGCATTGTTTAATTACATCGATTAGCTTTTGGGGTTTTGAGCTTGTGGGTTGTCCAATGATCTATCGTCCTTCCATGAACTAAAATTGGAAGATAGAGCAAAGTGAAATGTTAGATGGAAATTCCAATTTCTTCCGTTAATCAATAAAACTTTAGAAAAGTTCTTGTGGATAACTGATCACTATTAAATAGGAAGATATGGTATATTAGCTATGAAAAACATTTACTATTACTATCAATTAATCTTTTAATTAAATTTATTATCGCAATTATCTAACAAGGAATAAATTCGTTGTTTTGAGGAAGTCCTGTTTAAAATATTTATAGTTATATGAATAGTCGAGCACTTGAAGAATATAATAACCCATATCGTAGCGCTAAACATTTACGCGTGATTTCTAGAAAACAGTGCAGGCCCAGCATCAAAGATTATTTCTGTCAGATTTCTGGTCACAATGTCTACTTTTTCATTGCCTTCCCATAAACTAAAATTTAATCATCAATTGCAGAAGAATTCACTTCTCTTTCATGCACTAAGTTATTTCATAGCCAAAATTATCACCGACGAGTGATAACTGGCCTAATCGGCAAAATAATCGTACAATAACGACGGCAGTTCATGCTACTACCGCCTTTCTTATTTGTTAATGTTACATAAAAATATATTCTCTGAGCAGTTCATGGTACTTTGTAACTACGTAGTCAAGAACACCTAATTTTGAACAATTATCTTGATGGCTAATTTGTAAAAGCGCATGACTTAGATAAGTATGCACAGTAGTAAATTAGAGATTTTGGGGTGATCAATGCTTAGGGAATAATTGAAATTCGGCCATTGTTAGCGATGAGAAATATTAATTTCTTGACGCTGGCCAGGAAGGTCGCCGATGGAACTAGGGGCAATGGGAGGCGTAGGGCCGGCCAGCTGACCGTAAGTGCAGCTCACAGGCGCACAGTTTAGCGGAGAGCGCACGGCCGTATTGGATTCAAAAATATTTCATTCCTCGAATCGGTTCCTCGGTCATAAAAACGGAGTGAGTTTTGGTTATACAGGAGTGGAAATTCTGATATAAGCCTAGAAATAAGTGTCTCTTGGTCTATTAAAGAAAATAACTGTTATTGCATTTAATGTCCTTGACCTCTAAATGTTAAACAATGGACTTAATTTTTCAGCATTTGATTTTTTCCCCATAGCATATTATAATAGGTTGAAATCAATTCTCTAAGATAAATAAAAAAGAGCCTCACTTTATTGTACACCATTATTTTTATCGCTTGCAACTTCGTCATTTGTACGCAAATAATTTCGGTGCATTGTTGCCGTCAATTTTGGAAGTAAGGATTGTCTCTCAAGGTAGGATGGTTTACCAACAACAGTTTGATTTCGAACTCATGATCATAATGGTGTAAATTTTCAGGGGATCACGCTAGCAAAAATTTGGAAGTTCTTTTTTACAAGGAGCTTTTCTCTATCCTGCTGAACTTATGATCTTTTTGTTTCATTTTTTCAAGCCGATTACATTTTGCGGTAATTTAAACGGTTGATTTTTATATTTAAGGAAAAAGATGGGAATAAGAGAGTAATTCTTGAAAAGTAAGGTATCAAAAAGTTTGTTTCAGGTTTGGAATATATGGTCGTTGATGGGTGACAATATTTTTGCCAGGAATATCACTTCCCGCTGCAGTGCTCTAATGATAATGAATCCAGAAATAATGTATAGTTTTTGTAGAACTACTGTTGTCGTCTTCGACACCACTGTACTGCATTAGTTAAGATATTCGCCTTGTCATTCGAAATATATGAAGCAATTTATCATGATTTCCTGTTCCTCAAGGACCTTTAAGGGTGGTGGTTGTGATATCTTTTGTTTTTTTAAAGTTTCAATGGGTAAGCCTGTAACCCTTGTCTGAAACAAACACTCGGTACTATAAATAAATATTGCGTTGAATATGGTGTACTTGCTGGTACTTACCTGGTTGCTCATGTTGCGTTTTTGTCATAAGTGGAATTTCTTCACATAGTTCACTCCTGAAAAATATTTTCAAGGTTTCAGCGTTTTAATTTCATTGATACCCTCGAATGTTCTAAGGAGACTTTTACAAGAGTCTCATTCTGAAGAGAGGATGCCCAGTATGGTACGACAGAAGTTTTTAGTTGAATATATGTAAGTGTCTTGGAAAACTTCGTGAAGAGGTTTTTCAATTGGAATATTTCCCAGAACCAAGAGCCGTAAACATTTTTTCCCCTTTTGAACTTTCATAATTGAAAATAGAATGATGCTATGGGCCTGTATATTCCGCAGCTCGTCTATGCGTGAAAGTCTTTCCCATAAAATATATTTCGACGTAGGAATTTGCTCAGCCAAGTCATAATAAATCAAAGAGTCTTGGAAAAAATTATAAAACTTGTCTCAATAATTATAGCTCACTACAGCTTTTCTATCTGTAGTGAGTCATAATTTGAAATTTGATTCCATTACGTAGAGCTAATGAGATTCTATTTTATGAGAGAATGTGAAATTTGTAACTAATATGCCACCATGGATATCAGCCAGGGTTATACGGCTATTGTCAGTGGACGTATTAGGTGTTTCTCGCTTTTCGCTTCGCGCGTCCTGCGGTTCGAACAATTGAAGTTAGTAGATTTGCGATTCTTCATGTGTAAAAAAGGGCAAACACCCTGACAGAGCTTTCTGTAGTGTTTCAACGATAGGTTGTCACCTCATCTGCGTAAACCATTACTATGCATAGTAAATCGCTTTACGACGTGGATAATTTGAAACTAATTAATGAATGAATGAGTGATAACCTTTTGGCATAGATTTGTTATTTTTAAAAATATTGGATAAAATTAGCCGCTATTGAATTAGTTTAAATATTTTTTAAAGGTTGTGTAGATTCAACGAAGCGGATGATATTACATGCGCATAAGTTTTTCTATCCGTCTTATGAAATACAATCGTCCAGGTTTTGTGGTTTAAGGAGTGAAGTTTCCATAGTGGATCTTGAGAAGCCGAGTAATTCATCAAGAAGGGATATTTTGTTGACGCAGGTCAATTATTCACTAAACGCCTGTTGTCTATCATAATTAATCATCATGATTGATGGTGGTTCTTTTAGCCAACTTTCAAAACACTTTATGACACATTACCCTTAATCGCTTTGAGGTTTGTAATAAATAACTGCGGAGAAATTAAAACATGCGGCAGTAGTCGCTTCGGAAGTGGCATCCATTAATTTTGTCAGAAATGTAAGGAAATTGTTCCGCGCCGCTCCACCTCATGCTGAAATCCCTGTGCGTTCAGGGAAGGCTGCAGGGTGACATGTTAAGCCAGAGCTGTTTTAGAAATTTGAACGTCTTTCTTCCGATCTCTGCTGGCGGTGGAGATCTTTAAGGAGCTATGCAATTTAGATCATATTTCCAAAGACCTCGATAGACATCGCACCTGCATTGATGGCTTAGATCTGCAGTGGTGACATTGAAGAAGTCATACTATTGCGATCATACATCCCTACCTATCGATCGGCTTTTTCACTGAATAGATGACTTATCATTGCCGAAGGAATGTTGTCTTTAATTTTGAATGATTATGACAGTCTGTGGGTAGGATTGATTGGTTTGTAAAGAGGTAAGTAGTAATATCCCAATGATATACAGGAAACACTAGCTATATGTCATTTGTGGAACATGGTTTTGTAATGGGCTGAAACATGGGCCATAATAATGGAGGAGGAGAAATAATTGTCATGATATAAATAACAGCAAAGAAATTTTTATAGAATGAAAAATACCTGGTAAGAAATATTGCGAGAGATAATAATGCTAAGAAATGTACTAAGAATTAAAGTTTATCGTATGGGAGTACTTAATCCGGCTCGCCGGCCTTAACTTGCCGGTTTTGGTGGCGCCAGTGTAAAGTCCCCGGCTGCAAACCTAGGTCGCTGGTTCGAATCCCGCCTGGGTGGATTGACTACCATCCACGGCATGGTTTTATGTGATTATCAAACAAGTTATTTATAAGAGAGGAATATCTAGTCCTAAGTTTTCTTCTAAACTAAAGAACAACATTATTATTAATGTTATTATTATTCGAGTTTATGAACTTTCTCAGCTAGCTTAAACTAGCTGGAATTATTCACCTATCCTAACATCAAATTAGGATTAGGCTCTGATGTAAAGAAAGATCACCCTATCCCACACAGTCGGATCATGCCCTACCTAGAAATATTCTCACAATCTGGCTAGTCTGTAGTTAAACAACTTTTTTCCCGAGTTTAATCACGTATTTTTGAATTCCCAGGTCTTCCACTTCTTTTTTGAATCGTTTTGATTCTATTATTCTTTCTAATCAACGAGATGACGCGTTCTATGGCTTAAATGGGGTAATCAACAATTTTTTGTGATTTCCTTATAAAAATAACAAGCATTAGTGGTTAAAGGTAACTATTTTCCCTGGAACAAACAAAGCTTGACAAAATTACTTTATGGTATGATGGCGACAATTGGTTCAGAGGTATTGGGTGGGATTCGGCAAACAGCGCGAGTTGCCCCGAAACACCTTTTGTGACTTGCAAAATTACAATTCATTAATAATATTGATATGTTGAATAATAAGAGTCAGTATCGAAATATTGTATCGCATAAGTTTAGTAAAATATTTACGTCTGAGATGATCTTGTGAAATCCGGGACATTGCGTCCTACGCGGCCATTCCAATGTGAATACTCGCTCCGCGGGCTCAAGAAGGTTGGTAATCATGGAAATAGGGAAACATTGTAAGACGGCAGATGTAAAGGCTGGGAGAAAGTTTTAAATCTTAATTTTGCATGCTGTGAAGGGCAGTTGGAAAGGTCTCGCAGTGTCGCATCTAACCTAACGGATAGGGCACATGACTTAAGAGTGGTCCTTGTAAAGTAAAAAGCTCTGCCATCACCATGAACCAGCTGTAGGTTTCGAAATTGAGATCTCGTTGCAGGAAACCAAGAGATTACCCACTGGAACTAAGGCACGATCTAGCGGAAAATGGATAACGGCGAATAAACAAGCTCTTTCATAATTCGTTGAAACCTCGTGTATTTAGTTACTTGATTCAAAAAATGACCGATTCTCACTGTCTCAATTATACATAGATATCTATTCACAAACCATTGAGATAAGTTGTTAGTCTTAAATTTTTATTGGTCGAATATTGTCTTTGTATATTTTTCCATAGTCTTTGTTATAAAAGGAAAAAAAATCATGATCCCCTATGTGGATGTCATTGAAAGAGAAAGTAAGTAGGTTCGAAAAGACAAAGTATTAAGTACTACAGCTAAGTTCCTGCGGCTTTAATCAATCTCTTTAAAGATGACCGCAAACTCTGTTCTCGCTTGAATTCATAAAACGACTGATGTTTGTCCGATCCGCAATGCCTTCTTGCCTAATCTTGCCTTGGTGGTTGTTACGTCAGTTTGACGTTTAGTCTTTAAGTCAATTTTTTGCGCTACAGCGGCCTTTGGAGGGAGCATTTCCCCCGGGGGAAAATGTTTTCGTCAATAATTCGTGGACTTGGCTTCCGAGATGTGGCGCGGAAGAGGGGATGGGGCGGCAGCATTGTCTTCGCCGACAAGAGGAGGTGTCGACTGGGTGCGAAGCCCCCCCCCCCCCACAAGCGCCTCTTGCTTTATTGATTCAATTTCCAGCACATGATATAATTCCGCCTGCGCTTGGCAGATAGCATTTCATTATAGCGCGCTGTTGATAAACTTTGACACGTTGTGAATGGAGTCGCTTTAAAACATTTTCCGAGTAGATAGCTAGCTAATCAATCATGAAAATCCCCCCTCCCGCCCCTCCTCATCGACTATTCTGCTTGTGGTTAGCTCCTTTTCTACGAAAGCGGTTGGTTTGGTGCCGAATTACGTCGAGGACATCGCGAGAGTTGGGTTTTTCGGGGGCTGTGCAGTGTGCATAACCAAATCCACTATGGAACATAGTAGATGCATTGGCTCGTAGTAAAGATATTACGGGTGATCCGGGTGGTGTGGTAGCCATAGTGGCTTCCCAACCATTTGGTCCGGCTTCAAATCCTAGAGGTGGCGAAAATTTTGGTGTTTTGGGGAGGGCACTTCCAAGTACAGTACTCCGTCCGTTGGAAGGGACGTTAAACCGTGGCACAGTCGGATGAAATCGAAGAAGCTGGAAAAAACTCAAAAATGGTTGTTTTTTAGTATGGAATTCGAAACTTTGCACTGTAGTTGTCTATATGTTTGTGCTTGTTTTGACGCAAATCATTTTTCATAGGTTAATTTGAAAAAAGAAATTACATGGCCTCAAAATACGACGGAAAACCGCGTCCACCAAATTGTATCTTATCGGCCACAAATACTACAACTAAGTCGAGAAAATTGATTAGAATCAACAGCATCAAATCAATTAATAACATTTTTTTATTTTTTGCTGCTGAATTACTAACAAAGGTGTGGCATCAGTTTTAACATGCTGAATTTCGAAAAAAATCAAATACGGGCCACAAATTTTTGTGAAATTTGTTCAACTTTGAGGCCATGTCATTTGTTTAAAAAATAACCTTTTGAAAATTGATTTCCGTCAAAATATGGACCCATGTATTGAGAAAATTTGTGAAAATGTTTGAATTCCATGCTCCATTCCATGCGAAAAATAAAATATTTTTTTTAAATTATGCCAAGCATTTTTGGATCTGAACCCAGTGAACGCGCTCCCCTTGGCGCCTCCCGTTAAGAGAAGGCTTCCGCCAACGCCAGGCTCACGTCCACCCTTCCCTGCCCACCCCATCCACAAACCTCAGCTGCCGGTCGCCTCCTTCAAATACCATGCCATAAAGATATTCCAAGATTGTATTTCGGCGTCAATCATTGCACCGCAACTCGATGCAGTTCAGATAGCTCTCTGGTTCGTAAAGCATTTTATCCTAAATTTCCGTGGATTCTGTCTTCCTCAAATATATCTCTCTTCCCTTATATCTTCCCTTGTATCAAAAATAAAAAATACGAATAAATATATACATTAAAATTATATTAAAAATATATAAATGCTAGAAATTCCTTCGTCATTCATTTTCTAAAATTTTATCACCCTCCATGTCTTGGCAGTAGTGACTATTATTTGTACAATTGAAATTAATTATTCAAGTTTTCAGTATGCATTTACCAGCAGTTGTAAGTATTTGCTATTCCAGTAATTCTTGCATTAATGATCATCACGTGTGCGTTTTTTTAGTGCGGTGTATCAGAGATGTGTATATCTCCTGGTTCATTACGGTCAGAATCCCTCACCACCCTCGTGTTCGCCCTTTAGTGAGATGTGAAGTGTGGTATAATGTGTTTAGTCTTGGCCACGATAAAAAGCTTGCCTTCATTCAGCCAATCTTGAGGCGCGCTTTCTATTCCGTTCTGTTACCTTGCTTATGAGAACTTCTCCTTAGTTACGCGCCGGCGATGGATGAGTTGATGGCATTTCGAATGTCTGTGTTTGTTTCACTTGCATGGATTTGACATTTCACACAGAGATTTGAATCCACGGAGCGATCGTTAACTTTCTCCTTTGCTTTGTCTCAGACGCGCTCCTCGAGGATTAATTGTGTCGTCGTATGCTTCTCCTCCATATGTGTATCCTTCTCTTCTTCATGATCAACTCCCTGAACTCTTTAGTGTCTGTAACCCGTCATTGTAAAATTGACTAAGGGAAGCATGCCAAAGCCTCATTACCTGAACGAAATTACATATGTGTGATGATGCTTCCTGTTCGACGAGTATTTATGATGAGATCGATTTAAAATTGATTCCTATTTCCGTAGGAAAGAAGATTTTTACTCTACCAAAATGTGGCGGACGACGTATAAATATGAAAATATATTTCGTTTGCCGTATTTTGATCGAATTAAAAATCTCCTTTCGGAGTATTCTGAAATTAATTTGCCATCTAGCTGGTAATTAATTATTGGATGTCTTACAGGGATTATTATTTTAGGTTACACAATAACACATTTTTACTCCATATACTCCGATTTTGCAATGATCTTTGCCCTGTTGATCTTCACGCCTATACGTCGGTTGGTTAAAAAGAACTGAAGGGTAGGCCATCGTTTATTTATCAGATACTAAATAAAATGCATTTTTAGTCCTCGTTTAACGTTTCACATTGCGCACTGGTTGAGATGATGGTGCCAGTATTTTGGTTTTGCGACTGCATGACGCCTCTTTGTCCCCCACACAAGAGGAGTAAGTGTAGCTAACTTTTGGCAAAACTTTAAAATCTCATATGACCAAAGAAAATCCATAAAGATCTTTGCGCTAAAAAATAAGAGATATTGATTAATATAATTCCGTGACTCCATTATTCTCTCCGTGTGTCACCTTGCCCGGTGGAACAGTACCCCTTGCCCTTGATGCCTTTTTTTAAGCATGTGATATTGAATATATTCCCATTGCGGAAAAAATATTGAACTTCAGCATTCTGAATATAAATTCTGAAGGGAAGGTGAGAATAATTGGAACTTATGTTCTTATTAGAAAGGAATCTGTTAGCATATTTGAAACTCATGGAGGCTATACATCGACTCGACTTTAAATAATGAGTAAATCCTGATCAAATAGTACCTAATAATAGAAATAGATGCTAACAGAGTGTTTTATATTTAACCCTTAGGTACACGCACCTGCAGTGCACGCTTGCGGCTTTTTTGCCGCACTTTTACATTTTCGATTTTCCCAAATAGACACTCAAATTTTAGGGTGTTTAAACGTATTTGGGTAACTTCTAATAAATAAAAGCACTCTAAATATTTTTCCCATTCCTTTATAAACAAAAATATCACATAATTATACGCACATTTCTTGATAAATACTTATACTAATTTTTCTAAAGGAATCGCAGACGATAATCTAGACACTATTAAGTCAAAAAACATACACATAAAAAGGAAATGGATATGCCAAATCGTTAATGAAATCATTAAAATTATAAAAATAACAAACTTTATAAACAAGATAAATTTTTTCATCCTCATTGACCATAGCTGTTTCTGTAGTGATGTTCGTGACATTTTTTGACGCAGGTAGAATGATTATTACATATAAATCGAAAACAATCGTATATTTGCCGTCTTATAATTTTTATACTTTCCACGTGTAAAACAATGAACCGCCCTACATTGAGGTTCATATGTAGAAGCAGATACTTCAGGAGTTTTCCCAAGTCTCATTGCTAGAAAAGTCTTTGTGTCTGCTGGATGATTACCTTTTTCACCCTGGACTTCAGATGCTCATCTACAAGGCTTAACGCGAGAGCTTCCATGAACTCCATTCTTGGTCTTCGATGGATTTTTTTTATATTATTAGCTACAAAAAGCACGTGACCGCTTAGAGTAGCCATATAAAAAAACCGGAGAAATTGTGATAGAGTCCACCTTCGTGTTCGTCTTGAAGGGGAGTAATTTACACACTTCTGGTCCACAGAATCGACACCTCTCTTGGTTGAGTTGTAGTTCAGGATTTTTCAGGTTTCGCAGTTTCTAGATGGATGTCCACTTTGCAGTGCAACATAGAAAGCAGAATTTCACATTTGTTTGGTCTAGTGAAGTACGAAACAAGAGTGCAGGTATCCTAGAAACCAAGAAATGAAGTTCCAGACTATCGAATTTTGCAGGGTAGAAACTCTCTGTGGATTTAAGATTTTTTTCACGGTACCTAAGAAAGTTGGACCATTTTATTGCAAGTTCATGGCTAAATCAAGACTTGAATAGTAATGTTTTGCTGTTATTTTCCCATTCGAATTCCCGTATTCCCGTTGCTATTCCGAACGCTGTTCTGCAAATCATCAGGCCTGTTCCATCTGTTTCATGAGATCTTCTTTAGCATCTGACTTGCAACTTTATTTACAGAGAGAGTGTATTTAATTCCAAATAAAAATATTATTTCTACACGAGAGGTAGTGATGCAATCACTGATTCTCGAGTACACATGAGATGTCAGTTTCCCTTCAATATACAATTTGGTATTCTCGACACTTTTTTCAATCACGTTCAGTGAAATCGTTTTCGGCCACAATTCGAGTTCGGTTGCGGCATTCTTAGGAAACGATGTTGGCCCTGGTAAAACTAGAACAATGTCTTTAGTTTTTGTTTTGGTGTCAGCAAATTGTATCTAAGAGTTCTGCCAAAACGTTTAACTGTTTCCGTTGAACTAGATAGACGTTTAAATTATGTGGGCGCCTAACAATATTATTATCATAAGACTCATAACTATCGCTGGAATGTAATGCGACTTCAAAAACTTTCTTCCTCCCCTTCACTTTCATGTGAGAAATCAAAAAAATATTCTGCATATCTTGGTTGACCTGCCCCTCCCTCCATCTTCATTACCAAGCTTTTGAAGCACTCGTTAGAACTCATCAGGGTGATAAATACGTTCTGACCTTGGAATATCATATAATCTACATTAGTCACCAGCGACTCAATTTGTTCACAATTCGATAAAGTCATAATACAATTTACGTCCACAAGGAGGTTACGATCCCTGAATCTTGTTATAATGCCTTTGCAGCATTATGTTATTTTCCCGCACCAAGTGCCGACTCTTCGCCTTCAAACTCCAATGCATAATACATTATAAAAAACATACATTTCTTATTTTTCGGTCACAAGTAAAGTGTAAATAACGCATTTTTACACCAATGTATTTTACATTTCAGTATGAAGATGAAATTTTTAAATTACGACATGTGGTTTGAGGATGAGATAAATTATTTAAATAATAATAATAACGAAATAATAATGCAAATGCTTACAAAAATATAATAAATACGAGAAAACATATTAACGTATTATTGGAAAAAGAATCATGCTTCCAAGTTTCCACGGTAGCGACAGATTATCAGAAGTTCCTTAGTATCCTGTGAACGCCATCTAGCGGCAAATCACCCGAAGTTACGTTGTTCTCACTTAGTAAGATTCTAACGCAATAGTTGATCGTCACATTAACTCAAACGTATGTTCTTGGTAGAGAGAAAATTACAGAAATAGAATACCAAAGTGTACCACCAGTGATCCATGCGCAATAAACGCACTATTTCGAATTTTTGAAAAATGCGGAAAAATGCCCACTTAGCGTGCATCTAAGGGTTAACTTGAAATTAAAACGCCCGTTCAGTTATGACTTTGATAATTTGCTTTTGAAAATAGGGATAGGCTGTACTACCCTTTGTGCCCTCTTTTCATTATCGTGACCTTTCATCAAATGCCGTCTTAAAATATGGCAACCTTCTTCCTGTGGGGTCAGTTTTATTGAAGCTTGATAATATCCTGCTGTATAATATTGTTAGGGTCAGAAAGGCTCAGAACTGCCGACCAACTTCGTATTCCAATAATACTTTTTCTGAAAAGGAAATGTCACCGGGGCTTGGATGACAAGCCATAAAGCTTCATTTGCCCATTGAGGTGAGGGTATATATTTCGTAAATTGATGAGCTACCTAGTTAAGAGTGGAGTAGCCCAGAGAAGATTTAATGAGGCGGAGGCTACAGCAGACAATGGCCATGATTCTGGATTTTGAGTGTGACGTCTAAAGAATACTTTGAAAAGTCGACCGTAATTAAATGGCTTATGATTTTAATACTAGAACTAAGCATGTTTTGTAATATGTACGTGAGTGGTCATATGAATTGCAATGTTATAGAGGGCTTTACCGACAGGGCCGGTTTAAGCGGTGAGCAAAGCACTCGGCCGCGCAGAAGGAGGCGCCCAGTCAAATGCTCACAACAAATCAACCCTAAAAGTTGACTTGAGTTTAATGTATTTATTTTAGGGATGGTCGAATCGGATACCTCGGATCCAAATATCCGCGGACATTGCCCTTCATCGGATCCGAAGTCGCGGAAGACATCGGATCTGGATCCGAAATTTTAAATGATGGCTTCAGTGAATGCAACGCCCCATAAGGGTGGAAAGAGTTCCGATTCTATCTTCGAATGCGCCGTCGCATGCGATTCTTGTCCTACTCATGAACAGTTTTGTTTGAAAGCTCTCGCAGGGGTTACGTAGGAGAACTTCAACCGTGGAAAATAAAAAAAGGCCAAATACGACTGGCACATAGTGCGACTCTTCCCTAGAGATTGAACAATCATTGGGGGAATCTCAGTGTCAGGAACTTGATAATGCATTTGGATCCGAAAATATCCGATCCGAAAGATCCGGCTCCGAAAATCAAGGAACCGATCCGTATCCGGATCCGAAAAAAATTCTGGATCCGTCCATCCCTAATTTATTCATTTAAATTTTTACTCAGAATTTATTTTATGTAATTGTTTTTTAATTTCTTTAAGTATCACAATCAATATATGAAAACAAGCACTTTATAAGTTCACGCTGATATTTAACTCTCGGACCATATTTATATTATATAGGCCTAGCTATTAATGTAGGCATCCATGGAGTACTTCAGAACAATTCTGGAGGCCTCTCTTTCCATCAAGCACCGCCCGTTATTCCTTAAGTATTTGTATTGATTTTGAAATTTATCCAGATAGAATCCCTACTACATGCCAGGTTATTTTTAAGGCGGTTCGTTCACCAAATTTTTTATTGTGCTTATTGTGAAAGAGTTTTTCGAGATATTTATTCTCCAGTTTTTAAATTCATCGCGTACTTATGAGCTAATCATGGCGGAGAATCAACTTCCATGCCTTTCACTTTTACTTCAATGCAATATCGATCTCATTCCGAGTGGATATCACCTTCTCAGCTCCTCCTTCCGTCCTCGCATTGGCGTCACGTGGTTCGATCCCTTGGGCGCTCTTGTGACTCCTTTCCTCAATGCAGTGATGGAAATATCGATTTAGATTAAAATAAAAATATCGAGTTATTAATGCCAATGATAGTCGAGATTGAGACTTGATCTTGAGTTTATTTTCCTGGGTTATCCATCGCGTAAGGTGGTCCTCGTCGGACTTAATCAGAAATTTGAAGAGATTGGCGTCAGTAATCGTTTTCTGAGGTACGCATTTTAGTCATAACTTGTTGCTTATTCTTTTTTAGACCTGCCGGAATATTTTCATAAGTTTTATTTACATATCATCTCGTTTACTTCCCATGTTGTGATGGAAGAATCAATTTCGATCAAAATAGAATAACGAGTTTTAAATGCCACAGATCGAGGGAACATAGATTGAGCCTTGATCTCGAGTTTCGATCGAAACTCGATTCTTAAACTTCGATTTTGACCATTTCGATTGAGCTCAGTACCTTCTCTACCGTCCTATGATGACGTCATCCCTCCCAATGGCTTTTCTCTAAGGCCGGTAAAATTGGAAAGCAAGCCTGCTACAATCCGCGTTCTTAAATTATCCCGTTAATAGGGTTGTTTCCTATTATTTTTTCCTGCCTAAATCGAAAGATTATTACTCCTGGAGTACGCATTTCACGCTCTTAGATTTTTGAATGACGTTATCTATTTTTCGCGATTAAACGAAAAGTGAAAATTTTCAAGCGCGCGAAAACGCGACGGCTGAGTATGAATGCTGAGAAAAGCCCGTGTGATATCATTCTAGTTCCCGCTGCCGCCATGTTAGGCCACCTTGGTGCGAGGCTATGAGCGCCGCTAGATGCAGGTGGCGCTTGGCTTAAATAAGGGTTATTAATACCTTATCAAACGAAGGAAACTTTCCGACCATAGGCAGTTTTAATAGGTGATTATTAAGAGATGTTTCCCTGAGCTCTGTGCCTCATGCATGCATTGGTAATCTCAGACGATGTAAGACTACTCGTATAGAAACTAGGTCCCTGTGACGTCACGTGGAGTGGCATCGCATGGGCGCCAATCTAGCCTTTTTCAAATGAGTTTAAAATTGGCCATTGCCATTCGTCTAAACTGTGATTTATAAAACCAAATAATTTGCATAGCATGAATACACTAATGGTGGGTAAATAATCGCATTAATTCCTTTCGTTTTCTTTGTTGAAGGAAACTACCCCATTCACAATCGACCATACCACTTCCTAATTTTCACCCTTATTACACCAGGTCCTTCTCTATTTTTTCTGTAAGCGCAACCATTGTCGTATGGGTACTGGAATCTTACGCTAAGTGCTCCTAAGGGATAATTTATTGCTAATTTTTAATATAAACCATATTTACAAGAGCATAGTCAATTGATATGCTTCTCTTTAAAATGCAAAAGCAAAAAATCCCGTGCTCTCTACCGTGCCATGGGATCTTGTATAATCTTGTTTTAAATCGACCTTGGGCTTAATGAGTGGGTTATAAGCTCTAGCTGGCACTCCTGCGAGGTGCAGTTCATTTATCTTCCGAATTTTACGACCCTAGTGCTTAATGCTCCGTCGCCCCTCCTGCAAAGCATCCCTCCCTCAGCTTCTTGCGCGGAGCAGGCGCAGCTAATCCCTTGAAGGAGCTCCTTATGGGGGCACAGAATGCTCGAGCACGCCGAGTAAAAAGCGATTGTTCGAGAGTGTACTTGGAATAAAAAATGACACTTGATTCATTTTCCTGTAGAAATGCCTCGCAGCCAGTTGAGATTTCACTGGCGTGAGTGTCGAAAGTAATACTCGTGGCATTGTATCCCACCTCTTTTGGTCCAATTAGCCAATATTATGCTTTTATTTTACTCTAATATGTGACGGTATGTGAGCACTACAAGATAATTTAAAAAAGCATTACATCAAAAATTTGGTAGTTTAAAATGAATGAATAAAGTAAAATTTATAGTATGCACATCCGGGGAATTTTGGACGACCCCAACGAAAATCCTCGAATTGCAAGGTAGGCAATGACCGCCTTACCACAATTACGCCCCCTTATCATAGGCTTGTAATTCACAAGTCTGTAGCTTAGGCTGGGGCGAGTTATATCCTGACTAATGAAAATATCTCCAAGTTAAATCAATGAGCGAGGGTAGGCATATATTGTAGGTGTGCATGCACTTCTTCAGAATCATTGCGGCATCTTAGTAGAAAATGTGAATGCATTACTTATAAATAATGTTAATTCTTAGAATTAAGCCTTTAATTGTTGTTCAAGTGGTGCTTATTCATATTGATAGTTATTTGGCAATCGCCAATGCGTATATAGCACATACATGTATTGATTCTTTGCGTACGCGTTAGAAACAAATATAGTAACCTATATTTGAGGACTTCGGTATCAGCACCGTGATTGGGGAAGCCATCTTTTCCGTTTATATTATATGTTAATTGAAATGGTAATTTTGAGATATCTGGAGACCAAGTTAAGACTTTCTTCATATTCTTCCTCGTGTGGTGGGGGTAACAACATGCGAACATGAGACCGCCACGAATTCTCGATTCAAAATAAATTATCATTTTCTAATTTCTTCAATATTATCAAAGAAATAATGCTTTCGCATTTGGTATTTGCTAAATGGAAAAGTATGAGAAAGATAAATAACCGAGGAAAGAATATTACAACGAAATGGCATTTCTCTAGTGGTTGAAAATTCTACCATGGGAACACTCAATTTTCATTCAAGAAATCTTTTTTCGTGCAGTTTAATTAAATTATTCGCTGGAAGTGTAAACTTTAGTACAGCCAGATTCTCGCACTTCATTTTCACCTCCTCTTTAACGCGATACGCACCTAATTAAAATATTCTGGCTAAAATCACATAACATATGAAGTAAAAAAAACCGCTTGGTAATAGTCATTTTTCTTGATTTGAGTTATCCCAGGTGCCTCTGTAAATTGTACTTGTTATAGTGGTACCTTAAACAGGTTAATCAATATCAGTAGAAAACTTTTGTGTATATTTGCAAATTTTCTATGGCAGTTTGGAAGACTCGCATGACGTTTAAAATGCATTAATACTAAATTGTATCTGTTTTTTTCAATTATGATGGATAAACAACTCTTAGAGGAGCATATTTTGACAATTTCATAAGAAATTGACGAAGTTAAATATCCCATTTCCGTACTTGCTCTCCGTCGAAGATTTCTATTCTGAATACCGTTTGTTTGTTTCCTCCCAAGCTTGTCGCATTATTTTTTATAAAGACTGATGCTAATGCCGTATGTGCACAATTATATGAACGAAACAGCTAATAGATAATCATAGGTTGTCGGTCTAATCTCCTTAAATCCATTAAATATATGAGGGCGTTATTCGTATATCGCCTATATATATTCGTATATTATTATTGTTTACGGTTATTTTCTTTAGCAAGCAAGCAAGGATCAGGAATTGAATGCTCATGAGTCTAAGCTCGCTACTGCGCCAATCAAAACGAATGCTTTTCGCGTCTGTTGTTGAAAAATGTTTAGCCATTCTGGACGGCAGCCGTCGAGGTTAGAAGCAAAAGTAGCTATATACTGTGAGTGGATAATTAAATTCACTTTTACATCAAAGTCGACATTTATTTCAAGATTTACGAGCCAATCGTGGTTACATTTTCATTTAAATAACGTCATTTTGCTCAGTGACAGCATCCACAATAAGTGATGACGTGGCAGTATATGGAATTTCGATTATTTCACGAGTTAGTTGTCAAATGACATATAAAATATACGTTTAACGGCAACAATGCTTTTTCCTTTGCTTACACATGGTCTGGGATTGTTTAAAAATTCGGAGTTTAAAATGCGATTCACCGAGAGTTTAGGCTGGTTTTTGCGCTTGTGAGTCGCTAAAGTAGAGCAAGAAGAGTATATTCTAAAAATGGGTCATTTCTTCAGACCAGAAATCGAAATTCATTGAGATAAATAGGTAGATGGTAGGGAAAGAAGATGGTTCAGCTATTCTATCGTAAGCTTAGAAGAAGAAAACGTGAAAATGGCCCCCTTCTCCTGAGTTGGTGACGCCATTAGCATTCTGATTTATTTTTTCGACAACCTGTCTCTGAGGTAAGGAATGGCTCGAGTGAGAGTAGACGTCTATGAACCACGCAAGTCCATGCATGACGCTGAGGAGTATCTGAGAACCAGTTACCCGCTCGGAATGAGTTCGTGACGTCGTCCTTTTACCTGAGAAACGGATCGGTATCGTTGATTTTTATAAATTATATTTTCGTAATTTTCTGTATTTGGATTTCGAGTTAATTGTGAAGTAATTGCTCATCGGTTTTTGAGATAATAATTGTAAATAACCTTCATAAGGTGACAATTACATTCGCAAATTAAAATTCGCTGTGTAATTTATATTTTGTTCTGCGAGGATTGGATGACGGATAGAAAAACCGGAATGTGCCGTCTATTTATTTTTGAAATACGGTCACGTTCTATTGGAGAATAAAACTGGTGAACGAGCCCATTTTCGTGAGAGTGATATGTGATTGGTTTATCGCATGAAGCATCTTAATCCTAGCGCGGTGTGTGGATAGCTTCGAGGCCCATGGAGTTACCAAATGGTTACGAAATTGTTTCCCGCGTGATTGGCGCAAGTTAAGGCCTAATCGGCGATGGCGGCGTCCCTTGTATATGCATGCACGGTGACGCCAATCGCCTCCGGGACCCTAAACGTTTTTATTTTCATTTTTTTTACGTTTCGCCGAGGCAATTGGCCGAGCATTTTACGACCTCATGAAGTCTTGCTTTTTACTGCCTTTCGGAAAGCTATCAAAAGCCTGAGAGTCGCTGAAGGGTATTATGGGACAAAAGAATGAGCTTTGGGGGAAAGTAATGAACTTGTTGCTCAAAAATATGAATTTGAGAATGCATTTAAAATGAGCGCGTCGTGGTGCGAGTCTTCCAATAAATGCTTTCGGGTTAATTGAGTCCCTGTCATTGAAAATGCCGGAGTTGCATGGTTGAAACTTTTCCAAGTTGATTTTATCGTTAGTTTTCTAATGAATCAACGGGTTCCTCTAGTCGAAAACTCATTTTGCGTACAGTAAGTAAACCAGCTCTTAAGTGAAAAGTATTTTTGCTGCTATTTTCTATTGGGACTTTGACTTGAGAAATAAGTTCCGCCTCATGTTTCCATGGGGTACATCTACTATCACAAACTTACAAGACTTAATGCGCTGAAAATTGAAGCCAGTGGGAAGCATTTTCTTTTAGAGTAAAGGGCCATGGTAAATTAGCTTGCGCTGTGTGCCGCGGAGTGTGGTGCTAGTAATCCAATATACATCTCTTTGATTATTAATGTATATCGATTGAAAAACCCGTAAACGGGATCTGTATGATTGAAACAATTTCTTCGTTTATTCTGTTTTTGGATTTTGAGTTCATTGTGAGATGATTCCTCATCGGTATTAGAGATAATTATTGTAAAATTCTATCTTCTTACAGTGACAATTACATTCGCAGGTGCAAAAATCGCTAAGTATTGGAATTATGTTTTTGGATGGCTATACGGGAGAACTTGTATTATCATCATCAAACGTCCACAATTGTAAGATTGGCTTGACGCAACTCTCCAACCCGTTCTCCAGAGTATCAATAAATTCATTTTTGTTGATATAACCTTTACATTATCTACCATGCGCTCATGGCGAGAATGCCCGTAGCTGTCCAACGCCTCCTGCGAACTTTATAGATTTCCAGAATCATCGATCTGTATCATTCTGCCGCGATGTAATTTATTTTTATCCCCGGCTTTTCCTTTTGTCCTGAGATTTCGTGCTTCTTCTTTTCTTTCAGTTGCCACCGTTTGAGAACT
Organism: Ischnura elegans; assembly: GCF_921293095.1. Taxonomy (NCBI): domain Eukaryota; kingdom Metazoa; phylum Arthropoda; class Insecta; order Odonata; family Coenagrionidae; genus Ischnura; species Ischnura elegans. The sequence goes on from NC_060259.1 coordinate 90,327,268, forward strand.
TCCATTCCTTCTCATCTTCACCTGAAATCATCTCCTTATTCGCCTCCTTTTTCACTCGCGCCAACTTTCACTTCTGATTACACCTTCACTTTACATTTTTTCCATAAGAAACCTGTCCTCTGTCTTGGTAGTCGATATTCATTCCGTTCAGAACTTCCCTGGCATTCGTTTCCGTTGTATTCTTTCGTCTCCATCGTGGGTTTTATACATATTTCAAGCAAATCCATATGGCAATCATGTCTCTTTGTTTATCTCCTCACAAACTTTGATCCTTGTACTCTCTTGGTCCTTCTTCGATCATACACCTCAATTACCTATACTGCACAATACCTGTCTGATCCCAATTCACCGTTAATTATTCATACATGGTCTGTGAATCCTCTGTACTTTGCTGTATTTATATTTATTTATTTACCTCTGATGGCTATTTTTAACATTTTGCAATAGATATGCCTAACGCTTGTAAGAAAGAAATATATGATGGAGAATTTGATTTTATAAATTTAATCTTCCTAACTTATCAGTCTCTTTAAATAAAATGAAAGGAAAAGCGTCGTAAAAATTGGTTCATATTGGGGCATAAAATTGCGAAAATCCAAAAAGATAGAAAATTTTGTCGATTTTTCATTGCTTATGAACCTTCAAGTAGGAAAATATTTTAAAATGTATGAATATTATATTAAAAATAGGGAATTTGTTCATGAGTTCTAATAGTAGTAATAGTAACGCCTCTGTCCATGGCATGAAGTGTATTAATAGAATGCAAGCGTAGTTATGACAAAAACTGAGTATGCGTTATAACCTAGCACCAAATGGATTGTTATAGAACCTTTTTAAAGTCGTATAGTGACATGGCTACGTAAATTTTAGTGTAGATTACGACTCAATGACCATAAAAAAGCAAAATTTAGTGCGCGGAGTTGATGTACCACCGTGGCAAAATAATTTGAACTTAATGAATATCATTTTAATTAATTCCAAGTAACATTTCGTCATTTTTTGTTTAATTTTTCAATTTAAACTGTTCTGAGGTACAATTTTGTAACTGCTATTTGATACCCGACTGTTTTATCGAAATAAATTCGTAACTGTTCTCTTTTGTTTTTATTCAGTAGTAATGTCATCAAAATGGGCCATTCTTGAAAATGTTTATTCTGATTTAATCTGAAGTAGTTTTAATTTCATCCCTCGGTTTACAAAAAATATAGGAATCGATTATCGAAAAATGGAAATAAAACCATCGATGTCTTGTTGAATCGATTACGGAGGAACTCGAGTATTTGCGGAAATGGACAATGTGTCAATAGATTTTGTTAACAAACCTAATATTCGAATTTAGCCTCCCAAAAACCATGAACAGTGGAAGGTATCATAACTGCACCAAAAATTCCAAGGCATGTAAACACTTCGAGTGGACTTCTTGGCATTTATGAAATTTCCTTTTTTGGGCTGCAAGGTATAACTCATTCCCAAGTATTTTCTTTGCCCCTTAATACATTTTTCAGACTCTGATACCATGGCTAAAAGTTTTCATTCAAAGTTCTGGAAAAACCAAAGGCAATAATGAAATGAAAATATAAAAAGCAAAAGTTATTTTTATATCTTAGACTAAAAGAAGTAACCCTTCCCCGAAAATAGATATTGGTAGTTCAAAAAGATATAATTTCTCGCCTTTAATATATATCAATGCTTTTCCCTTATTAGTTATTCCTTTGCTTTTTTAATTGAAGTTTATTATGTATCTAGGTATAGTGAAAACAGCATAAAATATTTATAAAAATTTCCATGTTTATCAAGAAATATTGGTGAAATTTGGTTGAGTATTAAATTCATTACTACTTCATCATTTTCTAACAAGATCCACAAAAACTGCTTGTTATTATCGGTTGTCAAGGAAATCTACAATCGACGATAACCGAGTAACTTTTTTGTTGCTAGAAACGATTTCTAGAAAAAAATGAAGCGGAAAAGGAAACGAATGGAAAAATAAAAGCTTGATTGATTCAGCCAAACATTAAAGAATCATTTATTTTTGCCTTAATTTTAGGTACTATTAAAGAGGCATGAAAAAATTTGTCTCTGGAAAAAAACAAGTTAAATCCCAAAGTTTCATGGCGTTCGAACGAATGGTGTATTACAGCTCAATGGACAAACAGGCATATGTACATTTGTTTTTCATATGCATAGAACACTGGATCTCTGTCGAGGCTTCAAAACTATCATTAGTTATCGGAATTTTAATGCCCATTCACCAAAATATTCCCTTATTAGCTCTAAGGCGCCTCTCCCCCTTTTGCAATGGTAGAAAAAGTTTGGTTCCTTAAAAAATTAGTTAAATTTAATGAATTACTCTCTACCTGTTTCAGTGGTCAGTACTTTGTACTCCAGTTGTGCTCTCAAAGATTGAGGGAATGATATATTTGTAAATGAACTTACTATATATAGGGGATAATAATTGTATATTATTTTCTGATGAGGAATATGTTAGCGTATTTTGAAAGTCATGGAGACGTTGCATCCACACGACTGGAAAAATATTAATCATTTCTGCTCAGATAGTACCTACCTATAAACTCAAATAGATGCTAACTTAAACTCTAAATTAATTTGAAAATTCTATCAATCGTTCAGTAATGGCTTTAATAATTTGCTTTTGAAACGAGGAATAAGCTCCTCTGCTGTACTACCCTTTGAGCCCTCTTTTCATTATCGAGACCTTTCATCAAATGCCGTCTTAGAATATGGTAACCTACTTCCTGTGGGCTCAGTTTTATTGAAGCTTGATAAAATCCTGCTGGATAATATTGTTTGGGTCAGAAAGGCTCAGAACTGCCGACCAACTTCGTATTCCAATAATACTTTTTCTGCAAAGGAAATGTCAACGGGGCTTGGATGACAAGTCATAAAGCTTCATTTGCCCATTGAGGTAAGGGTACATTTTCGTAAATTGATGAGCTATCTAGTTATTAATGGAGTAGCCCAGAGAAGATTTAATGAGGCTGAGGCTACAGCAGACAATGGCCATGATTCTGGATTTTGAGTGGGATGTCCCAAGAACACTTTGAAAAGGCGATCGTGTTTGAATGGCCTCTGGACCTCCACTGAATACGAAGAAGAGAAGCGTAGATGAAGAATTTCGTAATGAACTTTTTAACAGTTTTTGAGACACTTCTTGAATGGAGATTAAAGGCGATGAATTGAGTCATTATTGATTAATCTAAAGACTGCCATTGCTTAGCAATTTAATTGAATAAAACGGTGACTAGGTGGAAAGCGAAAATGCAGCTCATTGTTTTTGTCAATGGGGGAAATTCGGAGAAAATATTATTTAAGTTACGTTATTGAGAGGGGTTAATACCTATAGCTCCCGTATCCAGACTTTTTTCCCAGTATATACATAAAATTAAGCATTTAATCTTTTAATTGGGCTTTCAGTGCCAAGGCGAGTTGCTAATCTTAGCATGGAAACAGGGAAATTAAACGTTTGCATCTTTAGTTGTTTTTTTTCGCGCATGATTATATGCGGTGAGCTACTGTGTCTGCACTCAGATCTATACTAGTAATTTAACGGTACTTAGTGAATGACTAAAAAGTTCAGTTTTTGCTATGGTTTCTGAATTGACGTTTTTTGTGACATAATTTTGGTTGTTCTTTCTTGTCAAGCTTTATTATCGAAGACTATTCATTAAGGAGTATTGATTTGATTACCAGTCCATTTCTTAAAGTATTTGATTAATTTACACACAAGTTTATCAAAATTATGCGAAAGAAAAGGCTTTGGCATTTGTTGACCAATGAGTTCATTTGATCAGGAAAAAATCATATTCTATTTTCTACACAATGAAAGATTCATTTTACCCGTTTATCCGGTGTAATTCGTTCCTTCCGGGAAAATTGTTCCTCAACCTCATGAGCAACGACATTTAATGATTTTCATTTAATTTTTCTAGAGAATAGGATGGATATATCTTCATTGTTAATCTATATTCCCATTTAGATGTTGATTTTGGTGGCGACGGTTGAGTTTACCCACCGCGGGGCCATATAAAAATTCGCAGTATATGGTTCAATGTATTATTTTCCCCCTTCACCATCTTAATAGTCTTGCTATGTTATGGCAATTAAAATGGTATTTTGCTTGTCAAGAGCCTTTATTTTGCGTCGAAGTTGTGTTGGCGGATATGTTTTAACTTAAGATATTGCAGTGTGCAGATGGTACTTTATCAGGTGTTACGTTTTATTCGGCAATTGTATTGAAAGTAGAAGCCACCTCGATTGCCGACGCTTTATCAATATTTCTAGATTCATAATTCGAATGGTATAGATATTGAGTTCCAACGGCTGCGTAACTACTTTTGCTCCACTTGGCTATGTTAGACTTTTTTATTGCAGGCTTATCAATTTCGATCACAGATTTAGATCCTTGGGATTGGCCGTTATTTAAAATGTGCTATTTTTGTTCGAGAAATTATTATCAGAGATAACTTTCTAAGCTCCTCCACTCATGATAGATAAATTTAAAGGTAACCATACATTTTATTTCACAATTATGGCGAGGAAATGGGATTATAGAGTTCAACATACGAATTTACAAAGCCCACTAGAATTAATATGACCTTGAAAATATAATGATATGAACAGTTTTACTTATGACGAATGTCTTATATAATTTTTTTTAAATTTTGTGATGTGGGTGGAAGAGTAGGAACGAGGGAGTGCTTGATAGTGCTAGTGTGTGAGGAGAGGAAACTTCCGTAGATATTAATAGGGTGTCGAATACGGGGATGGAGAGGGTAATAAGCGGGGAGGGGACGCTGAACAATGTGTTAGGGAGAAAGAAGTCAGGCAGGCGGGGAAGAGGAGGATGAGAAAAGGAATTGTTGGTGGAATGAAATGGAGTTGGTTTAAGAGTGCATTGAAGGGGGCACTATAATATGGAAGAGGAGTTATTCGTAAAATGTATCGTTTAAACCTTCTTTATCCGGTGGAATATCTTTATTATGAAATAATTTCCGTTGGATTTAAACGTAAGATAGCTAACAACCGTTTAAAACTTGTGGACTATATTTGAGTGTATAAATCACTTAATTAGATGTTGCTTACTGGAATTTGTGGAATTGTTGTAATATCCTAAAAATACTCTTGAAGTACCGTGAAAACGTTTTTTTTGTCATTTTACACTGAAACATTTTGAACCTAAATGCAATCCTATAATGTACATATAGAAATTTAACTCGCGTAGTAATTTATTTTGAGCATGGTTATAATAATCAACTGCGATAAATTTAAAATGGATTTTATTCCAATCTTTATCAATATCTCGATATATATGCATAGCAAAAATATAAATGATGGCTATAATTAAATAGACGAGGGTGATCAGGTGGGATGGTCGTGCATGAGTGCTGGGTCACAGGTGCGTGGAGGGCGGTGCGAACGGCCGGTATGAGGCGGCGTTGGCGAAGTGAGCGGTGCTGGGCTGGTGTCCTTGCTGCTGCACGAAGCCCATTGGGCAGAGCTGCGTCCATCGCGTGGCCAAAGGCTGCTGCGGACACCGGAACGCCGCCTCCCCACCAACCACTCTGCGGGCGGAGAGAGAAGGAGAGGGTGCTTGAGGATGGCAGACACACTCATTGAAAGGAAACAAGTGAGATTTGCTGCCTCTGCGCATGAGAACAAGTTCGAAATCGAAAGTTCCTAGATCATGTGACCCTCTCCCCTGCGATATTTCCTTGTCGCGGAAGATGGCTGATCCCGCCGATGGCGTTTACGTATTTATTTATCTAAAGTGCCCCGAAAACAGCAAAATGAGGCCTTTACATCGGGGGTTTCTAGTGCACTTATCAATTGACGGTCAAGCACAGCCATACCCTTGATAGGGGCAACCAACCCAGGTGGAACTCGAACTTATCGTTGTCGCCATCGAGGTCGAGAATTACTTGCACGGTGACTTTTATGAAATAGGCATTTTGACCTCATGAACTATGAATTTCGGCAGGAAACTCCTTTGACAGTATGACGTGTTGCGATATCGTCCAAAAATGCATGTGCGTGGTAGAAAAAAAGCAGATTCTGCCGTGCTGAGTCATTGTAGTATCAAGTAGGAAAAATGTCGTTAATATCCCCTAAACAATAAAAAAATCCTTTATGAATAAATTCCGAATATTAGGGTGTCATGGTGTGGAATTCCCTCATTATGTGAGCAAAAAACAAAGGCTTATTTTCCACAATAAATGAATTTACTGCAACCCTATTTACGACATTTAGCATCTCCTTTTTCTCTGATGGTCGTGTAAAACGTCGGCACCCGCGTAATAGTAATCGTATGTAAAAACAGGGGAGATTTTGATTTCCAACGTTATATAGTTTATCAATTTGTGTTGAGCAAATATGTTAACGCTAATTGGTATGTAAAGAAATTATTATTAATACTATAGTCAATTTGAATACGTATAAATTAAAAAACGATCCAAGGAAGGAATGTTTAAAAATTAATGACGTTACTGGCAGCTTGGCACTCAAATCTGATGACGTCACATGTTTCGAGAGAGCGACAATTTTCGCGGTTTCTTTCATTTACTGCGTAATTAATGAATGAATTAGGATTGATTTCAGAGGTAGCAACACATTTCGTCATCCATATTCCCAATTTTTTATTCAAAATATTTTTGTTCAGGTTTCAAATTATCCGACGATAACTCGAGAAAATATGTGGCTACCGTTAAGTATAACGGACACAGCTGGCAATTGAAGCTAGCTTGTGAAAATCTAATTTAATAGTATCTGGTGTCACGTTGTGGAAATATTGTACATTCCTGATAAAATGCTCCAAAACACTAACAGTTATTAAAAAGCACTTAAAGCAATTTCTGAATGTTATTGGGCCAACATGCTGTTATTTAACGAATTTAACGAATTTGGAGATTTCACAATGCTTTTTCGTCATATTTTTCGGCAAATCATTGTCAAGATATTGCTAGTTGCAATCATTTGCTGCAAAAATTGTCAGTTTAATATTTATTAATGTTGATATTTAAAAGAAGTTATCGTGATAATGTAATTTCGGGTCATATTGAACCGTCCCATTGAAACAGAAAAGTGCCTCGTCTCAGCTTACCCGTATGGTTCGCCGAAGCTCTGTCCCCATGACTGCGCGAGGGCATTGCAATCTGCAGGCGGAGCAGGGTCTCGCCACGTTCCGTCCGCCGGCCCTTGTTGATGGTTGCCGTGGGCCAGGGGCAGAGAGTACCCCTCGCCTGAGTCCCCTGCAAAGTGATTGTAGGGCCTGTGTGGAACCTCGGGGGCCGTCGGGGCCAGCCCTCCGGGGCCCAGGCCCACCGATGTTGAGCCAAGGGGTACTCCATAGCTCCAGTCAGACAGGCCCTCTCCTGGAAAGAGAAACACGGTTCGAAATTGATTGCAAACAGTGAAGAATTGTTTTCGATTTTCGCCGCAATTAGATTCACTCGCAAAAACCATTTTCGGGTGTGCTATGGCGTCAAATGAACTTAAATAGGAATGATAGTTATAAATACACAATGTGTGAAAAGATTACTTCACCAAAATACATCTACAGAGTACCCCTCAAGCCGCCTCTATAGGCATGTGGCAGGGGGTGTTAGGAAAGCAGCCGTTAGTAATTAAAAAGGAAATGCCCTTGCGAAATTCCACTTAACGAATTCCCATACCTATCTGTTCGACAAAATACCTTCTTAATTTATCGTTTATGACGGACCTGGAAATATAGCGCGGGGTTCTTATATAATTTTCTCCGTTTCTCACTAAATGGTATCTATTCTCAATTGCTCAGGCAATTTAATTTAAGCGCGCAGCCTCTGAAGCGACTCCCAGCCTAATCGTTTCACATCTGTGTAACGCTTTCTGTGTATGGGTTTGCCAACCAACGCTTAGGAAATTTTCGGTTTTTTGCATATTGAATTTTATTTTTTTTCCAAATTCAACATTAAAATGATTACAGCGGTCCATCCAGATAAAAACAGGTGGGTATATCTCATTCAGTTTCGTTCCTCGCAGGAGGAGGGAAGCTTTGAGTATCCTAAGTTCACTCCACACACCAGTGTACCTAAAAATGGTTTATGCTAGTTAGAAATTATATTTAATTCCCTCAAATTTTCACCCTGAAAGTTGAATAAATTGGCGAGGGTGGAGTTCACTATTACCATTTACTTGGTCTGTTAGCTTTGAGCATTTATAATTCACAAAAAATATTGAATGAACCGCTTTATCAAGTCACAAAGTTAATATATATATATATATATATATATATATTTCGACTTTGAATGGGAGATTTTTTTGGCTTCAAAGACTCATTTCGGGTAGTGTTGGGACAGTATGCTAAGGGTAGGGATGGCAAGTGAAACGAAACGAAAATGTTTTGTTCCCGGAGGGAAACGAAAATACGAGGCCTGGGTTTAATTTCGTTCCCGCGCGAAATTAAAGTCAGCAAAGAGTTTAGTTTCGAGCCGGAACGAAACTTTACTCGCAGGAACGAAACTAAATTAAATGAAACTCCGCTGCTCATAGTTAAGTTTCGATCTCAGAAGTTGAGTGGAGGGGCAAAAGAAGGAATAATTTCGACCCATTTCATGGCAGAATATGGGGAGGTTCAAACGTCGAGTTTAAATATCGAATGGCCAGTTTGCATTCACCATTCTCCTGTGTGTAGTAAAAATATGAGTGCCCCAAAAGGGTGGTCCTTATTTATCGATTTTCGAATTTATTTCGGGGCACCCCCTCAATTTATACCAATTGGTGAAAAACATATCCTGTAAAATATCATTCTTAAATGCAAATGGATACCGGGAAGTCGTGCCGCATCGCACTCAAAGTTAAGAAATTTTGGCATTTTCGACTGTTTTTCGGATATGAATGGCGATAAGAAGGCGCTGGTATTTTTAAACTGTTGGACTATATACATTGGACATTTGGCATACTTATCCTAAAATATTTTTCAATTGTGAGGAGTGGTTCCCGAGATAAGGCCCCAAGAGTGAGCGCGTGCCACCCCAGGTTTTTTTTTGTGGCACGCGGGTTGCATACGCTCAATAATAGTTGATTATTCCCACTCATCGTAAACCAATAAAATTTTATTTACCTATATTTATCACTGTTTATTGCCACAACGGGCTAGTATTAGGGCTTACAGTGATTTATTCTCCATAGGTTTTGAAATATTGAAAACAGAGGAACACCAGTGTCCGAAGACTTACAGAACTTTGCGTCGAAGACACTTTTTAAAACCAGCTTGTATGTGTAGTGCCGGAAATGTTGGAAGCAAAGTATCCTTTTTGAGAAGCTGCCCTAATAAGGCGCATGCGCAACTGAGTCTCCCAATGTTGGTCGAAGTTGTATCCCAGCAGAATGCTTGGACATTTTCATGTTGGTTCCACTCCTTCAGCATCTGATACACGGCAACGGCGTAATATTTCCCACTGTCTGATTGTGAAATTGTAACCTCTAGTAGATGCTAAGCTTCGGGACTGGCGACTATGGCAGGGAGCCTATCCACCAGTTCTTCTTCGTTTCGTCCCAGAGGTTTAGTTTATTTTTGACCAGAAGTAGTTTTGACTCCGTTTTCGTTTGGACTCTGAGTTAAGCTCCGCGGGTTTAATTATTTTTTGTCTTTTTTCTATATTTCGCTCCCAGGAACGACACTATTGACATTTTACTGGTTTTGACTCTGGTTTAGTTTCGATTGTCATCCCTGCCTGATGGTGTGCATGTTGCACTTGTTATTCCATTCGGTTTTCATCAGTTCTGGGTCGTTGCAGTGCGATCGGAATTTTTAATGTTTGATATTTTTAATTTCAACAACTCATTAGTTAATGAAAACTCAGGGATCACAGAATCAATTTAATGAAAACCGATCGGAATAATTCCGAACTGTGTTAAGAACCTTCCCCCCGGTGAACAATTCGAGCAGGTAAAATGAATTTATTGTATTAGATTATTAGGGCAGGTTGACATTTTAGAAATGTCATCTCGTTGAGTTTGTGAAAACAAATATTAGCTGGTGTTTATGCAGAGCGTTTGAAGTATTTAAAATCAGTACAAGCTTGAGAGGGCGCGTCACTTCAGATAGATCGGTCTTAAGTAGTTTTTTAATTTAATGTGGTAGATTTAAAGCTTGTGATTTTCTCTTGAAATTTTCGCGGCACATGGAACACTCTTGTCTGAATTTATTACAAAAAGGTACTCCTGAGAAAATACGGACTTGAAAGTTTCATATGGTTCATAGAAGATCCGCAAAATGATTCCACCGTGCAATTATAATTATTGGTTGATTACAGCTTACTTGTCCATTCCTGTCTTTAACACCATATGATTTTGGGTTGTGGCCTGGAATAAAATATATAATTTTCCTGGAGATTTCCCTTGAGTCCTGTATCTTCCTCGGCTTTTAAACTTTTTTCCCTATTTAATATATTTTCATTACCTTCAACTTCTTATTTACATATCTGTTAACCTTGTGGTACCTTTCTCGATCTTCTTTATTGTCATATACGTTTAAACTCTGTCTTTTTTCTTTCTCCAATTCACGGAGTAAAGTCTCAAGTTATTTTTTATGAAGATTGATTTTGTATATAGCGGCTCTATACAAAATATATCTATTGTATATAGCTATTAAAGTGGGAACGATACTTCCTCTCATTACACTCATTTATGCGAAAATTGATAAGTGGCTTCGGAAAATCCGCGCTAAGCTTAGATTGCTTGAGTAAATGAGGGGATACATCTTTCAGAGCGGCACGGATAATATAATATTAGAACCCCAATATATTTCCCCGCTTAAGAGAAACGATACATTTGGAGAGATATTTTGCCGAAAGCATAGGCAAAGGAATAGTTTTTTTTCTTTTTTTCAACAAAGGTTTAAAAAAATGATTTTGATAATATCCTTCCTATTTGTTAATGGCTGGTGCCCTAACACCCCCCGCACCACGCCTATTTAGGCAGCTTGAATTGGGGTGTATGGAAGAATAAATGATTAATTGATGCTCTGGCAAACACATTATGGCAAAGTATAGATAAAGTTATGCTGAAAATACAATAATTATAGAATCAGCATAACATGAAAACGAAAAATTGAATACAAAGATTTAAGAAAAATAGGAGTAATCAACGCAAAGAGTCCTACATTTCAAAACAGCGGTGCTACGTTTTTAAATATTGCTACATTTTCCTCTTGAAATATTCCGGGGTAGAGAAGCTTTTATTGAGGGGGGTAATGAATTCCAAAATTAGGATGCTATAATCTGGAAGGAATTTAGGAACTGGTTGGTACGGGCTTAGGGTATGTGGAGAAGGCTTAGGTATGCCCGAGTTCTTCTCACGGAAACAGTAATCGTGCGGGTGAATAGGCTGTAGAGGTGCAAGAGGGAGGACGTATAAGAGCAGAGGAAGTTGTTCCTTCTGGAGCCAAGAGGCAGCCACTTTTAGGCAACAAAGGACTCATATAGATATAATCTCATGTAGTCATGTTTTTGAGGAATCCAGCCCTTTTACAAGCGTGCACCTTTCCGCTTACCCGTGTACTCACCGTGAGCATTGGTGGCTCCTCCATGCTCTTCGGCTGCGAGAGCTCCGTGGTGCGCGTAGCCGGACAAGTGCTGGGTGCTCGGAGACGGCAAGTGGTGCTGGGGGAGCGGCTGGGGTGGTGCGGGGGCAAGGGGCTTGGCTTGGAAGGGGCCCGTAGGGACGGAGGCTGGGGGCAGCGGGGCACCCACGGCGAAGCCCCCCGGCGTGATGGGGGTGAGCGATTCCAGGGGTCCAGGCGTGCCTCCGACCTGCTTCCTCCAGCGAGCCCGACGGTTGCTGAACCACACCTACGGCGGAGGGAAATCAAAGGACAAATGTCATCATCTCAGACCCAAAAAACAAAATTTTTTGAAAGGATAACATGCTCAGCAGTCCAGACCATCTCGCCCGATATAGTCCAAAGTTTTCCACGGAGGGAAATTTAATTGTTTCTTTCCAACTTCCCCGTAAACAACTCATAGCGGCCTTGACAACGGGGGTTCCAGTATTATCAATGGACAACCACAATGCATGCCATGGATAGGGACCACCTACCCAAGTGCGACTCGAACTCACGACCTTCGGTTTGGCAGGCTAGAACACCGCCACCGAGGCTGGCGATGACGTATTGGTAGCTTAACTGGCTACAGCACTCGACCGGAAATCGGGCGATCCGGGGTCGAATCCCGGTCAATGCGAATAATTTTTTTAATTTTCGCACAATTTTTTAATTGCGGGTGACTTCATAAAGTTATCACCGTGGCTAATCCCGGAATTCTTAAAATTCTTAAAAGGAATCAGTAGATGTGAGGGAAAGCTTTGTAAAGACGAAAATATTTCTTCCTCATTCAGACATATCTCACAATTTTAAAATAAAATTTGGGAAAGTTGTCACCCAATTTTCATGAGTTGGTAACGTAATTTGATGTTTTGGCTCATTAACTCGTTCTGAAAGATCCGATTCTTGGCAGAAAGAATCGCTCAATAGAGTGTGAATAAAAAAATAACAATTTGAGATGGATGGGCGAGGCCGAGGAGCAGTGAACCGCCTGGCAAGAGTCAGTGACGTCATGGAATCTTCAGCGAAAGGGGTAAGCCCATCGATATTTCGCTGTGAATGTCTCGGAAAGTGGGATACACGTCGTATCAGGTAAAAATTCGTATCTCTTTCAAACTGTATTGAAATCGAAAATAATAGAAAACATTGGTGAACGGTACAATTCCAAGCGCGGAAATTCATATTTATTCAGATTTATACGCCTCGAAGGCGGATCTCGCGGAGATAATCTTAATTTAAAGTTCTAGATTTATCGTAGAGACGGTGCGTGCTACGTTGTTGCAGTGTAAATCTGGCAGCTTAAGCCAGCAAAACTCCGCCTCAGTATAAACAAGAAATAAATAAAATGCCTTAAAATAAATAAGATGCCTTGGTTATTGAAGTGATGGAACACTTCTAATTATTTCAGGGGATGGGTTCGACATTCGCTCAAGGCAAAAAAATTCTCGCTCTAAAATTTTCGTCTTTCACTTGCGGGTGTCTCTGCCAAGCTAATGGATACTGCGGTTTTCTACAAATTAAATTCATGTATTCATAGTACTTCCACACAGTTTAAGGCCTACCATCCATTTATTTACGCTATCTTGGAGGTTATGAGGTTGGTAGGATATTTTATGGAGTAGGAGCATATCGGAAAAAAATAGAATAGCTCATGATACGACTCGCCAACGGTAGGAAACTCCCGTCCTGATTGAAGATCCCTTCCATTTCCCCCAATATTTTAGACCAGCCTCAAACGTATTGGAAAAAGGGCTTTAGCCTACCTGCAAAAAAGTTTTGAGCTGTATTTTATCGGGTCAATGTTACGCTGATCTTGATTTTCTCGATCGATGCATCACGATGCTGGTTCAAGGAAAATGGCTTCATTCATAAAGTTGTGTGTCTACCGCTGGAGGTGTGGATTGGTGAGATGGGCTGTTTTTGAAATACCGGTTGCCAAGTATGACTGATGTGGTATATTTCAAGTCAGCCGAGTGAAGGTGGTAAAATACACGCAAATTCCACCACAGATAACTCCAGCATCCAAAGGAAAGCTTTCTCTCCGTAAGTAAGGGGAACGGCAGACATAACAAGAAATATATTGGTAAATTTCTAAATAACACCGATTGATGTGGAAATCATAGGACCTGGATAGCATACTAGTTAGCGCAGTGGGCCAAAAAGCCAAAGGTCCATGATTCGATTCTTGGTCCAGGACAATTAATGTTAAAGTATGACTGAAGTTGGGGCCGGTGTCGCTTTTAAAATTATTATTACCTTTTTATTGGATTTACTTGCCTTCCCTTACGTGAATCGGAATAAAATTTTTATCTTGGCCTCGTATCGTATTGTATATGCTCATCAATGCTGTTTTCACATATCTATTTCCCCAATACATTTCTTTCAACATGTTTGGCATAATCTGTTTGATAATCAGTGGATTTCTATGTCAAAGGCTTTCAATAAGTTTGCTTTAAATACATTTGGGGTGTAAATTGTCTTTTTTTCGAAATTAACAAAGTTATCACATATTCTGTCTGTCGTTCACCTTAATTCGGGAAAAATGGCTTAATTTTGATCTTTTGAGTCATCTATGGTGGAATTATTTGATGCCTCAGTGTTATTTTTATCCTTAATTTTCTTCAGCACTTTGTCGAATGTGCGGAAAATGAATCCTTCGTTGAATACTATTCCTTTTTAGATTTCCTCCATTGTTCGCGTTTCTTTTGCAAAGTTGTTTACGTCGCTCATCGTGCTGGTAATTCGGGTATACACTGCTATATTAATTTCGTCTGGGTGATTATGAGAAATTGCATGTTCCCACCTACAGTTAGTTACTGTTACATTTCCTCCCCCACCGTAATATCTCAGTTCTTTTTCATGATAGGTAGTGAAAATGGCAAAGTATTTTTCTCAAACATTTGTGACGTAATTTCTATGGGGAAAGTTTCAAATGGATAACAATTGGTGTCTCGCCAAGGGATGCTCACGTACCCGTTAAAGTTTTATTTTACTGTAGTGATGTACCGTGGTGATTTAATTCCTAAACTAAATGTACAAAATTTCTTTAACTTAAATGTTTGAAGTCTTTTTGATCATTTTTAATGCCACCAATTTCAGTTCGTTATTCTTTTGTTTGCACAGTAAGTCAAATTTTGTGTTGGTTGACTAAGTAAGTCAAATTGTGGAACTGCCCCCACGTGTTCCGGTGCCGTGGGCAGGCAGTCAGCTCGTAATCGCCAGATAGAACGGTTGTACTAAAGATTTCTCCTTATTATGTTTTTGGCATAAATTATCCATTTGAAACATTACCTTTTCTATTATCTAAAACCACCTGGTCCTTCGAAACATTATCTTCATACCCATCGTGTACATTAAGCATCCTGACAGACAACAAGTAATAAAGCTGTCAGTATATATATGTACAACAGAGTAGGTGAAATTATGTTTTCAGTCATGAATTCATTCGTAATAAATGCAAAAAGTCTTATAGGATCTGAACATCATATTAATATTGAAACTTTATCTTCAGTATTTGATCCACTAATAAATCATGCATTCATTTACCCATTAAATGTAGCACCAATCTCGTCGCTTCTATTTTTCGGGTACAACAAACTTTTGTCTCTCAAATAAGTTGGACAAAGACCAAGAACGTGGATATATTATATCTGAATTTCAATGACTTATCAAATGACAAATACTGCCGAATCGGTTAAAACGTCGTACTATTCTGAATGTCCCGGCATTAAGTATGAATGTAATTGCTGTGTAACATCCTGGAAAATGGACCTCATTAATTAAATTGTTTTATAAATATAAGTGGAAAAATATTTCTGTAAAAAATCGCTTATTCTCTTTGGAAACCTTTACTTAGGGAATATTTTTGTTATAATTTCAAATATAATTGGGAAAATCCTTGAATTTTTGCCATTATAATTTTGAAGAAAATCGTCTTTAGGTCTCGGTTTTACCTTTTCTAGTGTATATAATTACATGGCATTTTCTCTGGACCTGTCTCGGTTAACCTATGAGGATTACGTCATAGTTTTGTGGGCAGGCTTTCGTTAAATTGGTGTCGCCTAGTCCTCTTTCCAGTGGTATGACTCCCCGAGGACTTCTGTCTTCTTCTGCTATTGCGAATATTTTATTCTTACCTTTTTTGTGAAGTACTATATTTGAATGTTATGATATAACTTTTGTTGGAATTCCTATGCGTTCCATAATCTTTTATGGCTTTCTGAACCGATTTAGTTTTATGAAAATTGCTTCATCGTTCTTTTAACCCTGCCTATTATTTATCACATGGGGTAAATTGCCTCCAATTCGGGAGGGAAGTAAAGGTGCTTCCATAAACGTACAGTGGTGGAAAATATTTACTTAAAGGTCAGTTTGATTTGAAGTTGGCAAGCGTGGGAACTACTCGAAAAGGCCTCTCCAAAAAACTTTACGTCGTGCGGTTCTTCATACCACTTCCACTGCTTACATTCAATGAATTCATCGCAAATTTGCAGAGAAAAAAAGACGCATATGCGTATTCTTCTCCCAATTTTTTCGATTTTGTATTCACCCACTTCTTACCTGTTTTTACCTTACACTGACGCCGAGTTATCTGTTAACGGGACCAGCATATTTGGCACTGAAGCAGCTGGAATGCATCATCTCCTCGGTGGCGAAGTTAAAAAAGGCCCGCCGATCAAATATAAGTTTCCGTTGTTTCCATGCTGCGCTCAAATCGTGGAATGGAGTTTGATGTAATTCGTATATGCTCCATAAATTTTCGAGAATCCTTTACTAAACTTCCTTTGCGGCGGGTGATAATGTGTATTTTGATGTTATCTATCTGGCGAATGGGTTTGCTAAAGTTTAAAAGGTTAAAAATTAAGTTTAAGGAATTAAAAAGTGCAGAAATGACGTCGGATTTAATATACGTATGGATCCTATTGTACGGAGTGTATTCTAAAAAGCGGCAGAGCTGCGGTGCGGAGTACGTGATTGCTCACGTTTTAAAAAACAAATTAGCTGAGAAATGGCGATAAGGAAAAAAAACCGATAGAAAATCGCCAAAGAAAAACAATTTCCAAGACTTCAAAAATAACATAAGTTCCGTGAGAATAGCATTCAGTCAATTCCTTGAATCTTCAATTTACCGGAGCAGGATATCCAGTGGATGGAAAATGTGCAGTGAAATCTTAAGCGCTTGATTATTTGCTTAATTGCTAATCCTATTTCGCTGAACCATATAAGCAGTTCAAAGAGCAGTAAAATAATCCCGCATTCTCTACGTCGTCTCCATTCACTTTTTAGTGCCCCCAGCCACAATCTGTGTTATTTTATCGGCAAATCATAGAAAGGAAGGATATATACGAATGAAAACAAACAAATCATTGCGCGAATTTAGCACCGCGCCGCGGCGTAGCCAATTCTAATGGCGTGAATATTCAACAGACGTACTTTTTTGCTATAGTTTCCATGATCACCCATTCTTGATCCCATGAAGAATTTTTTTTTCTGCCATTCTGCAAACTAAGTATAAAGAAGATACAATTTTTTTCGATAATTTTACTAAGCCAGGGCTGTTGGATTCATTGTAGGAGTATGATAGCCGAGCGGGTAGAGTGATTGTCTGCTGATTGGTGGGTCTCGGGTTCCAATCCCGGACGGATCCTTCAGAAATCTCCAAATTCTAATTCTCCAAGTCCAAGGTGGTCTAAGGAACGTAAATGAGTGTGTAGGATTCATATTTTGTACAGTTAGCTGAAATAAACTCGATATGATCATATCCTGTTGCTCAGTTCGTATTTTCGAGAGGAGAGTGAATTAGAACAGTTATGTCTGGGTAATTTAAAAAATAAACGTTCCTATATTCCACCCATGTCTTTATTACATATCACCAGTATCGACCCTTCCAGGTCATTATCAAGAGGTGAGCGAACTTCTGGTTCTGAACATTAGGTTCTGTCGCGTCTTGATAATGACCTGAATAGGTCGAAACCGGTCGTTTTTTCAATAAGTACTGTGCGGAATATAACAACGTTTATTTAAGAATCTATCTGTCACCATTTCACGAAGTGACCTCGCGGACCATTGATTTGAGTTGTGTCTGGTACCCACTATTAATGCTTTTCATGACTTCTCAGCATTTTTATCCAGCTAAAAGAGAGGGCTCGAAGTGTTGAAGGTGGATTTTTTCTGGTTTCCACGCCAACGACTTTTATCGAGGTTCGACGGCCCGCCAATCAAATTACCCAGGGGATGGGGATGCAACAGATGGGTTTCCGATAATCGAGTTATTGTGGTTATAGACTGCAATATTCAAGTGGTTGTCATCATG
Organism: Ischnura elegans; assembly: GCF_921293095.1. Classification (NCBI taxonomy): domain Eukaryota; kingdom Metazoa; phylum Arthropoda; class Insecta; order Odonata; family Coenagrionidae; genus Ischnura; species Ischnura elegans. The sequence continues at coordinate 90,345,177 of NC_060259.1, forward strand.
GATGTTACATATCTGCCGCGCGCTCCGAATCCGATCGCGATACTGGCGTTATTTCATTTTCGACGATACATTCGTGCAATATTTTGTCTTTATTTATGCATGTATCAGATTTCATTCTATCATGTACCAATAAAAACTATCACAGCAGAGTAGGAGAAGGATTTGAAGAAAACTCTGGTAAATATGAGTAATGGTTATATATCAGCTAAGAATTAGCACAAAGGAAGCTAAGGTATAAGTGTGCAACAGAAGAGAAGAAGTCAAGGTTAACATTGAAATAGGGAAACAAAAACTGGAATAGATTTTGTTTTATGGGGAAGCAGGATAACTAGCAACGGAAGATGAAAGGATGATATTATCAGTAGAATGCCCAGGTAAAGAGAGTATTCCACCAGAAGAAATATTTGCTAACAGCAGGAAATTTAAGTATAAAAATTCCAAATCTACATTTGAAGCCTGCTTCCCTACGGAAGTGTGGCATGCCTAATGACAGCAGCGGAGAAATCATTGGTGGAAGCTTTCGGAATGTGATGCTACATAAGAATAATGAATATCTATTGGATCGACCGAGTAAGTGAGTAAGAATCTCTAAGAAGAGTAAGAGAAAAGAGAAGCCTCGTGAATGCAGTAATAAGAAGACGGAACTACCTTCTCGGCCTTAACTTGAGGTAAGATGACCTGATGAAGGCAGTCGTTGAAAGACAAGTAGATGGAAAGAAAGTTAAAGCAAGATCTCAAATAAAATATATGGCTAAAGAAAAGAAAGATGAGGAAGAGAAGAAATACGCAGGTGTGAAGTTATTAGTTGACAGGAGAATTTCGTGGAGAGTTGCGAGAACTTATTTTAGGATTGTTGTCTAGTGATGGTATTGTAACCTTGTGTGCGTTTTTTTGGAAATAGTTGATGGCATCATTTTCAGGGTGAATAATAAATTCATGATGGAAAAACACCGACTATTCTTTTACTCTCAATAAACTTACAAACCGACCTGGTTTTTAGTGAATTATTGGGATATTCTTCATTTCTTTTATGGCTTAGGAAATGGCACTGACCATTATGAGTTGCGGAAACCCAGGTCGGTCATTGTTTGAAGTACGTGTGAAGTTTCAAAATGATTATTTAATCGTAACCTTAAATTAATTCTCTTTGTTAAAGTTCAATACATTTTTCTCAAATAAACATTACAGTAGCATTGTTGGATTCCATCGATACCCTTGTGAAGGTGCATTATTTGATTGTAGGCAATTACTTTTAATACAGCCAGTTTTCTTGTTTGGGGCAAAAGTATGGATCCTAACTTACAGATCCAGAATAAATTAATTACATTTGGAGATAAAATATTGAGAATGATATATGGACCAAGAATTGGAGAAATGGTATGGAGAACACTGAAAAACAGAGAGCTCAGGACAGTACAGAAGACCAGATGTTGTGGCTGTGATAAGAAGTAGGAGAATCGGGTGGCTTGATGATGTAAGAAGAAGGGAGAAGGATGCAATTGTGTGAATAGTGTGGAGAGGTCAACCAGAAAGAAGGCGCCAACGAGTAAGAGCAAGAATAAGATGGAATAAGCAAGTGGTTGAAGACACGAGAAGAGTTGAGGGAGAGGTTGACATGTCGGAGAACAGAGGAGTCTGGAGACAACTGGTTGGCGAGGCCAAAAATCGACTTGGATATAAGTGGCCAAAGGGATGAGTGACGATTTCTTTCGAAGGGTACCTACTTCTTTGAAAGGGTCGTCGCTAGTGAGAGCTTAATCCGCCCCCTCGCATGAGCTAGAGTCGTCCGCGGCGAAAGGTAAAAACCCTCAACTGACGCAGAGTATGGAAAACGGTTTTATTTTATGGAAAACTTCCAACAAAATGCCAGTTGCGGATGCTTATATATATCATAATTTTCAGGCAATAGTAATGATGAAACATAATTTTAATATTTTTCATACTGTTCATTTCTTAGGTGGTCGACTTCTTTATTTCTCAACTTTTATTAACCATTAAAATACATCTTAGAAAATTATTAGTTCAGCAATGGGGTGCTTCACGCACGAGGGACGTCCCTTAAGTGTCACCACCAGATCTCGTTCAAATTTCGCTAGGTGATAGGGAATAGATACCCAAAAAGCGTGGCTTTTGTTTCAGCCTATGTTTAATGCTTCTCGTGATCTGTGATACGGAAAGTACGAGGAAAACACCTAAATTAATGCAGCCCTCCGTATCACCACAACAAACCGTCGCTGCCCTTTATCCTAGCAACGAAGTAAAAGGGACAATAGGATGGTTTCCTATTATTTTTTTACTGCCTAAATCTAAAGGTTATTACTCCTGGAGTACGCATTTCACGCTTTCAGATTTTTAAATGACGATATCTATTTTTCGCGATTAATTGAAAAGTGAAAAATTTCAAGCGCGCGAAAACGCGACGGCTAAGTATGAATGCTGGGAAGAGCCCGTGTGACGTCATTCTGGTTCCTGCATTCGCCGTGTGAGGTGACCTTGGAGCGAGGGTATGTGCTTCGCGGCGATTCAGGCTGCTGGCAGGTAGCGCTTGGCTTAAATAAGGATTATTAATACCTTATCAAACGAAGGCAACTTTCCGACCATAGGCAGTTTTAATGAGTGATTATTAAGAGATGTTTCCCTGAGCTCTGTGCCTCATGCATGCATTGGTAATCTCAGACGATGTAAAACTCCTATCAACTCGTATAGAAACTAGGTCCCTGTGACGTCACGTGGAGTGGCATCGCATGGGCGCCAATCTGGCCTTTTTCGAATGAGGATAAAAATTGGCCATTGCCATTCGTCTAAACTGAGATTTCTAAAACCAAATAATTTGTATATTATGAATACACTAATGGTGGGTAACGAATCGCAATCAATGCCTTTCGTTTTCTTTGATGAGGGGAGCTACCCTATTGGACTAATGCGGGTTAGTTGGGCGTTTTCCTCGTCCTTTCCGTCGCAAATATCTCGAAGAGTATTAAGGATCAGCGACTGAAACAAAGAGTGCACCTCATGGGATCCATTTCCTATCACCTTGACGAATTTGAAGGGGATCTGGTGGTGAGACTTGAGGGACTTTCCTTGTCAGACCTAAAATCAATGGCGAGAGTCTCATCAAGTGTAAGCGACAATTTTAAGCTTTGTACAAATGATGCGTGCCGTTAAGAGGCGAAATGCCGGCCGAGGAGAAAATAGTGTTGTGAAATTGGCGTTGAGTAATTGCATTAGAAGAATAGAGAAAAACGTAAATGTTCGATAAAATATAATAAATATTGATTTATTTAAATAAAGAGATTCAAAAAATTATATAAGAACAACTGAAATACTTACATGTATTTAATTTCATCGCATTGCCAACTTTAATAGGAAATTGACCAGGAAACTCAGTATTTTTTGCCGAAAAAAAAAATGAGAAGACTGTATGTCATTGCGGATCATGAGGAATAAACTAATGTTTTCCTTCATTTTCCCTGAAAGGGTTTCGTAAAATTTGCTCAACCGAATTTGTATCATATACCAGGGGAAAATTTATGATTACCTTCCAAGTCTTGAATATCATAGTTCCATTGTGCTGATTGACTCAGTCTGAATACTTATTTTTGTGAATAAAGGTACCTACTGAACATCAAGTACTGTTACTCAATAATCGACTTATTGGATTACTTAGCCCGAATATCACTACTTGGTTGCTAAGAATAAGAAACAAGTCCCCTTCCAAATAATTGAGAGGGATATGGAGGCCGATGAAGTGTCCTACCAATTACATTTTTATATTTTAAGGACTTCAGAATGTCCTTAAGTAAGTAATAAAGGAATTATACCACATCCAATTGCTATATAACCAATGAAAAATATCGATTTTTCAGTGTTGTCGCAATGATTTCCAAACCAGAGTTGCATGCCCCTCTACTGCTCGCCCTTTTCATTTCGTTATAAACACATCTGGTATTCCGTTTTTACCTCAATTTATGTCCAAGGAATTGCGGTCCTAAGGACCGCACTGATAATGAACGGAAACCGTAAATATATCATCATTAATTACTGCGAAATAGGCTACGCTGTTGTGATTTCTTCTCTATAGGATTTTTGTAGTATTTAAAGCTTTAGTGCACGGCGGCAGTGGTTATTATCATCCAATTAAGAAAATCATTTTGGATCTTAGACCGGGAAACAAGTAAAAAACTTTCCCACAAAGGGCAAAGTTGTTCCCGATAAAGTAATATTTAGTCTAAGTAAGGCATTGCTATGAATTGCAGATTGATTGGACAAAGGAGAATTTTCAAATAAGGGTTAAAATTGAAAAATATATGGCATCAATCATTAAATAATAAAATATGTTCCTTAATTCTGTTACGTATTTAGGTTTTTTGGGACACCGTAAGGGTTACGCGACTGGAATTGAGATGCAATAGTAGATGCGTGAGCCGTATCTCAAGTTCCTGTGATGGATCATCTCATTGCAGTTTATATTAATAACTGTTATTTTTTTAATAATTTTGAAACTTGATATCATTTTTAACAAATAAGTCGATCTTTACTATTTTTAATAGAAAAAAGTTTTGTCTCCCTCTATTATTATAAAGCCATTACTCAAAGCCAACAATAAAACTCTGCTATAACCTTTCCAGATACTGTATTTTTGACATTTTGGAAGTCTTCAGAGGCACTAAAAACTTCATAAGCGACAGCTCACACAGCAAAAAAGTCATTGCTTTAAATTCACTCGCGAAAAAACCTCCTTCTTGTAGGCGGCACCATTTTGGGTGCTACCGGTCGCCGGAGAGGAAATTATGCGTCATCATCGCTTCCAGCAGTTTTTACTTACATGGAAACGATAACCAGGACTTTTTTGGGATAAAAATGTGATTATTTGAAAAAATTAATTAACATACTGCCCCTCCCACTTTACCTCTCCTCTCTCGCTCCCGCATGGGTCCCGCAGGCAAAATCGCTTTGATGTGTCCAAGGAACAAATGTACCAAATAAATGCTTGCTTAATAATATGCAACGTTTTTGGCTGTTCTTCTAGGTCCAATTCCATATCTTCTTTTGCTTTTAATGAGTGTAACAATTGGATTTTAATGATTTGAGTAATGAAAAGTTCAATAACTATTACTGTAAAATTTATGAATGAACTACTATTTTGGAAATAAGAATTGTAGCAGATTACATGGAATAAAAAATGTATCTGATGATTTGTAATGTTGCTTTTATTGTAATTGGTATTACACCAATTAAGATAGATTAACACCTTCACTAATTATTTTCTATCTTAAATGAAATATATTGGTGGATATATTCCTGGGTCGCGTCTTTTTATTTTTTCAATATCGGTGAGGCATAGGAGAGCCGCTGAGCTTGTTACCGGTGTACCGTGGAAGCATTTAATTTTTTATTTCTGTGTCGAGTAGTATAGTCATGTAGTATAGTGTGCCTTTGGAGAGCTACAAAATTAGGATGTTTACAACATGATAGTATCCAATTCTACTTCATTAACCTTAATTAATCCAATTCCCTACCAAAATTTATTTTACCACTACAAGGTTTTATCAACAACAGAGGTATAAAACAATGAGAAAAATAGAATGGGCAGTCAAAATAAGTTATTACATCGTGAAAAATCGATTAAAAATTTAAATATGTTATCAACTTCATTGAATTATTTAACTGTCATAAAAAGCACATCGGTAACGTATCTCAATTTTATATCTTTAAAATTACACATGCTAAGCTTAAATTTAATCAAAGTTTGTAATCCAAAAGGAAATCATCTGGTCTAATATGGCTGGATTGACCCATGTGTTATTTTTATATATGGTATAATGTTCGATACTTCATATACACCGAGGTTAAAATAATATGTAGGCATGGTGCCATGCCACTTTTTGTGTTAACAGCAAATGAATGCTGTAATTAAAGTCCAAACACGTTTGTTCCATGAATATGTGGCTGTGGTCGGCTCATAACAGCTTTAATAAGTTTCAACCCAAAAAACTATAATTATTCACCTTCTTGGTAGCTTTTTAATTTTCAACCACCTTAGATGTCAAATATGACCGCGATGATTTTAATTTGGCTCTTTAAAAGTATTTGCCTTGGATCGCGCAGTTGCAAACGCACCTCTACAAGTGAGCCGAAGCTTCGCAACATTTTGTGGCGCATGCTGGGTTCAAAATCTCTAAAACTAAGTGAACTAAAAAGCAAATCATCATAGATATAGAGTATGCCATTTTTTACCGTATTAAATTATTCCAATAGCGTCTGCAAGTATTGGTTATGAAACGTTTTCCAAGAAAATGAAAACCGCCATTCCATGGAAAGAGTTGTCATGTATCCATGCCCGTAACTAGCAAACGGAGAGTTTCTTGAAAATGCGTTGCTATCATCTAACCATTCAGAGTTTCACGCACCTACACCGGGAAACATTGATGCATATTTTTTCTATTATTTTTCGATTTCAGCCCACTGGGCGAAGGGAAGATTTCACTCCTGAGCTACGACACCCTGCGATGGGCTTGGCAATTTATACACCAACCGACTCCCTCATAAGGAGCTGCAAGCTGAGCGCGTGCTGCGAGTATTAATCAAAACGGGAGCGCTTTCGAGTCGAGTGTATTTATTTGTTGGTTTATTCATGGCAAAGGAGAGAAATAGCCTCATCGCGGACGAGGCCTGGCTCCAATTCGACCCGGTGGACGAGGAAGCCGAATTGGCATGCCAGCCTCTTCGAGGTGGAAAAAATATATGAGGATGGCACGGGGAAGTGTTTATATTCGCTCTCTCGGGATCGCTGCAGCATCTGCTTGCCGTCGGATGACATTCTATCTGGCATTTGCAATGCTAAACTAGACGTCCCAGCTAATGCTCATCCCGAGCCAGTCTGAAACATCAAGCTGGGATGTTGAGTAAAAAATGGTCCCCTGTCCGGGGTAGCTTCCTTGATCGATCCAGCGTGGTTACATCAGCCTTGATATATGAACGCAGCACGATAAACTCGTTGATCATCCCTCAGATCGCATTCTTTGTGTACCGATCGTATGCAAAATCGTAGATGTGACAAATGGTTCCGGAATTTAAGCTATATCTGTAATATTTATTGGTAATTAACATCGAAATGTTATACCAAGCAATTCGTGGACGTAATGGATGTGAGTGAAAATTAAAACCATTTATACCCGAATATTTCATAATCGACTCGGATGTGGCTGCGTTTCATGAATTAGTCATGCTCATTTGAATGAACGAGTGGCTCGCTGTGTTCCATTCGTGGCCGTTTAACGCCTTGCGCGTCTTTCAAGTTCCAACCCAACTTCGAAGGCTACATTATATCCGGGCCTTGCGGACCAAAGTTGAAGTGATTGCGACGGTGTGATGATTCCTCTTTTCAGTGGGGGTGATTGCTCATGAAGTTCAAAGAGGAACCAGAAGTGTTGGGGACCAGTTTTGCCTTTCCTATGCAATTGCGGTGAAGTTACGTACAGACGGGTGCAGTGCACACTAAATTTAGGGAGAATTTCAATCTAACGGGCAAATGGTGCCGTATTGTGGTAAAGTTGACGTCACAGTTTCATGAACAAACAATGTTTTGGTATCTTGGTTGTAAAATCTTATGTATTAACACCTACTAGTTATTTTGTAATTTATTTCTGATGATGAAAGTAAAATGTCGGGTTCTTCGGACATGCTCCTTGAATAAAGTTTGCTGCAGTCTATGAGGTCTTCTTGCGTTGGTCTTCAGGTCTGCAGCAGGATGGTTTTTGAAACCTCTGTTAGCTTGAGTCAAGAAGAGTGGTTGGAGAAATCGGAATCCCACTCTCATCGTACTTATCGCGTGGAAACCTTTGCAAGAATGTTAATTTTTCACCAATTTTCATATTCTATCTAAATTTTAATTTTAAAAATCATTTTAACCCATTACCGTCCGAGTAAAGAAATACTTGAAAATATATAATTTTTTCTCTTCAATTTACCTAATAACATGCTAAATAAGGTAAGTTGAAAATATGGGCCTTCAAAAAAATTTGCTTATGGTAAAAAAAAAATGTTGCGTTTTCGCAACGTTGCAACGTTGCGTTGGCAGAATCCGGTATCTATAGGCAGTTATGCAACCCGCAATACATTACATTGCCGTCTCATAGGAATATGCTGTTTTTACTGTCGGATATAATCCTATACCTTTTTATGCCACGTGCATGACAAAAATTGTCATATTGGATAAATAAAATCCTTAGATATTATCTTTCCAGGGAGATGTTTTTGTCATTTGACCTAAATCCACTATAAAATAGACATGCTTTACGGTTTGAAATAAATAGTCAAAGCGAAAATTTTCTCTGAAGAGCATGCATTTCACATTTTTTCATTGACTTTAATTTTATCATTGCAGATTAAATTACAACAATTAATGGCTAATTATGAAATACTCAAGCATTTTGGGTGCAATGGAACATAAAATTTCGAACATTCATACATGGTTTGGCTTTTACACTGTTTCGGCAACTACTGGATTTTTTGGCCAAATTCGTCCTTTCATGCTTCACGAGTCCGCGATGAATTACATGGCCTAACTTTTTCGATATTTATGGACGCGAATTGTATAGGAGTACGTCATCTACTGACTGATTCACTTCACTTTTTAGATGCGTCCCTGCTAGATACGATTTGAAGTCTACCAGTGAAATTTACTTCCGTTGCATAACCTGTACAATCTCCTGGCGTTAGTGCAAACACTGTTGATAAGCAAGGACCTTTTTTCCCCTAAATTCTAATGCGGTAATTTGCATTTGCATTATCAAGTAGGCCCACACCTCCCATGTATTTATCATACTCCCCAATAACACGAATAGTATTTTATTTTATTAAAATAGAATAGTATGTGAAATAGTATTTTCTTTTTCCTGCTGAAACTTTTCCCTATGCCCAATGGAAGCGAACAACTTGTATTTCTGTCTACAGGGACAATCTAGTTATCATTCCATCGAACAATACTAAGACCTTCGGCTTTATCAAATGTTTGTTTTCATGTTCCTCTCGGTTTCATGTCGATGGTTTTATTATATTCTATTAGGCACTCCTCCGTTATATTTACACGGATGGCTCCAGTGACAAATAATCCTTTTTCTTTCAAAACAATAAATAGTCTTCAAGATGAAAAGAAGTTATCGAAAAACATACGATGATTCGAGGGATCAGGGATAACCTTGAGAAATTCCAGAATAACACTTGATTCCAAGCCTAAATTTCGATGGAAGTAATTTTCTATCACCTGGTTGAACCCTAAAACCGTCCGAATAACATAAGCATCAAAGTTGAAAGAAAAATCTGAAAAGCTTGTTTTAAAAGAACATTTATGCACTGCAGTGACCAAAGTAAGGTACCACTTGCTCATTATTTCAAAATTTATGCGCAAATATTCCGTATTGTAATAATTTTTATTTCAAGTCGTCAAATTGAGGTCATAATTTACAAATCTGTCATCTGTCATGTAATGGACGCACTGCTGATAAAAGAGCGATGTTTGGGTCGCTGATGTATGGCACCTTGGAGCATTGATTTGGGCGGTGTCCTCAAGGGGAAAAAAATAATGCGATCCGAAATCAATAGTGATGTTCATGTTGTGAAGGCTACGGGTTTTGGCCCACTTGCCTCACGGTGCACGTGAGCAGGAATTCCTGTGAGATGATGCTGGGAAATGCGGGACAACTATTCTTAACTAGGCTGTTGCGTACGGGGCAATGGAACTACAGTGGAAATGAGATCCCAGGGGGGGTTCGCGGGGTTACACTTCGGGGGCGGGGTCGGTAGGCTCTCGCTTTTTACCTCTCCACCTCGGAAGGGGGAGGACAAGGAAGGAGAAAGGAAGGAAGCGCCGCCGCGATGAAAGCCCGACGACGCCTCCTGAGATAGGATAGGATTGGAAGGGCAAGGAAGAGGAATCCCGTACTGTCACATAATTTAATGTTTCTACAAAAGGAAAAAATTTCTTATAAGGAAGGAAATTTCTACGATTTTACAGTACGACATTATTTGCTTTAAACTGGAGCAAAAACCAAATCAGGATATTCCGCGGCCGGGCCGGGCGGCTGCGTTGACTTTTTATACATATACCATCTTTAAAAGAAAGGTAGCAAGACTTTTATTTTGCATCATATAGTCAAAGCTCTGGTCTTTCTTTCCGTATGAATTTTACGATCGAGTCTCGTCGCCCTCATGAAGTTTTTTTCCACTTTATGTCAAAAATAGTCAAAAAACAATCCACTTTTGAATGTTTAATTATTATATGAAAATTAATAAAAATAAATAACTTATCCCGTATAATTCTGCGGAAAGGTTAACTTTTTCAGAAAATATGATTTGAAATTCATGAAACCATATTAACAGCTCATGAGTGAAATTAAATACTCGACTTTTGCAGAAATTCAGAGTTGAAATTTTTTATAATTTTTTCTCGTCTTGAACGGTTTCTAATGATTTAATGGGTGAACCAAATATTTACTATGGTAGCCTTTCTCCTCCGTACAAATTTCTTAAAATTTTGTATGAAAAGTGCATTTTCTGGTATCTTTGAAGTAGGTGACTTCATTGGTGCTGAAATTCAACCTTCTGTCTTAAAGTTGATTTGGTAAGATAGAAAGAATGATCCTTCCTACTTTAAAATCTTAAAATATGCTTTGAATGCAATATTTCTGAATGAAGTGCAGCTAATATCATTTGGAATTGTCACTTTAATTTCCTTTGTATATTTTCTTGAGCCAAGTTTTTTACTTTAACGGCCATATAGTATTTTGAACTTTGTAGTTGTTGCGATCTCGTTTAATGATACCATTTGTAATGAAAGCATGGTAATTATTTTGCAAATTGCTCGCATATCCAGCAGAATCCCTATCACTATAAAATTACAGCATATCTCTGATGAATGTTACATTCATAATTGGCCTTAATTTCCGTCCAAACTAACAAGACTTATTTTTTTTCACTTGCAGGTTTTCCTGATTACTTATTTCGTCGCATTGTACCAGCATAATTCCATTCGTCCTTGCTGAAGTCAGCGCACCTGTTGCGGGGGTCTCCTCCGTAGACGACTCGTATGGGTTTCGAGAAATAACAAAACTATTTCAACTTGCTCAAATTGACTTCATCCAGTGTGAGAAGTGTGTATTGTTCTATGACATCAATGGAGTTTATATATTACTGAATTAGAGTGCATAACTATGTAAACGGAATTACTGGGTGGCTTAGATAAGTGTTTGCTTTCGTGCATTTAAATTGCTCGGCAAAGTAGACGCTATCAGCAGTTTTCCATTGAAAATTTCTCTCATCGTAAAAGAAGAACCTACTGACGCGTCTTGACGACCTAAAGCCTATACGTTAGTGTTATAAAAGGAGGGAAAACGTAGCGTGTCTTCACTTGTGCCTGTTATAATACCGACTTAATCCGTAGATTTGCGCGTACCATATGGGTTATTTAATGTGCTACCTTAAAATTCATCAATTTTACTTAAAAGTATATCCTTTGTGGTACTTGGGTGTGCAGTTATGTCATATTATTTTGCAGTGTTCTTTTGCAATAAGTGATGTGTTTAGTGCTAAATATGTGAATAGTGTGTGTGATAGTGGAACTGAGGTGATACGAGGAAGGCCTGAACATGAAGAGGACGGTGTATATTTCATGCGGAGGTACAGAATAAGGTAGGATATTTTCTGTTAAATCATTTTGCCAAATTTTCTTTCGTCGAAGCTTGATGAACTTTTTTCGTGTTTTTTTTTATTACGAAAAGTTGTTACTTGACTTGTTTAATGCAATACATCCATATTCTATCAATTTCCTCATAAGGAGATACCTTTTATACATTTCCGTTTTATGTCAAACATCTATCGGCGTGTTCAGTTTTAATTTTTAGTTGAAAATATATCCTTCAAATTGTTAAAATATTTTTTGGCTACGCACGCATACTGCCGCAATAATAATGGAAAATATACACAAAAAAGTAAGAAATAAATTAACCCCGGGACTTGAGGTTTTTTGCCATCTGAGAATACCTGGTGGTCTCCATTTTAGAGGGAGTTGGAAATAATTACTACAGTATTCCACCGATTACCACAGGCTTCCATTAAATACTTAAGTAGCATTCTACGAGCCTCCCCCTCCCTCAAGCACTTCCCTCTTCAATTCACATTAAGGCCTTCTCCCTTTCATTCCATCTAAAAGATCTATTCTTTTCATTCCTCTCCCTCGCTACCTAACATTCTACCCTCTAACACTGTTTTCAACATCCCCTGCCCGCTGAGTACCCTCACGCTCCATACCTTCTGTCTCCTTCGTATCTCATTTGAAAGTTGCCTCTCCTCACCCACCATGTCCAGCACTTCGTCGTTCCTCCTCCTCTCCGTTCACTTCACATTTTCCACTCTTCTCCGCACCCACATCTCGAATGCCTCGAGTCTTCCCTCGTCCTCCATCCAAAGTGCCCACGTTTCCGCACCGCAAAGAGCTACACTCCAGATCAAACCCTTCGATAGCTTTTTCTTTTAACTCTTACATAAAGATGCTCTCATAAACTCCTTCCTGTTCATGAACGACTCCTTTGCTAACGCAATTCTCTTCCTGATGTCCTTACCGTCCTATCCGTTTCCCTCTAATGTGCCGCCCAAATAGTGTTCCTGCTCCTACAAATAGTTTTTGATCACCTACTTTTATCTTGAGTCTCACATTCCTATCTCGCGATGCTGTGCAAAACCGTATTGCCTTGGTCTTCTTGTGATTGATCCTAGTCCTATACTCCTAGAATCGCTTGTCTAATAAACCCATTAGAGCCTGCAGTTCCCTCGCTGATTGGCTGATAAACGTATGATCAACCGTGAACCTAACTGTTTCAAACATCATTCCTCCCACTTTTACTCCAGTTTCCAACTCATCCCACGCTTCTCTTACCATCTCCTCAGCGTATAAATTAAAAGGCAGCGGCGATGGGACAGCCTTGCAGTACTCATCGGCCAATACTTGCCCACCCAGATTCTCCGTCCGCTACCCTCGAATTATGGTGGAAAAATATGAAATAATAAAGGCAGTAGTTAATACAGTATAAAATATAGTGGCAGTAGGATATGCAGCTGAGCTTGGTCACAATTACTGTAGTCTAATTGAATTTTTATTATTAGTATGCTTGAAAAATTAATGCTAAGTGTACTTTTCAGTTAGGGAATCTTCCACCGGTGGACTGCGTCTTTCGCCGGGGACGTCACAGGAGACGCAGCTGCAGCAAATGTAGGGAAACGACCATTCCTGGAGAGGTTTCCTCAGAATTTGCATCGTATCCACATTTCTGTAAATATGATTGGTAGAGATAGGTAGTAAGACAATTTTGCTACCCTTTTAGTCTTGCAGGAATTTTGGTGGGTTTTAATTTTTTTTTAGGTTGGAGGTATTTTGCGTATATTCAGCCCCATAATTTCTAAAAAAAATCCGCGATATTCAGCCGTTGGAAATCCTGGACCACGAATAAAGAAACTGTATTTCCAAGAGGCCGCCGATGGTGTTCCTAGAACATTCAGCGCTATCTAATACGAAGTAGCTACCCTGTTGATCGTCAGCACCATTAGGGATTTATTCAATCTGGGAATACTGTTTGGCGTACGCCTTGGCCCAGTTGATAATACGGTCTCTATGTTCGCGCTGAATATTTATTAACCTTATTACTACGATGGAATGTAACGCTATATCTATGCGACTAAATGGTACTAATACGGAGAGCAGCGATTCAAGTAGAAGTTTGATCGCTTTATAATTCGCCTGCTTTGGTTTCTACAATTTCCCATTTCACCTAATACACCAATAAAATTTTCTGGAGTAATTTTTACGCCGTCGTGGGCGTACTAGGGTGGTAGGACCTTCACAAATGCTGTGGGCTGGTCATTGTGAATGAGCTCATCATCCACAGTAGCCAGTCTTCCTTGCGCTTGAAGTATTTAGTGATGAATTAACTGCACTGATTTAATGATAAATGCTCTGCATATGTTTTTTGCAGGAAAATTTAGAGAAAAATTACCCGGAGTTAATGCCATGGGACATTAACATCCGCGGTAGATGATTTCAATGAAGCCCAAAACATAACTTTAGACATAAGGATAGTTACGTAGACTTAGATGTAGTTTAAAAATTTTAGTTCGTAGGTATTTAGCATTAATCCGCGGCCATTCAGGTGAGCTGCAGTATGTCTGAGATTACTTTCAGGTATCAAAAATTTCCTTCCCCCGGCTGTACCCAGAAGTTTTTCATCATCTTCAACCCATATAGTTTCGGGCTTCGGTTAATTTGGAACCAAAGAAATAAAATAAGACAATCAGAGAGAGTAACTGGCTGGAAAAACACCTCTTTTTAAAATAACGCCTCTTTTTCGGCTTGTGTGCGAGGAAGAGACTGATGAAATTATGTGAGTGGAGCATTACCCTCCAAACAAGAGGGAGCGTGACTCCTTCAAACATTAGTGCTACATGAGAATATCAAGAGTAGTTGGACAAAATAACGCATGGAGAGGCTTATCATAGGATAAAGGCAAGAGATGGCTGTGGAGATATATAAATAATGAAAGGATAGAGCTTACGGGCCACATTCCGACGGCATGACTCTAATGGAAATCTATAAATACGAATGGCTCAATATTTGAGTTGAAGAAAAGGAATCTCTAAATGCAATAAAGAATTGAAAAGAGGACCAGAGGGAATATTCGAGCGGAAGACTTGCGCAGGCCAATCCAATGATAGGACACGTGAGAAAAAGTTGAATATGTGCCTAGAGAACTGTAGCCATGCATGAGTCTATTCCGACGGAAGCCGACTGTCGGACCAGGAGACTTGTGTGCGCTACCGTGGGAGTCTTCCAGTGATTTCAACGCCTTTCGAGATTCAGCCGCATTCCAGGAGAGTGTGTGCAGAATCCTGGAAACGGAGACAAGGTCTCCATAGGTGAGTGACTCCTATTTTAGATGTCTGTAGATTTAGGACTGCATCAAGTTAATTTAGCATGCATGATGGTAATGTTCATTTAGAAAAGCAGGGAGATTTTGGTTTTTGTAACATTTGATGGAAAGGCAACCCTTGTCATATTCCTCTGGAAGGTCGTCATCCTGTCGCGCCTTTCCATTTTTTAGTTGGGATAATAATTTAAGGATTTTTATAATGGACCCGTTTTTCATTTTTTGGAGCGCAAAGATAAAACACCTTTTCATTTTTGCCATCGTTGACGGAATCAGTGTCGAATCATTGCTGGCTATTTTAGCGCTGTAAAATGGAAACATGCCCCACTATTGACTGAAGAAACCTTTTACTGAATATAAAACATAAGTTCGGTCATTTTCAAACCTCTTTGGATGGTCTTCGTCAGATGTATTATTGTAATTAAATAAATGAAATTCCCTAATTAATGATGAAGCAAGTGGGTGGATATACTACGTGAAAAATGTACGATTGGTCGGAAATTTTATTATATTCAGTGCATAAGATTCATCGAGGTGAAATATTACCGTTTTTAGTCGATTTGAGAAAAGTACCTTCATTTATGGCGAAGTAAATAGCTCATCTTCGTGGTGATTTCTTGAAGAATTTTAATAATTCGTTTTTCCAATTATTCTCGTCATCTCATCATGTGAGAATTTTCTGAATTGAACTTTTTCATGTATTTAAGATAGTGAATCATCTCTATTCCCCCCACATACTTACATTTACTTACTACCTAAAATGTAAAATTCACAAAACAAAACACACCTACGAACATCGGCATGCGTTTACGATAGATGTCAACGAAGGCATCCATTTAAAAAAGTGCAATATCTCGTTACCCAAATCTTAAAATCAGACCATACGGAAGATGAATTGATTATTGACGTTACACAACTATATCAAACTCATATTAGTCTTTTTGTGCAACCACGATGGGAAACTCTAGCAATTTTTAGGAACTTCATATTTAAGTGAAATAAAATTCACTCAACATCTTCCCCAGTGATTTTAGTATCACCGACTCAGGCTTAAATTTATCCCAATAGTTTTTCGATGCTAAAATTCTTTGGAGTATACTAATATAAACTAACTTCATCTATGTTCTACGATGTTTTTTGTCAATTCCTAACGAAATTAAGTATACGCATAACTCCTACTCGACCGGTCTTTGTGACGTAGTTCAAGTTTAAAACGCTATCATGTGAAAGTTTTACGTTAAATGAAGTTGACCCTTGCCAACATTTTCCTGATGAAAAGATGGAGTGTAACATAAGTGAACGACGCAGATTATAGGGCACACTCCTGATACGTAGAAGAAGCCGTTAAGTAATAGGAAAATATGTGCGGAAACACTTCGTCTCAAACCTAATACTTAGTGTCAAACCTCCAACAACTCTTGTCTCCAATGCAGCCACCTAGATCTCTAATCAGGTTTAGCATACACAGTTACCATCATTTTGTCGTGTATGTTGTACTAGTTCCGTAAGAAAATTTTCAATCAGCTGGGCTAGAAAACATGTACTTCATGCACAATGTAATAGTTCCTCATTTAAGCGTTTATTTCTCTTGGCTTCATAATGACAGAGTTGGTGACAGAAGAATAGGTAGAGGATAGTGTAACAATTTCTTAACCTGCACGCTCTATGGAACCAAATTAGCTGGACTTTTGTTTGTGCAGGCATTTGAAAGCTTTTGTGTATCGAACTTCAGTACAAGATGTGTAAGAGTCGCTGTGCCCGCATTATTGAAGGCTGCGAAACGAGACGCAATACACCCAATGGGATGGATGAACGCCTTCTGATTAGATTCACTGCAGCGACGGGTTGTATATGTATTAATGCTCATAGGTGAACATCTGCGTGGTAGAGCTGCAAGCGGTGAGCTCGTGCGTTCTGTTGTTCTATGCAGGGGCTGTCTGGCCAGGTCCGCTGGTCGGCAATCGCCGAGGGCCCCGAGCTTCGGGGGACCCCACAACGCTCGCATCTATCGTGGATCGTATATGAAATGTGTAATTAAAAAATATGCAGATTTCTTCAACCAAAGTTTTTTTTTGAAATGGGAAAATAATACGATTTCATTGGTTGCTTTGTTCACAACATACTCAGTGAAAGAGATTATATAAAAAAACAAAAAAATAAAGGTGTCAGAAGCTAAAAGAGAACCTGATGCTTTTTTGGAAGGGTTATTCAAAAAGGTTATTTTGTTTTTTTTTTCAGTGCAATTTCCAGAAGTAAATTCATTAAATTTATATGAGACCTATATATTATTAAATTTTATAAGCGAAGAAATTTTCACTTTCATAGTATTTTTTCTTGCGAAGTATCTATTTTTATTAACTTTTATCTCATTTTAAAGCCAGAATAGCGTCGAAAATCCATTTGGGCCCCAACAAGAGCCCTAAACAAGGGCCCCCAAACACCTACAATCGCCCCTGCTTGTCTGTTCTCTCTGGTTATTGTGGCGGAAGGACTGATGTTTAGCATAGAAACAAAACCTTTGTGCACCTATGTTCATTTATATTATGTCTTTGTCTACGTATGAGGAATGTGCCCCGCAACTTGTGCTGCACATTTTTGTTACACCTAATATTTTTTCTCTTGGCTGGATTGTTATATTTTATCTATGGGTAAATGCTGAAAAATTTTTAGACCCCGCATGAGGAAAAATTGCGTGATAATTAAGTTTTGATTAAGTGCTACGTCACATGAATACACTTACGAGGACCGGTGTAGCGGGATTGTTTTTTTTCTCTTCCGAGGAGACTATGAAAATGCAATTCCATCAAATTCTATTATATATTCTCTTGCTATAGTAACTCATCGAATAGTAATAAAAAATAAGATTTTCCTGCGATAATTTATGGATTTTCCTCTTCAAATCGGAATTTTTACATAACATCTTAATAGATTCTGGCCTGAACGCAGGATTGGTGTTGACTATAACCATGAAATGGTCGAAGCTGTGGCAAAAATTGATATTAAGTTCGTTTATCATGAGAATCGTGATAAATATAAATTGCTGGTACAATAGTCTCTATGATTTTTTGAGTTATTAGCAACCAATTGCTAAAATTGAAGTAAAATCACGTTATTTTTGAATTAAAATGGTGCAGCAATCTGGTGGAAAAAGCAACGCTTAAAAATATAAGCACTCAATTGAATACTTTAAAGTTTTTAAATCCATCAGTGTCGCGTACGGTGGCCACGTTTTTTCCTACCAAACTGAAGGTCGCGGGCTTATTTCCCGTCTGGGTTAAAGTTGAATCTCACGGTTTTAGTTCACGTACAAGTCCAGTGATCATTTCTCTACTTTTAATGACTGGGAGAATGATTTCCTAAGCCATTATTTTCTATATCTTTCGGTTATTTGAAGCGTCCTTGATGAAGATGAATGCTGGTTATCATAAGCTCAATGACGTCATCACAATGTGCGTCTGGTATCGAGCGGTGATTGGCTGCTGCTGTATTTCTAGTTTTCAGTAATGAAAAACGCGATGACAACAAATGATGGAAAGGTCTCTATAACAGCTAACATTACGACTTCCAGGATTTATCATTTGGTTGTGATGCACGATATCCTAAAACTTGTACTTGAAACATGAATGCGTGATTCAGGCTTAAAATTTACACCTCTCGGTCATGGGTGTTTCTAAATCTGCGTAGTTATACGTTGTTTCAAAATGCGCACAGGAGCTGTTTTCGGGCGCATGTAATTAAATAATACAGATGAAAAATAAAATGAATTCAAACGTTTTTCATTAATATACACGAATATAAATATTTTCTAGTGTAATACAATAATTGCCGACGTTAGTTTTAATCGATAGGTACAGTCATTTCCAGTACTGAATACTGCACCAATGCTGTCTAAGGGAGATACAGATGTGGGTGTTGAAACCCCTGCTCGGAACCCTAAAAATTTACAAAAATATTCGTATTCGTACAGCAATCCTACTTATTAGAAATTCAGAAATGAAATGTTTTAGTTTTAAGTTAGCCTCTCGTATGTATTCAAATTAGTTGTTTATAATTAACGAATGTAAACGATTTAAAAATTTTAAGCATTCTTGTTTCTTTTCACTAATAGGCCCAGGCCCTGGTGATTATTTATGGCGTACCCCTTGTGGTGCATTATCTGTTTCATCCCCCAAAGCCTAATCCTAATTGCGCCTCTGTGATGAGTTTATCTCCTTTCATGCAAATGGTGCTCCCCAAAGTTACAACAAACACCATGATCGTGCCACCAATGGAGATGGGGAAAGTCCTTATTAGAGATTCAATTATTATGAATTTAATCACTAGGGTGATACAATCACTTCGCTCTTGTGATTCTCAATAAATCGAAAGAATCGTAGACTCATTAGTCCGCGAGAACGGCTTAAACTGTGATGGACAGTGACTCGTAGATCGAAAATAATCTTTGGACTCGAATTAGGGAAATGATTGATGGCTGATCACAACAATTAACTTCGGGTATCCATTCTCTCAAAGAAATAGGACAATGTGATCCTAGGAGGCAAAGGAAAAATCTGTAAGAAATACTTGATTACTATTCAAGAAATATATTTCACGTAGCAAATTTTGATTTTCCTTATATCATTACGATGAAATATAACATTTTATGGTGTCTTTTTTTAATTGCCCTCCTAAAAACGTAACCATTTCAAAAGCAAGTTCAATCGATTAAAGAATCATAAAAAACTACATAATTTAGGAAGTATTGTATTTCATTTTGGCTTCATAACGTGCAAATCACTCCATTTATTTTTATGCCAATCTTCAAATTTTCTGTACAGACAGAACATAATTAATTAGTTGACACAGGAGTTTATCGCTAGTAGTTGTAACGATCGATTTGATGAAACCGGAAGTCTGAGTGATTTATGATTGACTTGCTTTCGCGATTCAATCACTTCGAACAAATCAATCGCGAACTATACTCGAACTTTCTTTTGAACTCGAACGCTCGTTCGAACGTTCCTTTGTTCACTCGGTGATTCAATTCGTTCACTTTGAACGAATCAATCACGAACTTCATTCGAACGATCGTTCGAATATTTGTTCGACGCCTGTTCGAACGAACTAAAATCGTCACTAGTCAGTCACCTGTTGATTTTCTCGCGGGAAACGCGACTCACCTGCACCCTTGCCTCCGTGAGTCCCGTCCTCTGCGCCAGCTCCTCCCTCGTGCACACATCCGGGTACTGCGTCCGCTGGAACGCCCGCTCCAGCGCCTCAAGCTGCTCCGCCCCGAAGATGGTGCGGCTGCGGCGTTGCTTGCGCTTGAGCGGGATGCCCGGCTCGCTCTCCGTGTCCGACGCCTCGTCCTCCGTCCCCGCATCCTCATCACCTGTGGGATTGGCGACACTCTTTATGTGGTCGGTCACTCTCTCCCGATATAGCAATGAACTTGTATGAAATTATCGTATTAAATTTACGTAAAAAATGAACTTTTTTCATGGAGAAAAACTAATGCAGCCATTCTCTAAGTCTCTTACCACGATGCATCGATCCCAGTACTTATGCCATGCAAGAATGTTTTCTAGTAAGCCCCAATTTTTGTGTGACCAAGGCTGGAGTGTCAAGGTGCACATCTCTCTCGGAAGGGGACGTGGAAAGTATTCGATTTTACTCTTTGAACCCGCTCCACGGGTGTCACGTTGCATTTTTCACTTTCTCTCGATCTCCGCATAGTGTATTCGGAACTGAATCGGATCTCTGCCACGTAGGCTAGGCGAGGAAAAACTTCCACGAATTTTATTTATTGGACAGCTAATGGGTGGCTGCAAGAGGAATTTTTCTATGAAATTCAAGTCATTCGTCTACTAATTTCGATGAATGACTGCTAGAGGCCCATTGGGGTTTGATATCATCCAATTGTGATCATGGAATCCTTTCATTTTGTCTGGGTCGTTCACAGGAAAAGTAAAATATTTGACGTTATATCGTAGAATTAGTCAACTTTGAATTCCTCACTTCATCTCAGGCAGGTATGAGGGTATACACCATCTCTACGGTCATACTAATGAAACACTTTTCGAACCCTAGAAAAGTAGTCACGAATGTCCTATAACGGTTGCCACAGTTTCAAATCTGATTGATATTGCGACTGAAATATTTGCTTTCTCTGGTCTCATTTTATCTCGGTGAATGCTCGGAATCAGGTTTAATTAATAGCAATAAATTATTTCTCTCATTTTTCCCCATATAGCCCTATTTTCTAACCGTTCTTTATGTATTTTCTGATCCGTAATGGCATCTTTTTCTATTCGTCATATTTTCGCAAGTGAGTGGTAATTCATGCGTGAAAATAAAAATGTAGCGCAATCAAAAATTCTTTCTCTGTGATATCGTTGATTTCTTGAACCAGCTCTTTGTTGCTGCGAGCCTTTGACGCTCAAAACGAGGCCTTCTGATTAAAAATCAATAGCGCATCTCGAATTTTCACGAGATTGCCTTCAGAGAGTATGCTGAATTGATCAATATCTCCCAATGTGATGTTACGAAATTTTTGTTCCTGATCTACTCTCAGAAGCTGAAGTTAACATTACTCAAAAGATGCTTTCGCTTTTTAAACGCATATTTATTCCCTGCATGGATAATTTTGGTGAATAAATTTTCTCACGCAACAATGAAATGGTCGAGCATTTTCTGGTTTTGATTTTAGTTAACATTTGTTGTACTAAGTGTTAACGGTACTTTTACAAATTCCTGATCGACTCGAATAATCTTTTGTGATCGTTTAACGCTCTGCAATTGCGTAAATTTCGATTATCCCAATAACTTCAATGAATTCGATCAATCATAAACATTTTGGAATAGATACAGCCTTTTTAATCAATCATAATCTTTTGCAAGCATCAAATTTGAAGAATTTTTATGCTCACGAAAGAGCAAAACGCTTAAAATAAAAAAATTGCTTTGACAAAAAATATGTGCACATTAAATTTTTCGGTGACCAAAAACCAATTGCTCCCAAAACTTGGATGGATAAATGCTTCATCATAGTATTAATTGTTTTACAAGTTAGAGGCTGGGTTAGCAAACGCCATCCGTCGCGTAGGTACCCGTCGCGACTTAATTGGCAAATTAGCGTTCAGCTGCGAGCGGAATAATTCTGGGCTCAAATCTTGTTGAAGTACTTGGATGCTGTCTCCATAGCCATTGTTTTCTCCCTTAGGCTACTATTGTCTATTGCATCACATCCGGTGTCGCGGAATAATACACTAACATCATTGGAGGTCACATGCGCTCTAAATAACCACCTGTAAGTGGCAAGCCGTAAAGATGTGACTTACAATTTCCTCACGGTCTCAGGCCTCAGAATTACGTCAATTGTACAATTTAACTTTGAATCCGGTATGCCGTACGATTTGAGACTGGTATTTTCAATAGAAACCGAAATATTTGTGTAATTACATAACGAACAATTGGCTTAACTGGTCTGAAGAATGTATAGCATAATAAAAGTGTACTGGACTTATCTCTTTTCTTAGAGCTACTACCATAGCGCCGTGGCGGACAGTGTGTTAATTGGAGAAGTGTTATTCCCTATATTTATATTCCCTGGGTATCTCAATGTCTTGTGCGGGGATAATTTCTAACATTTATGTTATTTTTCTTTCCGAAAAGTCTCTTTCCATTATTCACGTTGCAATCGGTCATATGCGTAAACAGATACGCCGCTTCATACCCTTAGTGGTAGTGGAAGGCGGTCCCAACCCTGGCCACTGACGTCATGCTGTTAATATTTTAACCCAAAAATAGTGCAAAACAGGATACTCAAGTGTGCCTCTAAATGTGTTGTCACCCTCCGCGAATTTAAATAGGTTTACAGAAGTCGCCAATCTCGTCGCTAACCGACAAAGTGATCCAAGTTTCACGGGGATATAAGGTATAATAGGGTAGTTTCCATCATCAAAGAAAACGAAAGGCGTTGATTGCGATTCCGTACCCACCATTAGTGTATTCATAATATACAAATTATTTGGTTTTAGAAATCCCAGTTTAGACGAATGTTAATGATCAATTTTTACCTCATTTGAAAAAGGCCACATTGGCGGCCATGCGATGCCACTCTACGTGGCGTCGCAGGGACCTAGATTCTATACGAGTAGTCAGGAGTTTTACATCGTCTTAGATTACCAATGCATGCATGAGGCACAGACTTCAGGGAAAAATGTCTTATTAATCACCTAATAAAACTGCCTATGGTCGGAAAGTTTCCTTCGTTTGATAGGGTATTAATAATCCTTATTTAAGCCAAGCACTACCTGCTAGCAGGATACACTGCTACCTGCTAGCAGGATACACTGCTACCTGCTAGCAGCCTGCATCGTATCAGCGCTCAAAGCCTCGCTCCAAGGTCACCTCACATGGCAACAGCTGGAACCAGAAATACGTCACACGGGCTTTTCCCAGCATTCCTACTTAGCCGTCGCGTTTTCGCGCGCTTGAAAATTTCCAATTTTCCTTTAATCGCGAAAAATAATTCAAAAATAATAATAAAAATATATATAATCGTCATTTAAAAATCTAAAAGCGTGAAATGCGTACTCCAGGAGTAATAATCTTTCGATTTAGGCAATAAAAAAGTAATAGGAAACCACCCTATTAGGGGTGATATCAGGAAATTTATTCACATGGTGATGCGATGTATCAAATGCATAAATTGTCAATGCTAATTATTGCAAATACAAATATTGCAATGCAAAATATCTGTTAAAAGTGGATCGCAATGCACTCATCACCGAACTGCGGTCATATTTCAAAACCAATTAAAATGCGATCGAAGAGGAAACAGCAATCAGGGTTCTATGAAATTGAATTGGGCCTCCTGTATTCAGTCCACTTGTTTTCACCTGAGAAGCCTCTTCATGCCATGTCTTTGAGCTAGTTGTTCAGATTGCGCATGCGCTATGCGACTCATGAGGCGTTTGACGCCTGTGGTTCCAAGGAAAGCTCCTCATGTAAATGCTTTGATTTCGGGACCAATATTTTGCTCATGCAACACATCAAATGTTAACATGATCGGATACAATTAAAGTGAGGAAAAATATGAAGGAATGGGCTGTGGCAAGTTAGTAGGACACTTCGATTGCAAGTAATTTCACTGTAATAATAAATTTCTCAATCAATTCGCCAAATTTTCCCTTTCTCTACCTAATATACGCCAATTCTTTCCACGAACATAGCTTCCATTAACCCTAATGCTTAAATCTCAAGCTAACCAAGTTCTCGCCTCGGTGGAAGTATCGCTGGTCTTTCTATAAACCGCTCTTTACGTCGCTTAACCTAAAGGCAGACGCAACAAGTATCCCGGCAGCTCTTAGTTCGCATATATGCGCAGTAGCTAAACCATAATACCTCCAAGGATGTGGCGCGGCGCCTCTCCGCGGCATGCTGACTCGCCGCGGACGCCTTCTTCGACTTGCCGGCATCTGCGGCCGGTGTCCCGCGGGAGATTTCGCGGCCCATGAGCGGCGCAAGCGTGAGTCTGCCGCGGCCCGACGTGTGTGGCCGCCGTGATAAATGTCGGCCCCGGCGGGGGCCCCAATCCTTAACTGACACGGCCTCGGATGGAAGCCCGCTGGGAGGGCATTGCCGATAAGGGCTGGCCGCTAAGATGGATTCCCCGTGGCTGGGGGCGTGAGGGCCGGCAGCCCCGGCCCGCCCCTCGCTGACACCCTCGCCACGATTATGAACGAGTTTGGAAGTGAATCCGTCGACGCGGAGGGCGAACAGCAAAACGAGTCGACATTAATCTCGACCCCAATTGATTCCGAATCGCCGCCCATGGGTGGCCGCCCTGCCATCCATCATGTTTTATACATACGCCCCCTTTAAGTGGTGCTCATGCAAGTTTACCCACGCGATTACGCGGCCGCATTGTCGCACGCATTACGCTCGTATTGTGGATATTGCAAATGCGTTTTGCGTGTGTTATTTCGCTAAGCCTCTGGAATGTATATTTTTCATTAATAGTCGATTCATGATGTCTTTACCGTTATCATTCGATTCGATCAAACTCGTTTAAATTAACTTTAAACGCTTCGTTCATTAAATACAACAGCGAAGTTAGGTGGTGGCAATATGCACGTTTTGCTTCCGATCTCTCGGGTGAGATTTATTGCTTGTGGAATTGTTTAGCCTTTCGAGTTACTCCTCACCATTCAACGCTTTGTGGGTTCAGGTGTAATGTTTCTCGTACTATTTGACTTCAATTTTTTATCTTAGTATAGTACTAAATAAAATATAAAAAACCCTTTGTTTATCATATTGTGTAATAATCTAGGTTTTTCGTATGCATTTTCCTATTACAGTCTTGCTAAACCTATGCAACGCACCATATGTTTTCTTATCGCCCGTTTTTTTCCGCTGGGTTAATCCTTTTTGCATACTTATTCATTCTTTCAATCAACATAAAATATACTCTACAAAAATTTTCATGCATATTAAACGTTTAAATGTTTCTGAATTTGAAGTAAAATTGATACTTATGCTATATTGCTGTAAGTACTAATAACTTTCTACTAATTGTAAGTTTTTTACTGTCAAGTTTTTCCATTAACGTAATTATTTTTGTTCTTGAAAATTTAATATCATAACTATAAGTGAGGATATTGTTACGGTGTCAGACGGTTTGCTATCAAATTTTATTCTATTACGACAAAACTTTCCTCTGAAATTTGTTTATAAAAAAGAGTCATTTGTTTTAACTCTAACTCGAAACGTAAAATTTCCGTTTACTTGCAATTTCATTGAAGGACTCTTGAACCATTATTTCTTCCTCTAATCAATATCATGCGAGTTTGATCAATACAATAATATGCGAGTAGTACAAACTTGTTATTGCATAAGGCAAATGCTGAAACCGAGATACTGTATGAGATTATTGCTAAAATATTTCGCTTGTTTACATCTCTTCTTGAATTATCCGCCATATGCTGTGGATCTCTCTGGAATTATAGAATTTCTGCGGATTGATAGGACAGCGAGAAACATAAAATCTAATTCATGTACCTCTTCTGCTAAATATGTTTTCTTGAGTGTTTAGAGAGATGTTTCATAGAAATTAAAAGGAAAAATGAACTTAAATTTAACACAGCCCGCTTACTCTGCTAAAAAGAAAGCTTTTTGGTCGGTTGTGATATTTTAGTCTCCGTCGCAAAATGTGTAAACTTTCAGTAATTGAATGGATATTAATTGAATTGTTCATTCATATACCTTCCTATTTCTCTTTCTTCTGAGGAGTTAAGCCTATGCCTTGTCGTTGGAGGATTTATGTATTAGTCAAGAGGTCACTGAGTAAGGTTTTGATGAATCTCTGAAAAGTACATTCAGATAAATGTTTTTAGCTCTTACTTTATAGAAAGTAACAGCTCCTCGATATATTTTTCCATTCTTACTTATTGGAAACTTGCGCAAATTTTATTTCCTCCCGCTAATGAATGAAATACATGTATGAGAAAAAACATAATTAACCCATGAAAACGCTCCATGTTCCATTTTAAATATTCTTGGATGGATTTGCCTCTGTAATTAGGTAACTTGGAAACTTTGTTTTCTTATTGCAAAGGAATTTCGCCAAATCGCTTGATAACGTCAAGGTTCTCTAAATATAGAAATAAAATCAATCAGGTTCAACGAGTAGGCATAGCATTACGCACAATTGTTTCACTACCGGTCATGGTACGCGACAAATTTTCCGCGGAAAATTCGTCCCTACTTCATTCGTCTACCTCAGATTTCATCCTTGTGCCCGTTGGTTCCACCGCTTATTTTGCGACACAATCGACATACGTATTCTCCTTCGCGTTGCAAGATTTATCACTTGTTCTGTGATTGTCTTTATGTGTATCTTTCCAAGTGGTTTTTTGCTTTCCAGCAATTTGTTGTCTACTTATTGACCGTGGGATCCAATGCTACTTATTATCTTATGAAAGGTTATTATTAACGTCGGAAACTATACAGTATTTTCCACGACTAATTTTTCTATACACCATTTTTTTCTGTCAAGCATGAATTCAGAGTCATAAATTTCCAATGTATTTTTCAAGGAACGATCACGAATCGGTATGCAGGAAGTTTGTGATAGACCTCCCTTAAGTGGACTGTAGTTTTAAAATTCACGTAAGTGCGAAAGATGGTAAAATGGTTAGCTTGTAGCTTAGCTCAAAGGAGGATGAACGTGGAAATGCCCCATGTATCCTAACTTGGATAATTGAGTGGACTGAAAATGGAGCCTATTCTAAATTGATTATTACATTCGCTCTTAATCCGTTTCGTTTCTTCAAAACTGTTCATACATTTTTACATTAAATCGCTCCTGTCATATCATCACGTCTAAATGCCTTTAAATTTATCAGCCTTGTATCCACAGCTGAATTATCTGCTATGGCAGTTGCTCATTAAGGATATCTCAATGGTAATATCAAAACTGAAATGTCCCTAGAGTGAATGTTATCTTCGTGATGTTGGAAGAGTAAAAAAAAAGAAATATTGGTGGCTTGGGTAATTTTTTAATCTCATTTTTGTTTTTATAGTATTATTAAAATTTGGCGTTGGATTTCTCCCTCAAAATGAATAAATAGAAAAATGATGAGCTGAAGCTTCATTTTTTGTCCCCATAGTCAAAACAACGTTGCCGCTTGCTATGTGCCCATAATCTTTGAATTCTACTACGTTGAGATTTGAATTGCTTCATCTTCGCCCATTGATTGAATCAAGATCGTCTATGTCCTCAATCGATTCGTGCCATCTGCAAAGTGCTTTTCAGTCAGTCACTATTCGTAAGTATGAGTCGGCCTTAATAGTCATCCCTGGTTGACTGTGGCAGCAGTCAACTTCCGCATGGAAATCAGGATATACTCTAAAGATGGGTTTACACATCGAAGTTGATTGCAATGACAGTTGATTTTAATGATAGTTGACTGTCGGACTCAACTCGTACGTGTGGACCGCGACTACAAAGCACTGGGAAGAGGGCATGAATCGATTGAGGTCTTGTTTCGATCTATTTACGAAACATAGCAGTTTGACTTTGACCGCACTAGGGATCGATGACTAAGGGTGCATCGCAAGGGGCATTTGCTGATTTGACTACGTGGGCAATAAAAATAACTACTGATTGCTTTTTTCATTTATTACTTATGAGTGTTAAGTTAGTTAAATTCTCCACGAATAAGAGGAGATAAGATCCTTTCTCCTTCGCAATCACCACTTCTTTTGTTATTTATCTATGCCATCACGACGCGCATTGACACCCTTGGCACATTTCCGTATGGATACTACAGGTAGGGGCAGCATAACTTCCGTTTTTATAATGCGCGGCATTCGGTCGGTTGGTGTCGTAGCAGAGCGCTTGTGGTCTTGTCCGACAGGCAGTGCTATACAGTTTTATCGAAGCACAGTTCAGTTGCCATCATGCGTTGGAATAGTGAGGACTTGGGTTTGCCGTTGAGGTCTACTTTTCGAGTGGATGTTCTGTGATCGCAACCCAGCAGGAATGTTGCAGAAATTATTTTTCCCATGGCTAAATGGGTGGGACTTGGGGGACATTTGGTTCCAAAAAGACGGTGCAGCAGCACACACTGCAAGAACATCGATGGCTGCTTTGAGGGAACAGTTCCCAGAACACCTTATCTTAATTAGGGGCGGTTTCCAGTGGCCAGTCTGATTTCACGATTTGTCCCTATTTTCTATGGGGTTTTGTGAAATCCGATGTCTATGTGAACCGTCCAAGGACCCTACAAGTTTTAAAGAACAACGTCCAGGAAGAAATTGCCAACATAACGCCTGCTTTGCTTGAATAGGTCATAAAAAACACCAGAAATCGGTATACTCAATGTATCAAGAATGGAGGACGTCATCTACATGATTTGATCTTCAAGACTTTTTAAAACAAAACTTTAGGTATGCACCTACATTGTAAAAACCAAATAAAAATTTCTGTTTCATACAATGTAATTTATTAAGTTTTAAAAAAGGAAGTTATGCTGCCCCACCCTGTACGTGCGAGATGTCGTTCTTAATCCACTGATCTTAAATCTACTTTCCCGTGTAAACCTGGCTTGAGGTTTCGATGCACTTTGATAGGAGGAATAGATTTGAATCAGTGGTGGATGTATATGGGAGGCTTGGGGGGGGGGGGCGCCCTCCCCCCTTGCGGGGCCGCCTCCATTCCCGAACATTGCAGAACCAC
Organism: Ischnura elegans; assembly: GCF_921293095.1. Lineage (NCBI taxonomy): Eukaryota > Metazoa > Arthropoda > Insecta > Odonata > Coenagrionidae > Ischnura > Ischnura elegans. The sequence continues at coordinate 90,374,373 of NC_060259.1, forward strand.
AATTGTAACTTTTTTTATATCATAAAATGGCATAGTCTTGTGCATGTGTATAATCATTTTGGATAACACTTTCTAAAACTTCGCATGTAGCATAATTATTTTCAATTGCGATAAAAGTATAGGTAGCTCAAAATATCTATTATGCCCCCCTTGACTGTTTTCTGTATCCGCTACTGATTGGAATCCATCCAAGTAATGGCAAACGTGGTCGGTGGATCCCACAATTGCTAAACGCATGGCTGTATCACCCCATATCGTTCTATCCTCATACGTTCATCCTCTGTTGCCTTCGACATCAGTAATTTCAATGTTGAGCCTTCTTGGTTCGTGGAGAAACATCCGTGGAGATATGATTATTCATTTACAAACTTTTTGATTGGATCACTCGGCGTGAATGCGAGGGAACTTGGTTAGACATAAGGTCATGGTGAATTTTATTCCCAACTGTGAAGTTTTGGTGTATTAGTGAACCTATGGTTGAATCCGTGAAATTCCGTCGCCAGTAGATCAGTTGTTTTTATGTTTTGAAAAAACAGATATAATTATATTGTAAACGTATCAAATTTGGATCATTAATTTGGCTAACATTTTAAGAATTATTGGACTTATTTTAGACTGTTTCAAACAAATTACTTTACCGACCCGCATTTCAACGTCACAAGCTATTTACCTTAAAAATTATATATATGGTTGAGGGCTATGCCGATCGAAGATAAGATTTTGTTGGAGATAACAATGTGAGTTTACTTTATAATCATAATTGTAACACGTATTTTAAAGCTATGAGTAATAATCATTGATGATAATGAATTAGAAATGAAATTACGGCGTAATTTTCCTCATTTATTTCAATTTTCTGACCCCGGTTTTGACAACTTTCGATAACTTCTTCGTAACATGCTTGGTTGCGGAAAAATGGATTGTAAAACATCACATGCTCAAAGATGTTGCCGCATTCCGAAGGGTAAAAGTTTTCCTCTTTTGATGTAAAACCAGGAAATGTGATATATTTTTATAATGATTATCGATGTTAATAAATAGCGAATGATTAGGATGTAAGTAATATCGGTGTTCCTGTTTACATGAAGGACAACATACAATATAAAATTATTTGGATTCGCCGGGAATCGTACCTGAATCCCCCATTTTTCCGTCAGTTATTTTTCCAATGATACCACGAATTGGTGATGTCTAGTGGCGTACCTGACGGAAAATTGGAGATGCGGTGTCGAATTCTGGCTGAGCCAAAATGGTTTTTCTCAGTGAATCATCATCACTTTCACCTTTCGTGTAAAAATGTTGCACTGGTGCGTATAGCTGTGCTCTAAGTCACGTATTACCGGCACAACCACGGTGTTCGAAAGTCTCAGAATTCGAATCTTTTTCGGCGAAAACCCAAGGTTAGTGTATATAATACCGTAGTATGCAGATCCCCTTTTGCACTTTTCATTGCTCCACTGCCACTCATAGATTATATTCTTAAGGTTCTATTTGAACAGGTAGAATGAACTAAGTTGACGCCACAACCATATTAACTACAATCAAAGGATTTGTTTCAAAACCTTACCTGAGTGACTCACTCCCATTTGAACGTGATTTCCCGCCGAATTATCGGAGCACATTAAAGTTCATCTACAAATGTAAACAGCACGTAGTGTAAGGTGCTTGGATATCAACCGCTGACAGGTGACAGAATGAAAAAAAATAGGTGAGCGTTGTAAATTATTTGACTGCTAGAGTTAGACTTAGACTGCTTTTCTGGATGGAATTATACCGTTCTATTCGCCAATATTACGGGAGAAAGAGTATAAATACTGCGTTATCCGACCCCGTAGCAACTCTGAACAGCATATTCTGAACAGCGTATTCTATGTTTCAATTCCACTAGAAGGCGTAATTCTCAAAATTTCTGCAACGCCCGCGCAATTCAGCATTCTGAACGGCGAATCGCGCCCGTCAGGGTCCGAATAATTTTCCACCGTCTCCTGAACCGGGCTATTTGGTGTTACACCCCGTAATTACGTGGGCATTGCGATGTTGAATTGTTTTTCTGAGGTATAAGTAACCAAATCACTTATTGAAAAATGGAATTATAGCTAAAAATGAAAAGAAATTGACTTTATATTTATAATGTAATCGTAGCGTACGCGCTGAATATTTAACTAGTTAAGCGAACTATGTAGAAATCAACCTTCGAGCTTATGTAAGGAGCACAAGCTTGCTTTAGCGACACGACGTAAACAATAACAATCAATGCAATGAATTACTACGAATAGCCAAAGTTTTCCGCAATGCATTCTTATTCCCTACGCATAATTTTATTTCAATATTTTACGTGCGACGATCCTCTATGTAGGCTCTCAGCTCAATTCTTGAAAATTACCAAGCTTGTGTTAAGTTCTCGCCAAATAAAATGATAGTTATAACTTTAAATGAGAACAAATAATACCATATAATGATTGATGTAATGTAATGATGATACCATACATTATTCGCTATCCTTCTACAAAACTGGAATCGCATTAAAATATAACACGGGCAGTCATGAATTGCTTTCTGGAAAACAAAGGATTTCTCCAAATATTGATAATGTTTCCGAACAAATATGATTCACCACAGAAGTTTAATGCAATATCCATGAACATCATAATGCAATATATATCATATGGACTTCAATTCAAGTTGCCTCTATAAGCAAGATAGTTTTTCACACAATTAAGATTTAGTTTATCGGCACAGTTGAAGGTCAATCAGAATTTTTAATGAGCATATTAGAATCAGCTAATACGAAAACAATAGTAAGAGGTGAAACATCAGCACTTTCCTTGCAATTCATTATAGGCAAAGTTATCGTCATACCCTACTACATTTCCTAAACAAAGAATAAACACTGAAATTTAGGGAGTAATACATTTTAAAGCTATCATAAGAAACGAAAGCTACGAGTTCATCGAGTCTAACCATATTGTGAATAATAACACTATCGCAGTGGATATTTTTTTTCGCGCAGAAAATAAAAAAAAAAACGCCGAAGCCTAACACATTTACGAAGAACTTCAGACATTTCAATGTTTTTCAATGATTACTTTGCTTTACATACATCTTGCATTGGAAAACCGAACGGATATGGGTAAAGGAGTCCAAATGTATTCCAAATAAATCATTATCATTATTATGAAAATAATGGCCTGACCCACCTGTCCGAAGGCATAGTGAAATCTATGAGACCAACAGAAAACAGCTGATTTCCTGAAAGAGGTTTTCAATGTCTATTATAAATATCCAAGGTTATATTTATATATTCTTATGTAAATAAAGCGATTACTTAATTTTGAAAGTTAATATTCCTTAGAATACAGAGAAGTATATAAAATCTCCTCTCCCTCATTGGTTGCGAAAACCAGTCAGAAAGTTTTTCATGCGGGAAGAGGTGGAGCTTCCAAAGAGCTCGCGCCAGAAATAGCACTGTTATAGTGCTATTCCGATGAACTTTATTACACACCTTCATCAAGAATACGAAACGGTCTAATAATGACCTAAGGATGGCAATCGCTAATTATTCAGACCCCTTACCCATAATAGCAGCCTTAGCGTTTATTAAAGTCCCTTTTTTTCGAGGGAATGGAGAATTTCTCTCTCTCTCCGTTCGGCTAATGTAAAAATTGGATTAAATAAGGATTATTAAGCCTTGCCCTTAGCCTCCGAATCTCTAGAGACTGAATCAAACGATCATTTTACTGTCAGTCAGAGAGAAAGCTACAGCGATAGGTTTTCAGGGACAAAAGAGCGACCGCTGGGCCCATCATTTCATGAACCACACGGTCATTCCCACCGTCCTTTTTCCTTCGCTTATTCCCTCAATTTCCGTATTTACAAATGCCATTCAATAGGGTGGTTTCATATTATATTTTTATTGCCTAAATCGAAAGATTATTACTCCTGGAGTACGCATTTCACGCTTTCTGATTTTTAAATGACGATATCAATTTTTCACGATTAATTGAAAAGTGAAAAATTTCAAGCGCGCGAAAACGCGACGGCTAAGTATGAGTGCTGGGAAAATCCCGTGTGACGTCATTCTGGATCCCGCTTTCGCCGTGTGAGGTGACCTTGGGGTGAGGATATTGTGCGCCACTGCGATGGTGGCTGCTAGCAGGTAGCAGAGTACCCTGCTAGCAGATAGGGATTAAATAAGGATTATTTATACCTTATCAAACGGAGGAAACTATCCGACCATAGGCAGTTTTAATAGGTGATTATTAAGAGATGTTTCCCTGAAGTCTGTGCCTCATAAATGCGTTGGTAATCGCAGACGATGTAAAACTCCTATCTACTCATATAGAAACCAAATCCCTGTGACGTCACATGGAGTGGCATCGCATGGGCGCCAATCTGGCCTTTTTCAAATGCAGTTAAAATTAACCATTAACATTCGTCTAAACTGGGATTTCTAAAACCAAATAATTTGTATATAATGAATACACTAATGGTGGGTAACGAATCGCAATCAATGCCTTTCGTTTTCTTTGATGAAGGAAACTACACTATTGAAAGCGTAGCGTGGCATTTCAATCTCTGTTAGAGGCCGTGCGTTCTAATTGGCTGAAAGACGGCACCAGGGTTTCAAAGAAAAAACGACGTGCCGAATTATGGGATTCCCATCCCTGGAGCCATCGCGAAGAACCAGTCATTTTCCCGCAATTATTGGATCGATCGCTGGGGCTATCGATCGGAAGGGACCAAAAAATGATCGCGTGTTTCACGACTTAGCTAAGCGTTTTATTCCAAGTTATCTTGTTGGATGAATGACTGTAGGTATTGTTTTATTTGACGCATTTTATATTTCTCACGTCATCAACCATCATTCATCACGAGATTTTGAAAGTACTGCTTCTTTCAAGGAATTTTATCTCCTTTTAAAAGCAAAAAACTAGTCGCCTCTGCTAAGATGTTTTCCTACAGAGGATAGGTTCTGCGCGATTCGAAACGTACACTTTTCTCCTTTGTCATTAAAAAAATTGTTCAGTGTACTTGATGAAATCCATCGTGTAGAAAAGCAAATCAACGGTGCAGAGAATGTTGGTTGAACAATTATCATATATTTAAGTTTACACTTTCCATCTCTTTCCGCCGACTGTAACGCCATATTCATGTAACTAATGTGACTGGACTTCAATTACTACATTCATTAGCTAATGGCTTAAATGGTAGTCTGGTAACGAACGTAAAACTTATTTTTAACGTGATATTTAAGGTTCACGGCTAATTCAATGAATTTTAAAAATCAAAATGGCGTGCATATTCTAGGATTAGTGAAAATATTTCGTATGTTTAGTAAAGTTTCGTAGTTGGAATCTGTATATAAAAGTGTATTTTCAAATGAAATTACAAAATTATGTACCTAGGAAAGCCTATTATTTTGAAGCTCTTAGACGATGAGGTTAAAAAGCAGTCTCAAATACATTAAGTAAGGCATGTAATAACATTTTTCATTGAAATAGCGTACACTTAGTTTCTCGGAACAACGTCCGTAATTTGTCAAGCAATCTAAGGATCGCGACTTATCTCAAGGCACTTGCCTATCACCGTGGCGTTCAGTGCACCTTCTGCACCTTCCACGGCGCTCGTGGTGTGGCGTTCAACTCGAGAACTGGAGAGGCTGGCGTCACGGCCAGCGCGGCAAGTGGCCGCGACTAACCCTCGCCTTGTTTCTCTTGCCCGCCTTGTTGTTGTTATTCGTCTCGTTGCGCGGAGAGTGTGTGAGAGAGGGAATAGAATTCCTGCCCCCCCCTTCCGCCGCCGAGGTGTCACTAAATGAACGCTCGTGGAGAGTGGTAAAGAGAAGAGCGGTTTGATTTACGCGCATCGCAACGGGGATGGGGCGGACGCCGTGTGGGCCGACTGATTTGTGGTCCCTTGGCCCGCTGCAGCCGTTTTGTCCCCGTCAACCGGCATGTCTACACGTGTTCCCCCCCCTCTACACACACCTTTCCATTACCTCCGTGGGCCGCTGGCAGAGACGGAGCGGCGGGCCACTTCAAAGGCGGCCGCGCCGACCGAGGTGGTCTCCGATCCCTCGGCTCTCGCCTCCCGCGATGCCTCATTTGCCTGCGCCCCTCCCCACCAACCGCCACATCCAACAATTTATCCCATTCACGAGCTCCCCCGCCCACACCCTTCCTCGACCCAACCCCTCCCCCGCCCCGCGTTAATAATTTCTAAGCTTGTGATCACTTGAGAGGCATGCCGGAATTACGTGACAATCAATTAATGCATATCTTGACCACCAAGTTTAATTATTGTGCTTTTATTTTAATTGAGAGCTGGACTATAAGAGTCAAAGCTTGTGATCAGTTGAGAGGCATGCCGGAATTATGTGACAATCAGTTAATGTATATCTTGGCCACCGAGTTTAATTGGTATGCTTTTATTGAGGGCTGATCTATAAAAGTTATTATCATTTCTCGGCCAGCGTTTCGACTTTCGACCACTACATTGTACGCGATTCATCCTCAGGGCTGGGAATTCATTGAAGACACATGGAAACAAATATCGCCCATGCAGTATTTTAAAAAAGCCCTGTACGGTGATATTTATTTAATTAGTGTGCTTTTATTTTTGTGAGAGCTGGCCTATAAGAATCAAAGCTTGTGATCACTTGAGAGGCATTTGGAATTTCTTGAAAATCAACTTATGATTTGATGCCACCAAGTTTATTTAGTATGTTTTTATTTTTATGGAGGGGCTGGTCTATGAAAGTTAATATCTATTCTCCGCCAGCGTTTCGACAACTATATATTACGTTTAATGAATGCTTATCGGGTTTCCAACCGAGTTGGGGTACGCATGTTGTAGGCCAGCGAAACGTCGGCTTGGAACATGCCGACCCTATTCTGGTTGGAAACCCGAGAAGAATTCAATCAAAACATTCACCGGGAAAAGAATCAGATGTTTGATATTTTACGTGATTCATCGTCAGGGATGGGCCTTAATTGCAGAAACTGGGAAACAAATATCAACCATGTAGCATTCGAAAATACTACAATAAAAATATAACCACAGATAAAAAAGAAATTAAGTTAATTCTAAATTGACGAGGTATTACACACAACTTCCTCAGAGGTGTAGAAGGGGGTGACTGACTTATTATTATGTACGACCGGATACACCTTTTTACAAAAAACTGTGCGAATATGAATGATATGTTATATAGTTAATTATATAGTTACATATTTTATAGCTCTAAAATTAGATCCTTAGACTAAAATCCTACCAAAAATAGCATTCGATATAAACCAAGACAAGAAAAAGAAAGGCAAGCAGAAGCTAGTGTTAACTAATTGATTAATTCCCCAATTCCACGAATATCTTGACAGTTAATTAAATTATAACCGTATACATCTCTATACTTCGTATCCTACATATATGGATAATATGTTATATAGTTTAAATAATATATGTTCACATGCTAAATTATTGGTTTTCGTTTCACAATTTCATGCATAGATGTCTAGCTATGAGGAAACCTGTTGCATCTTTGGGGAGGATTTATTATAAAATTTGATAGACTGAACCTCAAGAAAAAAAGAAGCCCACACCGATTAGCAGGGAATACTATTCTCTCCCTCCCCCGGCAACGGTCGTCTCTCGTGTTTTCTCAAGCCCATCAATGATTGATTGCGATGTAATTAAGAGCCCTCGGAGACGCGCTAAGGAGGCATGAGAGTGTTGTACGCCACCTCCGGTTTCCGCACCGATGGTAGGGAGCGGTTTGACAGCGGTACGCTCTTGTCCAGGGGCGTGTTGGGTTGGATGTGCCCCGCCCTTGGAGTCGCACTGCACTTGGCAGGAGTGCTTCCCTTGGAATGCTGAGGGCGTTCTCCGCCGTAATTACTAGTATACGTGTCCGACGTTATCCCTTATCACGTGGGGAGACAGAAAATCTCAATTTTATCTTGGCTACAGAATCGTTCTTAGTGCCTGGTTGTAATGGAATACCTATTCTGCAGAGACTGTATCGTTAGCATAGTACGGATAAATAATTCTGGAGCTTTGGCTTGGCGTGATATACTAAGAAATTATGAACGCATTGTTGATGGGGAATATCATGCCTTGTAATGCGCGCACGAAATAGTGTAGTTATTTTGTTCAATATTAATTTCATGTGCATAGAATGGAGTGGAAAAGATACAAAGCCCCTTCCTAGGTTCAAGAGTATGCATATCTCTTAAGTATCATATCTTATCTTCGTTTGGTTCATGGCTATGACAGTGAAAATCGCTCTGTCTATAATAATTTTAACAGCCTATGTAGTTTTCGGCACCTTTCGAGTACCATTTTCAACGTAGTAAAAGCAAGATAACTTAGTTACCTTGAAAATAGCACTTGAATTGTGCTGAAACCGAGGTCAGTGTCTTATAAAAGTTTGAATTAATTTAAAAAATTGTTGCTGTGTCGCTGTTTTCATATCCATAATGAATATAAAGGACTTTCAGAAAGTGACGCCTTATACGGTTTAGCAAATTCACTTGCTAAGTTTCGCTACTTGAAATGTAATTTAGGTTGATAATTTTGCTTGGTGAAATCCCTGAAATATCACTATACAATGTTGATGTATTGAAAGCTATGTAATAAATGTGTTCCTCGAATAAGATTTAAAGTTTTTTTTTCAATACTCACATATATCCCAGGTTTACGTCTACTCAAGATCGGCGGAACATTTCTGGGGATTAGGGAAGCCTGGAGAAAACATATTAGGCCATTTTATACCTTTTGTTAGTTTTCAATTTCGTTTGGTGGCTTGGACACGCTCATTTTCCCCACACGGTCGCCTCTGCTGATTTGGCTCGCTTTGCTCCCTCGCCGCTTTTCTGTCTCTACACCCAAACCTATTTAGTTGACTCACCACCGCCACATTTTCCCCGACACCATCTCCGGAACAGTTGTTTCTCGGCAATTTCACCCTTGTTATTCCAATTTTCTACCCATACATTTGGTAATGGCGTGTCCAAGACGGTTATCTACCTTGAGGAAAATAGAATGTTTCTAAGTTTCTTTCCTAAAAAAATCTTGAAACTTTTGCGAGTTGGGAATGGATCCTTCATAAGGGATGTAAACCTTAATTTCCTCCACTTGAGAGATGACTATGTTCAGCCATGTTGGAGCCATTCATGGGGAGTCCATTTTTGAGATAACTTATTCGACACCGTAGCGAGTGTATGGTTATTACAATTACAAAATATTTGCCTCGGATACATTCAATGAAATTCAGAATAAGGAAGAAGTTAAAACGTTTTGGATTTAAAAATATTTAGACGTATAATATATCAGTTATATATTTTTTCAGCTGTTAGCTGCGAGAAAAAATTTACATTCGTGTAATTGTACGAAGTTTATCTGTGGAAAGTAAAACTAGGACAGGAAAATCTTAAAACGGTTTTGAGGATAAGCATTTATCCCCTTCTCTTGGCCTGTCACTTAGCGTGTTGAGCAGTAAATAATTGAGTAACAAGTTGTTGGCCATATTCATTTTATCAATAAGTGTTTGACCGGAAAGATTTGATGCGGTTTAAAATTTGCTAATAGCTAATTTAAACCGCATACTATCCTCATATCTTACTCAACTATCGGAATCAAAGCTTTCAATAAGAAATTCTCACATTTTTTGTAGTAGTTCAACATTTTTTCTACATTTCCTAGGCGCTACATATGCAGGTCTGCTCACGAATATTTACCAACCTCACGCATCACAAGCACGCAGGGATAAACCTGAAAGTCTTGCTAATGAATAAAATATGTGTAAAAAATTGACCTGCCAGGCACTTCTGGCATTGAGGCAATTTATTAGTTTCTGTTCGGTGAGAGGAATCTGCATCGGTTCCGAGTCAGTATATTGTGAGCTCGAGGCTATTCGAATTCTGTCGAAAGTTTGATGATGAATCACGCTCGGAGGTGTTGGAAAATGGAGGGCGTGATTAATGTTGAATCGTTGCTGCAAGCTTGCGGCCATTACTCCATTTTTCTCATCCAAGGATTCGCAGAAACCGAGACTTGAGGATCAAGAAAGTGAGATATAACTGGGAGAGAGATGTCGAACGCCGCATTCAAGAATGGTGATGACTAATAGGACCGATATAACGTGCTTTTCCTTGCGTGCTCTCGGAATTTTACTATTACAGAATCAGTCATTGGTTCCATATTTCACTTGGGAAACGAGGACTTTATTTATCACTTTCACATGCCAGATCATCTATTTTTTGGCGCCGCATTGATGTCGCTTAATGTTTACCGACCAGCGTTACAGCCCTTTACGCACGCTATGCTTTCATGTTTTCGTAGTTGGCTCCAAGAAATCATGCATACCGTAATATTGCTCGTTATTTTTCAGAAAATGTCTCATCCCTACAATATTCTCTCGTAGTTTTTACCTCAGATGCTCAGTTTCTTTTCCGGAGGCAGAGAAAGGCGAATTCGTAAAGAATCCCGACTCTTCGTGTGCGTGATCATGACTTTTCATGGGGGTCTAGGTGTGATGTTGATTTATGCCAACCATTTTTTAAAAGGTTTATATCTCCTCTCACATGCCTTCACCGTTCTTCCATGTGCGCCAAATGCTGTCAAAGGTATATCGCATTATCTCGACTGACGTTAAATTATCGTCCGCATCTTAGGATACTCATTTACTGACTTTTCGCATGTGTAATACACCAACGCTATGCACTTCTAGGAACTTTAAGGCATGAGTGACTTCTAGGAGAATTAGAGAGAAGTTGTAGGTGACTCAGTGCCTATTCTTATCTCTTTTGCCTTTGAATGTGCATCTGTAATTTTACTCACAATCAGAGGAATATATTTATATCCTCGACTGCATTATAATTTTTACCATAGGTCAGAATCTTCAGTCATTTGCGATATTTTTGTTGGACAAAAAATCAGTTACTAAATTAATTTTTAATCCTTACCTAAGTTATGACGAAAAGGTCTGGAGTTTTCTTGGCAATGAACCGTTTGAAACTGAATGTATCCTATTGGAGATAATACATAAATTACCAACAATTAATTTTGTGTGTCCCTTATAATATTTGCTTGTTTTTCATTAAACTCCATTCATACCCATTTCATACCCATTCATTGTGACCAGTTCATGTCATACATAATTATATGCAAACGATTGGCTCAAATTCTCTTTAGTGGTCCCATTAATAGAGGGCAGAAAAAAGTTTTAAACTTTTTGTAATTGAGGACGTTAGGGGTTTTAGCAGAAAATATTTGCCTATTTCGTAAAATATAATCATAATTATGACTTTTCCTCTGTGCCGGGACTTTTCCGCAAATTGGTTTTCTCTAGGACCTTCATTAAAGTCACATGGCATAATTAAGCATTTCACCATCGGAATTGCTTGTACTCAACTGGGTGTTGACTACTTGACTGCTTTACAACTTCTACGTCTTGTAGCAGAGGTCATCCTGTGGAAATATATTTGACACTAGAATGACCGGTCAATTGACGGTTTACATTTTTCTTATGTGCACCATTTTGTTATTTTCATATCAGCAATGCTGAGGTTTTTTTTTTACTTTTAATATTTTGGAATAAATGACCTGAAAATGAAGTTCTTTTGGAGGGAATATCAGCTTTTACTTAGCATGACCGCTTGCGGTCATGCTAAGTAAAAGCTGACATTTGACCATATACATGATTAGCTAATCATGTATATGGTGATGGCCATTTCCAATGCAATACTATGACCTTTAAGTTTTATTTCCTAACTCGGAATATACGAAGAATAACGAATTACATTCACTCAGTGGACATGAGTAACGTGAAAAGTTATGACGAAAATTTATTTATGATAACTGTTGTTCAAAAAGATTGTCCCAGCCCGTTTGTCTAAATAGCTTCAACTGAGCAGATTATGAGGGCACAATTATAAAATATAAATTGGCATTTAAACGACTGTAGTCACCTGCAAGAAGCTCTTTCGCTGTATTTAGCTTGTGATACCATTGACGGGTGTTATTTTTGATAATTTATGCTCCTCAGTGATTGTAATCTAGTCAAAGGTTAACAATTGTCTTATGTTTAGGAAATAAAGGACATATCTATGCTTAAAACTTCAACCTATTTATTATAGTATTCTACCGATTAAGGTAGGTTTCCATGGAGTATTCGAGAAGCGATCTGGGAGCCTCCCTTTCCTTCCAGCACTGCCTTCTTTAATTCACTGTAAGGCCTACTATCTTTCAATCTATCTAAAAATCCTATTCTTTTCCTTCCCCTCCCTCGTTTTCCTCCCTCATTCTACCCTCCAACACCATTTTCAGCATCCCATCACCACTGAGCACTAACTCCATCCATACCTTCTGTCTCCTGCGTATCTCATCTAAAAGCTGCCTCTCCTCGCCAACCATATCCAGCACTTCGTCGTTCCTTTTCCTCTCCGTCCATTTCACCCTCTCCATTCTTCTCCATTCCCACATTTCGAATGCCTCCAATCTTCTATCGTCTTCTTTCCTCAGTGTCCACGTTTCCGCACCGTAGAGAGCTACACTCCAAATCAAACTCTTCACCAGCCTTTTCTTTAAACTCTTACACAACGATCCTCTCAGAAGCTCCTTCCTGTTCATGAACGCCTCCTTCGCTAATGTGATTCTCTTCCTGATGTCCTTACTACTGCACCCGTTTCCCTCTAACGTACTGCCTAAATAGTTGAATTGCTCAACCTGCTCAAGTTTTTCACCACCCACCTTTATCTTGAGTCTCACATTCCTCGCTCGTGATGCTTTACAAAACCGCATGACCTTAGTTTTCTTGTGATTAATAACTTCAACCTAATGGTGAATAATAAAATTAGTAACATTTTTCACCCACCATTGTAGCCAGTCATGCATATTAAGCTTCCCATAAAAAATACCCGTTCCAAATCTTCGGCGAACATTCACGGAGCGAATATCCGACGCGATCAGATTTTTCTGCGACGACGTAGCGAGCTGGCGAAATGACGTCATCAATTCTCAAAGACGGTCTCTGATTGGCTCGCGAGCCGCGGCGTCAGCGCAACGACGAACTGTGAGGGCACCATAAGTTTGGGAATATGCACGAGGCGCAGCGGAATTCTGACACTTACTTCAAAATATTTTACATATATATGTATAAATATATGTCAATTTTTCGCCAAAATTGAGGAATTCCGCACTTCACGTATCAGGTGCAAATTTAAGAAATAAAAGATTTTTATCATTATATTATCTTCGAAACTCACCAATTACTTTCATTCAAAATACAGATTGAATGGTTTAGTGATGCTAGTGAGGATATTCCTTCTAAAGATCCTTATGATAGCTCAGAAAGATAAATATCTCAGTTCCGTGATCCCATTTACAAAGATCACTTGCGCACATGCTCGAGGTACCACGAAATTTTGATAGATCATAGGATTTGAAACATATTAGAACCGATGTGGGTGTTTTCATTGCAGTAAATGTTTTCACCGTTTTTGAGGGAGCGATAGGGTGGTAAATGAAAATAACCTCGTAAATGCGCTCTTTAAAAGTAGTTCTTGACATTAAGTCACTAACACTCAAATTACTGGGAACATCAGTAAGGTTCTCATCATGTAGAAGAAATAGTAGAAGTAATTTATCCGCTGAGTAAGAGTCAGAAACTAGAAAAAAAAGAACTATTTTTGTAAAACATTACTTCCCAGCGTCTATCTCGTATGCTGCGGGTGACACGCCGCACATATAGGGGTGGTACGCCGCATGTTATTAAAACCGACTAAAACAGATTTCTGTATTCTACAGCTCCATTAAAAAGAAAAATTGTCGCGTTGTTGAAGTTTTGAGTAAAATAAAATATGCAAATACTTTTGATGTATTTTTTACTTTTTTATAATTAATACTACATGTATACGATTTTAATTTAGCTGAAATGGAGGTTGTAAAACTAGAGCTATGTTTATGTCATTATATTATAAAGATAAACACATAAAAACATAAGTTTAACTAATATGGGCCATATTTATCCAATTGTTATTGAAAAATGCAAATTGAACCGAAGAATTTCAGTTAACAGACATTTAATTTAGGAGTTTTTTTATAATTCCAAAATACAAGTGAAAAGATAAAATAAGGCAATCAAATTTAATTTATGCCTTGCCTAAGTTAAAATTTTCTGTTGCCTACAAACTTAGCATAGTAATGTTCAAAATATGCGAACAAATAATGAAATACTACACAAAACAAAAACATTTTTAGTTTAGTATGCACACTAAAACAGGTATAACGTTTCAAAATCATGTTATAATTTATTTGGAATCATTTTTCATTCCGTGAGGTGTATATCCTGCGTGAGAGAAATGCGGCATGAGTACCTATCGAAGTTGAGTGCGGCATTTCTCTTTCTCTGCGGGTGAGACGACGCACGTCGCGACTCTATGGCTTTCAAGGCCAACATGGCATAGTTAGGCTGAAAACATTCCGAGCAGAACTTACTGTTGCTGCAAACCTCAAGCAATAGGGTAGTTTCCTATTATTTTTTTATTGCCTAAATCGAAAGATTATTACTCCTGGAGTACGCATTTCAAGCTTTTAGATTTTTATATGACGATATCTATTTTGCGCGATTAAATGAAATTTGAAAATTTTCAAGCGCGCGAAAACGCGACGGCTAAGTATAAATGCTGGGAAAATCCCGTGTAACGTTATTCTGGTTCCCGCTGTCGCCGTGTGAGGTAACCTTGGAGCGAGGGTATGTGCACCGCTGCGATGCAGGATGCTAGCAGGTAGCAGAGTACCCTGCTATCAGGTACCGCTTGGCTTAAATAAGGATTACACAGGCCAACAATGAAAAAACGTTTTCACTGAAAATACCTTATTCTTATGTTTTTAAAGTTGCTGAATCCATATATGATGGTTTTAAAGTCGCATCACCCACGATTAATTCACATTCTGCAGTGAAATTTATGAAATCAAGCCATATTTTTAGAATTTAACAGCTTTTTTATAGTTTAATGAAATTGAAAAAGTAGGTCTAATGAACGAAGATAATGAGGGATTACTGTTGGTACTTCACAGAGAGGTTCAGCAAGCGGTTCATTGCAGAAAAGGCTACACAAGAAGCTTCAAGGAAAAAAAGGGAAGGAAAATGTAGACCAATCCCAGTTGACAAGTGAACCCTGTATTATCACGCTGTATTAAATACAAACGATTTTATCACGATGGAGTGAACAGTAAATAAAAACAATTTTATGATATAACACAGTGTTTCATTGATTTCCCTGTATACCGTATAGGGGTATTAGACTAGATATTAAATACATATTGCTTGGGAACATTGGGTGATACAAAAAAAAACTAAGGCCAGGTTTGGATTCGGCACATGAACATCTATAAAGATCAGCTATTAAAATAAAAAAGTTTTCAACCAAAATTTCTTTGCTGGCCTGTGGCTGTAATACCTTATCAAACGAAGGAAAATTTCCGACCTTAGGCAGTTTAAATGGGTGATTATTAAGACATGTTTCCCTGAGGCCTGTGCCTCATGCATGCATTGATTATCTCAGACGGTGTAAAACTCTTATTCACTCGTATAGAAACTAGGTCCCTGTGACGTCACGTTGAGTGGCATCGCATGCCAATCTGGCTTTTTTCAAATGAGGTTTAAATTGACCATTGCCATCCGTCTAAACTGGGATGTCTAAAACCAAATAATTTGTATATTATGAATACACTAATGGTGGGTAAGGAATCGCAATCAATGCCTTTCGTTTTCTTTGATGAAGGAAACTACCCTATTGTAATGTAGCAGTTTAGTTCAACGTCCGATACGAGTTTAATGCAGAGCGAGGAAAAATTTTGAAGGTAAATTACCAGACCGATCTCAGTATTTGCGTTTTAAAATCTGTAAAACCAATGAAAAACAAAAGGGACATCCTCACTTATTCCCTGGCATCTACTATGCCTCTGCATTGCGCATCTGCCCGCAATCTCTTTGGAAACGCCGAAAGTAATGCGCGGTCTATCCCGTGTGCGGTCTCTTACTCTACCTTCTAATGCGGAGATCACTCGATTATTTATTATTCTACCTTAGGCGAGAAATCCTTATTCTCAGAAGGATATCGATTTTTGTCATTTATAATTTAGATGCATTATTAAACATCCCTTCTCTTTAATCCTAGAAATTTAACCTTTGGTAAAGAGGCTTCACACGGTCTGGATATATAGAAACCTTTGATGATATCTCACCTTCTTTTACGTTAAGTTACGTTAATCCGGGTATGAAAAATACCATGACTTAAATCATAAAAATGTCACACAGTATACAATAATATCTTTTTGGAATCTCATGTTTATGGAACACCCCAGCAAATGTAGGCATACACGTTTATTTTTTATAAAATATTTAATATTTCCGTTTTGACTTATAGATTCATTAAATAATTCCATTTAACAACCGTACTAAGACTTTCGGCCATGACGGATTCTTTTCCCTTAATATCTTCAGCAGCGCTTGTCACCCGAAAACTACCACTGCATTTTTGTTGGATTTTATTTCCTTAACTGAGGCAGATTTTAGAATCCCGAGTTAATCGATTCATCTGTGATTCAAATCATCAAAAATGTTACACAATATACAATAATATTTATTTTGAAAGCTCGTATTTATCGAACGCACCATCAAATATATGTATAAACCTTGAAGTTTTTTTATAAAATATTTATTATTTCCGTTTTCAGTCTTATATATTCATGTAATTTTTTCGTAGGTTGAGTGGTATTGATGATGAGGTTTTGAATGGGCTTAGGACCAAGATTATGTCAAAGGAATAATATCAAGCGTTTACCGTTTTTACCCAGAACTGGCAGTCTTGATCGTGCTATCAAAAGAACGCCATTCCAAATTTTAAATTATTTCATATTTGTCCTCATTGAAGTGTTCACAGCCTAATGAGTGGGCTGGTTGCAGAGTTGGGATGTTAAATGAAAGACTGGGCTCTCAATATGATGGATTTTATGGCCACCGAAGCAGATAGTTCGAAATCAACGCATTATCCAGGGTTTGCTGTATCTTTAGTGCCGAAAACTGGATGAAATGAAAGACATTCTTGTATTGCTTATTAAAACATAAGTCATAAGACATTTACTGTATTATTTGTTCCATTGGCTTTTGCGAACACACCACCGCGTTAATCACGAGTGTTGACGTTTGAGCATGCTTAGTAAAGGATTATATCTCGGATACGTAGTATTCACATGAAATATCATATCTAAGGGAATTCAATGTAAACATTTCATCATTCCGGGCAGCGCATTGTAACTTGGACGATAGAAGATGCACTTAATCCGAAAACGTTATAGCACAAGAAGTTAGGATTGATCATGAGTATGAATATCCATGCCTTACACGTTGCCACAAAGAAGATTAAAAAATAATGACAAAGGAAAGAAAAATAATATCCCGAATTTTCCTCAATGATGTCGTCTTTCGACCTTTCTTCAGTGCCAGCATTAACCGAAATTATCGTATTAATGCTGGAACTGAAGAAAGGCCAAAATACGACATCGTATGAATTGAAATTATAATGAATTATAATCAGTAATAATAGAATATTTTTACATGGAAATAAACCTATAAGGATGGGTCCATGCGATGTAATATTTATTTGATAGTCACTTTTTTTCTGGAAGCACTCGATATTCACTTTCCCAAAGATTGTTTACGACGTGTGCTCAGAAAATAATGGGAACTTTGGTTTTTGAAAAAAAAAATTTTCCACAGTATTTTATTCTACTTCAAAATTGCCCCTATTAGGTGTTCATTATGTTAGAAGTCCAGAGCCATTTCTTACATTTTTTCATTTCGTTTTCATCGGTTGTTGAAGTGCTGGGGGCGTTCATCATCTTCACCTTTTTCGTGGTCATCTTGGAAACCCTCATACCACTTTTAAATTCTCATTAATGTTTTTACTAATAGCAGGTTCACCATAGGCCTTTGTTAGAATTTCACACACTTTATTGCACTTGATTTGCTTGTGATCCTTTGCTTTGCAACCATTTTTTGACCCATTTATTTTAACAGACGAAAGTCGCCGAGCTCATACAAAAACACGTCTTACGGTAGTGGCTTCCAAGGACAAAATAGACAATGACTAGAGCTGAAAATTTGATAACACTTCAGGGGCTTGTATACCAGCCTAATACAAAATTTGGCAATCGAACTCTCCAAATCCGTGCAATTTAAAAATTCCGTTGAGCTAAAAATTTTCCGAGCATACATCGTGCTTTTTTAAAAACTACATTCAGCCGATGAATTTAATACAAATTTTCGTACTTTAATCGATTTGCCGATGACTCAATGCACTAAAAAACGTTGCGAATTTCTTCTCAAATGAAAAATTGGAAAAAAACTTTGTGCCACCACATCTCACCCATTGCAGTTGAACTTACTCTTGCTCAAATTTGAAATAAATCTTCGCTGATTAGTTCGCATGCATTTTTAGAACATTTTTAAGTCAAGGTCTCGGGTGGCAGCGGTAATACTTACCGATTTTGAAAGAAAAGCATTTGTAACCTCGGTAGGTCCACAGTTTTCTCACAATTTGATCGCGATTAGTCATCTCCTAGCCCTCCATATGGTACATATAATAACAATAATAATTTATCCATCCAAAAAATTGAATTCATAAAATGATTAACATATTTAGAGGTTGGTTAGGGAGTTAGTTAGTTAGTTATCCCTACGGGACATTTTCTCGGGTTTTAGGGTACCAGCAGCTGTACACGCATGCCTTGCTCAAGTGGATAACAAGATATGAGATACACATAAAAATGACGTAAGTGTATATGGCAATACGAATATATGAAGAAAAAACGAAAAAAAATCTCTAAATTAACTCCAGCTGCAAGATATCGAAATCCTGACGATGTACCAGTTCAACGTTTTTACCTGGCATAATAAAGCGATTCATAAATAAAATACTTTCCCGTTTGACTAATCCAAGAAAGATAATACTATTTGTCTCTTATTTTATTTTTATCGATAGTTTATTGTATAATTTTTGGTCCAATGCCAAAAAAATCTTATAAGTAGCGTTAGGTACACTTGAGCCATACGCATTCAGTGGTCTGTAAGTCGATATATATAGTGTCCATATCACTCCGTGTCTACACGACTCCGTTTAAAGAACACCCCAAGAATGTTGTCCATTGTCCCCTCCCACCTTGTCGGTTCGACCTAATTGCCCATAATCGCCTCTGCAGGAGGCTCGGGTGGGGAATGCACGTACATGGGGCCCTTGGCCAGCCCCCCGCTGGGCCCTTCTCCCCCTCCCCCCCGCCGAGGCCGCCTTGTTCACACCTTCCCGCTTCGCAGACCAAAGGTGATTCTGTCGGGTGGGCCCTTGTTTGCTGCTTCACCATTGTGACCGAGAGGAGGCACATTCTTAACGGCTTCCTGTATGGCAAGGTTTTTGGACTTTGGGGGAGGCGACCTACAGCTGAGTGTACAATATCCGCCGCCACCGAGATATGAAGCTGGGTCTACGGGGTTTGAAACGGGCTAACCTCATCAACCCGATACCCTAAGGGCTTCTTTTCCCTTGGCCTCTAGCCGGAGCCAACTTGTCTGGCTCTGTCACTTTAGGCCCTCCACACCGGGCGAGCAATTTTAAAGAAAAAAGAACTTGATTGTGCGAGGACTTGTGCCCTACGGAACAGGATTACACCAATACTTTTTAGCTTTTTTTCAGCGAGTAGAAAGTATACAATTACATTTACATGCCTATGGTAACATGGTTAGATATTCATGTGAGAAGATTATATACATGTAAACAAAGTCAAATTATAAATTATTCGAATCTTCTGAAATTACATGCGTACAAATATCAATATACATTTGAGTGTGCATTGATAATTATGCAGCGGAAAGTAAACAAAGTCGTTCATTTAGGTTTACGCAAAAGGTTCATAAAATATTTGCATATGTAACCATAGACAAAAAAATATAAGTTATGCACACATTCTGAAAATTCATGAATATGAATTTTCGGGACGTAGCCCGAAAAACTGCTGTAGGGTTAGTCCATTAAGGAAGGTCGTAAACTTGTTTAAGGGAACGCATCACTACCGTTCGGTCTATCATTAGTCGTGGCTAATAACTCCAAAATAAAGCATAAAACAAGAAAATTAGTGCGCAGTAACTCGCAAAGGTGCAAAGTTATGTGCACCAAGGATAAAATTCACATGGAAAAATACTTTGGCTCTGGCGGGATTCGAAACCGTATATCCTAATTGCCCGGCAATTATGCTATCAGTTTAACCACCAAGCCGACTTCATCTACGGTCTAATGCTTTTTTTATTGTAATTTTACAACGGTTAAAACATGTGCCAATATTTTGGAATTCTAAAGGTATATGGAGTTGTGTATATTTCCCGTATTGAAAAACTTTACCTCACATTATCTCAGGTACAATGTTTTCGTTCTTGAGATAATATTAAGTACGTATCGGAAAAGTTTTTTTTATAAAATCTGAATATTTGAAGACTATTACGTAAGTTTTAAGAAGTAACAGAAGATGCGGCCGTTCGAGGAGTGTTGCGGTATCTTTAAACTCTTGAAACATATCATTTTGGAAGTCACTGCGCTTGCCGAGGTGGACACTTGGAGAGAGTGCCAAAGCTTTTGATTGCTGCCGAAAGGTGGCGGGTTCATATCCACGGTAGCGTCTCGCAATCAAACATATTCAGAGTGCAAGGTGTTACAGGGAAATGACGTGGTCATCCTAACCTATACCCCTGTGGTGTATTCCGTGTTGAGCTCTACCCTATCTTATCCAAACCAACCTTCGGAATATATCAGTGAGTGAGTGAGAATCCTTGTAAACATTTACATCTTCAATATGAAATAAACTTATTCTGTAGAACATATCGATATCCTTTTGCTTGCCTGCATCTGAACTACAGAAATTTGGCTTTAGAAGAAAGAAGTAAATTAATTGAAATAAAAATTAATTCAATATTTTTTCAGTGATACATCGGAAAAAAGCTAAAAGCGAGACGAATGGAAGTAATGTATCCTATTGGTTGCCATTCACGTATTGAGAGAAGCGATTTTAAATCCATTTAATTAAATGTAATTTTTGTTCAATTTCGAGTTAGCTGTCTTATCAAACATTTTTGCCTTCTGCAACTGACTGGAGAGGTAATAAAAGGAGGAAATAGTCCTAACATTTCAACTGAGTGGCCATTCTCTTTGTATTTGTGATTTTTCCTTATATGTTACACGTACAGGGTTGGTAGTTCTCATTTTCCTCTGGATTAGTATTCCTGATATTAAAACTTAATATCATCATCATTTCCTCATGATTTGTATTTATGATTAGCTGTGGAGTTAGTGCACTCCTGGCATATAATGTTTTTGGCAAGTCTCGAAAATCAGATTTCACTGTGTACCTTAGCGTATAAAAGTCGTTCACTTCAATTTAACTGTTTTGCGGTGTCGTTTATTGGCTAGAAACAACTATAGTCTTATACCGATTTTTTCCACAGTAAATCTAAATTTTACGTTAAGTTGCGAGCGGTAACATAAAAGCCTCAGGTGTTATCCTAAAAAGGGGTTGATGTCATGTTAGGTTAACTAATCATTGGATAATATGGGCATGGGCATGTATATAAATGCTAATTGATAAATTTAAGTATACCGGGACTAACCACGGTGATAACTTTACGGGAGTCACCCGCAATGCACAATTGTGCGAAAATTCCACAGAGAAAAAATCATTCGCCTTGACCGGGATGGCGAATGATTTTTTCTCTGTGGAATTTTCGCACAAGTGCTAATTGATAATTGGAAACGTGGTAAAGGTTTTTAATCCCCTTAAGTATTGGTAAGCGTATATTTCATTCCGGTAAGCCACTCTCAATTGGTCCATCCATTGTAAAATGCGTTGCTATATTGTGCCTGAGGCCATTCAAAAGGATTAAAAAGGAAGAAATTTGTTGCAAAATATTACGATTCACGGTAATAATTTATCGAAGTTATAGCATGGATATGATTAACTATGTTGTGATTTTTTCGGTATCCATTTTGCTGTGAACTTAGTCATTGAAGGAAAAAAAACATTTCGGTAATATTGCCGTTTTCAGTCGTTCGAATGCTTCGGACAAAACTATTTTCACTCTATCTCTCATAGATATAGTTGCTACTATATCTACTCCTCGAGGCATATAGCAACTAGTGATATTTTGACCTATTAGCAAGGGTTGCAGCAATTAGGGAATGGAAGACGAGTTATGGGAATCCCGGTATTGGTAATTGCGTAATATGAGACGTGGTACACTCAATTAAACGCCTCATCTGATCTGAGTGATGCATCCGTGCTGGGTACAGAAAGCCGTTTTAGAACAGCCAATTTGCCTTGATAGTGCATCCTTGGTAGTATATCATTGATGCATTGTATCATGTAAGTTGATTTAGTGAAAAAGTGACATTGCTCTCCCCGCAAACTTCTCATATCAATGTATGGAAACTGAATGAAATAGAAAAAATGATGCCATTCCACATAAAATATTTATTGCAACATATTTATTTTTATAAATAATACATATTATTTTATGTGGAATAACATCGTTTAATTTTCATTCAATATGAATAAATTCCATAAGTAACGCCTCAAACTATCAACTTCATTAGTTTTCAATCCCTTTTAGAGGAAGTGTGATGGCGCAGTGTTTAGGGTTGGAGACTTGTTAGAGACGAATCAAATTCTCCGCTGTTTTTGATTCTCTGTTCTAATTTCACATTCCGAGAGCCTATCTTTGAAGCACTCACACGCACGGGCCAAGACTATCGGACGAGCGTACGGAGGCACGGTGTTTAGTAACGTCGAGTTAGCTCAGACTGCTACACACTTAACTCTCAAGTTAAGATGAGAATAATTAACGCTTTGATGGCCCTGTGGCGGATGAATTCTCTCGCAACGATGGTAGGGCTAACGATAGAATTCTCTGCATCCCTTCTCTAATCTGAATATATGCCAGGGCTATTTCAGTTGAGATACCTACACCTCCACCATTACCAGTAGTCATTTTTTATTGGGTGCGCAACTAAGTTCTCGCTGTTTTGTTAATGATTTCACAACATTATTGTAAAAAAATGATACAAATGAATCATTCAAAGTATTTTCTATCGCTAGCCACAACTTTTCCCATCTTTCAGGCAGAACTTGAATACCGTTACGGGAAAATGTGTTCAACTTATGAGGCTATCCGCTAATAAAGCCATTTTTTGTGGTCTTTATGTGAGTGAAACAGCTGATCAGCCTGCCCATTTTCAATCAAACCGAACAAGTGGTAATAGGACGGCGCAATATCTAATGAATATAGCGGGTGGGTTAGGACTTCCCATTTGAGTGTTTCCAGGTAGGTTTTAACGGGTTTGGCAACATGAGATCGGGCGTTGTCATGCTATGGAATCACTTTGCCGTGCCTCTGCTCGTATTATGGCCGTTTTTCGCACAGTACTCAGCTCAATCGCATCAACTGGAGTCCATACTGTTCCCCAGTAATAGTTTTGCTTGGTTTCGACTGTTCATGGTAAATAATACCGACCTGGTCCCACTGAACACACCGAATAACCTTCGCAGCGTAAATATCGGCCGAGCCGACGAGATAGAACTATGACCACGAAGTCCCGAAGACTTCTCTTTAAGTTTCTGTAATAAATACATTTTTCATCACTAGTCATGATGCGATGAAGAAAAACGTTCTTTTTTGAAGCTATTTTTAATAGGTGACAAAACGTCGCTCAACGTCCCTTGGCTTCAAATCATAAGAAACTTGTTCCTTGCTTTTGAATCATTCCTATCGCATGCAACCGCTTGGAAATGGCTAGACGAGTAACTACCAATGCTGAAGCAAGCTCTTCTTGAGTTTGGCATGGATCTTCATAGAGCAATGCCTCCATTTCAGTGTCTTCGAAGGTTTTTGTTCTTCCTTCACGCGAACGGTCTTCAATGTTGAAAGGACCGTCTTTGAAGCGACGGAACCAATCACGGCACGTTGTTTAACTTATAGCAGCATCTCCGAAAACTTATTGGAGCTTCGACCGCCGTTTCACTCGAATTAAAGAAAAAAATAAATCAACTCTTCACACAAATGACGGTTACTTGGCAATTACTCGGACATTTTCACGCAACAATAAGGTTTTGACGCCAACACAAACTTACACTGTCGTGAAGCGGTTTGTTTACTAATTGTCTAAGCTTGGTTCATGACGTTCCTGATAAGTCGAAATCGACCTGCAATCACTGCTTGAGCCATCTAATAACAAACGGCGGGAACTTAGTTGCGCACCTAACATCATTTATATGTTTACTAATAATAGAATGATAATAGACTTTCCGTTCTGTTCTGAATGAGACACGCTTTGGGCCTAGTCCAAGTTTAATTTGGTTGACGTACTTGGTGAGAGGTCGACCAGGGTCTAAATTCCGTATGAAGCATTTTTCTTTCACTAACAATAAGTTTTGTGATAAACCTTGAATTATCATAACAAATGGTTTCTTTCACTCTGTGGTGATATTTTTTATCGTATTGTGCTATCCAAAATATTTCTCTCAATCAACAAAGAGGCTATGCACTTGTTCCTCTTTTCAGTTTGATATTTTGGCTATCGTTCATAGATATCTTGGTGGCATGATAACTGCCTGCAGTATTTTAATAAGGTGTTCCGAAAATAACTCATTATCAGGTATGCATTATTAAATTACAAATATAAAGTATGCTGATATATAATTTGTTTGATGTTCTCAACTTGAATTTTATGATTGAATTTTAAATTTTACTCTTTATTTGAAGGTAATTCATTTTTGTTGATCATCTGCAGAGGATTAAATACAACTTTTCTTATGTAGCGTATATTCGGATTGAATCGAAATCGATTTTGGTGGCAAAGTACGACAACAGTGCCTTTATTCATTTAGGAATTAAGGTTAAAATTTTTCTTTTTTGCTTCGATGCCTGGAAGGTATGCTGATAGCCTGAAAAATTCCTTAGTTCGCCTCATCCTCCACGCTCATCGGTCGCGCTTGAAAAAAATCCATAATGTTGCGATCTTCTGAGCCATGTTCATATTATTTGCCTTCAACGGTCCCCTCACGATTGAGCCATCGGCGAGGACTCACCTCTCGAATCCAAAATCGTGTCGGACTCGATCGCATATCGTGATGAAGACGTTGGCCCGGCCGTCGGATCGGCTGTCCGCGCTCGCTGCTTGCGGCGTTTTCGGCTCGGGCGTGGCTGGAAGTCCTCGAAGTGCGCGCCCGATACTTTCAGGGGCCGATCCGATAGGATTCCTCATCTTTGGGAGTGATCCACAAAGGTGATCGTCTGTTTACGTACATTACCATACACACATCCAGTCTCAGTACTGTTATTCGCACGTCCCCAGTACCGGACTCATAGCCGGCGTTAATTGGCATATGTATTGCTCTCCATTCAGGCGCTGAGGATGAGTAGCTTATATTTGGGTATTGATGATTTTTAAAATATGCATGCTTGCTTTAGTGGCATCGTCTCGAAAGTGGCTAACCTTATTTTCTGCAATAGTCAGTTTTTCAACTATGGCCTTTCTCTCACCTTAGTCTTTATAATTATTATTGTAGCCTAGCAGTGGCCTAGAATAGCATCATTTTCCATCGTCTTTTTCCTACCAGCTTTATACGATTACTTCGTTTTTGGACCTGGGCGGAATATGCTTCCTTCTTCATTCTTAGCAGTCCTCTTCTTAGTCAAGCATGGGAGAGACGAGAGTTTATGAAATGGAATATTAAGCATGCGACTTTATCGTATAGATTAATTTGAGGGATGAACTTAATTGATGAGAGCTTCTGATCAGGCCCGTGCTGGGGCGTCGGGACGTATCCCGTTGCGACCTCCAAATATTTGGCACCCTCCTGTTCCGAAACTGACAGTTTTTACGGTTCGAATATCAACGTTCAGCACTAAACTTGATTTCAATCATGTCCCATTTTTAACAGCATAATTAACACCGTCTTGAGAGAACAAAATAATTATTTAAATTAACATATTTCAATCATGTAAGATTCAATTCAATCTCAAGTGGGTAAGGATTAAAATTTCAATATTTATTCATCATATTCCACACTCCCAGACTCCTCCTGTAGTCCTCCCCCTGCGCAGTGCTGGCGCCCTCTGGCCACGGCAGTCCACCGCCCTAAGAAGGGTTCCAGCACGGGCCTGCTTCTGATGCTTCATGTCACATTAACACATGCATTTAGCTGAGCCGAAAAAATCGGGATTCGTTCCTAGAAATGAGTACCTATCTTCGATTCGGCCCTCGCCGATTACGCCGATCTGCCTCGGGCCGAGGGAAGGGCTGGCCTCCGCTCCTCGGCAGCGTGTCTTCGGCGTAGGAGTCTCAACCTGTGCTGTGCCCTCCTCGGGGCGAGGTGTTCCCGCTGATAGCATCGCGGCATCTCCCGTAGGAATGTGCGGCGTTTTTAATGCACTTGCCAGGGGGCGTTATGCAGATGCGCCCCTCAACTTTGGGAGGCCGTGTGCGATATTCGGGAGCCGGCGGAGAGGGAGCAAGCAGGTGGCCGGCACATTTCAAAGGGAGGCGGCGATGGCGGTAGGGTGGAAGTTTTGCTGTTGGGGGATGAATGTTGGGCGCTTGTTCTTTTACGAGGTGAGGAGAGGGCGAGGGGGGGTCAAGGAGGCGGCCCCCGCAGCCGGGTGGTCGCTCCGCCCCCGGGCCTCCCCTTGCGACACCCGCCCCTGTGACACGATGGCGACAGGGGTCTTACAAATTCACACGGCCCACCCGAAAACCTTCGACCCCCCACGGAGGATTTGCCCGGCTCTCAATCCCGTGAGACCCAGAGTCACAGATTAGGTCAATGGAGTTGGGATAGGGCCGTGCGAAAATGTGTCAGCGCGGATTGAGGCGGTGGAATGGAATCTTTTGGACTTGGGAATCTTTTTGCTATCGAAGTTTCTCGTTTTCGGTAGAGGAACGTATCGATCATCGAATATAAAAGTCGGGCAGGTGGAGCAGTGAGAAAAATAAATAACACAACCGATGGTGGGAATAATTATTGCCCATTGTTATTTGTTTCAGTTCAGCGCAAAACCATGATTCATTATCGCAGTATTTTTTCAGTCCATATCGTCATATTTTTTCCTCTAAAATATGAAAAATACGAAGTGGTGGATGCCCCTGGGGCTTAATTACGTAGTTAACAGGGCCCTACGCTAACGAAATGACGGAAGATCCTGCTGCAATTGTTATATAAATGTAAATTTTTTATCTCTATTTTCTGGCACGGCTGCTACTTATTCAATAAGATAGAACAATGTAGGGGTGTTATTAGGCAATATCATTAAATAAAGAGCAATGATTATAATAAATAGTTCCTTGAATATCATTTTGTTAAAATTTAAAGGTAGTTCTCTTAGCAGCGAATAGGTTGATGATTTCGGATTTCTCTTGCTGGAAATTTTGAACATTCATGATGGAGGGAAAAACTTATTATTCTCCACAGAAGGTATGATCGATCGTAGAGTATTTTTTGTCCTTTCATCAGGAGTGAGTATATCGAAAATGTCGGTCCCATTACTTCTGAGTCCAAGTACAGGTTGTTCTCTTTTTCCTAAACCCTAGTGAACCAGGTTTCACGAATCGTCATGAACTTAGATGGCCCTATTTTCACGTTATTACCTTGCGTTGAGAATAGGTTTTCGTAAAGATTAAATATTTCCTGAAGGTGTCCAAAATTGGTTCGCTAATTTTTTCCGAATCTAGCTCTGGTTATGCATCATGGTGTTACGATACGACTTTCATGTTTTTCATATGGCTGACATTCCCGAATTGTTCAATTAAGGAATTATGTAAGTTATACTTGTCATTGCTTCATTTCACTTTCGAGTGGTTCCAACGTATCTATTCACGTGGCAGCAAAATGTTAAAGAACACTTACCTGAGAATGTGACGTCAGCTATTTTATTTATGGTAATTTCTGAAGATTTTTTTCATTAAGGACGAGGAAAAGTGGCGAGGAGTGTGGTAGATCGTGCGATAGACTGGGTGAAAATATTCAGTAGGTTGGGGCATAAGTCAAGCTTTACAAACCCCTTTAGCGGCTGATTGCCAATGAAAATGATCAAGTTTACTAAGTTGAATATTGCTGTTTACTAGTTAAGATGTTTGATAAACCGTGACAGCTATAGTAGAGGAGGGACATCTTGAAAATAATAGCCAGCGGTGGAATCATTGCCGTGCCTCGAGGTGAAAGACTCCAACTATGTTGTAATGTGCTGAATTTTCGCGGAATATTGAATTATAATTATGCAGTTGCAAAGAAACTCACTGTGCCAAATGCCATCGACTCTTTGTATTGATCGATGGTTGATACCTACGTTGAAGGTGCTAAGTAAGCTCCATCAGATTTGCTGTATTTCATTTGATTTATGATTACGAAGGAACTTGCTTTCCATACTTGCCACCTTCGAAAGCAGTATATTGGCAACTTTATCCGATTTGGAGCAATAAATCATAATGTAAAGCCTAAGTAGTCTTTGTCGGCACCTTTTGGAGTGTATAAGTCGAGTATTCTTCCTCATGGGGTGGTTTGTGGTGCAGAAGAGACCGGCAAAGGAAGGCGAGAGGAAAGTAAGCAGCCATTCTTTGGCAAGCTGGGGTGGTCTTGTGGGGGGGTCTGCGACTGCTAAGACGACAGACAATGGCTTCGGGTCACGTCGTGCGATGCCACGGTGAAAGTGCCATGCAGTCCCACCTTGGCCAACCAACACCCGCATCACTCATGGGAAAGATGCAACGCTGAGCCACACTTGCGGAGCTGAATGAAGTGTTTCACCTCCCCTCGTCGGCAGAATGGCTCTAATGGTTTCAGTCGATACGATTGGCCAAAAGCTCAGTGTGGTATGGCTTTGGTGTCTATTTTGATGGTGCAGAAGTTTTTATGTGATCACAAATTTAATTTGGAAATGTGATTTAAGTTCTGGCAATTGGAATCTAGATGCAGGAGAACCTGCCATTAACTGATTGTAGGTTATTCAAAAGCATCATGGAAAGAAATAACTTAAGCGAAAATTTTTTTTGTCGTTAAGTTTAAATAATCGCCACGTGCATTCAGAATGAGTGGAATGGAGTTCCACCCTTTGTTTTATTTGAAATGATATCTTAAAGAGTCTGGCGTTATTGCAAAGAAGTAATTTGTATTGGGTATCACTCAAAATCCAAACGAGCTTATTGTCAATTTATAAATTAGTGGGTGCACGCGTAGAAATAATATCTTCTGCGATCATGGAAATTTAGTACAGTTAATAAATAAATTTTCTGCATCTCAAATGAGTTAACATAGGAAGAAATAGTATGCTGAGTTTGTTAAACAATTTTTTGCTGAAGAATTGCTTATCAAAGCTCCATGTGCAATTATTTTCTGTCATTTTTCTTGTCATCTGCTAAAATATTTTATTTTATTTTTAAATCTTCTACAATATGCATTTCAAAAACTAAAACTTTGCAAATGAAGAATACCAGAATTGAAAAAAGGCGAAGACATTGGAACAAAGCTGGCTAATTACTCGACTGTGGAGTGAAATACACCAGGGTTAAACCCAAAGTTTGCCTGCCCACAGTCGCGTTTGGCAGCGGCCGAAGTGTTTCCTGTCCACAAATTCGGAGCAGGAAAAGCATGGTCGCATTCAAATGTTACAAAATGGAAAACATTCCACTTTAGCTGGATTGAATCGGAGCTGTTTTTGCTGCCAAAGCGTTCACCGCAACAGTGATTGCCTTTGAGGTCGGCACCTTTTAAGATTCCTGGGGAAGTTGGTCCGGCTCATCATAATAGCGGCTTCGCAAAGGGGACGGAACTCGCCAACAAATGAGTCGAGAATGAGGAGACGAGGAGTGAGCGGGGAAGATGGAGTGCGAGGGAGGGGCGGTGGACCATTCATGGTGATGGCTGCAAAGGCAGGACACCCAAGGGCCGAGGGAAGGCCACTGTTGTCCTTGCAGGAGGTTCGAGGACAGCTTGAAATATTGGAATTGCCTCGTGAGAAACGTTTCAGGTGACGTGATTTGAATTCGCAGGGAGTTTCCCCTCTGAGCACCACTTTGCCAGGCAACGCCGCAGCACGCCTACTAACTTAATGGTCTTTGTCTACGGAATAGGATTTTTGTAGCCTCCAAAAATTTTCAGATGAAATGCTCATAAATGGCTATACACTGCACATCCCTAAACACCGAGCATCAGTGCTATAAAAAACACTTCCCTGTGGAGACGGTCAATTTATGGAATTCCTTTCCCTCAATACATCTATATTTAAACAGCTGTTTCATTAATTGTACTAGAATACTTAATTTATGCATCAGCCGAAAATTTTATAACATAGAAACATAAATCACACTATTGCAAAAGCCTAATGTAAAGGAAATAAAGATTAGTTTCTAAATATTTTAACATGCGCAATTTTCCCCAGCGCGCCGCATCTGCTCCTAATATAAATAGGTGCAGTTGACTTATATTACTACTCTTTCATTCTATTTTGACGCTCTAATTCCTCCAGACCGTCCAATTGTTTATTGGCTTTAGGAATTCAAATATTAAGAGATGGAAAACGAGGAAATAAGTCACTTCGTCAATGGATACCAAGGATTCCAAGCGGGAATGGAGCCGAGAGATTCCAATTTTTTCTCTCTGTAAAATGGAAAAATAACCTCCCATTTTTTTATATAACATTCTTCATTGCAAAAGTTATCACAGGTATAATAAATTTGACATGATAACCATTGGGGTATATTGATATTTGTTGCTAACTAATGAATTGATTTAACAATTAACTATTTAATTGATTTATTGGTAAATTTATCGGATTTCTTGAAGGATGACTTAAATGAATGTTCGAACGCATGTTTTCGTTTAATTAGTGGAAATTGAGACGCCAAAGAATTCGTATTCTTTCGAACTCCAGACGAGTCAAATGGTATTTTTTTATTTTAGGAGTCAAAAATGCACACCAATTTTCATTAGAATCCAAGGGAGTAGTGTTAACTCCATTAGAATTGGCAAGCGATGAATCTTATGCGTGACGCAACTTCTTGGTATTAATTTATCCAAATCAAAAATATTTCGAATAATCGAAATATTATTTTCAAGTCGAGTGAAACTAGGGAAAAAATGGAGGTTTTATGGCATAGTAAATGGATCGTGAATAAGGTGTTTGGGGTGAGCAAGAATATTAAAACATTTTGATCATGAAAGACTATTTTATTGCTCTGCAGTCATGGGTTTTCGGGTCATCCAAGTATTAGCTGCTGCTGAAAGTGTTTTTATAGGGTTCATAATGAAGATTTTGTTGGGGCAGTCCTTTCAAGTAATGCTTTGGTTACACGTGTGATAATTGTAAATACGTTCTTTTAAGGAATGCAATTTACTCGAAGATAACTGTTAAAGCGATGGCAAAAAAAATAAATATCTTACCTCTTTGATGCTAAATTCGTTTTATCTTATAATTTCATCGTTAATCAAATTTTATCAGGCTAAAATCAGAAACAACTCTTGTGAATCTCATTCCAATGTTAAGCATGAATAAGTTTTGTTAAGTTATGGCCGTTTTTTTAAATACACTCTGGTATGAGATGCCTTTAAGAGCTGATTAATATTATTAAAACGTTATTCTCTTTTCACTGTAACCCTAACGGTGCTTACTATTCTCAAAGCTCCACGCAGGTTTGCGTTTTCAAAATCAGGAGTCATTCTTTCTCGGACTGGACTCCAACAGTTTTGAGTACCTACACCTCCTTCAATGCGGTGGAACTCCCCAAGCCCTTTCCCCAATGAATGCGGACCGAGTTCTGGAGAGAATGCTCACTATAGAGATACACCATATAAATCTCATTGACGAAATAAGTCGAGTTTAAATTATTTCAATCTTAAAATTATGCAATAAAGAGGATATTATGGCTGAACGGTGGCTTAGTAGCATGATACCCACGACTAGGCATTTTGATGGTGCGAAAACGACTATCTATTTACATGAAGACTATATTGCTAATATTGTAATAACCAATGCTACTCTGCTAACGTTGTTGTAATGTGTAGCCACTAATAACTAGTATGGATTTTAATTCATGCCCGTTATTTGTTTAAAGTGGCTATCTTTGTTAAAATGCAATTCATTTTAATTCATGGATAAATTAGCTAATCATAGTGCTTTGATGTGATTTTTTGCGTTCTCAAGGTGAGAATGACTAATGGTTACACATGGCGATAATCGTTAAGTCCGCTATTCACGGTGAATGATCATACTGAATGATCTTGACATTCAAGCATGATCATTCACAGGATCATGCGAGCAAAATAGAACATGTTCTAATTTTCACTGAGTGATAATGCGCTTGACGATTTATTCACCAACTTTTACGTTATACACGGTGATTGGTGTCATTCGCATGATCAATCACCGTGTATAACGGCCTTAAGAAACAGTATCGAAACGATGGACAGGAAAAACTTGTCACTAGATTCCAATATTGAGTAATTTTGCACGAGAAATGTTTGTATCAACATTTTTACTGCCTAACTTGGTTTTGGAATTGATAACATCAAATATTATTTCCGCAAAAATTTAGCAAGATTGCATTGGGTTATAACTTCTAACCACGATATAAATAGAAATTTTTGATAGAAAAAAATGATGCAGCTACAAAAATTTAATTGAGAACTAATCGAACTTGAGCTCCATTAAAATGGCTATTTTAATAAGTATTGTGTCTAGTTAACTGAAAGTTTAGGGAGAAATTGTTTCCTTAATTGGTTGAAATGCTTAAAGTGATGCCTTTAACAATCAGTCATATTTTACCGCCGTCCTAAGTATGTTGCAACTGTTCGTAGTATTCGTGTTTCTGTTACCTCATTCCCGCCTGCTTCCTTTCAATGAAATGATGGTGTTGTTGATGGTTGGGAACTATCGGACGAGTGTTGGGTAGGTCATGGCGGGAAACATGAATTATTTTCTAATTGTGAGTTGTCGAGGGACGACAAAGAATTCGCCGAACACGAGAGAATCCAACACCTGTTAGGAAATTTTTAAACGTCGCGCTGGCGTCAATAGCTGTTGCTTCCGTGTGATTTCCGTGCTTGCTAGATACGTTGCGGCTGGCTCTAGGAGAGATATTTCGTGTTGCCAAGCGGATTCATTTGCTCTGAAACCGTGCAGATGCACGCGACTGCCGATTAAAGTTCTTCGTGCGTGACTGCAGAGTATGCCGCTTCTTATTTCCCGCAACTAGCCATTAAAAACTATGCTTAAGAACCTAAGATGCTATTTGCTCGGCACTGGGACATTTCATTATTGTTAGGTTTCTCAAAAGCCGCCGCCGCTTTAACTTCTTTTTTTCATATCTTGTATTTTTTCTCGCGAAGCCGCCGTAGTGCATTGTGAAAGTGTCACGAGTCTTAATGCTGAATACCAGTAATGTTCCTTAACGGGATCTCATTGCATAAATTTTGCGCAGACAAGGCTCCCTTAGTTTTTAAGTTTGCGCATGGAGAAATACCAAAAGGGGGATTAAAAAGCCTAAATAAGAGAAGTTTATCGTAAATACTTGCTTTAATCGTAAGAGCTGATTGACGTCTTGTCCAGGAATTGATGCTTTTATGATGGAAAATTAAAATCATTCAGTTTTAGGTTTGCTTAGATATTGATGAAGTCTGCTTAATTGCATCTGCAGTTAGACAATAGAATGCCATGAGCTCCAAGCGGCATTGCTAGTTACATGATGGAGTTTTCTTTTCATCTTCAATCTTGAAAATATGATGTGTTCGTTTCTGCAGAAAATCTATTTTGCATGAAGAGTGAGCCTCATTCCAGCAAAGGCATTCCTTATAATGGGCATGGTTTCCAGCCACTTCGCCGCAATTATGCGCTATTTTTTCTAAAATATCATAGTAATAAATGATGACATTTATGTTTACAGCGTCTTTATCTCCTGCTCGGGCCATTTATTCACTCCCTATTACTCTGTTAGGCACTCTCTCTCTGCTTTAATCTAATACAGGTTCCAACGGAGCTAAGTTAAGGCTACACGGACTCCTAATTGCTGAAGTTAAAGATTGCTTATTAATATGCCTCCATTCTCATAAGGGTTCTAAGTCATCGGAAAATCGAAGGAAGGAGGATTAATCAAACCTCTCTCGAAGTAGAAGTAAGAGTTTCACCTCACATTTACATTTGCTGTCCAGAGACGTGCACCCAAATATCCATGTGCCAAAATGGCGCACGGCACACCTTTTTTCAGGCAGTCCTTATAAAAAACCGAACTTTGTTATGGATAGCCTAATATTTTCTGCGGAATTTGAATAGAATTTATTACGCATTCCATAAGTAAACCAAACGGTAAAGTGTGATGGAAAGGGTCATCAGAATCGTTGGTTTAGCGTTAATCAAACCTTTCTCCGCAACAAGGAAATAAGTGTTCTGGATTCATTGGAAAACATTGGAATTTTTCTTCACACTTCTAGTCACCATCGAGGACCTAGAGGTGTACAGTAAATCGCTCATGTAATTCCAATGGGACTAAGGAAACCGTAAATTATGGGACTAATTATTGGATTTCTTGGCTGTCATTTAAAAGTATGTATCTTTTGTATTTACTTGTCATCAATTACTCTCCTATTAAGGAGAAACGGATTACACACCAAAAGGCAACTTGTGTATTTGTAATTGTTACACTTCCACGGCATAATTAATTAATATTAATTAAAATTAATATTGATAAATGTTTGCAACTGAACCTATAATATAACCAGTATTAAGGGTTGTTGATGAAAGAATACTTCTGATGGTAGACTAATAGGATATAGGCGTAAGGGTGGATTGATGAAAGAATAGATCTAACCTCTTTGTTAAAAACGTTTCTCCATGTCTAAGAAAATCTCGGGAGCAACTGCTATGAAATTGGTCAGCTCAAGATATTTTCTCATCCTTGGTTCTGTTGTTATTACTTGGTTTATGACATTATTTCGTATTATTGTAGAAATAAGGGAGTCCAGAGATTCGCAAAAACCAATCTTTGTTTTGTTGTCTAGTAATGATGATAGTTAAGGTGCGTGTATTCTTAAAATCAATTGAATGTATCCATGAATTGAAGAAAAAAAGAAATTGAAGAAAAAAATTGTCATTAACCTAGGAGCTAGACAGGGTTGCATCTTATGCCGAACCTTGTTTATCCATAGATGGATGACGTTCTGAGAATATCGAAGGAGAATAATGTAGCACCAGGCATATAATTTTAACCATCTGAGTACTTAATTACAATGGTGTTTTCTGACAACCAGGTTATAACACAAGATAAAGATAAACTACGGCAGTATCCAAACTGCACCAGTTAAGTTAACTATACAACCTGAGAATTTCAAAAACAAAAAAAAGACTATGGAATTGTTGGGAAGAAACCCGATACGAAAAAGATGTTATTGAGGAACAAGTCTTGGATAAAGTGTCGCATTTCCAATAATTAGGAGGCGATATAACATATGACGAGGGAAAGGATATTAAATTTAAAGTTAATACTTTCCAAAGAATATGTGGAAAATTTAGAAGAAAAAAGAGAAGAATAAACACATTAAGTTTTATAAAGTGATGGCAGTCCCTACTGTACTCTATGGATCAAAATTTTGGGTACCAAAAAAGAATGAATATAGAATCGTCGGAAATGAAATATTTAAGATCAGTGAAAGGTTGCACAAGATTGGATGAATTAAGGAATACTCAAATAAGAGACGAACTGTGTGTTCAGGCAGTTACTGATAAATTACAAGAATATAAACGCAGATGGGAGGAACATATACTTCGAATGGCAAATGAAAGAATTCCAAAACAAGCAATGGAATATCAACCAATTCGCAAAAATGTATTGGAAGGCAAAGAAAAAGATGGTTTTGTGGAACCGAAACAGGCTTAGTAGCCTAATCCTGGAAAGAAGAAGAATCCAATGAATTTTAAAAGACTGAACGAAAAATTGTATGATATTTCCAATGGATCAAACTGTTATCGGAGAAAATTAAATGAAAAATATCCCGTAACGATCATGTTAGCTGTTGGGATGAGTTAAATAATATCGAAAAAATGGGCAAGTTGGTTAATGTTTATCAGTGTTTCATGGGAAAGAATAGATTGGTTATACGGCTGTTCAACGTGCGATTTTTGCTTACAGAATTCTCTGCATGAAAATTATCGATGTATTCTCATGTTGATCAATGATTTTTAAGGTGACTCGCCAATGGACGAGCCGTCTGTAGAAACGATGGATTTAGGCACCAATTTGAACTGGAGGAAATGCTGAGAGGACTAAACGAAAAGAGTAAAACTTTTTCATTTACACAAAAGAGCGCGTTATAGATGATAGGAGACCACATCGAAATTACACCATCGAATATTCATGGCAGCGTCTTTCCAAACATTATGTTTGACCCGTCTTGGAGTTCTTTTTTCGAAGAAACTTTTCATCTTTCTGTTTGGTGTAAGTGAATAGCACTGATACTTTACCAAATATTTGTTCATAACATTTCGTAGAAACGGTGTGAACGGAGTTAACGGAGTCTTTTCGGCCGCTAGGGCTTGTCGAAGCGCAGAACAATAAACTCTCTTCAACTCTATCAAAACCCATTCCTGTGATCTATTTTTCTCTGTGTTGGTGTTATTAGAGGCAAAACATTTTTCTCTTGTCAGGTTATGTTATTTAATGCGTTGAGTGTAGGCGTGCTACGTAAAGCCATCTGTAATGCTGAGGCATACTGCCAGTTCTGTTTTGCTGACGTCCCTTTTTATCGGAAAATATGAGATGATTTATTCAAAACTACTGCAGTTAGTTTACAAAGAGTCTTCATTCATTTTACCTATTTGTCGCCACTGATTAAATAGAAATTTTTTACCTGCACAAATAAATTGATTGAACAGTCCCTCTTTACCATCCGATCCTTTCCACATGATTATTTTATTCCTATCATCATTAAGAATTTGTGAAAAAAGACTTCAAATGGTCTGTAGAAAACGCTCAGCACTGAGTGAAAGTGAATTAATAGTCAGTGTCAGCAATGTCATTGCTTATTTTGTTGCCTTACTCATTAACCCGTTAACGCCTAGCGGTACCATATGGTACCAGCCGGTAGCGCAATGCTAAACGTAACTTTTTTGCCACTTATTGTAATTTATTTTGGTTTTTGAGAGCATAAACATAATAAGAATGTTATTGTTTACATTTTCCTGAAAAGTTTGCTTTTCTAAAGCTGAAATTAATGTATTTAGAGCCGTTTTAAAATTGAGAATTTTCAGCTATGCGAAAAAAACGGAATTTTTTGTGCAAACATTTCTATTTTCTTTACTTGCGTCTTATGTACTCATAATACGAAGATATTTTTATGTAATTATGATAGTTATAACATGTACATTTCATATTAAGCATGGTTTTTGTATTTCAGCCTAATATTTGGGATGTTATGATGCAAAACATTTTGGTGGTACCATATGGTACCGCTAGGCGCTTGCACTACCATGTTTTGGCGGAAAGCGTAAATACGAATATTTCTGTTGTTTTCGTTTTCTAACAGTTCTTTATTTTACAATTATTTATTTTTCATCATGTATATTATACATTTTGCGTTATTTAAATGTAATAACGCATACTAAATGTGTACATAAATTAATTTTTTTGTTATAAGGACGTCATCCAAGTACATAAGGCCCTAAATTGTCCGCATTTTTTCAGAATCTCGTACCCTCACGAGGGCTTAAGGAGTGGGAGGTATAATTACATACCTGAATCCTATTTAGAAAAAACATGAATAGGAAGAGTATCCGTGTACTCAATTAGGAAGGGGGTATGATGGGGAATAAGGGGGCTTGCTAAGGGGAAAATTGAATGACGGCTGGCGGCGAGAAACGACCACGCGACAGGCATCACTTCGACAAGAGCAGCGTAGTCCTAATTTTTGTCTAACGTATCTCAATCACACTCCGATACTTTTCACACTTTCATGTGCTAGTAAAACCGAAATAACTGACACATACTGCTTATAATATAGCATGTGCTGCTACAAAGAGAATACCTTCCTTCTGACTGAGGAAAATGGAATAACGAGTGGACACCAATTTTGCTCGAACTTGAAGTTGTTGTTCGAAAAGGTGGACAGTCAGCTGAGTTTATCTCAAGAAATATCTGAGAATTTTCAAAAGTGTAGTGAAACTGGACAGAGCCGTAAAGCACCCAAAAGGTATAAAAATAGGGTGGAAGGACACATTTTTGATGATGAAGATATCGTAAAGCACGAAAGGATTTCTCGTACCTAATCCTGATTACAAACTCATTGTTTCATGAAGCATCCCCAACTAGAATATTTGAACTGTTCTTTGACGAAAATGTCCTTACATACTAAGTGTTAGAGTCGAATAGGTGTGTACAATCCTGCAACTGTTATGACCCAAATATAACACGAGGTACTGAAAATATTTGTTGCAATTCTTTTTATAAGTTGGCATAAAACGACTCCCAGTAAAAGGCACTATTGTGAGGCAGCAGTAAACGCCGGAAATAATCTTGTTTATTACACAATGAGACGTAACAGATTTCTACAACTTCGTAGGTTTATTCATTGCGGTGATTACACCGTTATGGATAAATCATATAAGATATGGAAAATGCGCCCTTTTATGGGCATGGAAAAAGAAAGATTCGGCGGATATTTCAGAGAAAAGCAGTCCTTGAGTTTCAATAAGTCGATAATGTTCTCTTTTGGAAGACATGGCTGTTAGCAATTCATGCGGGGGAGGCTAATTAGGTTTGGCTAGAAAATGTGGTGCATCAATAGCTCAGATTGCTACTTCGTAAAACTCAGGAGTGTGAAAGCCTACGAAAAAGGAATTGGGAAAGATGGTGCGGGGTCGACAAAATATTCGTGGCCCATTTTTACTTGGATTCTGGATTCAATAACGCCGAAAGCATGGATGCTGATGCAGAAATCGTGAAAAAACATAACTCAGCTTGAGTTCCGATGGCCAGTAGTATAATCACAGCTGGATACAAGGATCCCCTAAAATATCAAGGACGTGCTCAATTTACCAGAAATGCGACTGGAATGGGGTACTTGGCTAAAGAAATAGATTTGTAATTGATTCATGTTTCAAAGATTGCATTCAACTGACAGCGGCCTATCTTCTTTCCAATGCCCCTGATAGGTTCGACGGGAACAACCAACAAATAAACTCCAATCCCCAGCAGGGACGGTGTGCTACTGAAAACTAAACCAGTAGAATAAGAACAGAATACTTTAAATGCAATGCAGTGACAGCTTTGTTCATTTCCATGTGCGGCAACGACTGAGTGAAACACTAAAATCATATTATTCTTGATTTCTACGTCAATTATACATAACTTCTATTTTATATACAATAATATTTAATAATTAATTGAATATTATCGATATTTGAGCGTAATATTGGATGAAAATGAATGTATTTTCCGGAAAATAATAAACATTTAACGTTTTTGACTTAAAAATGTGATTTCCGAAAAGTTTTTCAAATTTCGATTTTTTGACCCCTTAAACGCCTAGCGGTACCATATGGTACCAGGCTGTATCTCGGTAACTATTAGAGATAAAAGAATAAAATTTGCACTGTATGAATCAGAATTTCATTCGTATAAAAACATATGATTACCACAAAAATCGCAGAAACTTTTTAATTCAGGCGTTACCGGGTTAAGAGTCAGGCTAATTATGAAAATTTTCTAATGGCTATTTGAATATCGAGTATAATCGGAAACAAATTCAGACCATTGCGTGAATATGCCATCTGGGATGTGCGGGTAGTACTTTTAGATCTCGAGTCGAGTTGAAAACTACTCGCGAGTATAGAGTCGTGTCGAGTATGGAAATTTCTGGATCAGGCAATACGACAATGCATACTCTAACGCATTCTCATTTTTCCCATCCCATTATGAATTTTTTCATTCTAAATGCTTAGCTTGATGTAAAACGGAAAAGAGAATGAGGAACTTTGACATTAATTGTGTCAGAATTAGGAGGTAAATGGATATTTATGTGCCTTAAGTAGTTCCATAGGCACAATTGAATTGAATTAACCTCTAGAAATGCATCAGGTAATATTTGATCAATTAAAATTCTCACGCGGAAAAAGACAATTTTTCTACGTGGTCAGGAAGCAGGTTTTGACGTCTCCATGTTACTGCATGCAGAAAATTGCCTTTCGCAACACACTTGCCTACACGAGTGCATACTTTCTATCCACAGTTGCAAGATTCGGGAACCTTATGAATTAATACCAAAAATTATATCAACGATTTTTATGGATATTGAATCTTCATGGAATTTAAGTGGACAAAGTGAACGAAGTGTAGAACTTAGCTTAAGCTATGTAGAAAAAAAATATATTTCTCACGTCGTTTAATCAACCTTAGTTATCCTTGTTTTTTTTCAATAAAAAACTTTACGCAGCAAAGGAATAAAAATAAATTAGCATCGGACGTACGCCGTAATCAAAAAGGCTAAAGGATTGTGACGTCAAACCCCGGGAAAACAGGTATTGTCCGCTAAAACATTAAAGTAACATATTTTTCTTTCTTTCGGAAATCTTAACAATTTGTTACGTATTCTCTCGGCGTTTCAATGA
Source organism: Ischnura elegans (assembly GCF_921293095.1). Classification (NCBI taxonomy): domain Eukaryota; kingdom Metazoa; phylum Arthropoda; class Insecta; order Odonata; family Coenagrionidae; genus Ischnura; species Ischnura elegans. The sequence goes on from NC_060259.1 coordinate 90,415,108, forward strand.
AGAGAGTTGGGTAGGGTACAATGGAAACGAGACACCTAGGGCGGGCTCGCGGGTTACACTCCTGGGGCAGGGATCCTAAGCGCTAGCTTTTTTCCTCTGCCCGCAGGAGGGGAAGGAACAAGGAAGGAGGCGCCGCCGCGATGAGAGCCTGACGACGCCTCCGGCGAGGGGATAGGGAAGGAAGGGAAGGGACGAGGAATCTCGCACCGTCATAAAGGCGGGCGGGCCCTACTAACAGCGAAACCAAGCGAAACGCAATTAATATACTACCAATCCTAGTGGATTTTCCTATGAGGAAGAAAAAACCATCGATCGAATCGGTAGATTGGGTAGGGTACAATGGTATCGCAGAAGAAAGTAAGAGCGATGCAGCGGTCCACTCCGATTACTTCGAATACGCCGCCGGGTAGGATGACGATCGGCCGCCGCGGCTGACGAAAAGATATTCGGCGCCTATTTTGACAACAATAGTGTATATAGCAAACCGAAACTCCCAGGCCAAGGCAGTACAATGGCTTATCGACTTTAAAAACGATATTATTACTTGAGATTCATGATAGCGCTTCCTGTCGACAGATTTATGGACGCACTAGACTCGACAGTTCTGTAACCGAAACTACTCCACTCGACATTTGTAATGCTACTCGAAACCCTCGAGTCGAGTACCAGCTACTCGACTCGACTCGGATTTTCGAGTACTCGCACATCCATAATCATGACAATAGATTTAATCACCATGAAAGCGAAATATTCAGGCATGGAAAAAGATAATTCTCATTGCTTAATCGCATTTCTTTTTGGAGGTCATATTTGCTGTGGAAGCATATGTATATTTTAACGCCTCAGCTTCACCCTCTTAAAGAAATAACAATACAGCTCCTTATCACTGTGGTGCGCATATAGTAACATTATGTGAAACGCTTCTCTTAAATACTGCCTGTAACAAGGTTGCCAATGAAATAAAGTTGCCAAAGGCGTCAATTTGATGGCGCCATCTTTCAACCGTCTTTTCGTAGATTTCTCATTGTTAAAAAGAAGAGAAAATGATTCTATAAATGCCGATTTCTCTTCATTTCTAGATCCTTGTTTCGTTGAAAAGCTTTAAAATCCTTTATTTAAGAGTTTTACTTTGTGATGGAAGCTTGTTGGACATGGTATCATGTGCTTGGGGAGAAAATTCCAATAATGCCAGGAGCTTGAGATACCACGTACCGCCCATCTCACCCGCCTTCCCTTGCTATTGACTCTAGGGCTTACTTCCCTGGTGAACGTGTCCTTGCATTTATTTAGCATGGATTTGTGATCGAATTTGTCCGGTCGTCAAATTTTAGTTTCCCTGAGGATAATGGAGTAATTCGCAGAGGTAAATTGCTGCAGAATAGAGCTTATCCTTATTTGAAGTCACGTCTTTCAATAAGATTTGCCGGAGAATGGCTATGGCTGGGGTTATTGATGAACAGAGGGAACACCTAAGAACTCAGAGAGCATTAATTATGGTTGACCCTATTTATGGAATTGTAAAGTTTAATCAACGTGGAAACACAAAAATTTTGTAATCACGATAATCCAAATTTCCTATGAGTATGTTTTGGTGGCTCACATCTAATATGACGATAGATTAAGGACGCGGATATGTTGAAGCCATCGCCATGAAACAACGAATGGATGAAATTCCAATGGGTCGAACCAATTTCAATGTTTTTCGGACTCGACGTCATGTTTTAAACCCATTTTTTTGTAGAGCAAGCGGTGCGTTAACTGCCTCAAAATTCAGAAATGGCACCAGTTCTTGACTGATTATAATATTATCTGCGTAGAGAATAATACGAATGAAAGTAGTTTCCTCAACCGTATTATTTCCTGTCTTGTTAAAATATTTACGGCGAGGTTACTAAGCGTTCCAGGACCTTCTTAAGGCTAGCCGGATTGGACATGTTAAGGATTACACGTTTTCATCATATTTAACAATTTTCGGGGTACCGGTTACCGGTTATCTTCCTACGGTGATGAGATGCATGCATATTTAAAATCAATAGACAGCTATTCTAGATTTTTTCGGTGATGGATAAACTATACCTAGGTGGTTTTCTTGAAAGGCTTCTTGGCTCTTTCAATTTCCTGTATTTTCCAGTTTGATTTTTTATCTTTTACCGGCTAAAACTGAATATGTATGGTGTAAGAAGATTTCAATAGTTGCATTATTACATACATATTGGTACATTTTAAGGGGAGTTGTTTGCTTATCCATATGCCTTCCCGATGTGTCTCATACATACTCTGTAATTGAAACAGAACATAGCGCTTCGTATTTTCATCAAGCGAAAAAATATTGAACAAATTAGGTATTTTTAAAAAGTCGCATAATATGCCAAATAAAAATTGAAGCCTTTCATAGAATTCTGTTTAAAATTGGTTGAAAGGCTATTTACGCAAAAAAGGTGACTTATCTCAGAAATTGTATCAGAAAAAAGATTTTGATGCGGAATAGGATGTAATATAGTATAAATATAGGTTTTTGGGTGTAGCCTGCTATCTTCCGTCAGATAAAGAGATTAGCCTAGGACACGAAACGTTGTTCGAGTATAGTACCCATTTTTTTCATGGGATATTCTCCACGAAAATGAGAACTGCAGTTTCAATGACCCGCAAAATCTATAACCAATAAACGTAATCTAATTTTTTAATTGAATGAACAGTAGCGTACCTACACGCTTTTCATTAACTTGTTTCATCCGTTCGCTTCTTCGAGAGAATCTTATAATTGATTTTCAAACCACTTCCCATTGAAATTTTACTTCGGCTTGAAATTTCGTACACTTTTTTTCTGATGACAATGTAATATCCATTAATCAGAAATTTGAGTTTTTCTTCCATTGAAAACTTGTTAATTAACGAAATTTTCAATTGGAGAAATTGTTTCAAAATTTCTCAATAGAACGCGTTAACTATAATTTTTTTTGGCTTTCATCGATTACATGATTCCCCACTAAAAAGAGACACTGAAAATAAAATAAAACAGATGATAAACACACTTTTTCCAAAAAAGTTTGAAATGTGCTAAAAAATAAGGTTTTCATCAATGGGAGAATAAAGTGTGGGTGTCAATCCTTACTACCTCTACTACTCTCGTTTCTAATAATCCTAGTGAGAAGTCACGCTTTATAGTCCGAAAGACGACAAGCTTCTTTTTACTCTGTAGTGCACATTATACTGCTTTTGGAAAAAGCGTGCTTTTTAATTTTTTTATATTTTAATTCGATTGAAGCGGTCAATCACTAATACGCCGATCTCTAGTAATGCTTGTACCTCTACCATAAATTTCAACAGAGTATAATTTATCTTCAGCTGTAACTGTCAATGGATTGCACGAGTTCTGTCATCGTTTCTTTGGATTTCGTCCTTACATTCGGAAATCGCGCAGACGACCATTTCTGTACCCACTGTATTCTTTTTAAGCACGAACCGATCTTTGGCGATATCCTCAAATCGGGAGGCAGGACTGTTTTTTGGCACTCTCGGTGCCTATTTATCTCGGGAATGGGGGTAAAAAAGCCGGAAAAATGGAATCAATAACCCTGTCACATCCGACGGGGGGAAAGAAAAACTGGCGAAAGGTTCGTTCCCTTTCATCTCTCCGCACCTGTAAATCCGGCCATTATATCATTTCCAATTTTTTAGATTGCCGAGAGGTCCAGCGAGCAATGGGTCATCTTGTGCGAGGCGGCTTCGGAGCTTAGGCCAGTGTCGTCTGCCCACATCCCTCGAGCAAACATGGGGGACAACTGGAGTCCTCTCGGAGAGGTTTTTCGGTCGAAATTGCGCCGAAGCCGGCCTTGTTCCCCGCTGCTGACTTGCCGGGCCACATCGCCGGCCCGGGAATCTGCGTGACCAATCACACGGAGAGGGGATAGTGGTCCCAAATGCACACCCACACCCCATCGAGAGCATCTTTAATCGGATCGCCCATCGAGGAGTCGCCGTGACCGACTCAACGATAATGTTTGACTTCCCAACACCACGGCCCGCTTCCCTTGCTGGCGGTTTTTTTTTCGTTCATCACCCCAATCCTTTGGACAGATAGCAGCGGCGTTGGGTATGTCTTCCACCCGTGGCAGATATCTAAAGTGCCATCCATCGCCATTTCAGAGTATGATGATATTATAATGATAAAATAATTTGCGGCTAAGAAAATAATTGGGGGGGAGGGTGAAATAGTTTTTCCCCAGTATTAAAATTCTGATGGAGACGAACCTAATTTCACTTTAAGAATTGTTTCTCGTTGGAGACGGGTCCGTCATCGGGCCGAAAGTTGGCGAAAGTAAATCTTTCTTCTAGTTGAGCTATGAACCTTCTGTCTCGGCGTTCTCTAGGTATTTTTTAAATAAAAAAATATAAAGCTCTGTAAAGCATTTTTAATTTGGGCATTACAGTGATAAATGCACTTTTTGTAAATAATTGAGGTAATTAATATCATAGTTGTTGTTTTAAGTGTCCTGTTCCCAAAACACAACTAGACTACTACACAAGTATATGCGGTCAATATGCATTGAATTGTAAACTGGCTAGTTGAGCTTAGTCAATGGTCTCATCAGGACAGCTTTGCTCCTGCCTACGGGACACTATAGAATCCATATATATGAGACGAGCGTGCTGCGCCCGCTCCCAGCGGGCTTCCCCCGCTCTTTTCAATGCAGGTCCACAGAGGGATAGGCGCGTTTCTAATTTTAAAATGTAGAAAAAAAGGTAGGGTCTTATGTATAAATTTAATTGGAATGTTCATTTTCAAATTGAGGTCAGATGACCTCTTTAAACACAACATTGGAAGTAATTACAATATCCTCTGTTAAACGCACACGATGACATACTTGCGTATCAACAGGAGACTTGAATGTGGAATCAGCCGTATTTTGATAAAAGTTATTTCAAGAATGCGAGATATTGTTGCAAATGAACAAATGTATCAGTTTGTGCGCCGTTAACGTCAGGCATATTTACCGGTTTTTGTTTTTTGTTTGTTTTTTTTTGTTTTTTTTTTAAATTAATTAAAAACCTATTTTAGGAAACAATAGCAATATTTAGGAAGTAAGTATGCCTTCGCATGTTCTCTGATAAATTCTGTGCATTTTGGTACCTCATTTATAGAGTTTGGTTACGTATAAGTTGAGAAAAAGGTATCTATAAAGCAGAAATAATATAGAAGATTGGTATCTCTAACTTTTTTTTGGACAAGAGGGATTATTATTTAATGAAACTTTTTATTTGAAAACTTAGATTTATTAAAAAGTTTTCCCTTTTATAGTATAATGTACTTTGCGAAGATAAAATTATTTTCCAGTCAAAACTTTTCCTCAAAAAAATAATAATCGAATTCCAAAAATTTGGTTAACTTTAATGGGGAATTTCCAACCAAAAGCGAGTGGCTATCAGGGTTGGCAGCTAAGTTATCACCAAAGATGTTTCCTTCAATGGCCGTTTTACGTGCGTGCGGAGACGATTAATTCCATCAGAATAAACTTCCATCGCCTGAATTTAATTCAATGTAAATTTACAAGCATGACATGAATTCAATTGATATAATTGAAGGAAATTAGCCCCCACCCTGACCATGTTTCCCTCGTAAACGTAGTGTCGGTATGATCATCATCGTCACCTATCAAATAAACCTTTAAGATGAAGTATTAAGTGAGTGAAGAGGATAGGTAGACGGCAAGAAAATTCAAAATAACTAATCATAAAATAGATTTGGCGGCTTTATGTACTTAATAATTCTAATTAAGGAATCCTCCGCCAGAACACGAAGTAAGGTTGGCTCGTAGAATCATGGACGTGGCCTAGATAAAACGATGGGATCATATCGTAAACACCGAGCATTACCGAGCCTGTGGATGTGGATAGATTTTCATATTTGAACTAGTAACTTCGAGCGTTGGAGTCGCCGTAAAATGGTTTTACGGCGCAAAGTATGACCATTATATGATTCGATTCCTTGTGATATCTAAAGCTCGTTTTACACCAGACAATAAATCATACTATCTGAATCAGGTACGAATATCTGAATCAGGTACGAATGTGCATTTAAAAATGCATCGCATTTGGCCGAAAATTTCATTAACGTATGCGCAAAGAACTTTAAGGCGGCTGTGTAAAATAGTCTCAATAAAAGACTCAAGTTTCATCTGCTTATACCGCTTCAACGCTTACAATTATTTATGCAGGTATTTTACCGGTGAAGGTGAACAGCTCCTAAACCTAGGCATAATTGCATTCTTCGGTAAGGATTAGATGTTTTTGGAATTCCGCATTTCTAATCGCTGAAGTTAACTTACGGAACTGCCGTCATGGAATGAAATACAATCCCAGAAGAAATGAAGTCATCAGCTCAACTCAATGGAACACTAATACTTAACCAACGTTTTATTGAAAATGAGATGAGTCCTTTGTGTTTTTCATTAAAACTTCTGGATCTATGATATTTTACGAGAAAGGCAATGCGTTGACGATCGTGACTCCTGAGATCAGCATGCGAAAATATGAATCACAGCAGTTTCGGTTTAGCGATGGTGTTTAATGGTGGAGAGTTTTTATGTCAGATGCTAAAAAAATGTCATTAAAATTAGAATTATCGTACATAAAGAAGCAGTTATTTTTCTTATCATCAAAACTTGATTAAAAAATACTAATACTGAAGGATATGATGCAATTATTAATAATCGACCCAAAAATTTCATATTAAGCAAACATTTCAAATCTCCCAGTCTTGACCTTCGTAGCTTACGAACGTTCCTTTGCTCTATGTTGGTTCATAGCAGTCTCGAAATGCCTCATGAATGCGTAAATACGGCTTCAACGTGAAGCATAATCAGAAGTACATAGACTGTGAGCAATGTAAGGGGCTGCATTCCCCCAGTGCGCTACATTGACCGATGCTGACCTACAAGTGCTGGAACAACTCCAGAAGACATGGTCATGTGCTACATGCATCGAAAAAAGTCGTAATCTACGTGGTGACAATACTCACGTTCGGGGCACAGGTCATCCAATTCCTGTAAGGAAATCACTTGAGAAAGACAACGACCTGCTCACTGAACTACTCCATCGTGTAAAGCAGCCGCAGGAGGATCATGGAGAGCTGAAGCAGTCCATCATCTCATGGCAAAACACCGTTGAAAACTAAGCCGGGCTCCTTGAGGAGGTAAAAAAATCTATAACAAGTATCAACGGCTGGTTTGAGAGGCTCTTGGAAGAAAATCTCTCCCTGAAATCTAGAGTATCTTACCTAGAGGGACATACGAATAAACTAGAGCAGGACCAATTGAAGAATGCGGTTGAGATCCACGGAATCCCAAAGTGTGATAATATAAGCGATGAGACAGTTGTGCTAAAAATTTGCAATGCTCTTGGAATTTACGCTGTGGCCGGTAATATTAATTATTGCTATAGACTGAAACCCCGCTATTTCGCAAATGGTGAACCGAAGCCCGCCAAAATTATTCCTCGTTTTCTGAGGTCAAACGTCAGGTCTAGTCTCTTGAATTCACGCAGATGTAAAGGTCACTTAACATTGCCTACATGATGTTGGCCTAAGTGAGGACGGCAATCATTATGTCTATTTAAATGAGTTATTCCCTCAGTTTAATCGGAAGCTTTATCTCAAGGCGAAAAGCCTAAAGATCGAGAAGAAAGTGAAATATTTGTGGGCGTGGGATGGTACAATATTTATAAAAAACGGATGATAGTGAACGTATAACCTTGAGAAGTGAAGATATGATTAATTAACTTCAATAGGATGAGGTGGGTACAACTCCTTTTCAAAACCCTATGCATATCCATTCCCTCAGGATTTTCCATGTCAACTGCCAATCGACTGGGCATTTTGGTGAGTTTTCCACCATTTTTCGCTCCATCATTGTGATATTATATATTTGTCAGTAACGTGAATGAAGTCTGAAATTACGGACCCAATGATCGAATTGCCTGATTATAATCTGTTTAGAAATGATAGATTAGGTAAAAGAGGTGTGGGTATAGGAGTTATCGATCATCATGGTATTAGAGAAAATATTGTCTGCCTCCATGCCTAAATATTCTGCCATGCCTCGATCCATTGTTGTTAATGTTCCGGGATACAGTGCTGCAATTCTCTTGCTGTGTGTTATTAATTGTATCATGGTAAATGTGGTTTATTTGCTAAACTAGTAAGTTTATTTTTAAATCTATCCAATTTATAATAATGCCGTTAATTTTGGCGATTTTAATGTTGATATGACCGCACCGATTTCAATAGTCTTGTGGTTAATAAACTTATATATTGCGATCATCTTGAATTAGTGCCGCTAAATCATACCGAAAGAAGCCATTGATCTATTGATTGCTGACATCATAGATAAGGTTACTATTTAATCTCAATACCTTGTGCCGTTTCTATCGGCGCACGGTGAAATATATATTACGTAGGCCTTTCTAATAACACGTCGACCCAGTACCTCCACTGTATTCCATGATTTTAGAAAATTCGATGTACCTAGCTTTCATAATGACCTCCTATCAATGAATGGAAAGGATTGGTGTTTTTTTCTCAGGTTCAATTGATCATAAATGTGATACATTTAGATACTGCCAATGTTCTAGAATGCATTAAAAAGGACGCACCAAAACGGACTCGCCAGGTTAAAAAAACCCGCGGCGCCGTGGTTCACTGCAGAGACCTGAAAACTCATGAAAGAGAGCAATTAACTGAGATGGGCTATGCACCGTCTCGAAAATCACTGTATTCCATGATTTTAGAAAATTCGATGTACCTAGCTTTCATAATGACCTCCTATCAATGAATGGAAAGGATTGGTGTTTTTTTCTCAGGTTCAATTGATCATAAATGTGATACATTTAGATACTGCCAATGTTCTAGAATGCATTAAAAAGGACGCACCAAAACGGACTCGCCAGGTTAAAAAAACCCGCGGCGCCGTGGTTCACTGCAGAGACCTGAAAACTCATGAAAGAGAGCAATTAACTGAGATGGGCTATGCACCGTCTCGAAAATCACTGTATTCCATGATTTTAGAAAATTCGATGTACCTAGCTTTCATAATGATCTCCTATCAATGAATGGAAAGGATTGGGGTTTTTTCTCAGGTTCAATTGATCATAAATGTGATACATTTAGATACTGCCAATGTTCTAGAATGTATTAAAAAGCACGCACCAAATCGGACTCGTCAGGTTAAAAAACCCGCGGCGCCGTGGTTCACTGCAGAGACCTGAAAACTTATGAAAGAGAGCAATTAACTGAGATGGGCTATGCACCGTCTCGAAAATCCTCGAAAGAATTGAAAATCACCAGGTCACTGACTACCTCACTATGAACGATAAACTCGACAACTATAAATCTGTCTTTCGGAGGAATTTTAGTACTCGGTCCGCTCTCGTTAAGGCCGCGATGGGCATACGTCTGGCTATCAATCGTTCCACGTTGACCATGGTGGTATTATTTGGCTTCAGTAAGACCTTTGGCCGAGGAAACCGCGGGCACTTGCACCATCAATTGACAAACGTCAATTTCTCAGCATAGCCTCTTAACTGGTTTCTCTCTTACTTAAGTCGATTTAAAAAGGCCGTGAAAGATTATCATGGAAACCAACAAAGTAAGGCGTACCCCAAGGGTCTGTCTTAGGCCCACCTCTGTTGTATACATGTTTGACCAACCAGAAAAAATCGGCAGCAGTCATTATATGCTTTATGTGGACGACCTTTAAATACATCTTCACTGCCGATTGAAATATCTGAGTAGATTTCAAAGATCCGGTGTAATGTAGATGGTATCTCGGTTTGGGCCAAAGAAAACTTTTTAGTTCAAAACGTAGCAAAAACTGAGTCAATGATTTTTGGTGGTCTAAGATTTACCAGCAAAATTAACTTTGAAACAACACCCGGTATTGTACTAGATGACAAAGCTATTCCCTACTCCAATTCAGGGAGCAGCACAGAAAATCCATGACTGCATCAGTCGTCATACTATTTTTTGCCCATTGGAGGTTTAGTTCGCGGTGGAGCTCTACAAAGCGTTTTCTTCTGGACTTTGTTTTTAATTGCTTCCAAATAAACTACTATTACTCATCACAAAATTAAGCCTTAAAAATAATCTCCTTAGGAAAGCATTTTATGAATGAATCTCCATCAAATAAACTGTGTATACCACAAAATAAAGACTATTCAAGAAATTGGAGGAATATTTGAGCAGTTAACATCATGGATTACTATTATTTGGGTAAGATGTTATGTGGGCCAATAGTTATTTTTCTTTCTGTCCGAAAGTCGTCGTGCCCATTAGCCTCTAAATATGTGTCCAGTGATCAATGTTTTCTATCTGTTGTAACACCCTTAATGACTATGTGAAAAACTTGCTTTTTAAAATATTTTGCAATGATAAAAAAGGTGTATAAATATATCAGGATTCATAACCACCTCCAAATATATCAGGATTGGTAAGCATTTATAAAATTATCTGCAGAAATTGATGTGAACTATAATTGCAACTGGAGAGAAAAGCATGACTTAATATTGTCCACATCTCTATGGAATATTTCGGTTCCTTGGGGAACTTAAAGCAGTGAAAGACTGGGGCTTTTTTCGTCCGATTCAGATCACGGCAAGCTACTACCTTCATTGATGGTGATCAACATGACGAGCGAAAATCTACTGGATCACGTTTTCGCAAGGTTTTTACGTTCACTACTGGTCTTAGCGCTTCTCTGATAAATATAGTTATAACAAATCTGCCATTTTTATTTTATATTTTGATGCTTCTTATTTTCTTAATCATTTCCTCTACCCCCATTTTCATGCAAAAGAAGGTCAAATTGAATTTTAGAACACACGTAAATCGTAGCTATTAAGTTTAAGTGAAACATTTTTCTTGCCTGCATATTGCTTGAGGTAGGTAGATGCAATACCAGTAATAGATGCCATTTTATCCGCAAATTGATTTGGTGTAGCATGCGATAAGTCCTTATGACGTTACTCCTAAATGCATAAAGTAGAGAAACTATTCGATTGAAAAAATCATTGATCTGGAGTGGAAGCACTTATCATGCAATCCTCGTCGAGTGCTGCAGTTATTCAGTCTACCCTGGCTGTGTTTTTGGATTTTTTTTAAATGCAGCAAGTGCAAATTTAGGGAATTCCGGCGTGGATCCAGGTTATGACAAATGATTTTCCCCGTGCAAGATTTTTGCGATTCCATCGATGAAAATTATGCTCGACGACCAAGAGAAACGGAGTTAAAAATCTTCGCAGGCCCGTCACAAAGAGCAGAAGGAATTTCCTCGCAGGCTGTCATAAACCCATCTCCAATAATGACGCAATATAATCTTATCATTTGATTTCAGGGGTGTTTAAAATAGATATTTCCAAACGAAAATGAATAATATCTACCAATTAACATTTGAATCCTTAAAAATTGCTTATTATCCTTCAAATAGAGACAATTTGATACCGTGGAAGTTATAATATTACACGCTAATTTTTATTATTCTGAAAATCCCTTCCTTAGCCTTCATTTAAGTATTGAAAATCATTCTAACCTCTCTCTTAAAGATAAAAAAATGCTGAAGTACGTCTCTGCTATGTAAAACCGTGGGAAGGGCATTTAGAACTTGGAGATTGACTCCCCGAACGGCACTGAAAATATCTTGCAAAGAACGCGCATGCCTCCCTGTATTTCTCCAGCCTGACTTTCCCATTCCAGCGTCAACGTCTGCCGAGAGTGACAACGGGTCTTACAATCAGATGGGGAGGAGGACTCCGTCTTGGCATCAACTGGCCCACTTGACAGGGGACCCAATCCCTCAGGGGAGGCCACTCTCAGTGTGCATTCCATGCGATCCGGGAAATCAACCTCGGACAAGGGAGTCTCCAAACTTGCCGGTATGTGCCCTACGACACGTACGCGGTGTGTTCAGAAAATACCGGAATTTTTTGTTTTCTTTGTAAAAATTATTATTTACACGACTACATAAATGTTTTCGCCGCGAATATTACTGAAGAGGATCCCCAAGTCGGCCTCTAAATGTGCTGTCATCCACCGCGCTTTTAAATGGGTTTACAAAAGTGGCCGCTTGCGTCGCTGACTGACAAAGTGATCCGATTTTCACGGGGAAATAAAGGGATGACTATGGGTAATAACAGAAATTTATTTTCATGATGATGTGATGTATCAAATGTATCACTTTTGAATGCTAATCCTCGCAATTACAAACTTTATGCTGCAAAATAATGGAAAAATGGATCGTATTGCACTCATCGCCGCGCCGCACAGTGGGCTAGAATAGAAAAAAGCTGGCCAAAAGTCGCTTAAGTCTAAGTTATTAGTAAATTAACGAAACATTTTACAAATTGTGTATTGTAAATGTGCAATTTAACTTATTTAGGATTATGTAGGCCAAAATGTTGTTTAGAAGGGCGATAACAATTAAAATAGGCGAATGTGATGCGGGAAGCAAACTCTACAGGGGCACGCCTATCTTCTGCTCAGGAAATATCAAGGGAAAAATAGAATTTTTTCTCTGCTAACAACGTTAAAGCTATCAAATAGTTTTGCATAAGGTAAATTTTGAGTCAAAAAGTCAACTTTTCTGGTATGTTTTACCCGATTTTTTCTAATCTTCTAATGTTCTAATCCTTGTGTCGGGCTTCCAATGCCTCTTCGGAAAGCTGCCCAATAGGAAGAATGTCATATTTCACGATTCCCGCTCCATGTATAAAAACTTTGTGAATAGTTCCCTCTCTATTTGCCAAGACGACACTATGTAAATCTTGACTAGTCACTGTCGTTGTATCCATAACTGAGCAACTACTCTGAGGACGTCCTTCGGCAATTCGACAAGGAATACTGAAAGGAAACTGACTCGGCTAGAAATGAGCGAGCCAATCGCTTAGACGGCTTATTTTGGGAAAATTAAATTTATAGATTGGAAAAATTTGCACGTGTTCAAAGTAAAAGAACAAATCTGGGGACACAAGTGGGCAGCCGCCGAGTGAAAAGGGCTAGGAAAGCGCGCGAACCGTTAGGTTTATTACCGTCCGCACGCGGCCACCGCGCGAAGACCCAAGGGTAAAACCGTCAGATAAGGGTACATACCATAAAGTCACCGCAAATAATAAGTAGTTGAGTGCAATGCAACATAAATGTAAACCAGTGGCAGAGACCATAATAATTTATAATTTTCATATTGAAGAAATACTAGCTAATAATTTCACTGTCAATAACTTGAATCAAAAAGACATTAAAAAATATCAGGTAATCAGTTCCATCGAAAACCGAACTATCATCATTCTTACATGGGTAGCAAAAAAAAATTGCGGACTACAACTAGGAATCATTTTAAAAATTTTGCTTAACTTCGAACTGCTTCTCGCTACAATGGAAAGTAAAATCTTTTTCGATGGATACGACGAACACTTATTGAAGTCACAACGAAACGGAGGCGGGTGCAAGGAGGCTTTGGTTCCCAGGAACAAGTAGGTAACTATATCCTCTTTTAAAGCGCTTCTGACGTTGAACAGATCAATCCAGTGTTATAGTGGATGTTCACTCGACACTCTCTCTAGGACAACTGATGGATGTGGTACGCAAAAACAACCGAAAAACCCTAACTAAGAATTCCATTTGTCGGAACAAGTGGCGGTAAGGGTCGGCAAAAAGAGACAAAAAAGTGTAAAAAGCATAACATGGGATAGCTACCGATGAATTCGGGGAAGTAGAAAAGAGTCATTACGGGTAAGGTTGTAAAATCAGCATTGTCGGCCAGTAAGTACGGAGGGTCGCAAATCCTCAACCATTCGGCGTGGGCGCCTGTCGCTGCACGTGCATGACCTTCCTAAACCCCTCGACCGCAGCCTGCCCATGATGCTTTAGGGAAATCCGAAATTCTGAGAAAATCCTTTCAAATATATTTTAGCCATAACTCTGCCGAGGAACCTTCCAATGACCTAATCGTAGAATTGCCAGTCACCAATTATTATTATTATTATAGTATTCTACCGATTAAGGTAGGTTTCCATGGAGTACTAAAGAGGTAATCTGGGAGCCTCCCTTTCCTTCCAGCACTGCCTTCTTTAATTCACTGTAAGGCCTACTCTCTTTCAATCTATCTAAAAATCCTATTCTTTTCCTTCCCCTCCCTCGTTTCCCCAACATTCTACCCTCCAACACCATTTTCAACATCCCCTCACCGCTAAGCACTAACTCCATCCAAACCTTCTGTCTCCTGCGTATCTCATCTAAAATCTTTCTCTCCTCGCCAACCATATCCAGCACTTCGTCGTTCCTTTTCCTCTCCGTCCATTTCACCCTCTCCATCCTTCTCCATACCCACATCTCGAACGCCTCCAATCTTCTCTCGTCTTCTTTCCTCAGAGTCCACGTTTCCGCACCGTAGAGAGCTACACTCCAGATCAAACTCTTCACTAACCTTTTCTTTAAACTCTTACACAACGATCCTCTAAGAAGCTCCTTCCTGTTCATGAATGCCTCCTTCGCTAATGCGATTCTCTTCCTTATGTCCTTACTACTGTATCCGTTTTCCTCTAACGTACTGCCTAAATAGTTGAATTGCTCAACCTGCTCAAGTTTTTCACCACCCACCTTTATCTTGAGTCTCACATTCCTCGCTCGTGATGCTTTACAAAACCGCATTACCTTAGTTTTCTTCTGATTAATCCTCATCCCAAACTCCTCGCAACGTTCGTATAACGCATCCACTAGGGCCTGAAGCCCCCTTGCTGACTGACTGATCAACGCCTGGTCATCCGCGAATCTCACTGATTTGAACATCATTCCTCCCACTTTTATCCCAGCTTCTAACTCATCCCACGCTTCCCTTACCATCTCTTCAGCATACACGTTAAAGAGCAGTGGCGATAGAGGACAGCCTTGCCTCACACCTCGGCCAATGCTTGCCCACCCAGATTCTCCGTCCGCTATCCTCACTTGCGCAGTCTGGGCCATATACAGATTACAAATCAGTCGCCTATCCCTCCAGTCAACACCTATTCTCTTGAGAATATCCATTAACTTTACCCAGTTCACCCTATCAAACGCTTTTTCAAAATCCACGAAACACACATATACGTCCTGCTCATATTCTAGGTTCCTCTCCACGAGGGACCTCATTATTGCTATTGCATCACGAGTTGACTTCCCTTTTCTGAAACCAAACTGATCTTCGCCCAAATACTCGTTTGCCCTCGCCTCCATTCGTCTGTTCAATATCCTCAGCACTACTTTAGCCGCATGGGATATTAGGCTGATAGTCCTATAATCTCCGCATTCCACAGCTTTCTTCTTTTTCGGAAGCGGAATTAAAACCGTCTTCACGAAATCCTCCGGCCAACATCCCTCCTCATAGATCTTGCGCACTAGTTCGAAAAACCTTTTCTTACCTTCCTTCCCTAGATTCTTCAGAAGCTCGCACGGGATGTTGTCCACGCCTACTGCTTTCCTAGCCTTCATATCACGGAGTGCTCTCTCTATTTCTGAATCTAATATCTCCGGCCCAAGATTATCCTCCTCCACTGCACTTTCCTCCTCTAGAGTCAATCTCTCTGGTCTGTTCGTTTCGTCATACAGGTCCTCCACGTATTCCTTCCACCTACCCTGTACCTCTTCCCGCTCGGTTAGCATCCTCCCATCTTTAGCCTTAATTTTAGACATGGCTTGTCCTCTTTTGCCGCCCGATAGCGACTTAACTTTGGCGTACAACGCGCCTACTTCTCCATCCTTCTGGAACTTTTCCATTTCCTCGCACTGTTTTTTCCACCAAGCCTCCCTTGCCCTCTTAGTTTCACGTCGTAATCGATTATTCAATTCCCTAAACATTCTTTTGCCCTGTTCTGTGTCCACGTTCTTCCACTTCCTCCTCTCCTCCATTTCATTAACCATTGCCTCCGTTATCCACGGCTTCTTTATCCTTCTACTGTCAACGTAACCAATTGACTTCTCCGCCGCTTTGACTATTCCCGTTTTTATATTATCCCATCTTTCCTCTACCGTCTTGGTACTTTCAATCTCCCGTATACTAATGTCCACTAGCTCCTGATATTCTCTCCTCATACTCCCCTTCAGGGCTTCTACGTTCCATTTCTTCGCCTTCCTAACTTTCATAAGTCTTTTGAATCTTACGTTGCATTTCATGAGCACTAGATTGTGGTCCGAATCCGCATCCGCTGCAGGGAAGCTGCGCGAGTTTTTCACACTGTTCCTAAACCTCTGTCTTACCATAATGTAGTCTATTTGATATCTCCCCGCATCCCCTGGACTTTTCCACGTGTACCTTCGCCCTTTATGATGATTGAACCACGTGTTTGTGATGAATAATTTGTTTCTCCTACAAAATTCTGCTGCTTTCTCTCCCCTGTCGTTCCGTATTCCTAGACCAAAATCTCCTATTTCGTTTCCATTCCTCCCTTCCCCGACTGAGGCGTTCCAGTCCCCCATCACTACCAGATTTTTCTTACCCGGTGTGTCTCTAATTATTTCCTCGAGCTGTTCATACACCTCGTCTACTTCTTCCTCCCTATGATTGCTAGTGGGCATGTAAACCTGGACCACCACAAGGTTGGTGGGCCGCGCCTCAATTTCTACCACCAGAATCCTATCGCTTACCTGGTCTATACCTACCACACGCTTACCCATCTTCCCGTTTAATACTAAAGCTACCCCTCGCTGGCTTTCTTACCCTCCACTATATATAACCCTATACCCATCACTCCAATAGTCCCCCCCATCCCTCCACCTCACCTCGCATAATCCTAAGATATCTATCCT
Source organism: Ischnura elegans (assembly GCF_921293095.1). Classification (NCBI taxonomy): domain Eukaryota; kingdom Metazoa; phylum Arthropoda; class Insecta; order Odonata; family Coenagrionidae; genus Ischnura; species Ischnura elegans. The sequence continues at coordinate 90,431,930 of NC_060259.1, forward strand.
CCCTTTATCCATTTCCCTTTTGATATTTTCTAACTTTCCCGCCCTCATCATAGTCCTCACATTCCACGTCCCCACATTTATAGCAGACTTCTTCTTCTCCATCTTCTTGGTCTTCTTTTCTTCTTTCTTCATTGCTGCTGCCACTGATGTTGATGATGATAAGTCTCTGCAAGGATTTCGCATGTTGGCGACCCCGAGGACCTTGCCGACCTCGTTGCCGTGCCCGACACCCGCCCTTTGCGGACGGGTCCCGGGCGATGAGATTCCGAGGCTCATTTGGTTGTACTCCATGTGTTCAGGGAAGAGATAGTTGGTAGGGTTTCCCACTTCCATTCCAACAGTGTTTTTTACGTGACACCATCACGCGGACTACCTTTCGTCTGGCTCCTACCCTTCGACCTATCTGGCATGGGTGGCCCTACCGGGAATAATTTAGAATTAATCCCGCCAGTGCAGCTCTAGGCAGTCACCAATATAGCAAGAAATTGGTATTTGCGACAAGATGTTCGTTGAATTTAGCCATTTACAGTATAATGTGCAAAAACAATATGAAAATTATTCATAAAATATGTATTCAAGTGACAAATGTCATTGGACTTTTAGTATTCCGTAGTCTTTATGCACGGATATCATATCCTTTCCTCGCTTAGTCCCGCCGCCGTTTCGTGGCCGCCACAGTGGACCGTGCGGCCGAAGTGGATTCACAGAAATATGGTTGTTAAAATTAGGATCGCAAGTTATCGCAAAAACTGCATTCTGGACATTATTCTATATGCTTTTGTCTATCTCACAGTGCAAATAACTCCGTGTATTCTGATGTATAAACAAACGATAATTGCCGTTAAAAATGAAATTCAATAAAAAATCAACACAGTTTTTGAAAAATTATAAAAATATGAATTAACAAGTAAAATCAAACAAACACTGTCCATATTCATCTTATGAAGACCAATTATATGGATAAAAATACATTGAAACCAATATTCGTAACAACGACACTGTAATGAAGCTACAAATTTAGCTATTTTCAACGGAAAAAATTTGGTCGCTAAAATCACTCCGACATGCTCTACTTTAAACAGCTGTAAAAATTATATTAACGTATTCCATGCTCTGTATGGTATCCTATATTATAGAGTACATGCTTAATAATGAATATCAACTGTTTTTGGTTGATTTGCGCTAACTTGATTTTTCGACTTTTGGCCAGCTTTTTTGGATTTTGGCCCACTGTGCGCCGTGATCATTTTTGAAAACCCATTTAAATGCGATCGAAGTGGCAACAAAAATCAGCCTTCTGTGGGATGGAATTGGACCTCCACTATGCAGTCCCCTTGGCTGTCACCGAAAAAATATTCCCAATTAGATATCATGCACTTTTTGTGCCAGCGCTACTTCCAATTCACGAAATATACTTCAAACTCGCTTTTTGGATAGCCTTCAGCTCTGTCAGCGATTTATTTTAATACCATACTTCTAACACGAACGCTCTTTAAGGTTCTCTCTCTAATTTTGGAAATAGGAAAAAGTCACTCGCAGCCATGTATGGCGGGTGGAGGGTGAGTATTGTTATAGTTTTGCTTTTGGCCAAAAATTCACGAAAGCAAAATGGAGTTTGAGCCGAAATTAATAAATGTCTAAAAGTGAAAATAAGTCTAACCATAGCGGCTCTCAAAAGCAAAGTAAGCAACGAATGAACAGTTGAAAATTTTATAATACTTCGGGGGCATGTATACCAGCATAACAGAAAGTTGACAGACTCCCCAAACTCACCAGAAATTTAAAAATGTTTTTCCTGTTCTTTCCTGAATTCACATCGTAAATATGCGGACTCATTTCTTTAACTGAGCCACCTCGCAGTTCATGGATTTCATTTGGAGGGCACAATACAACTGGACCTGGGAATTGAGCCCAGGGTCCTTCGATGGGCAGGCAAGCGCAGACAAAGTAAAAATTGAGTACTGTCAAAAATTTTGTAATACATCAGGGGCATATTTATCAACATAATAATACATTGGCCATCGGACTCTCTAAATTCGGGAGAAATTTAAAAATTGAATTCCCGTTCTATTCTGAGCACGCCATGTTTTCCAATGTGAGCGCCTTATTCGAGGACCGTCGCCAATGGCGAAGCCGGGGGAGGGGGGATCACAGGGGGTACGTACCCCCCAAATAGAATTGTATTAGCAGGAAAAGCATCATCATCCCTGTTGATAATTTTAACACATTGCGGACGGATCACGAGAGATTTGCGAGCCATCTGTTACGGACGGACCATGAGATAACTCGTGTTTTCTACACGCTGCCTTTATATGCCACATGTAATGATACATTGTAATGACATTATTAAAAATTATTAGTTTTTGGTATGCATTAAAAATTATTTATTCATATTATGACTTTAGGTTTTATCTTGAAAAACTAAAAATTTGAAAGACATGTTGTAAAAAGTTATTCAGATGTAAACCAAATTAATGTTGCATGCATAAAAAAAACAGCCTGCCTTAAAAAATACCCGGTCACTGGGGTAAATTCAAAAAAGTATCCGCACCTTAATTTGTTAAGATTGGTTTGATGCAGCTCTCCACTCAATTCCCCTATCGGCAAAAATATTAACCTATATAACAAATTGATTCTACTCCACTAGTATGTGTCTGTGAAATATCTCCCCACCATCCTTTAATAGCGTAATATTAAGTGCCAAAATGCATAAAATGTGATTTCTAGAGATAAAAATGTTCACATTTTCTCCAGAGGGAGTCCCCCCCCCCCCCGAGCCGTCGTCCCCCCAAACGCATAGTCCTGGCTACGCCCTGACCGTCGTCGCATTCGGAGCTGTCGCGCTGCCACAATCTGATGAGCGGAGTCAGCGCTGAGGGAGGGTGGCTTGGGGAGAAAACATCGTCGGACCCTCTCCATTGTGTGGCCGGCCGGTAATGGCGTGGGCGGGGGAGAGGGGGGAAGCTAATTTCCGGGCATCACCTCCGTCGGCTTCCCCGGCGAACCTTTTGAAGTCCCCGATCGCCGCTCCGCCCCTTTCACACCTGTGGAGGCGAGCTTATGCCTTCGGAGGCCCGCGTGGGTGGGGGGGCCGGCACGAAGGGGGCCTTTATATCGCGCCCGGGGCCTCCCAAAGCGGCTTCCCCCCCTCCCCTCCTCCCGCACCTCGCTGTCGTCGAGGGGATCGGTCGGATTCCTTCGCGTCCGAGCGCGGGAGCGAGGGAGGGGGGGGGGTGGTTTTTCGCGAACGGTGCATTTTCCCAATCACATTGCTCGTTTCCCGTAAGAAGACTCTCATTGGATGAGTATCGATTCTTTAAATCCAGAGCACGAATATTGAAAAGGAGAAACTTCAAGTCGACCTCTTCATGTGTTGTCACCCTCCGCGCATTGAAATGGGTTTAACAAAAAGGACGCCATTTGCGCCGTGGACGGTCAAATTTATCCGAGTTTATCGGGGAAATAAGGAAAAATTAGGGGTGTTAAGCAAATGTTATAGGCATGATGATGTGATCTGTCAAATTCGTAAATTTTCAATGATATTCCTAGCAATATAAAATATTTTAATGAAAAATAATGGAAAAAATGGATCGTATTGTACTCATTGCCACGCCGCCGACATTTTTGAAAAACGTTTAAATGCGACCGAACTAGTCTCCGGAATCAGCCCTCTATGGAATGGAATTGAGTCTCCTGTATGCATCTAGAGAATTAAGTAATCTCCGTGAGCTGGTAGTGGATATTTTAGCTATAATTTTTACTCCCTAAATCTTAATTGCTATTTTTCCATGCCTCTAGGTATCAAAATATGTCCTTTAAGCCAATAAAATGCTTCCTTGACATTGTCCACTCTATTTTTTGCGGTGGCTCGATGATTCATCCTATTACACCAATGTTATCATCACAAACATCATGCTACCCTCGATGCGTCGACCATCTTGGCAAATGACGTCAGCGCCATCCGTGATGTGAGTATGGAATAGGAGGCCTCAGTTAGTCCCGTACAATCTTAATTATCGTTTCCACTTCGGGCACATTTTAATCGGTTTTCAAAAATATCCACCACGCGGCGATGATTGCTGAGCGATCCATTCATTCTCAATAATTTCAGCAGAATATTTGCAAGCAGCAGGATTAGTATGGTAAATTTAGAATTTGATGGGTCTCACCATCACGAATATAAACTTCGGTTAAAATCCTTAATTATTGTTTCTCCCTCCATGGAATTTGGATCACTCTGCCGATCAGCGACGTGAGTGGCGACTTTAGGTAACCCATTTAAATGCGCGGTTCGTGAAACCGATCGACAGACAGCGTCTATTGTTATATTCGTGCTCTAAACCGTCGCGCCACGAATATTACAATCGAGGGTTTTCCAGCCGGACGCTAGATTTATCTTTCACCCATCGCGCATTTAATTGAATTGAAAGAATTCGCCACTTGCGCCACTGACGGTAGAGCAATCTTAATTTCACGTGAAAATAAAGTTTATTTGGGGCGTTTGAAGAAATTTATGTTCGTGATGATATAATCTATCAAATTGGTAACTTATCTACGCCATTTCTCACTCTTGTAAAAAATTATTATATAAAATGGTATCACTTGCTATTGCAAATACTGTGTTGCAGTCTATTAAGAATAAATGGATTGCGCTGCCTTGATTGCCGCAGGGCGAGGACAATTAGAATGCCAATTAAAATGCTCCTGAATTGGCAGAGTAAATGAAGTCTCCGAGGGACGGAGTGGGGCGCCTTGTCTATATAGTCCTTTAGGCCTCAAAGTGGGATCGATTGGCACTTTAGGACGAGACCGGGTTAGTTAGTTAGCGGCGGATAAAAATGTCCTTGCATTCCATTCCAACCATCCGGGTTCATATCTCGTGAATTTTTAGCACGACATAAATGTGTAACATGTGTTTTTCCACATACTACATTATGATAAATATGATCTGATAAAATCTGCCTAAAAGAAAAATCGTGATTCTCCTGAAAACGACTTTTCCCTTAAGACATTTTCCTTCCCGCACTAAACATTTTAAGAAATCAAAAGTGTATCTGAGGTAGAATTCACGTGCTCAGAAATCGAAAATATTTCATAGAATATAGTGAATGAAATGAAATGATAAGTTCAGACGGAAAAAATAATGTTCTCCTCTCAGCCATTCCTTTTTAAAACTGAGAAAACACGAAAGTTGCCTCCCACTTTTCATGACTTTGTGGCGCCTTAAGTGTTCTGATTACTTTACTCGTTCCGACGGAATCTTTTCACTAACGGAGCGAATTGCTTTATAGGCTATGAACAGTAATGAACCACGTGAGACCGAGGTCGAGGAGCAAGGGAAAAGTGGTCATACCCTCAGTATGAGTTCATGATGCCATTGCAAAAGGGTTGAGGGTGTCGAGTTTTCGTCTATAATAGCACGAGAAGTAGATGACGGATCAAATAATGAAAAAATTTGGGTCTCTAATTTTCAAACTCTAAATCAGTCGACGATAAATGTGAATTAATGAACGAGCCCGTTGTAATTGCGAACTCAGGTTCGGGTTCGAGTCTCGGTTAGTGAAAGTGATTTTTCATGTGGAATTTGGTCATCTGAATACTTCGATATTTCTCTGCCTCAGGTGTATTTCGACAACCGCCGCGACGGTTCCGCCGTTTTATGTGGAGGGATGCGTCCATTAACCCAGCGGAACTCGCGCTAAACCTGAGAGGCTCACAAAGTGAATATTTCCGTGATAGCTCTTGACCATTTCTTAAGAATGCGCTCAGATATTCTCTACCTTTTCCTTACTCTTTTAGTAACGTTATACATGCGCGGCATATCCCAATAATCTATCATTAGCTTGGAATGTGATACTTTTGCATCCTATACACGCGGTCTGAGCCCTTCAGGCTCTACGCGAGTGCTCGCGTTACATTTTTGTTACTCACCCTTAGTCTCTTATTTTTCGCTTATTGCCTGTATAGACTCAGTGTAAGATTTTATGGTTAACTTTTTAAAGTGCACTACTTATATAGGCTTGATATTTTGAATGTCAAAACTATTCATATAGGAGTACATCGAAGTCATTGCTGCTCTTCCTACTCTAACTACAAGTTCGCAAGAGTTTACACAACAATTAAATATTTAATGAGACGTATATGGAATTGATTACAATGAAATGGACCCCTTAAGTATTGATAATTTGATTTAAACAAACAAAAGAAGAAAAATAAATGACTTTCATAGGCTACAACCTCAAAAAGAAAATAGAGCCTGACAGGCTCAGCGTGAGTACTCGCGTTCCAAAAAGGAACGCGAGTCCTGCAGGGTTAAGGTAATCCTGGCAGATTCCCGTCCCGATCAGTTCACATGAGATCCCAGTGCTTACTAGCTGTTTGATACGGGGATTGTACAAGTATCGAACCCATGAAGAATTCGCCGGTTGCATCAATTCATTACGGAAGCTGAGATATCGGCTGGCGAGGAAGCCCAAGGGAGCTCGAAGCCGTCGCCTTTAATACAAAGGTATTCCCGTTTCATTCCGGAATCATCGCTTTCCGAGTCCATCTCTGGCTTTTAACGATCTTCCCGGATGAGCGGTGGTCCGTTCATTACTTGAGAGAATAGCTTGTCACACCCTTTTCTTCACTCCCCGCCCCGTAATTGCTTGCGGCAGTGGTTTTCGCTGTTTGACAGACGAGCCTTCTTCGCTGAACGATAAAATGCTGAAATTCATTCGTCACGTCGGGGGAAGGGATCCTGGGTGGGTGTTTGCTTTTACGAATGTTCCGGGAATGCGACAGAAAAGGAATAAGCTGTGGTCGGGCCATGATGAAAAATAAAAGAATAGGCCCGTGGTGCCTGAAATTACTGGTCGTTTTGCTCGCACCTGGCCATTGTTTCTGCTGAAATCCATACGGCGGCATCCGGAAGGCTTGAGGCTTCCCACTTTCTCTTCCCACTTGAGCTATTTATGCTGAATGAAAGCCAGCGAATTAGAACTTTGTGTTGCGCATCGACCGTCTTCCTATTATATAGTTTAAATTTCGACGAAATGGCCTAAAAATGTTCACCTAGATACGAGATATCTTTGGGAGGAAAACAATGAATATATGGTACACCGGGGTAAGTGGAACCCCATATTTATGTAATTGACATTTCGTTAGGTGCTGTACATTTTCAATTTTATTAATATTCCATATTCTATTAAAGAAATATATGCTCCAACGTCAACTGAAATATAATGCACACATATTTCAACAGTTTCCTTTCTGGAACAAAGAATATTAATTGTAGCCAGCATTTACACTTTCCCCGATGATCGGGGCAAGTGTAACTCTCCACCGGGTCCACCGGGTAATCTCCTTCATAGTTGCCGACGTTTCGGGGTACAAGTCGTACTGAAATTCAGCCCTGAGGATGGAGTACGACTCGTACCCCGAAACGTCGGCAGCCATCAAGGAGATTACCCGGTGGAGCACCCGAATAGCCTTGATAAAAGAAATATCATTGCGGTAGGTAGAAATAATTCAACGACGTACAGCACCAATAGAAATGTAATATCTCGTTAATTTTCATACATTTGACTTATATTATAGGAATCAAATGAGATGTCAAATTTGAATGTTCCTCGATTCTCAAATGCTGGAGGCAAAATGACAAATTTCTTCAGATTGAATTATTCTCTTGTCTTCAATGTTGGGCCAAATGATATGTTGATGTTGAATGAATTCTCCACGGAAATCACTGGCGGACATGCGTCCTTTTCCCTCAGCTGTCCAACAATCATTTTTATTTTCTTCTCATGACAACATTTGCAATAATTCTGTCTCTCACCTGCACTGTTAATAAATCTCTCTACATTGCACTTATGAAATTATCTTCTTCATCCATTTCCTTGATCTCGTCTTCTAGTTCACAATCATCCAAGTCATTTAAGCATTCCTCAACATCATCTTCATCACTACTTTCCTCATGATAGACTACTGTCTTTTTATTTTTTCGCCTTCTTTTAAGATTTTCTTCTTTCATTGTCTTTCAGTTTGGAAATGCCTCCCCTGACGTGATAACCTCTGCCCCTCCACATATTCTTTTTCTTCCCTACGCAACCCTTGCTGCTTGTTTTACTTGCTCCAAAAGTAATTCCTCGAACGAGATCCTACGCGTGCTTAATGTTGGGACATCAAGGTCGTTTGAATCAGCAATGCCGTTGAAATTGGATGTTGTTGACGGCAGAGGTGGATGTGGTTCTTCATTTGGCACTGATAATCGCAGAGCTTGGGGAGTTTCTACACTAGTCTTTTCTGATGTTGGGGATAGAAAAGCTCGTACAAGTGTCACGGTTGTTGAGGGATGAATGATTTCGTATTGCCTTTCTTTCAAATTTAACCATTTCCTACAAACCTGTGGTTCAAAACTTTTACTTGGAATTACCCTACTGCAAAAAGGAAATATTTGAACCTTTTCCGAAAAAAATTGTTTGACTATTTAAATCTGATGGGGGAAGACGAGACAAATGGGTGGTTATAATTTGTCCCAGTGCCAATATAATCTAAGGCAAGATAAACTTCTACTGATTTCTCTCATAGTAACATAATTTAATCTACCACACTAGAACATCATGTCAAAGTATCCTTTAAATCATACTTACTGATTTAATCTCAATGTAATCCCTAACTATCTTAGTGTGGTAATCGTAAAACGATGCGCCGCACTTGGTCACTATATAAAGAAATATATTGCACATCCAATAGGGTAGTTTCCTTCGTCAAAGAATACGAAAGGCATTGATCGCGATTCCTTACCCACCATTAGTGTACCTATTCATAATATACAAATTATTTGGTTTTAGAAATCCCAGTTTAGACGAATGGCAATGGTCAATTTTAACCGCATTTGAAAAAGGCCAGATTTGCGCCCATGCGATGCCGCTCCACGTGACGTCACAGGGACCTAGTTTCTATACGAGTAGATAGGAGTTTTACATCGTCTGAGATTACCAATGCATGCATGAGACACAGAGCTCAGGGAGACATGTCTTAATAATCACCTATTAAAACTTCCTATGGTCGGAATGTTTCCTTCGTTTGATAAGGTATTAATATATAATAATCCTTATTAAAGCCAAGTACTACCTGCTAGCTGGGTACTCTGCTACCTGCTAGCAACTTGCATCGCAGCGGCGCACAATATCCTCGCTCCAAGGTCACCTCACATGGCGACACCGGGAACCAGAATGACGTCACATAGGCTTTTCCCAGCATTATTACTTAGCCATCGTGTTTTCGCGCGCTTGAAAACTTTCACTTTTCATTTATTCGCGAAAAATAGATATCGTCATTTAAAAATCTATAAGCGTGAAATACATACTCCAGGAGCAATAATCTTTCGATTTAGGCAATAAAAAAATAGGAAACCACCCTATTAATAGTGTATTTCAAAATTTTTGCCAAGAGTTTTAAGTAGATTAATGAAAATCTTGCTAGCAGCGCCACTTTAAATATATTATTTATGCGACGAAAGCCATAGGTTCCACTTCCCCCAAATTTACACTTACCCCGGTGTATCTTAACATTAAAAGTTGGAGACTGTACTTAGTGGAATTCTCATTCGCTATACGTGCTAAATATTATTATTTTGTACTTTTCACGCAGCTTTATAAATACCCAGATCGATTTCATGTTCTCCATTTTCAAGGGAGAGCCAAATAATCAATATAATTAAAAATGAAATGATTTTTAACTATGTTATATCAAATACAAATTACCAAATGCAGTTTAAAGTGCTTATGGTGAAAAAATGTCGTACATGGTATTGACGCATTTCTCTCTAAGAATTTATTCCAATAAATTCAAGTCGTTTATATTGTTGTTAAAACTATGTCCGATCTAAAAGTAGTTTCTAAAACATATCATGGAAACTATACACCCTGATATGTTTAATGCTGGAAAAAGAGTGATAAGGTGCCAAACAAAAAATGGCTTATCCGTAAGGATCCAGAAAGTGATGTTTAATGAAAACTTATATTTTTCTGCTTACAGTGGAACTTATGTTGGTATAGAAAACAGTTGCATTATCTTATCAAACTGTTAGGCGAATGATTTAAATAGGAATGATGCATATCATTTGAAAGTTTGAGAAGTTGAAACACCTTGTTGTTACCTGTGAGGTCATGAGGATTGATTAATTTACTACTTGCTTATGATTGATTGAGTATTTTCACCTTGTATGCTACGAGATTTGTATGTCGATGCTTTGAGACTACTCATCTGTTGGCAGCCGAAACTAAAGGCTACGGAGTAACGTGATGCGTCAGGCTTTCGTAAATCAATTTGAGGCTTGGATAAATGGATTGTGGAGAGTGGTTTGGAGCGTTTGTGTAAAATACGGGTTTCATGCAGTTCCTAAAATATTTGGTGATTCCTATGCGACGAATGTAGTAAAATCTTTTATGTGATTGACATTTGTGCCCTACTCAACGGAGATGATTACGGGATATGTACCGTGTGTGCTTCAACCCTCTTGCAGGTCAATGAAGTGAGTATTACAATTCAGAATTTAAAGGATTACTTTCATACAACAGTTTAACATGTGCAGTGTTTTCCAAAAGTTGCTTCACAAATTGAGCGGCACCAATTTCGCCGCAGTTTGGAAATAGGGTGGTTTCCTTTTATTTTTTATTGCATAAATCGAAAGACTCCTGCAGGGTTATTCCACTAATCGTATGGCCGGGCCATAAGTCGAAATCGACCATAACTACGGCCTCGAGACATACGTATGGCTTCGAGCGATTCTACTCTGAGCGAAAGGCCATAAGTCGGGCGGTAGCTATGGCCTAAAGGCCGTAATATTATGGCCTGCCTAGGAGGCGGTCATAACACGGGCCATACGAAATAACATTGCTCGCCTAAGGTGTTATAAAAGAAACTTACGAAGTGTCATCGATTACATAGCTATTGTTTCAAGAAATATATGAATATTGTGGGTGAGCACATACGGATTCAACGGGCATTGGCTAGATATATTTTAAAAAGACGTCGATTTCATAAGGAGGATACGGGATACGTGTAGGTAATCCGTTCGCATACTATGACGATATTTTCATTAACTATTTCCGTGCGTCAAAAGTTGTTACTTAATTTTTAAGTAGATATAGCGGATGAGCTAAAAGTTCGCTTGTAGTTAAAAAGTTAGGAATACTTTTAACGGATGCTCTGCTAAAGTGAACGGAGGAACGGGCGGGCCCGTTCCTCTTCCCGGAGCCGGCTTTTATTTGCTTTCTGTGCTACATTTGCTAGCAGATTCCTTACTTGTTTCGAAAAGCTGTAGGTAGTTTGAAATATCCGCTATTAAATGTTTTATATTTTAAGATTCTCGTAGCATAACGGTTCATGAGGGAGGATATCTAAGAAACATAGGGCAAGAAATTTTTTTGGCTGTAAGGCAATCTTCAGTAAGTCGATGCGTAAAGGACAAATGTCGTCCACAAATCAAGGAAAGAATGATAGTCTCATATTGATGTTTTAACTTTATACAGCTACCGAAACATAAGCCTCTGATAATAAAAGTAATGAAACTTAAAGTTTCAATTTCATCTTTAGATTTCGTGCATTGGCTGGATTTATAAGGCTTTTGGGGGCAAATAATTGCAGCCATGAGACAATAGTTACACCATTGGAAGGAGAGGAAGGGGGTTAGAACTACAATAGGATGTCATGTTCTAACTATATCCATTACATGCACAATTCACGATTATTATAATACTGCACGGTACAAATTTCTTCTGCTTCTTCTCGCCCGTGATTTGCGTTCTTCACTTGTTTTAAAGATCCAAAGAAAATCCAAATTTATCCTTTAATAAGAGTCCATTTCGGTTAAGTGACATATAATTAATATTTTATTCACGTAGGAACAAACTTCCTTCTCAAAAAAATGACTAGTATATAAAAAAGTGAACCAAACTTATAGTACCAATTATAATTCTCATACTCGCCTGCAGAAAGGGCGTTAAGACTTTTGGCCGGGCCATACGATATGGCCCCTCGAGAGTGGAATCGGTTTAGGCCGTAATTTCGGGTCAGACCATAAGAAAGTTACGGCCGGCCATACGTATGGCCCCGTTTAGTAGAATAGCCCTGCTGGATTACGTACTTCACGCTTTTAGATTTTTAAACGACGATATCTATTTTTCGCGATTAAATGAAAAGTGAATTTTTTTTCAAATGCGCAAAAACGCGACGGCTAAGTATGAATGCTGGGAAAAGCCCGTGTGTTATCATTCTGGTTGAGGCTGCCGCCATGTGAGGCAATTTTGGTGCGAGGCTATGAGCGCCGCTACGATGCAGACTGCTAGCAGGTAGCAGAGTACCCTGTTAGCAGTTAGCGCTTGGTTTAAATAAGGACGAGCGTGCTGCGCCCGCTCCCAGCGGGCTTCCCCCGCTCTTTTCAATGCAGGTCCACTGAGGGATAGGCGCGTTTCTAATTTTAAAATGTAGAAAAAAAGGTAGGGTCTTATGTATAAATTTAATTGTAATGTTCATGTACAAATTGAGGTCAGAGGCCCTCTTTAAACACAACATTGGAAGTAATTACACTATCCTCTGTTAAACGCACATGATGACTCATACTTACGTATCAACAGGAGACTTGAATGTGGGATCAGCCGCATTTTGATAAAAGTTACTTAAAGAATGCGAAATATTGTTGCAAATGAACAAATGTATCAGTTTGTGCGCCGTTAATGTCAGGAGTATTTACCGGTTTTTGTTTTTTTTAATTATTTAAAAACCAACTTTAGGAAACAATAGCAATATTTAGGAAGTAAGATATGCCGTTGCATGTTCTCTGATAAAATCTGTGCATTTTGGTACCTCATTTGTAGATTTTGGTTGCGTATAAGTTGAGAATAAGGTATCTATACAGTAGAAATAATATAGAAGAATATCAATACCCTATCAAACGAAGGCAACTTACCGACCATATGAAATTTTAATAGGTAATTATTAAGAAATGTTTCCCTGAGCTCTGTGCCTCATGCATGCATTGGTAATCTCGGACGATGTAAAACTCCTATCTACTCGTATAGAAACTAGGTCCCCATGACATCACGTGGAGCGGCATCGCATTCTTGAATGAAAACTTATGCTATGAATTCGAATTTTGGGCGCAAATCTGGCCTTTTTCAAATGCGGTTAAGATTGACCATTTCCATTCGTCTAAACTGGGATTTCTAAAACAATATAATTTGTATATTATGAATACACTAATGGTGGGTAACGAATCACAATCAATTCCTTTCGTTTTCTTTGATGAAGGAAACTACCCTATTGAGTTTCGGTATTTTCTATGGTACCAGTAGGAGGGAAAGTTGGACAAGATTCCCATCTCCTACAATATGGTTACTACTGCATCATTAAAGGGTAATGTACTTATGCGGGACATTAATGTAATTAACGCAGTAGCCTTGAGATGAGAGTCAATGAACGTAAGATGTTTAAAAGGTCTGCCGCTATGCCACTGAAAATAATGGCACACAAATCTAGTATCACCAAATCAAAATTCAGTTTGATTTGACACTAGAAGACTGGTTTGTTCCCGTGCATGACTTAACAAAACAAGGTAACAAGAGACCAGAAAAATCAATTAGCGAGTTGGTCAAGTAGTAATGCAGAGGATTGTCACTGTAGGCAAGAATGAATGTGGTGGTTCGAATCTGTACGAGAGAATATATTTTAATGACACAAAATGGCAGTAAGACATTTTTTTTCACTGTAACGCATAAACTCCACTACTTTTGTTATAAAATGTGTATAGCAAAAATTCATTTATTTAATCCACGGAAATCGTTATTTATTTGTCCCAAAATCTCATTTCACGGAGAAAAGGGAAAACATAACAGGGAGAATATCTTCTCCATTAAGTCCTCTATCATATTACCCGAAACCTCTGCAACGATTGCGACTTTATTTCGGGCTGATTGTCGCTGTAAACTATAGAAAACATAGAATTCGCTTTTTATCTTATTATTGTGCAGCTGAACATCAGTTCATTTATACTTTGCAGGTAAATCGACTTTTTATCACTATTTTCCAAATTGCAGCAGGAGCTCAAAACTTATCTAACCTGAGTTCGCAGTGCATTGAATCGAAACTGTCTTTATAGACACCAAAATTCTATAAATATTGAGGATCGCCACGATATAGTAAGTATGGTATTTAGAGCATGCGGCCGACAGCTGGGGTAGGGTAGGAAGGAATGGTATGGAAGGGTCGGTGGAGAAAAACCTGGCGTTGGTGTTAGCGTGCTCTTAACGCCCAAATGTCCTATCCAACGGACGGAGTGTTGCGCTTGAAATGTCCTCCTCTTAACATTCAAGCAGGGATCGGTAGTCTCTGAAAATTCTCTACCACCACAAGCATTAGAACCCAAGCCCAATTGGTGGGAAGCCAACACTCTAGCCACCACACGAACACGATCCCCCTTTGCCACAATTACACATGTTCTGTCGTTTTCAGTAGTATGTGAAAACTAGGAAGGTTGGAATGTAAAACGGCCTGCATCTTTTGCCTTAATGGCTCCAAAAGCCGACGAGGACGGTCGTGAACGGGACTATCAACCTCAGCTGGAATCAAACTCTAGGAGCATGGGCCCAATCGGATTTAAGATTAAAGAATGAAAAGAACTGAGGAAATTCACGTCTATGCACACGTTGGGCCTCGCAAGTGTATTTTTATGCTCAATGGCGATGGTTTTCCTATCATTCGATTCATAAAACTTTTGGAAACCACTGTACATATTTGCGGGGATTAATTACCTCGAAATTTTCTCAAGTGCTTTTATAGCCGCGGAAAAAAAGGAAAAAATAATAATGGAATAGCAAATTTGCAAGAGTAGGAATTATTCTAACGGTATTTGTTTTGTTTTTTAGGCCATTGTTGCGAAGAAAATGTGAAAGAAGGGAAATAAATATTGAAGCATGTTATGAGCGCTAAGGGAATGTTGAACGGCGTAGTGGTGGGGGACGCAGGATGGAGGTGAGTGAGGACTTTGGTCGCCAAGGATGAGAGTAAGAGGATAATATAGAACTTGAGCGGTGATTCATGACGAGAGTGGATTAAAACAAACCTGTATTTCAGTTGGTTCGAGAGCTGAGGCAAAACTGTCCTTGAATAGCATTCGATTGCTGGAACACCGATATCATGAACACCTATAATGAGAAAAAGAGCCGTTATGGTTTTAAGAGGACGCATCACTCCTGCTCGATAGATCTTTTTTCTCAGCGCATTCTAAATTGTTTAAAATCAAGGTTTTATTGTGGTATATTTCACGCCTGCCTCGTGAACGGCGTTTCAAGTCACATTAATTAACATGAGAAAATTTCTTTGGACAGGTAGTCGACCGGAAAAATTAACACGGGAATTTGGCAACCTGGATAGTCAAGTGATCTACGCAGTTCTCTGTTAACAATTTCTTTTGATGAACTTTGACCGCTAAAATACAGTTCATTATCGAAAAAGACTCAAAGTTATCGATAAAAATCGTTTCTTTTTGGAAAAAGGTTGATTTATCTCAATACAGATGAAATGTGAAATCTAATAATTAGGAAATATTATGAATATGAAAAATTTTTGGAAATATTATGGTACCATTTACAGAAAAGCACATTTTTTATAGGTAAATTTCTAAAAGAGGAAATTTAGTGTGAAAAAATGAGTGCATTATGTTGTACAGAAAAAATGCTCGAGGCTCAATGACGCCACTACCTTTTGGTTCTTTTTTCTAGGAGAGGGAGATTTTAGGAGTAAAAAAAAAATTGGTATTCTTTTAAGAGTATTTTTATATCATCATTATGCATTTGCTTCGCATTATCTTATACTTTTCTATGCTCTTATGTAAGTAGGCACCAAATTTAATTTTAATTCTCATGTCACTACCGGGCAAAGGCTTATTTGTAAAAATTTGTATTAAAAAAATTAAATATATTATTGGCCGTGGTTCATTCATAATCAGTTTTCATTTCTGTATAATATCTCTCAATTTATACTCATAATTACAGTGCTTATGTGCGTTTTTCTTCAATGCATCTACTGCTTAAGATATTGCTCCAGAACGTGGGAGATTGTGTTATATTGGGGTAGTGGGCAGATAGTTGGACTGTTCATCTTATCGTCCCGGGTTCAAATCGCAGTTGAAACCATCGGATATCCCCAAACCACAATGTTCCATGCACGAGGTGCTCCAGGGTAAGAAATTGCACCCCCATCCCTGAATATGTGAGATTCACACCACTCTATCTTAGTCTGGGACGAGCTCTACCCTATCCTAGCCAAACTGTGATGGGGTTGAGTCACTGATTGAGTGAGTGTGAGATTTTTTTGAGTGAACAGCAAAGTAAGAAATTTTCGGTGCAGTAAAAAATTGGCATACTTGACCGGAAATAGGCACTAGATCTCCCGATTTTCTGATCAGGCATGATCCCATTGTAACCAGCGTAAAATGTGTATCATACAGCACTGTTTGCAGCACTAAGTAAGCACATTTATAACTTTATTTGTAATTTTCTTTACCTTTGCTCTTATATACGCTCATATTACATCTTCTCTTAATATTTTTTATTTATTTGTAAATTTTACCAAGGAGTAACTCAAGAAATCACCAGGGTACCTTCAAAAATTAAGAATGATCTTCTTCATTTTATACCTATAGCCATTGCAATAAATCGCATAGAAATTATGTGAACCTAGGCAGCGTTAACTAGGGCTCCTTTATTTTAGCGAATAAAAATGTTCGCGGCTCCATATTTTTTGCATTTTCTGCTCGAAGTCAAGTACTTGCGGAGTTATAATGATTTTATTCACGATTTTGGATGGTGTTAGGACCTTATTACCAAATTGAAAAAACTGGGATCGAGAGAGAAAGGAATACATTTTGCTTTATCATCAGGTCAGGTTAGCATCGTTGGGTCAGTTACTTCTTTCGCGTTGCGGATATAATTCGTGAAGATGGAGGAAATTGTTTTCTCGCTGGCCAATCAGAGCTAGACACTCGTGCGATAGGGCCTCAGCAGTACAGAGATCTGCCATTTCGATGAGAAGTTAAGCCGTCGTGTTCCGCCGAGAGCAGGATAATACCGTACTGAGTTCCTCGGACTCCTAATGTAAGCCTCCTCTCCTCGCCAGCACTAATGCCTTCCTCTCAGGCTTCAGGCGTCCATTTGTGTAAGCCGGCCTAGACATTTGCTTAAATGAATTCCTGACCACTAATACTGTGGTTCCCAAGCAGTCTATATCTTCGTAAATATTTTACGGTCTCGGTGACGGTGGGGTAAAGTCTTCACCTGCCAAATAACAGGTCGCGGGTTCGAGTCCCGACTGGGTAGGTTTCTCCAATCCAGGGCATGGTTGTTCGTGCACGTGTAATTGATAAATTTGTTGAATGACCCGATATTAAGAGGCGAATATGATGTGCATTCGGTGGTTTAGAAATAAAATAAATACAATTACTATTCTATCGCTAAAACTCCAATACACGGCGTTTAGGGGTTTAGGTATATTACTTCGAATTTATATTACATTTATTTTCTAGAATACATGTAAGTAATCGCTCTCTAAATATTATTATTTTGATAAAAAATCTAAACATTTCTAAATCCTATTATTTTATCGCATCTTTTCAACTCGTACACAATATTTGAGGCAAGCAAAATTTGACGCCTACAGCGAAGGACTGCACGCTCTGTTGTTATCGAAGGTCAAATACATATTTTCGGAAAACAATTTTACTAGTATGTTGAGCGTTTCCGAAGTATTGGATGATGAAAGCAATGCAATGAAAAGTTTTGCATTTGTTTATGCACTGTCTGAAAGGCATGTCGGTGAAGGAAGATGTTGTAATATGGTGGTCTCATCTTTTACGGACGGTAGCAAATAGGACCCTTTTATTGGGGACCTTATTACTAACTGAGATATTCGTCGAAAACCAATTGTAGAACTGAAATATATGTTCCTCATTGTAGTACTGTACGATTATTGTATGTAGTAGTGAAGTAAGTACTTTGGATCTGTCATTATTTATAGATCACTATTTCACCAGCCCATGCATTGAGAGAAATAAATGCGTTCCCTCTCTATTGATCATGTTCTGCCATTTTATTTATTTTAGCGACGGCTTAATCGTTTAAAAATTACATAACCATCTTGAAGTTTCCAGCTTACAGAGAGTTGACAGAGATAAAAATTTGCTGTCTATAAATTAGGTGTTTGAAGTTTACCTCAGAGAGGCTACTGAAGTAAATTTTCCAAATTTTATATCGACAAAATCATACATGCAATTATTCTTAATGTCGGGGACTTTTTTTGAAAATCATAAAACGAATTTCCTTAAGGTACAATTTGTTGCATGTCACTGGTTAGTAAATTCCCTGTTGGTTAGGAATGTTGGAGGTACTAATTAAAACAGCGCGGAAACCATTCGAATTTAAGGAGAGTTGAGGCAGGCAGCATTTCATAGAGATTCTTTCTCAGCCTTTACACGATGAGAAGGCCAAGTGCATACTGCGACGCTGGACGATGGGCAATGATGTGTGTAGTACCTTACTTAGTATGCGAAGTATCTATTTCCGCTAAGAACCACGGGGCAACACAAGCTATATTTTGGAAGGGGATAAGCATTTGATTGACCGACGGGTTTTGAATGGTCCATGAGAGTGGTATGATGTTTAATAATTGAATGTCTGCAGAAAATTAAGACACTATTTTAAGTAAGATTTATTGTTGAGAAACTACACCTTCTAGTTAATCTAGGGAGGGGCAGGCATTAGCCGTCGAGTGATAGTTGACAATCGAATAGTAAAACTTTCTAGAGCATTTGGAAGGCGAAATGTACTTCATTTTAGGAGTAAGTCCTAAATCTAAAACAGCACATTTTCTCGCAGAAAAGTGCATCTTAAAATGCACCCAGAAGAAGGGGTTAATGTTTGAGAGCAATGATGAATATGAACGGGAAGGAAAGTGATCAAATGACAGCCTGAGTGGCCCTCTTAGTAAATATATACAAGGTGGCTGCGCAGAACACAAAATCTGAGGCCAGCATTGTAACCTCAACTACATTATGGTAAGAGGGATCGAGTTGGTGTGGCGGCTTGGGTGTTGGTTTCCCGATCCCTACTTGGACACCTCCAGTGCAACTTTCCGCCCGTCGGATGGGACGTTAAGCCGTGGCCCTCTTGGCGCCTTTCGTTAAGATAAGGCTAATGCCGACGCCGGGTTTCTCTCCACCCTTCCCTCCGAATCTCTTCGTTAAAACTCAAGTGGCTTTAGCTGTCGCTAGCCTCCTTTAACAATAAGTACCATGCCATACTTATCATGGGGAATGGAGGAAGTTAGCCAATGAAATACTCGTGAATAGGATTTGATAAATGTAATTTCTCCTTGTTAATGAAGGCTAAATTTAATTGGAGTATATTTTAATGTACATTAAAACATGTTAGTCTTATTCTAAATCTTCTTAGTCTGGTACTCTAGCACATCACGTATTGTCGGTTTTTGCCATTTCAACATTGGTCTCATGCCTAGACGCCGAGAAGCGCTCGTGATTGTTTACACCGGGAAAGAACCATCGTACTTCCCAGCTTATCAATTAAATTCCGAGTCAAAATGCACATTTCGACTCGTTGCGGAGCGAGTACCTGGTTCTAGAAAATCGCAAACACCACCCCCCGTTGCTTCTCCTTCATTTGCGATAACAGGTTTGAGGAAAACAGACCCTTCCAGTTCCAAAAACCTACGCTGCCAGCACCACCTGAAAAAAAAATCCGGCAAACAAGGTCGCTTAGTTGCATGACATCATATTACTTGGGCATAGCGAACCTTAGTATCCCGCTGCTAGCAAACTGGCTTCACTACCCTGCTGGAACTTCTGAAGTGCATGTCCAGTGTATTTGTTCCTCGAGTACAGTGCACAAATTTGGATTTTCTGAAGAATAATAGTGCGGGTTTGTCCTGAGATTGTGGTGTCATACTAATTCTTAAATTCGGAATTAATGGAGAAGTACGTGGATAGTAAAATGACGTGAGAAGCTTAGTTACCCACGCATGTTTTACGTAATGCGTTGGTGGTTCTGCGTGACTCTGTGCTGTTCCAGACTGTTGGGTCGGCTAATTGCTGTTTAAAGAATGACGAAATGAAGAGGAAATGGCTTGCAGTCAATCATAGGATGGGCTCCCCGCTTTCATATTTCGAGTGAGTACCTACAGGGCACTTACTGCTCTTACCTGTAACCTAGTTATTTAATTGTGTTCAAGGGAATAAAATTGCAAATATTTGAAAAGTTCGTAATGGTGTACCATTTTGGATGAAATTATTACATTGAAAAGTTAGAAATAAATTGAAATGAGGGATTCACCACCGAAGAGTTCCCGCATTCGTCATCAAAAGCTAATTTTATGCATGGATGATGCGCCGAAGTGATTATATTCCTAAATTAAAACTTTCAGTGTTTTTCTCCACTTTAGTATAGTCTAAAACCATACTCCGTAAGCTGTTTTTTTTAATTATTTATCTTGGAATAAGTGAAAATTATGCAGTTATTCATTCATTCATCTGCATCAACACATCATCCAAAAAGTCTCTCACGAAGGTGTTTGGCAGGGGGCGAACCATTACCACGCACAATACCATTCATGGGGATTACTTCCTCTTTCATGCACGCCATTTATGACCCATAAGATATGGGATATATATGCTGCTTATAAAGGCAATTTAGGCAATCAGCCTATGAAGCTAAACATGCTAAACATACTTTTAGAGATATTAGAAAATTCAAAAACATGCATCACGGAAAACATAAGCTAGTAAGCCACACCCCCAGTCAACTAGCCCATTTCAAGGTCCTAACGGTGCCGTTATAGTCTCTTATGGATCGCGGAAAAAACGACATTCTAAATCTATATACTCTACGGTCTATCTCTTATTCCTTAAATCGTGCTGAATATTTAGGTGTTGATGATATCAATGCTTTGTATCGAATATAGACATCGGTTTGTCATATACCCCCCATGTGCCCCCATATCGGGGTTTCGTGTATTTTTGGATTTTAAATCGTGATGCTTTATCGGGTGCGATATTTCGATTGATAGTTATCGGGCGCAATATCATTGCTTTTTTCGTATAGCCATATATAGCCAAAGTACAAAACGTTGTACCGGAATTCCGATTTATTTAAATATCGATGTACTGTTCTCCGATATTACGAAATATCACCCAGGCTTAGACTTGGGCGATGGGACGTCTTCAGTGGAGGTGCGGTGGGATTATTGAATGTGTTGTAGAGGAGTTGGAAGGAGTGACAGCGTCCTTCTTGACGGCTCTACCTAACCCCCCCTCCCGAAACCCCTCCCACTTTTCGAACCCCCGCCGACTTTATCGGGCCGACAAACGCGGGCCGCCAGCCTCGTCGGACACTAATCTGTTAAAGTATGGGTCCCGCCAGCGGGGAGGGAATGGAGGTGTGAGCTTCCTCCTCCGTCGCTCGTGATTTCAGGAACCACGCTCCAATTCGACTGCTCCACGGATTAGGACGACGGCGAAATGTGCAGCCCCTTTTGGGCGTGTGGGCACGGCCGGCCAGATTCTCCGCTCCCACCCTGTCCCGTTCGGATGGGAGGCGTACTTTTGCGAGGGTATCCTACGTACTTCTGCGCAAGCCGCCTCGGCAGGCGTTTGGGAAATGTTGGGGACAGAAAAATCGGGAGAGGAAATCAGGTAAATGTAGGGAAATGAGATAGTGGATAGGAAAAAAATTTCTGAGACGCAGAGAGAGCTGCAATGATGACATAATAGATAAGTTTCCTTTTTGATGATTATTTGTGTGGCTATTAATAATCTCATATATTTCTTGATTAAAACTTTCTTGGCTCAAAATGATTAAAAAGTGACCTACGGGTGTTTGCCTCGTAATATATCGGATTTTTACCTGTTCCGTGACCGATTTCAGGTCATTTCTTCAAGGGAATGTTGGTAGTGTTTGGCGCAGCTGACTTTTTAGTTCAAGAAGGAGAGGTTGGTGGAGGGGGTGATGAGCCACCAATAATTGTATGTACAAAATAAAAATATATTTTTTATAATAAACACATTTAATGAAGATGAGGAAAATAACGGTTTCGACCCCTTAAGTTATTGAAAATTTGAAATATATTTGATGATAAAGTTGTAATTAGTTTAGGGAGAACATTTCAGATATCAAAAACGAAATACGTGGCGCGCATTTTAAAATTATTACTAGCTGGTTAATAGGTATCATACTTGTCTCGAAGTAAAGCGAAAATAAGTTTGCATGAAGTTATTAGTTTTTAACATCTGAATGTTCTAAAACTTATTATAATTTTCTCATCAAACTACATTGAAATTTTTACTAATTTAAGGGCCGTTAATTTCTTTTCTAAAAAAACTTGTTTTTTTTTTATGGAAATTATTTTTATATTGTAATGTTGTATTTGCTTCTTTCACATCCGAAAATATGGCATAGTCCTTAGTCGATGCCCTGTATATCGCTCTGAAAAATGCCAGTTCTTAATTGCTCAAGCAATCTAAGCCTATCAATCACGTAGTCTCCGGCGTGTAAAAATTGTACCGCTCCATGCTCGCTCGCGTCGAGGGAATTTGAGGAGAAGCGGCGGGGATGGGTTGAGGGAGGAAGCGGGAGATGGTGTTTCCTCGCCGAGGCACGTGTTGCGCCCAATCCGCGTGCGCCCACGGATAACGGTCGGGAGGAGCGCGCGCCACGGTGCGGTGGGGTGAGGAAGCTGATCGATTACGGCGGATGAGAGCCCTGCGCTGAAAGCGGGGTTCATATTACGTTTGTGGGGTGACCAGTTAACGAGGAAGATTTCTAGCTTAACTTCGCGGAATTTTGTCACATTCCTAGTTTTGTCACATTCCTAGTTTTGTCACATTCCTACTTTGTTTAAATCCATAATTATGTTTATAATTTCTCGCGGGATTTTACACATAGAGGTGCCATGGTTAAACTACTCTGTTCAGTTCATGGTTGGTTTAAAAATTAAATGCATTAATTTTAACAAAGTTGCTTTTCATTATATGGGATATTAAGGGCACAGCAATTTTGCGTTCATATTAAACTATGCTGTGTTGGTAAAAAAAAGAAAAAAAACTTTATATTGAAGTATCCCTAAATATTTAAGGAGATTTTAATATATATTGCAGCAGATTTTGCTTCAGAAAAGAGTTTGCTATTACTTTTAGCTAATGATAAAAATTCAATTCGAGAATACGTGGGGCACATGGCAACTGGCGGCTCCTATGTGATCACCTTTGAGCTGCTATTATTCTTAACATGTTTGAGCTGGTCAACCTCTCCTTTTACACTCTTGATTATGAACCGATTTCAGCCTTTTGAAACGTGGTCAGCAGCAAAAATCGTGGCCCAATAGGAAGCCCAAGAAAACTCTCCCCTTATGTATAGTCCCGGGAAAGCTCTTCTTCACTCACTTGCCTTGGTTGTTTGAACCGGACATGACAGCATTGAAAAGAAGAAGCCATTTCGTTTACGCACCTAATGATTTTTTCGGCAAACCCACGCGCGTCTGAAAATAGCTTGCTTTACGTTTCTTTGCAATCGGAGGGCTTCTATAAACTGCACGTGCATCATTTATGAAACCCAAATTATATTTCCCGGTGCAGGTTTTTGCTCGATCAATGCTTGCTTCCTTTTTTTGTCGGTGATCATCAGCACCTAAATTGCTTCATGGGCTTGCTTCTGAGTCAAGAGTGTAAAAGAATATAATTTGAAGTAAATGTGGGTGATGTAAAAAATTGCTGAATGTGGTGCCTTCCTACGAAAAAAAATTCTGTCATTTCAAGGTTAGTGGTATTATGTCCAATTTGAACGAAGCAGAAAATGGCCATGAAGCCTTGGTCTTTCCCTCAATATTCTGCTCTGTCATTTTCAATCGTCCATGCGCTCTCTTTGGAAACTATTTTGAGGAACTCCAACTGTACTCTATTCTGGCTTATAATAGGCACGTGCACAATTTTTCTGTCAATGAAGCTTTCGGAAGAGCCGACTGCTTTCGGATCAAAATTTTCTTGTAAGTTTATTATGTAGAGGGTTCAACATAGTAAGCCTCAGTCTTATGAAACCTGTTGTTTGGGCGCATTATGCTTCGCTTACGTTTTTTCCAGTCTGATCCCGTCACGTTAGATTTTCGGGTGCTAATGTATATGAAGTCAGGGATATAAGATGTAAGTATCCTAGGGATATTTTGGAATAGTTTCACCAACAGGGTCAAATCATGCTATTTGTGACGGTTAGTTTGGGAATTCAGGATCAGATTGTTCATTGAGGCTTAGGATCAATTTATAAAACCCGGAATTTTCCAATCCACCTTGATATGACTGATAGAATAAAAAAAATTAAATGGCCTATTAATTTGTCTTAAGTTTTCTTTCAGCAATTAAATAGATCGGCTTAAAAATCTAAAATTGATTCTGTTGTACTGCAAGTGAAATAATGTCAGCTGTTAGAAGTGGTGGAATACTAAAACAATTTGAATTTAGGTGAAAATTGACATTTGAATCCGATTACAAATGGCAGATGTATGTTCATTCTGTATCGATTAAATTAGAATTTACGGTTTAGTGCTAGCGTAACCTACCAGCCCTTTAGCAGAATACGATGCATGTACGTCTGTAATGTCACTAAAATAAATTAATCGTTAAATCAATCCAGTTGAAGGCATGTAATCCGCTTTAAAAGTTTCGCCGTGAAAAAAACTGAGCAATTACTTCACCTCTTACCCTTGCTGCTCTTAAAATGGAGAGGCATGGTAACAAGGCATTGACCCGAAAAAAACATTTTTGGGGGTTTGACTCATATGAAGAGGAGGTAAATATTGGGTGGGTTCAGCTGGAGGGGTACGCTTGAGACCGTTTCTGGGGGAGATTAATTCCTAGGTCCCTTCTAGTCTTCGCTGCCTTGCGTGGTAATGGCTGGAATTTGCGTCTTGAATTACTATGAATGAATACTGAATGAATAGTAAGGAATCATTGTCCGATCCCAAAATGTCGATCTTTTTTTTAAATATAGATGGGTGGGAGATTAGAAATCAAAAGAAGGGTGTTGGCCATCTGGATACCCTCAGTGCATGAGAGATGGCCAACTTAATTAATAACCATGCCTATTTTTCTGTTTATATTTTCCCTTCTGCTTATTTTCAATAGAATAAATAACATTGAAATAGATGCGAAATCATAACGTCGGCCTCAGAGGCGGCGGGGACCTGCTAAACCGAAATTCACGAGTTCAAACCTCACCTGGGTAAGTTAGCACTATTAACGGCATCAATTTTAGAGTAAGTTTATAGTTATCCACGGAAAATCTGTGGAATATTCTTAATTATATTCTTTCATTTCTGTGGGGTCAGCAAAGCTTGGTTTTCCTAGGGTGGACCACGTTGCGTCGCCTTAATGACGCCGTGGGATTCTTCAACCCAAAATCCTTTCTTCCCTACCCTTACCCTGGAGACGTCGCACAGTGGACTGAAATCGAAAAAAGCTGGAAAAAAAACCAAAATGGTTTTTTTGAGTATGGAATTCAAAACTTGACAAAGTTGTTGCCAAAAAATTGGTCCATTTTTGACGAAAACTGTTTTTCATAGAATACATTTTTTTAAAAATTACTTAGCCTCAAAGTTGAACAAATTTCACTACAATAACCCACATTGAATTTTTTTTTCGAAATTCAGAATTTTAAAACTAATCCTACAATTTCTGTAGTTATTTAATAGCAAAAAAAAATATAATATTTTAAAGCGATTTTTATTTTTAATTATTGTCAATTTTCACGACTCGGTTTTAGTATTTGTGGCCGATACGATACAAAATGGTGGACCCTGTTTTCGGTCAAAATTTTGTGTTCATGTAGGACTATAAATAAAGGATCACCGAGTTACCTCGAGTTATTTACGCCACATATACAACAGAGCCTGTCAAGTGTGATACCTAAAAGAGAATTACGACCGCTAGCGACGCCGAAATTAAGATAATTTTTCGAATGTGCGTCACTGCTCGACGGACGTTGGAAAGTGAATCTTTTAGCATGTGAATTGCATATAAGATATAATTTATTAGTGCCATAATTATTTAACATTTCATGTAACCTAATTTCTTCAGTGCCTTGCGATATTTATCATAGATACGATACGAATGGGCGGACTCTATTTTTCGTCGAAATAATGGGTTTATGTGAGATTATAAAAAAAAGAATACAGAGTTACATCGAGATATTTACATTAAAATTACATCAAATTTTTAAGTGTGCCCGTCAACTTTGAACGTTAGGAGAAATTAGTTCCGGAATACTCCTCTCGATTGAATGGTCTATTGGGACCCCTGATTGATACCCGATGCAATGAACCATGAATTGCATGAATTAAACATTTAGTGTGATCTTAAGAAAGCAGTTTTACCAATCTAATTAGTGAAATGTACACAGAGCATCGTCAGTCCCTCATTTCCACCTACTTTGCATTCGAGAATTGCTGGATAAATTGTGAAGAGTGCAGAAGTATGGATTGAACTGGAAAATGTGGCATCAAGTCAACGTGAAATGAAATAGAAATAGATGTTGAATGCTAACCATATGCATCACAGACTTAAGGTGCATAGCTCATGGTAATGAAGGCCACGTCACAGTATTACATATCAAGGGCCTACCCAGGATCAAAACTAGAGGGGAACAAGCCGTGTTTGTTCAAGTTGTAACACAGAAAAAGTTAAGGAAACTAAAATTTCAAAAAAATTATGACAGCACTTTATTTGTTTGTAAAAATGTTTGCTTAAAAATTTATTTTAAGTATGTGCTTTATACTAATGAGGCTTTTCTTGAATTCAAAGAAAATTTTTTCTAAACTTTCTTTTTGAACTACATTTACTTTTGCGGGTTTGCGGGAGTACGCACATGTTCCATAATATGTCCACAAAGCAGCCTTTGACTGCGCCAGGATTAAAAAAAATCAATTTTTTGTTTTGTGTTTGTAACGGTCGATGACTTATTTGGATGAGCAGTCTTTAAAATTTGCTGTAATTGTTGTGTAAATATCTTAGAGTAACTCGGACTCCTTTAATTGCTACGCAAGGAAAAATCTAAAATCAGCGTCCGCCATTTTGCATGTATCTGCAATAAATATTACAAGACAATGAGGAAACGAGGTTATAACAAATGAAAAATAAATGCTGTAATTACATATTTATGCTATTATTCAATTCTTTTGCCATGAAAGAGTCACTTTCCAACATCCGCCAAGCACAATGTCCCCCGTGGACAGCAGCCAGTTCCGGAGTGTGCCACATAGTTGAAATTAATTTCCGCGTCGCAGGCGATCGCAGATTATCTCTTCGGATCACGCTCTACTTGCTTTGTTGTATATCTGCTGTATAAACTACGACGTAATTCAGTGACCCTTTTTTATAACCCTATATCAAGACAAAAATTTGACGAAAAAGGGGTCCGCCGCTACGTGTCGTATCGGTCACAAATACAACCACGGAGTGGTGAACGTTAGAACGTGAGAATTAACGATAAGAACCGTGTAATAGCACTGGGAATTTTTGATTTCATTTCTTCACTACAAAAGATGTACAAATAGTTTTAATGAGCTGATTTTTGAAAAAAAAATCGATAACGGCTATTTTTGTGAAATTTGATCAACTTTGAGGCCATGCAGTTTTATAAAAGAAGCAACCTATATAAACGGCATTCTTCAAAACATACAGTCATGCATGCAGTCATTCATAACTGATAATTTTTTATTTCCACCCGCAAGTAAACAATATTTAAGGTTTTGCCTTTGTTTTGATTTCAATCCACTGTGTGGCGATTAATTACCCGAAGTAATTAAAAGAAGCTAATCAGCGCTCATCTTCTTCTGAAGAAAATGAACCAAAGATTTTTCTGAGTTTTTATCATTGAATTGTGAAGGAAGAACTCTTTGAATTATTTCAGTGCGATCGGCGGTCACCTCAAAGGGCGATCGTGGTCATTTTAAGATCTTTGCTGGGATATCGTGTAGGAGTTCAGTAATGGGGTGGGAACGCCACCACGGGCAATTTGAAAGAGCTGCAAGGTAGCTTAGCGGCTGGCCTCTGAGATATCCTATTCAGTGAAGGCTGTCCATGTCAGTCGTCGGTATTCTCTTCTGCTCATCGTTTGGGTCTTTTCATGGAAATGACGAGGCATGGGGCCAGACTTCGTATGGGGGCGTAATATGAATGCTTCACCTTACCTTTCTGGGAAGAAGTTTAACGATGATGCTTATATGCCCCTTCGTAGTCCATCAAATCAACAGGAATAACAGGATGGATCTGAAATAGCGTGCTAAGTGGCATTTTCATTCTTTGCGGTCTAAATAATGGATCTAATGATTTCTACGCTCAGACGATTTGAATGCTGATTTTTATCTTCCTCTCAACTCTTTATGTCCTTCACATCACGATGGTATGAAATCATTTCACTTACACGGCTGACCATAAAGTAGAAAATGCCGCATCGTAGTTTTCCTTCAAACGGTATTCCTACCGAATTCTAGTGATTCTACCCAGAAACGAAGGTAAAATTACTAAGTTATTGATAGAACTTTGTTGAACCGCAATAATGAACATTTGACTATGATGGATAAGCCATTGCGTACATGTAGGATATTGAAATCCTTCCGTAGGCTTTCGCGGTGTGGTGAAGATTCAGCGGAGAGGTTTTCGGGACATGGACCGCGTGGATCCGTCTTTCTTTGTAGACTGCAAAGTAGGTCTACACAAACAGACACATGATGTGCATACCCCGAAAAAATCTCCGCTGGATATATTGGATATTGCCTATGAATATCGGATTATTTTAATCGGCTATTGTGGCCATTTTGGTCTAAGCCTAGGAAATAGGTTGATTACAATTAGAATGCAAATGCCGCCGTGCCAAAAAATAACTTTGAGTTTGCTCTGCCGTTGGAATCAATAAATTAAACTTAGGGACGACATCATATTATTTTAAGAGTTATTAGCCAATAGGATGTCATTCAAGTTTCATGGAAATGGCGCTAAGGTTGCCTCAGTTATCTTTAAAAGGCATTAGTTTATAAATTAATGCTTTAAAATGTTCACATTCCAACAACTATCATTTTAATTTTCAACATCAGTGTTTGTCATCCATGAAAGAATTTTTTTGTAAAAAGTCTTAAAGTAATCGTCTTGAGTTGTTCAGTCACGGAGGAACCTCCGGAGTAGCCAAAAGAGTAGATGGAAGTCTCCTAGCCCTCATGAACATACTTGCAGTTCTTTTCTGGGGCACTGTGGTCAACTGGGCAACTGGTCGCATTTGGTCTTTCGTCGTTACTTAATACTCCCATTTTACCTTCGTGAAATGTTAAGGGCACAAAGAGTAGACCATTACGACAAAATTTCCATGAGATAATGCCGAAGATTTCCAGAACTTAACCAAAACGCAATAATGAAACTAATACTATTTCTATTTTAGTGCATATATTGTTGCACTTGATCTTGTTTCACCAATCCGAATAGTCTCGGCTAAAATTTCGTTGGTGGCAGATAATGTTCCAACGGATGTTCACCCATGTTTAATGTGTAGGGATACAACAGGTTCCGTCACTCACAGGGTCAGGTCCTGGGTCGACTCACGACATCGAGGATCATAATTTTTTGATTGCCTCTTGGCGTATTTCTGGTCTAAACAAAGGAAAATAATCTGAATTACAAGCAGACTGAAGCGGTGGACCCAACGGTGGGAATTTAAGCCATCCCCTTGGTGCCTTTGTTTGTTTAGATGACGCGTCATTCCCTCTCTTAAGATCGTACGCTATCGTCTTTAAATTTTCAGCGTATCGAGATAAAGCACCTGTAATCGTTTCACTGTTTTTCAAATTACAAAATGTTGTATGGGAAGCAGGAAAAATTTTCAAATTAAGGATAAAGAAAAGTGCTAACAAGGGTCTTCTCTATGTGCACTGAGCACTGAAAATTACAAGGTGATTGCATCAGCTGTAAACGAAGAATACGCACGATGAAAGACCGGCGAGCGGGAGTCATGAATCCACTCAAGAGCTTATTATCGCCTTTTTTTATTCTCACCATTCAATTCATGCACTTCCCTCGCGTCGTCAATACCCTTATCGGTCGCCTCCACAAATTTCCCTTTTACGGGACTTGCTGTGAAAATTTTAGTCTGACTTGCATTTTAGTCACTGGAAACAGCCATTTTATGGAAACAAAATGTTCTCCATGAGTATCAAAAATATTTTCTGGCGGCAATTTTAATGGTAGACATTGATGAGGAAGATGAATCTTCAAAAGGTTAATTTTCAAAAAGAAAATACGGTATATTTGAAAGTTCTATGCGCGTTTGCTCGGATACAAATCAAAACTGTGATAGGAAATTGCTCTAGTTGCAGACTACGAAACTATTTTGTTCACCAACCGACACTTCATAACGAATAGAGTAAATGTTTTTTTATTGTGGAATTGATTTAAGTGGAGTCAATCTGTCAACAAACTCTGTCCTTCGTTATAGGCTATTTAAAAATTTAAATTAGCGTAAAATTAGAATAGCTCTTAGATAAAGGTTCTTTGCATGCCATGTTGGGCACCCTGAGCAATAATTGTTGTTGTATGAGATACCTACGGGAATAACCTCCCCCCTCTAATGATCATGAATGTGTACCTTATGTCTTCGCCTGGATGTGTTTCACCCTCAGCAATCCAAATAATCCTTCGATGCGTGGAAATGATTGGTGTAGGTTAACTGCTCATACAGTAAAAAATAACAAATATGCATAGCATAAATGCACTTGATGTAGATGTTGAGTGTATCATTTTTGAGCCGCATTATATTTCCAGGTCAGAAAAGAAGACGAGACCGAACGGTTACATATAGAAGAAATAGGTTTTCAACCGACAATTAAGGAACTTAATTATGCAATGATGAACTTTCCTTGTCTAACCTGTCAGAACACGTACCCCAAATGAGTGCCTAGTCGATCCGTACGTACGCAGTCCTTACTTTATGTGCCTATTCCTAGAGTATATCTTGTCTAGCACTCACTCTGCCTCTGCCTTTACTCCCTGCTGAATCCGGATGATATTGATCCGTTTTTTTTTTGCCCTTGAACTCATTTTTCAATCTCGCCATGTCCCTCTCCCCGGTGAGTAAATAAACCTCTTTCTCTACCTCCATTCTCACGTCTTGTATTTGTGTTCATTACTGTCATTAGCCTGTAATTTTTGCTTTGATTATTTGCGTTTATATTTCGTGTTGTGTCACTGTATGTGAGCAATTACTAATTTTTTTTACTAAACAAACATTCCCCTTGGCACAGGCTGCTCCTTCCATCTTCCACTCCCACAACTCACATGTTGAGGAGGCTTGCGATATACCACGTAAATGTAGCTCTTGATTTTGCTAGACTGTCGACATATCCTTTTTGGGGGGTGGAATTGGCATAAATGCTGTAAGTGAGCAATTACTTATATAAATAAATTTATTTTTAATTTGGCAAGCATTCTCTCAGCCACAGGTTGCTTCTTCCATCTCTCATGCCGGCCTCGGTGGCGGGGGGGTGGTGGGGGTAGGGGGGGTAAAGATTGGGGGCCTGCCAATCCGTAGGTCGTGGGTTCGAATCCCACCTGATTAGGTGGTCCCTATCCAGGGCACGAATGTTTGTGTTGTGTAATGTTTATCCTCCGTTGTAAAGGCCTGAAAGTGCTGTTTACGGGAAACTTGGAAATAAATAAAAAAATAAATAATCATCACTCTCATGCTGAGGAGGCTTGCGATGTACTATCGTTTTCAAAAGTATGTAGACACCCACTAGCCCCACTTAACTGATGTGGTAGGGTCGCTAAAAACTTGGAAGGTTGGCACATGAGGTAGCCTGCATCTCTCACCAGTACGCCAGCAATAGCCGACGAGACCGGAGTCAAACTACAGGCTCAAATGCCCTAGTGGATAGGAAACTCACGTCCACGCTCATGTTGGGCCTTCGGTGTGTTTTCTTGCGAGCTCCGTGGCGAGGATTTCCTCTCTTCAGATTCATATTTGGACTTACCACGAACACGGAATGTGTATGTGGCTCCGTAGCTGAGTAGGAATACTTCACGCGCATTTCATGCGCTGAAGTTATGGGGGGATTCGAATCTGAACCAATTGTATTTTTTTATTTTGTGAAAGGTCAATTGATAACATCAACATAATAGATATAGTTTACTCATTAAAAAAAGTAACACCGAATTTTTTTAGCGACTAATTTTTTAACATAAATGACTCTATCTGCCTTAGCACATTTATTTCTAAGCAAGTTTATTCAAAGAGTGGAAATAAGCAGGGGAAGTGACAGAGGTTGTAATTGTCCTTGCTACTGTCAAATATCTATTGATAAAAATCTCTACTCATATTATGGACAATAATCAATAAATAGCCAGATACACTCGTTGTTGAAATATGAATGATAGCCGTAGATCATGATGTTTGCAACTCAATCGATAACACTGATCAACCAAAAATAATTTTTCCTGTTCGAGCCGTGTTTTTGGCCGATCCTCTGGTATTTTTCGGGCTGATTCCGAAACTGTGCCCACATGTTTTCTATCACGTCAATTTTTTTAGGACAATCGGATTCAACGGGGATTCAAGGGAGTTTAAGTAAAAATTGGTGAGTTAAAATAATGTGAAAAATGGGTATTCACTCGTAATTTTCTCGCATATTTAGCTTCTGTCGAATCCCTTTTCAGTGTCCACCACTAATCTGATAACATGCTGCTGAACATTTGTTGGTGCCGTTCGTGCATCAGTAGAATATTCTGGTGGAAACACCTATCGTGTTGATCTTTAACGGCGCCAAGGTTTGTAGGAAAAAAGTCCTGGTATGAGCCAATGAAGTGATTTGTTTCGAATACGTAGAGCAGCCCATTTTTTGTGCAATTTAACTACATTAACCACCAGATTGTCGTGATTATTAGCCATTCTCTTTCCTAGAAAACCTTCAAATGCATTTTTGAATGCCTTCCACGCGTTTTTTGTGGAACTCTTGAGGTCAATAGCATCCTTGCAAAAAATTAAGATTGTTTTCATGAGAAAATTGAGAGGTCGATGCATAGAAATTTTTGTATTTGGATCCAGCAAATTCCAACCCTTCAATTGCGATCTTAATATTTCACTCTGATTTTTAGACAAATTTAAATTGCGCAATAGATCACCTAAATCCTATTGCGTCATGAAATGAGGTCTATCAGATATTTTTGGTCCGAAAATTGGGTCTTTCGAGTTTTCGAATCCATCATTCTCAGATACTTTCTCAATATTCGCTAAGATTAACATTTTCAGTGGTTCCACCACTGGTAATTTTTTCAAGTGTGGGGCTGATTCTAGGTTGTTTGGATATTTTACTGTGGGTTTTGACTTCGGTGTTATTTCTTCAATTTCTGTTTCACAAAAATAGTAGTCAGAAATATGATCCTTAGCTTCCCGCCGAATCATGAGGTCGGAAAAATTCATATGACGTTTTCCATCAGTCCAACCAGTGAGAAGCCTTTCACACCTGCTACGTACCACAGAAGACTCCGATCCTGTATCCAGGTCACCCAACGGAAAGTCAAAATAAAGTCTAAAACACTGTCTCAAAAAGGTAATATTCCTCCTTTTAGCATTAAAAGTAATTTGACCGCACACGTAACAAAAGTAATCGTGGTAGTTCACGCACTGTTTAGGCCCATTCGCCCTTTTAAAAATGTCTGCCAAAAAAAAGTATGGCTTGTAAATTTTTTTCAAATGCTGATTTGTGATTGTCTATTAGTAGGAAACCAATGATAAAAAATCAGGATAATTAAAAATGCTGAGCAAAATTGCCTCGGTGATTTGAAAGGGAATGACCCCGCGATGAAAGCTAAGACACTTCACAACGATTACAATGTAATAAGCTGACATTTCCTGCGAGCAACAAAATTCTCAAACCGTCTGCAGATGAAAAACACAAGTCTTTACGCGCCGACAGCCACATACTTATTTGGAGTGGAAGCTGATTTGGCATTGCATCTAAGAAAACGATAGGTTAGTGCAAGTTTAATCATATATTTTGTTGGGATGGGAAGGCATGCCAAGGTAGGACAACATGTTATGAGAGGAAATTATTATTTTTACCTGTTCATGCTATTATGATATATCTATAAATGAAATAAATTACTACTTTTGTAAAAGAAAAAACATACATCCAGCTGTTCCAATGAAACTAGACGTGATGGAAATAATCCAAGCCCAGATTCCGAATCAGCAAAAAATACATCTAAGATCATCCAACGACGTCTTCAGGGCAAAATCTTTGTTCACCAGTGTGTGAAGTTATGTAATTAAAAGTACCAACGCTTTGCTTCCAATAGGAGTGCGAAATACAAATATCTCCAAGGATTAAGCTGAAGTAAATTGGTACATGAAATCTTTCACCCTTAAAAAGGGCGAAGGGGCGGCCTGGGGTGATTATTTGATGTCGGCTGGGGCCCATGATAGGGGGTCCTCCACCGGAAGATTTTGGGGAATCGCATGTCCAGAAATGGATTTTGACGCTATTCTGGCTCTTAAGATTTAGATTAAAGTTAATGAAAGGTAGCAATTTCGTAATTAAAAATACCAAGAAAAATGAAAATTACATAGCTTAAAAATTTAGATAGGTGTGATGGTTCTATTATCTATGTAGAATATTTGCAGAGTCAACCAGAGCACACCGCACTGATCGGACAAGAATAAATAATTATAAATTTATGACCGGATAGATATCATCCATTTCTTCAACGGACAGTAGCAAAGACAAATTACAATCTCTCCATCTTCCCCTGCTTATTTCCACTCTTTGAATAAATAGAAAAAATGTGTTAAGGCAGATTGAGTCACTATTTTTAAAAACAATTAGTCGCTTAAAAAATTCGGTGTAATTTTTTTATTGAGTCAACTATATCTATTATGTTGATGTTATCAATTGACCTTTCACAAAATAAAAAAAATACAATTGGCTCAGATTCGAATCCGCCCATAACTTCAGTGCATCAAATACGCGTGAAGTTATCCTGCTCAGCCACATACACATTCCGTGTTCTCGGTGAGTCCAAATATGAATCTAAAGAGAGGAACAACCTCGCCACGGAGCCCAAATGAAAACTCTCCAGACGGCCAAAACGTGTGCGTGGACGTGAGTTTCCTCAGTGTATTCCATCCGCTTGGGCTATTGCGCCTGTAGTTTGACTCCTGTCTCGCTATCCCGATCGCCCCCGCGACCGTCCTCGTCGGCTCTTGTTGGCGTGCTGGTGAGAGATGCAGGCTATCTCATGTGCCAACCTTCCAAGTTTTTACCGACCCTACCACATCAGTTATGCGGGGCTCGAGGTTGTCTACATACTTTTGAAAACGATAGTACCATGTAAGTGTAGCTGATGATTTAACTGGACTATCGACAAATGTTTTTGGGGGCCGAATTCGCTCATTTTTCATGGAACGGACCAGTATTGATGGGGTTTAACTGAGGAACATGGTTCACTAGTCTATCCTTGATGGTTATCGTGGCCCTGGTGAAGTTAGTGGGCGTGAGTTCGGCGCATCGGGGGTGTACCGCCAATCGGGTGCCCCGCCTTCTCCCGTGCCGCACCCGCCCTGGCCTCCGGGCGCAGAGGCCTTATCTGGCGACGCATCAGGTGGCCGCACCCTCCGTCCGCTCCCACCTAGGAACACCGCAGGTGCAAGCCCCGGGGCCTGCAACCTAGGATTTTTGAAGATAACAAATATTGAGATTTCTATGCTTTATTTTCATAAAATCTGTGTACAAAATCAGAATTTAGTATTTTTACTGCGATAAAATCGTTCTTCACAAACTAGCAAAAAGCATGGATTACCGGAAAAAAGTTAGCCCTTATGGACTGCCGGATTTACTGCAATCCGTTACTTGAGTATTTTTCTGTAAATTTTCATGACTATTTGTCTATTATTAACTTATTCAAAAAGTTGTTTAAAGATTTTACCTGCGAGTGAAACAATGAAGATGAATTGTCTCATTCGCTAACTCACCGAGTGCCTCTACTCGGTGGTGGGTTTAGATAGGTGAGGTTAGAGCCATATGTGCATGAATTAATGCAAGCACATGGTCAGGATAGAGGCCATTCCCTTTCTCTTGGCTGCATTCTACTGCAAGGATTCCTGTTTGG
Source organism: Ischnura elegans (assembly GCF_921293095.1). NCBI lineage: Eukaryota > Metazoa > Arthropoda > Insecta > Odonata > Coenagrionidae > Ischnura > Ischnura elegans. The sequence continues at coordinate 90,468,168 of NC_060259.1, forward strand.
GGTGTCTAAAGGCCTCACCCGGGATTTGAACTCGGGATCCTTGAGTCGTATCTTGCCCAAATGCTTCACCAATTGCCACTACATTCCCTGCATGTGCTTTCTTGTCTCCTTAATATTCTTCGTAATTAAATTCCGCTTACCAAGACTGTTAACTCTGCTGCAGCGATGCATTTAACTGATGCTTCTTCACACTAAATTAAACACTTGACCCTATAATAATTGACTCAATTACTCCTCTTCTTGGCCTCAGAATGTAACCATGTAATGCTGTTAACATAAAGTATTTGGAAGTAAATTTCGCACTCTATTGTTATTATTCTGATGAACTTAAAATAGGAAGTCTTAGAGGAAAGAGCAAGCAAAATTACCGAAAAATTGAGGAAAGAGTTTTAAAACCACCAGCTTTAAATTGAGATAATATTTCAACATTTTAACGATAGCGAACAAGAGCTAAAATACCTTGTTGTTTAGCATAAAAATAATTAGCGATGGTCATATAAAAATCACTTATGTTATTCACCTCAATCATTGAAAATTATAATGAATTCCATCGCTCAATGTGTGCCTCCTTACGTTTACGTTTACACTTTGATATTAATGTCTATGATTTGAGTGCAATATATCTGTTAGAAGATGGTTCATGCTTCGATTAATGCTTACGGTAGAACTTAATAGTGTTGAAAATTAGCCCATCCGCGAGGGTATTATGGTATTGTCCACTCCGACCTTAATTAGTCAGGGCAAACGATTTTCAACTCTATTCTCAGTAATGAAGAAAGCAAACAGGATTTTTAAGGATTAAGGAAAAAAACTGGAAATACCCGGCATATTTGTTGCATATAATTATAGAGACGGGGAATTTTAAAAAATGAGAATGAAAAATGCGGAAATCGCTAGCTGAGGAAATTTTTCTATGATTCCTTTACCCGTTACGAGTAATACTAAGGACCTTTTAAAGGTAGGGAAGGAACATGACCAACATTTTAACCGCGGGTACCATCCATAAATGATTAAAAATTTCCTCACTAGATGAAAAGTTATTAAGCGTAAAAAAAGCGTCACTGAGCAATGGGAAACATATAAAATATTTCATCAGAGATGAGGGAGGGAAGAGAACCGGTGAATACTTTTTTTATGGAGTCATGAAAGGAAAAGTGCTTTTCAAAGGGAGTAATTGCAGTTCTCTCGCCGAGAAAAATCAATGCACTCGTGATGAGATGGCAGATGATTACAGGTATTCCATTACACAATGGAGTTTCATGTCAAATTTATTTTCAATACCTTTTTCATATAATATTAATTGTCTGCATGGGACAAATATCAATCGTCAAATATCGTTGTAATCAAAAATGCCTGTAGATTGGGAGAAAAACTTTTTCTTGTGAAATATCGCGAGTTTATGTGGAAAAGATACCATGTTGTCTCTTGTCATCGATCGGGATATCATTTTCTTTATGCAGTAGATATCATCGAACTGATATTAATAGCTGTTTCATTTTTTTGAACTTTTAAATGCCTTTCTTGCTTAAGTTTCTCTTATCTAGGACAACTCCTATAGTAATGTAAGAATATTATCGTCCTAACCATAAATTCTTGAAAATTCACCTCAGAAGTATAAATACAGCTATGGAAATAATTTCTGTTTTTTCGTAAGAGATTTTACTGAAATACTTCCGTATCTTATGTTGACGCAATTTTTTTGAGTGTGCCGCCATACTATAAGTATGGATAGAGTTTCATCTGAATTGGACTCGATTGGGCTAATATTGTGGTCATAAATTCATATTAGTTTGAAATTTAGTGTGACTATTGATGTACATATGTTTGAAGCTGACTCTAATTAATTCAGTGAAAATAATTGCTTCCGAAGTAATTGAGCCATACAATAGTTTAACCCTATCAATATTGGTTACTATAGATAAATGCTGGGGGCAAAGTTTTTAAATTTCGTAACTTCAATAAAAGAGATAATGAAGCAGATTTTATGAATCCTTACGCGGTAATTTACGTTATTGAAAATAATATATTTATCAATGAAAGGCTTTTCACGAAAATAAAGTGTAAATATTACAGCATCATAATATTTTTATAATATATTTGCAAAGAGCAGATATTCATATGGTCGCGCCGCACTTCATGTTTGTGATGCAAGCCTTTAAATCGGTCCGCCGACCCAAAAGGGCTAAAATGTCTCTTGGTATTCTTCAGAAATTGTCAAGCTCGAATGTGATTTAGCAAAATGAAATCATCTTTTGGGGAATAGCTTTCACGAAGTCATCTATGGTTGGCCAAGTATGGACGTTTGCTCGAGAAAAAACGATAAACCTTTTTACTGCCCTTTAATGCGCCTTAGTCAGCACTTTTTAACCAAAAAAATTTTTATGCGGTCTTAAAATTATAATATGGTGATGTCATCTCTATAAACTCTTCATAGCCTTGAATATAGTTATCCATGCCCGTCCAAATTTATTATTGTTTATAGAACTGCCAAATTTTTAGCTTAGGCGTAATACATCAATGCAGATACCTGTGTGTTTACCCCTGGATTAAGAAATCTATAAAATATATTATGGTTTAGCCGGTTCGCCACTTCAATGCAGCTTATATTTCCTTTTGGGGAGTCTTAAAATCGCGTTTAACGCTTTCAAATGAACTCTTACCTCTGAAAATCCCGCCAGCGGACTTTCAGCAAGATCGCGAAAATTTTTCGCATCCTTCAAGGTATTTAGTCACGTGCACTTACGAGGTTTGAGAGACTAGATTCTCAGAAAAAAATTTGGGACGAGCTTGGGAAGTTTGGGTCCTCTGATAACAAGGAGGCCACAGATCATCATCTTGCACGGGTCCGAAGCTATTTTCACGACGGGATCGCTGACTGCCGTCCGCTCTTTCACAGTTCATGTTAATATCCCGGCGGGCCATTTAGTGCCTCTTTGACACCTCCTCTGACTTTAGAGATGCCCGAAATTTTCGTTGCAGGTGCTGCGTCGGACGCGTCAACTCACAAGTCTTAAGGACCCGGGGGCAAAGCTTCTCGTGGGACGCTAATAATCAGGCGAGCTGCGGAAAGGATTCGCTTTACGATGGCCTGTTTTATAGCACCCGGGGGCGGTCGGGCGAGGAGTTTGGGGGGGAGGACGTTGAGGGGGGTCAGGGAGACGTCGGGGAGGGGGGGAGTCAGTTCCTCGGGGCCACCGATATTATTTCGCCCCGGCAGACTCGTCACAAAGCGTCTGCAGGGCTGGGAGTTGGCGTATCCTCCCGGTGACATTTCCGATGGCCCGCGGACGCCGTAAAAAGAGAGATGAGGATTTAAGAAGCGTTCAGCCGAAGGGCCTTCCTCCGTTTCCACGCTGCGCTTCGACTTAAATTTCGGGGGAATAAATTTCAGCCTTTCTCGGTCCGGAATGGTTCGTGCGTCGCGTTCGCTTTTACGGCCGGATTTTCGCTCTGGCGCGGCGACACTGGAGGGGGGGGGAAGAGGCTGAGCCAACGCCTTGGACCCCTTCACAGTTTGGGCTCCGGACCCCCACCCACCCTGAAGTTTCCCACCTTAATCAATGGGCCTATAACGTGGGCTCTTTGGTGGAAGTGTTTCTCTTTTTAGGACGCCTTTATTGATACGGCCATCTGCCGCCATCATCATAGGTGATACTATTCTAGAAGTAGTTAGCTCCTGTCCTTAGTCCTTTTTCTATGGCTAACTAAGAACTCCGTGAAAAATGTCGGTCATTAGTTTTAAACTAAATTTGCACTCATTATTATGATATTAGCCAACATGAGTAGTCGTTATTAGCGACCCATTCCGGGCGAGCCCCCTAAACCGACATGATTTATGCGATTAACTGTTAACTAGCGAAAGTTTGCCATTATAAATAAAACCTTCTGGTAATTTTAATTTTTGAGTAATTGTAAATGGCCAGTAAGCATTGGATTTGCAGTTTGTATTCATTTATTTTCAGTTTAGGGCATGTGTATACTCTTTAAGAATGCTGTACCAAAAATTGACACTATTGATATGTGGAAATGGCAATGTATTCGGACTTTTTCTCCCTCAATAAAAGATAAATTTGGCTATAGGGATGGGAAAAATCTATTCACCCTTAAAAGGGCGACTTATTTCAACCCTCCGCCCATCGCGTCAACTTTTGGAACACTATTTGTTGCGCGGCATCTCGCAGACGCCATTTTAGAATGGTTAAGCAAAATAGATGCCAGAAGAAATGACTGTTTTAACTACAATAAATCATTCATCGAATACATAACTTCATGAATGGACAGCAAATTAATTCATAATAATGATTGAGATGTTTTTATTAATTAAAGCTCCTGGAACGCCCATTGAAGTTTTTCCTTTCTATTGTCCGCTACCGCCACTTGCCTTTTCGTAACTTCTCCCTCAATAAGATTAGATGCTCTCTTGGCATTGCTACTTTAGCTGATCGCCGTATCCTCAATGACCGGAGACTCTTCTTAAATATCATTAATGGCAAATACAGATCCTCTGACCTTCTTTCTTTTTTTCCGCTTCGTGTTCCTTCGCGCACGACGAGGTCGAGTGATCTATTTCATTGTTTCACCCCCCGCCTTTCTGTTTCTAAACGTTCTTTTCTATTCAGACTTCCTTCTTCCATTTACTCCTATGCCAATTGTGTTCCAAATTTTGATCCTTTTTTTCATCCCTCACCCAACTTGCACCCTCACTATCGTAATTTTCCCCCTATTCCTCGCACCACTCGATGACTATTCTTTGTTATTTATTCGAAAATGCTGTTGAATATTTTTGTTATTGTTGGTTACGCTGCTAAATATTATGAAATTGTTTCTCCAGTCCTCTGTAATTGGCCTTGTGCTGTTTTTGGATTAACGAAATAAATAAATTAATAAAAGACTTAATGCTACTTATTTTGACGTTGCTTAGAGTTTTTCTTTCATCGAAATAATATCAACATGTTTAATTTGGACAGTAAATGCAAACATATTTTTCAATGTTTCACAGTGCGGATTTTGCCAATAACCCAACAAATATTTTGACTACAGGGGGAATTAATAATTTTGGAGATATTACATATAGATAACGTGTTCAGTGGAACATGAACCAAAATATCTTATCTCAGATTGGAAATTTCTTATTCGATGCAGCCACAAAGTTGTTATGTGCATGTTTACGGTTAATGTTATGCATCTACATGAATGTAATAAGCCACCATACACGTGTGTAGCAGAGGGGGAAATGGTGTATAATACGCCAAAGCTCACTCAAATCGATCGTACGAGGCCGAGAGGTAGCTGAGGACCCGCTCGGCAAGAGTCGATATCATCATCAACATTCCTGCGAAGGGGCTAAGGCCATCGATATTTTGCCGTAAACGTCTCGACGAGGCGGCGACGGATTAGTTGGCTGATTGAAAACCGGGAACGCAAATTCGTCACTTCATTACTACGCGTAGAAATTAAATTGTTGGATACGTCGTGGAATTTCCGTAAATTATGGATGTTAGAATAAAAAACTTTGTACTTCCCACTGAGATTTTTCATTACCGCGAGGGGAGAGCCAAATTAATCAAATGGATTCCTCCCCCTTGAAAATGACACTTTGATTTTCAAATTTATCGGGGAAATTAAAAAAAAGTGAGGAAATACCAATTAGTTTCTATTAACATGTTTAGAAACACGTAAAAATGAGGGACACTAATTTTTTGTTTCCGCTTTTCGTATTAGTGTCGCGGAAAAGCAAAGCTAGTTGCGAAACTAATGCGTAATGTGTCCACCTTTCCGATATAACTACCTAGTGGCAGCACTTGAGATAAATGAATTCTAGCAGTATTCAAAATCTGAAAAACCCTGATTAGTCGAGTACCAAGATAGGAAGGAAAAAACCAGTAACCCAGAACTTAGTTCTAAGTTCATAATTCGCATTAATTATTTTACTTACCGATGCCGTCTTTCCTATGTTTGTGGCTAATTACTAGAATAATCATTCCAGTCTTTCTGGATTTAATGGTTCATATCTCTTAATCAAGACTGTTGCTAATTTTGTAACGCGGTAATTCATGTTAGCCATGTTAGCCTAGCTTGTACAATTCTTAACATTCTCGCATTTGACACGCAGCTACCGACAAATTATTTCACATAATGATTTTTTGTTGCCGTTTAGAAGCTGGACGTTGGAAACTCCCTCTTCGCAGGCTTTCCATAGCAGGGAAATGTACTTTTGATTATTGTTGAGCTACAAGCGTGACGAAGAATAAGCATATCAATCGGGGAATTAGTCGTGGTGAGTGGAATACGAGTAGATATGGCTGGAATGAGGGTGTACTGTGATTTTTAATACGGGCAAGAGAGAAAATGTGCAAAATTGTTCACAGGATGCCACTAAAACAAACAGAAAACTTACACGACCACACATATTTCCCTTCCTTCCATATAAAGAGCATAGTTTTATTGCCAATGTATCATCTCTTATCAAAGACTCAATCTCTGGCAATTTAACCTGGCCCTGGGGAATTTGGTGAAAATTAGCCAAGAAGAGAACACCAGGTGCATTTATAGGGCATTATGTACACAACTTAAACTTTTGTGTATGTGAGGGAGAATAATCAATTCGTATTTGCTCTTCATTCCAATTTTCTATAAAGGGGATTTTCAATAATTCGCCATGTATGAGATTTAATAATTATAATAAGTGCAAAGAAATTGTCTACATGCGGAATGCAAAATTTGAAATGGGAGCGTCAAAATGTACCTAATTGAATATTGCTAAATGTGCAAAGTGTATTCTATTGTTCTTGGAGTAGGATTATTGATAAAGGGATAAGAAATCCGAAATTTACATCATTAATATAAAAGTTGAGCCCATAAGGTAAATGTTTGGTATCTTACCGAATGATTTTGTGTCTACGGTTAAATTTTATGGAAATAAGTGAAAGAATATTACTTCTTTTCTCATGGATTCCCTTTTAGGTTAAACGTAATCCTGCAATTCATTGGCATTAAAAAATATGAATTGAATAGGAAAAACGTATACTTTACGTAATGGATTTCTCAATGTTGGAGCTTTCCACAAAAACATCCTCACGATGCTATTTCCCTCTTTGTTTACCCAATTACGCTCCTAAGTAAATTAAATTGAATGTTTAACTCGTGATTTTTCTACAGTTTTTTATAAAAAATGTAAAAAAATACGATACGTCTCCAGATCGTTTATGCAGCAATGTTTCCCTTATCCAGTGTTTCAATAGGAAGGTTGGTTTGGAGAAGTCATCTCACCTCGCTATGTGGATTTGGTGCCCGTTGCAGTCAGATATTTCCGACAATTTTAGCCCCTACCTCTAATGCATCCACGTTTCCTCTTTTTGACTCTCTTTGATAAGATCTTCCCTTTTTAATGCTGTGTGCCTCAAAGTGCAAGTCTAGTTGATTCTGCTTTAATGTAAATGCATTCGTTCTTTGTCATCAAATGTCGGGTTATTATTTCTATTTATTAGTTGTATCCGATTAATAAAATTTCAATAGCCACTATAGTCTCGTGCATTAATTATTTACCTCATCAATGGACATCGTTTGAAAATACTTAACCAATTAATTCCAAAATTATCAGCATGACTGTGGTATGCTGATGTTAAAACAAAAAAAAATGCTTTCACAGCAGCGAGATTGATAAGAAGTGCACGAGGGAAAAACTCGTCGGATGAGAGTAGATAATTTTTCCTGTAATGGAAATGAATATTGCGTCGGCGTATGTGCTAATGGAATGTAGCTAAATGTACGATGAGTATTCTGTTGTTATTGGAGTAGGATAATTGATAAGGGGATAATCAATCCAAAATTTACTCTATAAATATGTAAATTAAGCCCATAAGGTAAATGTTTGGTATCTTACCGAATAATTATGTGTCTAGGGTTAAATTTTATGAAATAAAAGCGAAAGAATATTGCTTAATTTCGCAGGGCAACCTATTTATGTTTAACGCAATCTTAGTATTAATTGTCATTAGAGACCTAGAAGTTAATTTCTGATTTTCTAAACTCTAGTAAAACTCCTTTCAATGTGTCAATTAATCTAATGGACAAAGAAAATTTGTTTTAATAAAACATTTTTGAGTCGGTACTTGGGGACGTGTGAATATTCTGGTTTTATTGCCAATATTTATTGTTGTAAATTTATATATGCATAGTTTTAGAATAATATTTGGTGTAATCAAAGTTTTTAGTCAAGCTAGATACGTAATGTATTGCTGCAACCATAATTTATATTAAATTCTTATTTAGTCACCATTCCTCTCCACGATTGGACTCATTTCTTCTTCACATAATTGAATCTGTGACATTATGATTTACGTAATTTCGCGTTTCATAAAATCCTTATTTTCCATAATTGGCTGTGACTTTTTTGGTTATAAATGCCTTACAAATTTCGATAAAATATTTTTACTTAAATTTTATATTATTGAAAAATTCAATGGTCTCCTCTGTTTAAGTTTCAGCAATATATTTAATATCCTTGCTTGCGTGCAATTCTCTCATAAATACATATATTTCTTGGTCAGAGTCTGGTATACTTCGTTGGTGTTTAAGATTGAACGTTTGATTCTTTGCCAAAAGCTTGCGTCGTTAGCAGAGGGTGAATTCTTGAAAGTGCTGTTTATATTAGCATTAAGAGATTATGTATCGGTAACTGGGAACTTCAAGCTAACGGACGAGATTCTCTGAAGTGTTCTTGGTAAAGCATTTAGGAAAAAAGACATTCGCATAGCCTCCCAGACTCGTCACTATTGCTAGTTTTTGAATGTACCGATTTTACACATCGTATTTTTGTCGCTTGGCTTTAAGCGCAGGCAGCGGCTGCACCGTTGGCTTGCCCATTGTTCATGCTTCCTTCTAACTAGCGTGTCTTCGTAGCCTGTGGTTAAATTGCCTCACATGACGTTCTGATCTTTAATTTATGCCGATGCTAGTCTACTGGGCGAAGTTGATGAGCTTGGGGTGACTGTGTGTTCAACTCGTCAGAATTTCTTGTTATCGTTCCTCACGCCTTGCATCCGACATTTGCAAAAGCATAAATTAAAGAATCTGGTGTTAGATGACATTCTGTGGAGAACCCAGGGTTTAATTATTGTTTTAATGAGAATTTTCAGCGGGTGTTTTGAGCTGCAAGCATGGAATGCGGTCGTGGAAATGGTTTCAAAATAGTTATCATGGCAACACACAGTTCTGTTTAAAATCTTATATAACCTCCCAATTTTTCAATGCAACGCTCTTTTGATGCTGCGCACTTAAGAGTCCTTCACTATACGCTACTCAAAATGAAACAGTCGTGTTCAAGATCTTCTCCCGCTTTACTTATTATTTATTACATCATTAAACTCATTGCCTACCTTAGGTGTCGTATCATTGAAGAATGCACGTGGCGTTTGCATTACTCTCATGCGATACTCAAAAATATATTTCCTGACTTTATCTTAGAAGTAGCTTAAATCGACTTTGTGTCACTAAAATATTTAAAACCCATAATGAATTGAATTGAATGTTCAGTTAGTGGAACAACTTACTGCATGTGCAGAAGCAGGCATTTCAGGGTCACTGAATAATTAGGTTGGGAGCCGTTGGAGACTCGGAGGCCACGCGCTAGGCTTAGATTGCTTGAACAACTGAGAATGGATATCTTTAAGAGCGACACAGTGAACATAATATTAGAGCCACACTATATTTCCGGGTCCGATAGAAGCGATAAATTAAGAGAGATGTTTTGCCGAACGGATAGATATGGGAATTCGTTTTTCCCCCGAACCATAAAGGACTTTAATAAACGCTAGTCCCAACCTCGTTAGAGCACTTCATTTTTTTTCAGTTGTAAACGGCTGGTGACCTAACACCCCCTGCCACACGCCTTTTAGGCGGCTTGCGGGGTATTATATAGATGTAGATGTAGATGAATGATAATTAACCTCATTAATTATAATAGTTTTTCTTATTAATTATATTTAAAAATGTGAAAAGAGGAAGTAAATGCCCGTTTAGATGATTGTATGATCGCACGTAGGTGAAGTTGATGCTATAATTTAAAAAATTATAATTTGTATGCGTTGTTAGCACGATAACTGGGCGCGGAGGAAGTTTAAAAACTGTGTTTTGTTTAAGTTAAATTATTTGTTCAAAGGGTCCAATCGAAAACCATTCCTACTTATGGGCATTGATCTCTCTTCTGAAGAGGAAAAATGAATGAGATCAGCACTAAGATTACGCGACTATTGGTATAAATAAGATGAGAATGTTTCATTAAATACGATCTTTGAGAGACTAAAAAATTTTCGAGGCATAAAAATTTGGATGGAATGCTGAGCCGACTGGAGATTGCGCGAGGCAGAACTGCGCTCGTGGGCGACGCTGATATCGATTTTTGAGAGTGACTTACCAATTTTCCCTCGCCGATACGACGGACCTCTTGTTATGAAGGGGATCCAAAGTTTAGGACCCCCCGCTTGTAGTTGTATTTTATTAAACATAGGCATGCAAATAAAGCTGACTCGCGCCACGAATTCGAACTATGTGGAAAGTTTTTCGATTAGAGTACCAGAAACTTGGCCTTTAAAAGCTTTTTATGATACCAAGTCATTATATACCTACCCAACGCTTTCATCGAAACTCTTTTATTTGGTGGAAAATTGGGCTATTTGTAATGAAATCGCTTTTCTTGTACTCTTCTTCGTAGTTTTCATTTTTCCCGTGAACTTTGACTTTAATTCCTTTTTCCTCAAGAAATCCATTCATGCAAATTCCAGATGTGTTTTTACGCAGAAACGGCCGAAATTGCTTGTCCTTATCATGCATTTTTATTTAGAGAATGGTGTCGCCTTTAAGTAGCAGCCTGCGTGTGCTATTTGAAGGAATGCAAAGTAAGTTATTAATAAGGGCAATAAAATTTGTTCAAGAGCCCTAATTGTTTTAAAGGTTCTACTTGATTAAGTGACTATCATAAAAGTCTATTTGAAACAGTATATAAGTTTTTCGGTAATTTTTCTGGTTTATTTACTTTATAATGATGCGAGGAATAAAACATGGAGTTAATTGAGTTACAGTGATACTGTGGATGTACCTTTTGAACTGAAATCGTAATTTTGTGGGACTATGACTCTGACTAATCTATGACGGAGATGTTATTGAAGGGTATTTTATATTTAACCCTTAGGTGCACCTGCAAGTATAGCGCCAGTGCACGCTTGCGGCTTTTTTGCCGCACTTTTACATTTTTGATTTTCCCAAATATATATTCAAATTTGAGGGTGTTTTAACGTATCTGGGTAACTTCTAATAAATTAAAATATTTTTAATATTTTAATTTATATATTTTAAATATTTAAACATTTTTCACATTCATTTATAAACAAAAATATTGCAAAATTATATGCAATTTCTTATAAATACTTTGACTAATTTTTCTAAAGGAACTGCAGACGATAATCTAGACACTATCAAGTCAAAAAACACACATAAAAAAGGAAATCTATATGCCAAATCGTTAAGGTAATCATTAAAATAATAAAAAAACAAATTTTATAAATAAAATTAATTTTTTCATCCTTTTTGATCATCACTGTATCTGTAATGACATTCGTGATATTTTTTGACGCAGGTGGAATGATTATTGCATATAAATCGAAAACATTCGTATGTTTGCCGTCTTATAATTTTTATATTTTCCACGTGTAAAACAGTGACCCCCCCTACATTGAGGTTCATATGTAGAAGCAGATACTTCAGGAATTTTCCCAAGTCTCATTGCTAGAAAAGCCTTTGTGTCTGCTGGAAGATTACGTTTTTCACCCTGGACTTCAGATATTCATCTACAAGGCTCAACGCGAGAGATTCCATGAACTCCATTCTTGGTCTTCGATGGATTTATTTCAATATTATTAGCTAAAAAAATCACGTGGTCGCTTAGGGTAGCCATACAAAAAAAACGGAGATATTGTGATAGAGGCCACTTTCGTGTTCGTCTTGAAGGGGAGTAATTTACACACTTCTGGTCCACATAATCGATTTCTCCCTTGGTTGAGTTGTAGTTCAGGATCATTTCAGGTTTCGCAGTTTCTACATCGATGTCCACTTTGCAGTGCAGCATAGAAAGCAGAATTTTTACATTTGTTTGGTTTAGTGAAGTACGAAACAAGAGTGCAGGTATCCTGGAAACCAAGAAATGAAGTTTCAGCCTATCGAATTTTGCAGGGTACCAACTCACTGTGGATTTAAGGTTTTTTTTCACGGGACCTAAGAGAGTTAGATCATTTTATAGCGAATACATCAAGACTGGAATCGTAATGTATGCTGTTATTTTCCCATTCGAATTCCCGTATTTATCCCGAATATCCCGTTGCTATCCCGAACGCTTTTCTGCAAATCATCAGGCCTGTTCCATCTGTATTACAAGCTCTTCTCTAGCATCTGGCTTGCAACTTTTATTTACAGAGAGTGTATTAAATTCCAAATAAATATATTGTTTCTACACGGGAAGTAGTGATGCAATCTCTGATTCTCGAGTACATATAAGATTTCAGTTTTCCTTCAATATACATGTTGGTTTTCTCGACACCATTTTCAATCACGTTCAGTGAAATTCTTTTCGGCAACAATTCGTGTTTGGTTGCGGCATTGGAAATGATGTTGGCCTTGGTGAAACACGAACAATGTCTTTAGCTTTTGTTTTGGTGTTAGGAAATTGATTATAGGAGTTCAGCCAAAACGTTTAACCGTTTCCGTTGAACTAGATAAACGTTGAAATTATGTGGGCGCCTAACAATATTATTATCACCAAACTGCTAACTATCGCTGGAATGTAATGCGTCTTCAAAAACATTCTTTCTTCCCTTCAATTCATATTAGAAATCAAAAAAATATTCTCCATATCGTGGTTGATCTGCCCTTCCCTCCCATCTTCATTATCATGCTTTTGAAACACTCAGAACTCATCTGGGTGAAAAATACATTCTCACATTGGAATATCATATACTCTTCATTAGTCACCACCGACTCAATTTGTTCACAATTCGATAAAATCATAATACAATTTACGTCCATAAGGAGGTTACGATTCCTGAATCTTGTTCTAATGCCTTTGCAGCATTGCTCTTTTCTCGCAGGTAGATACACCAAGTGCCCACTCGTCGCCTTCAAACTCCAATGCATAATACATTATAAAAAACGTGAATAACTTATTTTTCGGTCAGTAGTACAGTGTAAATAACGCATTTTTACACCAATGTAATTCATATTTGAGTATGAAGATGAAATTTTTAAATTACGACATGTGGTTTGAAGTTGAGATAAATTATATAAATAATAATAATAACAGCAAAATAATAATGCAAATGCTTACAAAAAATATAATAAATACGAAGCAACATATTAACATATTATTGAAAAAAGAATTATGCTTCCAAGTTTCCATGGTAGCGACAGATTATCAGAAGTTCCTTAGTATCGTGTGAACGCCATCTAGCGGCATCTCACCCAAAGTTGTCGTCGTTCTCACTTTGTAAGATTCTAACGCAATAGTTGGTCGTCACATTTACGCAATACACCAATGTAATTGATATTTGAGTATGAAGATGAAATTTTTAAATTACGACATGTGGTTTAAGGTTGAGATAAATTATACAAATAATAATAACTAAAAAAAATGCAAATGCTTACAAAATATATAATAATTACGAGACAACATATTAACATATTATTGGAAAAGAATTATGCTTCCAAGTTTCCACGGTAGAAACAGATTATCAGAAGTTCAATGGTATCGTGTGAACGCCATCTAGCGGCAAATCACCCAAAGTTACGTTGTTCTCACTTTGTAAGATTCTAACACAATAATTGATCGTCACATTGACGCAAACATATGTTCTTGGTAGAGGGAAACAGAAATAGAATACCAAAGTGTACCACCAGTGATCCATGCGCAATAAACGCGCTATTTCGAATTTTTGAAAAATGCGGCAAAATCCCCGCTTAGCGTGCACCTAAGGGTTAAGTCAATTGACAACAGTTGGAAAAACATTTTTTTTAATTGTCTCACTCTTGAGGGGCGAATGATATATAAGTTATATAGACGCAAGATATTGTTGATATGAATTGTTTTTACTTTGCTGTGCTTTCTAGTTCTAGGTAGGTGAAAGTGGCCATCGAATGAGAGCTTTAAATTGAGTTTTATCCTGATATCAATCTATTTCCCTTCATAAATATATTGAATGAAGAATCAGATATAGAAAGTATTGGAATATTTTATTGACTCCTATTATGGAAATCGTTATTGGAATGAGTTAGAAGCTGCGGTATAAGTGGGAGGAATGATGTCAAATCAGTGAGATTCGCGGATGATCAGGCGCTGATTAGCCAGCCAGGGAGGGGACTGCAGGCTCTAGTGGATGCGTTATACGAACATTGCGTAGAATATGGGATGAGGATCAATCACAAGAACACCAAGGTTTCGCGGTTTTGTAATGTTCTACGAGGAATGTGAGAATTAAGATAAAGGTGGGTGGTGAAAAACTTGAGCAGGTTAAGCAGTTCAACTATTTAGGCAGTTCGTTAGAGGAAAATGGATACTGCAGTAAGGACATTAGGAAAAGAATTGCAATAGCAAAGGAGGTGTTCATGAACAGGAAGGAGCTTCTTAGAGGTTCGATATGTAAGAATTTAAAGAAATGGTTAGTGAGGAGCCTGATCTGGAGTGTAGCGCTTTACGGTGCACAAACGTGGACACTTAGGAAGGAGGACGAGAGAAGACTCGAGGCATTCGAGATGTGGGTGTGGCGAAGAATGGAGAAGGTGAAGTGGACGGAGAGGGGGAGAAACGACGAAGTGCTGGACATGGTGGGTGAGAAGAGGCAGCTTTTAGATGAGAGACGGAGGAGACAGAAGGTATGGATGGAGCGAGTGCTTAGCGGGGGGAATGTTGAAAACAGTGTTAGAGGGTAGAATGTTAGGTAAACGAGGGAGAGGAAGAAAAACAATAGGATTTTTTTTAGATAGAATGAAAGGGAGTAGGTCTTATTGTGAATTGAAGAGGGAAGTGCATGATGGACGGGGAGGCTTCCGGAACTCTTCTTAAGCACTCCATGGACACCTACATCAATCGGTGGAATACTTTAATAATAATAAGTTGCATCTGGAATGAAGGTTGCGCTAACAGCTTGCAATTTCAGCAGAGGCGTTGATTGTTGCCAGTAACGTAGATGTCCTCGAGAATTTTTTCCGCTGTTTGCGAGGAATAATCATCGAAAAGAATGCCTAATTATGCACCGTGGACAGTAATTTTAGGAAATCCATTGTCATGTGAAATTAAATTCTAAGAGAATGGGAAATTTAAAAAAATTGTTACATGTAATGTAAGTATGTCATGTGATTCCTTATTATTTTTTTTCTCGTGCTTAGCTTCAGTGGTCCCGTAGCGGATGTTTTCCTATATTTTGATGGAATAATTTCTTTTTCAGCCCGTCTAATGGCTTGTGAAGCGCAATTTCGAGTGGGTGCAATTGCTCGGAATGGTTTCACCGCACGTTTCCATTCATGGAAGTGGCTGGGTCCGGGACAAATGATCGATTTCCTTGTTCTCCCATTTACATGGACGGCACGCTGCCTTGACATTTGTTCCACCGTGGACATTGGGGAGAAAAGGGAAACAACAATACACAACTGAGCATAGATATGCGCATCGTGAAATTATCTGGGGAATTTAGGGACGAAAGTTTCCCCAACCGAGCCAAATTAGCATTTTTTCCTTTTTCTTATGAAAAATGTGTGACTGCTCATTTGAATGAGTTAAGTTTTGTGGATTTTTTAAACTCCTCAATACCACCTATTTTTTTAAGACAATTTCAGTCGGTGCAATGAAAATCCAATATGTATATCAAATGCGTTCCAGTTACTTCAACTCTGTGTTCCACGTACTCCAAATCCATGAAACGTGGCAACTTTTTCATCCAATGAAAGAATAAATTTTCTAGCCTTTTTTGTCTACAACGGTGTAAACATGAAAGGTCGTAATATGTGTATCAACACGTTAGCCCTTAAATCCTCTCCTGGAAAGCTTTGTGAATTTGTCCCACTCGCCGTTTTTATTGGAAATGATCCTGGGTCCTGGGAAGTACTCAACGATGCAAAATTGATAGTGAATACTATCAAGAAAAATATATTATACAGAAGTTGTAGGAGCGCTGAAATGAAGCGAAAGTGAATGAAGATTCTAGAATGAGACGGGTAAACACTGCTCGCTAATTTTCGCAATATGTCACAGGAACGAGAGCTAATTAAAGGTAGATATTTCCCAAGGATACGAATCATAGATAATTTCGTAATCGTGGACCTTTATTAAATCTAAGAATCCAAAATATTTATTTCGATCGCATTTATGATCAACAACGAGCAAAAAAAGTGGACGGATCCCTGCAATTAATCTATGTTTTACTGATTTAAACATCTCTTTGAGATGCTTGTTTCCAATTAGTTGGATTATAGAACTTCTTTTTGTGAGAGTTTTCTCTCTTGAAAGAAAAACTCTTGTATCTGATATCTGGGAAAACGTTTTTGCACTGGCTATAATTTTTTTTCACCCGTGGTATCTTGCATTATCAGGTATGATAGGACTTGATATACTCCCTGATAAAAATTAAATTTCACTGATCTCTGGAAAATTTCTCGTTCACTCACCTCCGAGGATTTTGTCAATGCTGTGATCCTTATTTTTCAAATCCGAGGTGCAAACACCTCCGCGGAGAAGACGGCTGATGGACGAGACACTTGGCACGTTGCTTCGGTCACATACACCATCCTGCAGGGAGATACGCCAATCATAAGCTGACCAGATATTGAGCTGTTTAGAACAGATTTAAGTATTTTATTGAAACAAATTAAAAGTACAGAGTTTAAAGCAAGAATATAGGTTAACAAGGGTCTCCCATTCCTTTTGGGGGAATATCTGCAGATGAACATCCACCCTTCTAATGACCGGATCTTTTATACACTTTGAAGCTAAAGCCCGAGTGTACCTCGGAATGTATATTTCATGCCACGGACCCGATTCCGAGTAGAGCTATGACCATAAATTGCTCGCACAGTCGTATTTGAATCCATGGAAAATATTGCGTGTGTTTTTCTCTGGCCCCAACTTTTAAGCCTCATTCTTTAACTATCTGGTCTTCCTTCATGTAAGGTGCTGTCATTTAGCGGTCCTAAGTGTACTTTTTCAGATTAGGAAATAATTTTATAATAAACAACAAAAGCTCTGGGTTTCTCGCAATCCGCACATGAAAATACCATGGGCTTCAAACTGTTAAAGAGATATATTTGTGAGACATATTTTTGGGTCCAATGTGGACCGAATTCTCATAGTTCGTATATTCATCACTACTAAATCTCATGGCTGTTCTTTTTAAGTTTTTACAGGTATATGTAGTGGAGAAGGGGAGAGGAAAAAGATTTATTTTGGTGAAGAAAGTAAAAGGGTAGGACTGTTCTGCACAACAGTACAATACTTTCATCCGCTGCACTTTGATCTTAGCCATGGGGTTGAGAAGCGGTATCAAGTGCATTAGAATGACTTACTAAAAAACTCAGACGATATCAAATGGTTCAGTGCATCCCCATGATTATCGTGGGAACAACAGCTTGAGTATAGCGTGGGGAAATTGTTTCACCTAAAACAATTTCCTCTCTTAATTTTATTGTGGTTCAGAGCGTATTTCTTCGCTCCTATGCATTAAAAATATCTCAAATATTAAATGATAATGTGCAAAAGTTGAATGAAATTTCATTATAATGAACTTTATTTCTTTTTATTTTCCGCGTAACATTGATTCATCTATTAAAAAATTTTTATGAAGAGAAATTATTTTTATTGAAAAGTACAAAGTTACGAGTTATACAAGGTAGTTATATGTTCCACAAAGTGACGCCTTAAACTATCAGTTTTGAGTAAAAACTATTAGTCTGGACACATGTTGCTCTTAGGCCCAGCGCACACGGAGCGACTATTTTGTAACCTCAGTTGGGAATCAGTTGCGTCTGCAACCGGTTTGCAACTGAAACAAAACTTCTGTCCGCACACGGGTGTAATGACAAAGGGCTGGTTGTAAATCAGTTTCGTCCATTGTGCAATAAGTTAAGTGTTTATTTAGTGCGTTAAGTGTTGTTTTTTTTAGCCTTGCCTTGGCAGTCAGTGCTTACTATCATAGGCGGATCTAGGGGGGGGGGGGGCACGGGCCCCCCCAGACCCTTAAAAATATGCAAGATTTTCATTACGGTCCCACTATCATTGCGTTCGTTTTGTATTACGAGGTATCTTTGTGCCCCCCCAGAATAAAATCCTGGATACGGCCTTGCTTGTGCCCCCCCAGAAATAAATCCTGGATCCGCCCCTGCTTACTATCACTGAGTCAGGTGAAGAAGACGCTGTGAACTATTATCAATACCAAAGACGTTAGATAGTTTGTATTTATTCAGGAATTCATGCTTCTCTTCTGCTCCAACGAGCTTCATGTTGACTTCTTGATCATTCATTCTGAGATTGACAGTATACGGCCGTCAAAATACCACCAAAACACCACGTGGTCTTGTGCAACTGAAGCGTGCAACGCAACTGCAACCACGGGCCCACGGTTGCATGTGACTGGTTTCAGACTGATTTGAGATCGTCAAAAACCAGTCGCGTCGTGTGCGCCTCCCCACTGAAATATATTGTCGAGGTCACAAAACAGTTGCGCGCGCAACTAGTTGGCAACGGTAGTTGTAAAACAGTCACATCGTGTGCGCTGGGCCTTAAACGCCATATTTCCAGGTGATTTACTTTCCTATTGGGACTCATGGGCTTAGGTTGAATGTAAAACATTAATAAGGGATTAGAATAAATTTTCCAACCGCATATAAACTTTTTCTTGATTCATAGTTTTAAGTTGACAATCTTAATTTAAGTGAGCAAGTGATGAAAAAATTCTAAGTAGTAAATTATGCATGCAAGCAGCTTTGACACATGGCGCTCGTGAAAAGTCAAATTTTCAGATGTGTATATAGTTGTGCAGATATAAGTAGTCGCCCTATTCATAGAATTAAGTCGACCAGCTTAATTTAAGCGAGCAAGTGGTAAACATAGCATTCCAACGGGGCATGGAGTCCCTTTCTATATTTTTCCTACAGTTTGAAATGGATGAAACGTGATGAGAGCGAATTCCAGCATTCAGTTTTTCATGGCGTGATTGCATTGGGATTAAAATTCCTCCGGAGCTTGAGCGAGAAAATTCGATTAGCAGTGCGATGCGTTCGGATTGCTGAGCATCAATCAACGTCAATGGTTTCGTTTTCATTAAATCGCTTCTTTTTGACATCCCCGCTTGCTCAATGACTGCGACGCTTGTGCTCGGTAGCCACGATTAGTAATTGAACGGAGCTTATGGTTAGGGGCGGATTAAGGTCACTGTTTTGGATAAGGCGGTCCATTGCTTTCAGTGTCGCCTTGCCGATGCGCAATATCTTTCGGTGATAATAAATCTGAGATAACATACAAACAGCTGTAGTAATTTTCCACGCCATTTTATTCGCTCTTAAGACCTCTTAAAAAAAGATCCTTGAGAATGCTAAAAGTGGAAAATTACTATATCTGTAAGTATCTTAAAACAATGAATTTCCAAGACGTGAACTCATAAAAAATTGATCTAATAAGTCTGAGGCCTGACATGCGTGGACTAGTGTCTTTCAGATAGTAGTCATCAATCACTTTTGAGTATGGCTCGAAAAGCTGGTGAAATAAAACCTTCATTGGAGTGCCACCTTTAAGTATACCATAATTTTAAATTTTCAAGAAAATACAGTCTGAATCCACCACTGCTTACGATTCATTCTTGTGGTCGTAATGCTAAATTTCTGATTTTAGGAAAGCAGTGACAGTTCTTCCTCCCCTAGGATTAATCACGTTTTGGACCACAGGAATGAGTCCGGAAATAAAGTAAATATGACTTCAACCTTATATCTGGCCAATTCAGAGCTCTTTCAATATCAGTTCCAGCGATAATTTTAACATCCATTTATGAATGCCTAAAATTCCCGGTCTCAGTCGCGGCGGGGTAAATTCCTCGAGTTCGAGTCCCGCCTGGGTAGATTTACCCTATTCAGGGCATGGTTGTTCGTGTAGGTGCAATTGTTAAATTTGCTCAATACTCCGAAATAAAATGGCCGATACGAGCTGTATTTGGTGGTTTAGGAAAAAAATAATGAAAAAAGTAAAAAAATAAATTAAGTTGGAAAGACAACCTGTAAGTCGTATAAAATAGAAGAGAGAATTCCTAGTTAATATGTTTTGCTTTTTCCTTTCATTGCAGCATAGATTTGGTTTAGTTTCTTACTTTCAAACACTAATTTCTCCTGGCAAAGAAAATTATTTGGTGTAAATCAGTTCCTTATGGTTTGCTTACCATCTAAAATGTAATTATTTCGATAGCGATGCACTAAATATTATAATTTTAATCTCATTACAATTAACTGGAAAATTCTTCCATAGTAATGTAATTAGTTAACTTTTTGCGAGGCACTCAGACACTGGTCAGCAGGGAATGAGTTAAAAATGAGCATAAAAGTCCATGTGATACCCATGTGAATACGATTTGAGTTTTAATTCTGCGAACATGTTCTCGAGTGGTCTCCAGTGTTTCTAGTAGAAATTTTATGGTTACATCCCTGGCATCTAAATGATAAGGGAGGGAAAGAGGGATCTTTAGGATGGTAGAAGAATACGGATTTTATTTTAATATTATAATTATATTTAAGTGAATAATTACATTTTAAGTGACAAGCACACCATAAGGGTCTGATTTACACCAAATGGTTTTCTCTGATCAGCAAAAATTAGTGCTTGAATACAAGGAACTAAACATAATCTATGCTTCTAAGAAAAAAAAAGAATAATAAGAATTAGGAATTTATCTATTTGATACGAGTTGTTTTTTAAACTGGCTGTTTTTTAAACTTGATTCCTAAATTGATCATAAAAGGTTTCGCTGGAATTGGTATTGAAGAAGCACTTAATAGAATTGATTGTTTGAGGCGCAACTTTGTGGAAGCGATTCATTATTAAAATTAAAAAGAAGAACTTTGTGAAAAAAGAACGCCTTCATCTAACGTTGAAACCATGGTCGTATAAACTTGTGAATAAATATTCATGTGAAAGCACATTGTTCTTCTTTTTAGTTTAAATAGCACTAAATAGGCCAGATGTAAGTCTGAACATGTATTCACTTTATCTCCTTATTCGTCTTTGTCATCCGAAACGTAATTATTCCTTGCAAGTATTGGTAGGAAATAAAAGGTTGCAGTCATCGATGCGCGCCTGAGATTTCCGCCGTGAGAAGGATAGCGCGAATGAGACGGGACCTCTTTAACATCGCTCGCTGCCCGTCGGTGAGTGGAGTGCCTTCCGACGCGCCGCCGTAGGTTGAGAGGTCTCGAGGGGTGTGAAGCGGAATAATGACGCGTGTGTAACCCGGGCGCCCCCTAGAGAGCCTCTGGTGACCCATCGGCCTCCTCTGCCCGCCTCTCCCTCCTCCTGACCCCCCGCCCCAACCCGTGGGGGGCAGTGAAGTCAAGGAGGCAACTCCCGATCGAACTTCATCATGCCCGTCTCGGAATCACACCGCGATCAAATAAACGCACAAATATCCCCATTCACTTCCCATCGCACCTATTTACCTCGCTCCCTTCGATGGAGAGCCTTCAGTTAAAGACTATAAGCTACTTAAAATTTGAGTGGAAGCGCCCGGGGCGGTCGGGGATTACGCCGTAATGGACTTTTGATTGGCCGGGAGCGGCTGGGATGGGTGCGGGAGTGAAATTGATCGATTGAAACTTCCTCTCGTGCCGCGCTCTGCGCCGAGTGAGACGTGTCGCTGGGAGCGTGGGTGCGGTAAAAGGGTGTAGGGGTACGGTGGAGGCTCCCTTCGGCACCCCTTCATCTTATCCATGAGTTCCCCCTTCTCCTGCTAGCTATGCGGCAGATCTTCGACTAAGCTTATAAAAATTCAGGGGCTGCTGGTTCCACTATTACATTCGCGATTGGTTTCGGGGGCACTTCAAGGAATAAATAACTCAATGGAGATGATGATTATCAAAATGTAGGAGAACGTTTTTTTCTTAGAGGAAATCTCTTTCCCAACCTTTCACTTAGAAATGTTTGGAAAAAGAATTCCTCCGAGATTTTTTTGTTCATCTAAATCACATGCTTTTTTCCTTAGTTATATTATTTTAAGGAATTGGAGGAAAATGAATCTTCATGCGAATAAGTTGTCTCGCAAAACTTCAACCATCAATACCTTGGAATTAATGGGCTGTGTCATTCCATTCTGGGGAAGGAAGTTTGTCGTAGCATTTTATGCATTGATTATTGAATTTTCAGATGTCAACCAGACCCCGCAGACCCCGTATCACCAATAGTATTGATTTCCGTTATTGTAGCCTGAAGCATGAAAGTCGTCTACCTCGTTTTAGATTCACCTTATGGGATAAAACTACTAACGTAATCACGCAGTAATTTGAAGTTGAAGTTATGGTCATTTGAGAAAATAAATTAATGTATTCAGGGCTCCTGAGCAACCTCAAAATGTTAAGCAATCAACCTTTTTAAGCATATTGATAGCAAATTATAAGTTGTCGAAGTTCAAAAATCTAAATGAGTTAAAAAGTAAGAGACATAATGCCGTCCCTATTTACTCATAGGTCCTTAGTGCCGTTAGCGAAATTATCAAATACCTGAAACGCATTTGTATTCCGTATAGTTGGTGGAAAGGCTTGCGACACACATGAACCGTATAGTGCTGCCTCGTACTTGAATTGAATAAGTAATAATGAAAGTAGCTTTGCAAGAAATTCGATATGTAGATGCGTTTTACAGGTATTTTTTTATTTTATGCAAGGAAAAACAGAAAATTTAAACTTTTTTCTTTGTATCTGCATACGTTTTAAACTTTATGGGCTTCTTAAAGCGACGATAATGTGAAAATAACTTTAAATGATATGACTGGTATTCTTTAAAATTTGCACCATTCACTCTTACGAACACAATGAAAAATTACTGTGGCATTATTGCATGTAGCCGAAAGAGGATTGATTGCCGTGTTCGATACTCTAGGTTCAAACGAGGCCACACTCTGAGCTTCGATGCTCTCAGGGATTTTGTGCGAAGCTACTTTCGCTAATGACGAACCCCAACCTCCATATGGGGCGCGCCCATTACAGGCCCACGGCACTGATGTGCCGGATATGCGCGTCATAATTCCTAAGCCGCGGCGAGGCAGGGATATCCCGAAATCTATTACTCTGATTGCAGCATCCCTGAGGGAGCAGGCTCCACAGAAGTTTCTCAGCGCGTTTTCCTCATCTCGGTGAAGTTACGATCACAGTGGGCTACCGATTGGCAATCGGACCGACGCTATGCTACGATGATGGTTCGGCGATGCCTCGATTCAGTGCTCCACCGATCAAGGTAGGTTTCCATATAGTATTTCAGAAGCATTCTGGCACGCTCCCCTCCCTTCACGGAAATCTCTCTTCGATTCACATTACGACTAACTCCCTCTCAATCTATCTAGAAATCCAATTGACTTTCTTCCTCTCCCTTGTTTACCCAACATTCTAATCTCTTACGCTGTTTTCAACATCTCCTACCCGCTCAGTACTCGCTCCATCCGTACCTTCTATCTCCTTAGTATCTCATCTAAAAGTTGCCCTTCCTCACCCACCATGTCTAGCACTTCGTCGTTCCTCCTCCTCCACTCCGTCCGCTTCGCCCTTTTCATTCTTCACCAGACCTGCATCTCGAATGCCACCAGTCTTTTGTCGACCTCCTTCCTAAGAGCACATTTTTCGTACCGTAAAGCGCGACACTACAGATCAGACTTTCACTAGCCTTTTCTTTACATTATTGCTAGAGATGAGTGAAAATCGCAAATGCGATACATTCGATATAGATGCGGTTTGCGCAAATAAATGCGACATAGATGCGATGACTGGATTTTTATGATATTTTTACGCAAATTTACCTTTTCGACGGCAAAATCAGTACATTTTGTGCCGAGCGCAGTTAAAATACTCCGCCGACACACCGCTTAAAGCATGTGAGCGACTGGCCAGCTGCTAGTTGGCTGGGACTCTACGTAGCCGCGAGCTACAAGTGGGCGAGGGCAAGCTACACCTCCGCCACTATATGTCTTATTTCTTAATTTATTATTGCTCTACAACATAATTATTTATAATATTGTGTGTTTTGCCATATAACTATGTTTCATTGCATTTTATTGTCATCCACCTCATTATGAAAATAAAAAATAGACACTACGAAATGCGATAAACTGTTATTGAAAGTGCGATAAAATAAAAATGGAAGTGCGATTTTCACGTATATCTAATTATTGCATAACGATCCCCTCATCAAATGTTTCCTGTTCATGAACGGTGTGAGCTACGTATGTGTGCAATTTCACCATATTCTACATTTATGGATGGATTTGACCACTAGATTTTGATCGAGAAACTTTTACTTGACTTTACGTTTACTATTTAACTAACTGTTGGTACGCAATAGTAAGCCACAATGACTTCATATTTAGAAAAGAATAATTGCAATGAGACTGTGAATTACCCGTAACATAGACTTACTATTATCGTCTCCGCGGCGCGCTATGTTTTACACATCATTGCGTGTACAAAAAGCCCTTAAATGTAGATATTGAAGTATTCACTAATAACGATTTTTAAATAGAGAAATGAAGTTGGACAAATAAATGACAGAGGGTGAAATGAAACCTGACTTACACTTAACTTGTTGGAGTGGTTAATGAAGGTGATTATTATTATTAAAGTATTCTGTCGGTTAATATAGGTTTATCCGGAACATATACCAGAAAAAGTATTAATTTAAATACGCAAATTACTTCTCTATGCAACTAAGGAACTACATTAAATTTTGAACACATAGTACGCTTTATATCCTAGGTTACCAACAGGTGGTTCAAACCGAAACAGGGCTCTCAGATACCCTCAAATACCAAATCTCATTTGATACGTCAAGTGCTACGATCTTTTTGCCATCATCATCAATCATGAATCCAAATAATTTTTCGGCGCATCTTTTAATTCAATTTTTTCCATCAACTACTCTTTTAACATAAATAGATCATTCTCTTTTTCATCCTTCATCACTTGCGCTATGAATTTCTTTCGCGGCTTTCATCTGCCTTTCTTCCCTTCCATCTACCATTCAAAGATGGTTTTCATTTTACAATCGCGTGTAATGATGTGGCCAATTGAGTAGTATGTAAATACTTGGTTGGAAACTTCATGATTAGAAAAATTAATCCCCATATACTTCACACATTTCTTACCTCTACGGCTCCATGAGAGAGTACACTCTGCCCCTATCTAAAAATAATTACAATAAATAAACACCAAAAAAAAAAAAACAAAAAAATACGGCCTTGAAAAAGGAGGAGTAATGTACGTGGTCTCCCCTTGTTAATGCTTAGAAGGTTTTTCATTGAGAAGCTTAAAATTCTTGGTTGATACCCCTAGAAAAACAGCAAATACTTCATGCTTATACATATCTTCTTCATTGAAAGAGTATTATTTATGTTTGGATTAAAGCTAAATGGCTTGAAGCTAAATAGCATGAGCTTATTTCTTGGAGATGAAGAGCATAAATTGATTTAGGCCGATTAATGCAAAAATATCACTAAATTCAAATTACGCACTTCACGAAAAATTGGCTTCACAGCTTCGGGGCGTAAAAAATAGTGTGGACGGGACGCCATCTATCATTCTTCCAAAAAAAAACTTAACGCAATCTACCGCACTCCCTGTTTTGATCATCAATACTGTATAAATGATTCTCCTCTCCCACGGTTCCATTGATTCCCACCTGTCGTAATAAATAGTGGTGATCCAGTCACTAGGATATAAGTTAACATATGTATTAGCCCGTAAGAAATACGCTAAGCTACGAATCTAATCGGTTATTCCTAAAACTTGAGCTCTATTAAAAATATTAACCTCAATTACATAACTAATAGTTAACCCACGTAACTAATAGTTTAAAAAACGCAGTTAAAATTTGAATATTTTTTTAACAAGTGATATGTATTCCCGTCATATTAACATCAATGTAGGTGTGCCTGTAGTACCGTGCTCGTTTTCCATGCCGAAGTTATAAGACTGCTTTATTCTCCGTTTTTTCCTTTATAATTGCTTTCTACTTATTTGCCGAATTCTACTATTCACAAGTATTTTCATGATTTTCAATTTCATTTTATTTGTGTGCGAGAAAATGTTTTGCGCACTTGCGATGTCTGATGTTTTCCCATTTTTTCACATGGAAACTTCCTTAAGGAAGATTATTCCAATTTTCGGTCGCAACCAGACGCATTTTAAAGATACGATTGCATTTGGTTTCCTTATATGTTGCAAAATGATATTGTGGACTCTTTCTCACCATTTATGCCTATTTTTCTAATCAGATTTCATTATCAGTTGAAATTTCAACTCCCTGTGGAGTAGGAAAGAACCAGAAAGCTATAATATTTGCAATAAGAATTGTTGGAATGGAAGAAAGAAGTGGTAGCAAAATTTACCAGCAAGATGCTTCTCTTGAGCCTCTTGTTACAGATGGCTTGTATTCAGATGAGTGACCTCTCGCTGAAAAGGTGGTTGACCGTCTCCTGCTCCGGAGGAAGAACCCATTCCCTCCCCGCCTCACCCTCTCTGGATTTCAACGGTTCTTTTCCAACGATTCGAAAACTAGGGTTGAATTGTAATATAGTTCAATTTCAATGTGCCGTATTGCAACATAAAAAGAATCTAAGTACATGTGTATCTTTAATATGCGTCATTTTGCGTCAAGGGAATAAAAAAATTCAAAGGAATCTTCTGTGTGAAAAATTGGGAAAGCATCACATGCTGTACTAGCCCAAAAAAAATTCCTCGCACCGAAAAAATGAAATTTTTTGTGTAAATCATGGAAAATTGTGAAAAGTTCTATGAATGAAAAGTAGAAATTATGAAAAGAAGTTCTGCCGACAAGACTCGATCTTAGAACCTTAACTTAATAGTCCAACACTAAATCTAGTGCACCATATCAACAATTTAGTTTTGCATAGAGTTATGAAGCAAATTCAAAGCGAAATGCGTTGACACCTACCGATCCTTGCGCCACTAATGACCAAAGTTGGAATGCGATTTAATGCACGGGGACCGGGTTCACAATTGGGATGCTACTGGTCCCTAATGGAGCCTCCTTCAGTAATATAAACTCTATGATTTTGATATTAGGTTGAGTGGTTTGTTAGCTGCCTATGTGTCTTCTCCGACGTTTCCTTCTCAATTTCTTGTTATAGCAATGCTATTTTACATACCATGATCTCTTCTTCCGTGATCCATGGTTAAAATTAAAAACTCACAAGTGAAAAGCACACGAAAAAATCACTGCAACACTGCGCGTTCAGGCTTATTTTCTCGTTAATTCTATATTGATCAAAATTCACGCTGAATTTCACGCCATTTCACAAGGTTTCGCGTCCATTTTTTCTACAGACGGCAAGTGGGCTGAAATCAGAAAAAGCTGGCCAAAAATCGCTTTAGACATAAATATTGGTAAATTAATGAAATTTTTTTCAAATTTTGTATTTTTAGGATACGATGTAACTTATTTAGGACGATGTAGTCTATAATATTTTTTAAAGAGGGTAATAAATTAAAAATAGGTAAAAGTGAGGCGGGAACCCTAGTTGCCAGATACTACTCGAAATTTTGTTGCGGGAGTATCTAGGGAAAGATAGAATTTCTTCTATTGTTAACTGTAATTTAGCTATCTAATAGATTTTAATTAGATAAGTGACTATTGAAATTGCTATTGAGTCTTTTATACTATAAATATTGGTCATTCAAGGGTTATAATAAAGAAGTATACCATTTACAACTATTGTTATTGCTACTTGTTCAAAAACAAAGATGAGCAATTTACATCCTCTTCTGAGTCGTGCCTCATTCACATTACGATTGTACCAGCGATTGTCGGAACTATTGTGCATTCACACGATGGTGGTTAAAACCTGTGCTGCCCTCTAGTGCTGACATCTAAAGTGAACGGGAAATTGACGGTTAGCAAAGCTGTTGAGGTATGCATGGACAAGATATTACTGTGCTCAACGTGTACTTACCGAATAATTTTTCTTCCACCCATTTTCTTCCTTCCTAGGACTAATCCATGAAAAAATAAAGCTTCGCGATCTTTTCTTCTTTCTCTTTTCGCTTCCTTTTCCGGTCTTCCAGCGCCTAATCATCGTAAAGTAGCAACGTTCGGAACTACGTCAACTATTGTCAGGATATCCATTCACACGGCTAGTTCGGCCAACTATCGTTAGGACGATCACTCGGACATGTGAACTAGGCATGAGAGGATGCAGATATAATAGCATCGAAACTAATGATTAAGAAAACCCACCGGTTTGGGAAGTTGTCAGAAATCTACTATTCATTCTGAAGCACTCATTCCACTCTCGATAATATTGATGAAAAAACATTTTATGAATGAAGTCCGCAAGCAACTTTTTTTACTACTTATCATCTTCCAAAATAAGGTTGTTTTCGTAAAAATACGAATCTACTATTTAGGAGGGCAATAAAAATACTGTTTAATGATTTTTTTCTTGTGACTGTTACATTGAAAAAATGTAACTAAAACTTATCATCTACTCATTGTTTGCTGTAAGTAATCGTTACATTACTCTTTCAAGTAATCGTTACGATACTGCACTATCAAGCCTCGGCCAAATACGTGGTAAGAACGCGTAACATTATCCACTATAACTACCCCTCTATTTGCTAAGATCACCCTCTGTCAATCTTGGCGAGTCACTTTCATTGTATTCGTAACTTGGCAACTTCCCTATGAATGTCCTTCGGCACACACTTCAACAAGGAATACTGAAGGGAGACTAATATTGTGCTCTCGGTTAAACTACACCGCAAACAACAAATAGCTGAATGCAATGCACTCGAGATTTAGGGAAAATTCATTCTCTCTAACGAACTGCTATACATCTCACGCTAAGTTTCCGCGGTGCATTGCGGGTCACGGGGCGCAACAACCGCCCGACATCATTTTTCTTTACCATGAAAAAATGGGAGGGGCGCATGTTAGTGCAAGATTATTCTTTTTTGTCTTATAATATAGACTTCAGTATAACTCCTAGTGTAAATACCTCAGGAGCGGCAATCGGCGGTAACTACTTTCATTCTAGTTTATGTAAAAAATTAACGAAAAACGGTGATATTTTAAACAAGTTATAAAGTTTACAAAAAAAATTGACTCTATCAAAAGTTAACTTTTAATTAATTTTAAGTTCACTGCGACCTTATACTCTTTGTCTTCTTGGTTTTATTCTGCGCACATGCCTATAGCTGATTGCGCAGTGCATTTTCATATTTCTGTATCCTTTTCCGTAAAGAACGTATTAGAATCCCGAGGCAGTGTTCGCATTTTCAATGAGCAGCTGTGAGAGGATTTGAGGCAACATCTGGTCCGTGTAATTTCATTCTCGCTTTCTTGGCGCCAGCCCTCCTCTGCATAATCTCGTCAATTGTTGCGTATCCTAATTTTTTCTCAATACTGCATCCTTCATGATAGTGGAAGTTAAGTAAAATGCTAATGCTAGGATAATTTAATACATGTTGCCTTAGTAGTTGTATTTTTCCTCTCACAATCGATGACGTGAAACACGGGTTTCGCTCAAATTTAGCGTTCCATCTGGCAAACATTATTTCCAGTGCCCTTATATATAATTTTTCCTTCTCTTCATTATGTATTTTACTTTATTTTTTAAGAAAATGAAAATATTGAATAAGTAATGGGGAAGGTTAGTTTTAAAATGGATGCCTCTACTCGTATCACATTCTTGACAGGGGACTTGGAAGAGGATAAATTGGCAGCCAAAACAACTTGTACACTGTAACGAACTGCATTGTTATTAATAATGTGTCATGTTTCTAGGTATACATGTATTCACGCACATATATGGTTGGTAGAATTAATTTATTTAAGTTGATTACTTAGAAGTTGTTCATGCACCTATGATTCATTTTTTTCTTTTATTTGATCTAATTTTGCGCAATCGTCTGCCTTCCATTAATATTTTCGTAAATGACAGGAATTTTTATGCACTGATAATTTAGAGTTCACTGTTACGACTTAATTTGGCTCGGAGTTAGTTTTTTTTTAGTGCAATATTTAGAAAAAATATGGAGAAGAAGATATTTGGCTATTTTTGAATTAACCATAAATTTGTTCGGAATTGCAAATTATTCATTAATGCAATAATTAAACAAAGGCTTTTTTGTCAAGCATACTGTAAACATACCTCGAAATTAATCTCTCACTTTTGTATTCGAGAGCAATTTCTATCATCGGCTACGGTATGATCGAATTTTATTGCAAAAATATTTGTCAATATCATTTTTTTAATCCCCTTACTTTAGGGTTAATCTATAAGAAAAAAATTTCGCCGTGTAGCATATAGAAGTGTATAATCGGAGCTGGACTTAGCAGATATATTAATATTCAAGCGATAAGGATATTGATAGGGCATAATAGTTCATCCCTATTAAGCCTCTTGTTATGGATTGGATGTTCTCTATTTTTGCTCTTTAGCAATGAACTGCTCTGTTTGGACCATGTTTACCTCCGCCACGAATCCATACAATGCGTGTTTTAAGATCAGTTGTATTGGGTGAGATAAGGTGAACGACATGATGAATAGAAGAAATTAAGACTCAATGTATTACTGTCAACTTTAAATGATGAAAATTTGTTATATTTGTTTAAAGTATTTACTTGACTTGATGATGACGCAATGCGTCAAAAGACTTTGTAACTAATAAAGTTTCGCCATCAAAAGCTGAAATTACAATAATTTATGCTTAATTCAATGGCAGAGAATGCACGGAAGAGATGAGATTCGATGAGAAATGAATTTTCGCGTATTTCAATTTTTGCTGGATATATTTCATTTAGTGTACTTTTCTGCCGTTACTCTTTTAAAGTGTCTCTAAAAGCTCAAAGTATTTGGTTTCAGAGAAGTAAGAGTCGTATAAAAAATGCATGGATTCGGATATGATAGCCAGTTGGACCTTAGAATATTGTCTTTCTGGGTCGCTAATCGGGAATGACTTATTTTCTCAATTAATCTGTATGTTCGCGCAATAAATCCTCAAAGCACCGAAAATTTATCATCAAAACCTTGAAGATATTTTCACATCCTCTCGTGAGAGATAATCAATGGGGAAAATATGGAGTGACGTCTTTTTCCCCAGCCCATCAGGAATTTGCCGATTAAAATCTCACCACGCATTTGATATGTGTTCATTGACGCAAATTAGAGCCAAATGTTCCTGGACGGTTCTTTTTAATTAAAACATGATGAAAGAGGTAAGAAAGCGTCAGTGCTGAGAATAATTTTGAAAAAAAACAGTCTACTGGAGTGGATTGGGTAGTTGACTAATCTTTCAATAGCGCTACAGAATCTTTTTAATGCGGATTTATGAAATTGAATGAAAGCCTTGCATGTCCTGCTGGGTAATCATTTAATTATCTATTTCTTAATTATTAATTTTTATAACTTTTTTCTCGTTGAAACCGTGCCTGAAATAATGCTTGAGAGCCCTTGCCTCCATGAATGTTTCAGCAGGTCCCTTGGACAACAAGATTTTCTGCAATTTAAACAAAAAGAAAGATTAAAAAGAAAAACAACATCTGCAACGGGAAACGAATATTTTCTGTTTTTTATGAAAAAACCTCAGTGATTTCTGCACATTGTCGTTAATCATATCATCACTGACGAAATTCCAGATTAGTCTCTTTTCAACCACTTTATAACCGCTCTTTTGCAACTGCAACGCTCTTTAAATATTTCTCTCTGTAATTAAAAACGAAATTTGAATTTTTGAGCCCTTCAATTTATCTGAAGAATGTACCGTACTCGTTCTCAGCGTAAAGCTTTTCACTTTTTTTACAATATAGCTTCAGCCCCCCTCCCCCGCTCCTTCGCAGTATTTACGACATGACAGACCAACCGTGATGACAGGGGACATCAGTATGCAACCCGAAGACTACGTGATGATCATAAAAGTCCATGATCCTATTTTTCTCGCAAAATATAATGAGTTACTAAATCAAGAAATTAACTCACCTCAAAAATATTCATCGTTGCTTTACACTCAAAAAGTAAAAGGCAAATTTTTACATAGTCATTGTTTCGTGTATTTTCATTCATTCGAGGTTTTTTTATTTTTATGAATTACATTTTAAATTTGCCTCTGAACATTCAGTATCTTTACCAAAAATTTGACTTACTTAACTCAACTTTTTAAGCATGCGACAAAGTATTAATTTTCGTTGAACTTAGGGTGATTTACGTTATCTCCGCCTGGTTGGCCCAGCAATGCAACTGTGAGCGAACGTGATTTATTGCACGAGAGTGGTACTTTTTCCTCTCTCTGTTCTGGACGTGTCGCGCGGAAGCATAGGTCTGAGCAGGGGCGGTCTGTGGTGAATGGGGGCCCTCGGCTGAGACTCATGATGCGGCCCTCCCCCGGAAAATTTTAGGAAATTGCGTGTTAGGAAATGGATTTTGACGCTATGCTGGCTCTTAAAAACTAGATAAAATTTAGCAGAAATAGTAATTTTGTGAGAGAAAAACTGTAAAAAGTTGGAATTTTTAAATCTTATATAATTTAATGATGCAAATCTAAAAAAAAAAAACTAAAATAAGCTTTTAGAATATCCCTTTCAATAAATAATCAGGTTCTCTTTAGTCTTGTGACTCCTTTGTTTTATTTATTTGACCTTTTAAAACCGAGTATGTTGTAAATAATGCTAACTATTGAAAACTTATGAATTCATGATTGCACAAAGAACTTTGGTCCAAATAATCTGAGTCTTTTTAGTACAACTTTCATATAGGCTTCAAGGTAGACACGAGAGTAGCATAAGCCTAGCCTAAGCTCGGGGCCCTCGGCGATTGCGAACCAGCCGACCAGGACAAACCTCCTCTGGGTCTCGGTGTCGCGCAAAAGTGAAGGCGACCGTATGAGCTGCTTCACCGCATCCCCTTCAATGCATGTCATCCGTCCCCCTTGCTTTCTCCAGTATTCTTGAACTGACGCGACGGTGGCATTCCAGTTTTTCCCCCGTCGTTGGCCCACGTAACACTTCGGGTTTTATACTCCTGTCCCCTACTAAGACGGTGGGTCTGTCGTATCGAAATTCCTGCGAAGGAGTAACGGTATCCCTGTGTCTCATTTTTGAGCTTGTGAATTGTAAAGTTGATAAACAGTGAAAAGGGAATCCGTACTTGACTCAAATTGGCTTCGTGTGTAGACAGCGTCCTGAACGTGAACCTGGATAAAAGGAGAAATGAAAGTCTAAATCACCTTGTTGACGAAGACTACGTCTAATTGCGCGAATTAAGTGTAGAATTTTTTGCAACATGATATATTATATATGCGTTTCGTCAGTCAAAGCCATGAATATTTAAAGGTGAATTGACTCCTAACTACAATTATGATATCACTCTACGCACCTTATATTTATTACCGTGCTCGATATTTCTCGTTCACGTGGCAATAGGCAATAGAGAGCAATGGGAAAGAATTAGTCATGAAAAATGGTCTTGATATGCTGTTTAATATTAATTATTGGTCAGATATCACACAGAGATAACTTAAATTTAATATTTTGAGGAAATCACCATAAAAGCCTTTGATAACCCTCACTTTTAATCTCTTCACATCGCTGTCTTGCCATAAATGCCGAAAATGAGAAAATATTGATAAAGAGTAGGAGTAGATGAAACGATGATGGTCATTAGTATAGTAATTGGCATCCACAAGATGCTAAATGCGTTCTTTTTCGTAATAGACCTTTTTGAGTGTGTTGAGCAGAGACGAGACTCGTACTAACAGTACAATGGAGTGGATCCAGACATTTGCTAGTTATCATTGTGTGTTGGGTTGCTTCGCCGTGTTTGTCTGAAAATTTCAGATATTTTGTGAATCGAACAGTGAAAGGAAAAAGCCAAGTATTAACATAAGATGATTTTATTTTATTATTTATAAGTCCACCATCCACTCAGAAGTTATTCGAAGAAAAACCTAGTAGAGCTTACTTTTAGAAATATAATAATGGCCGAGTCTCACTTTCTAAGTGACGGATCAGGCGGATCACGAAATAAATACCTTTCTATCACAATCAACCAGTTACTAGAAATGGTCTGTTAAAGTTTACATTTCAAATATTTCAACTTAAAATGCATGTACGGCAAGGGGTGTTAGAACACCAATCTTAAGCCTGGAAGACATATTAATGTTAAATGTATAGTAGTAGGTACTTCATGCTAGTAATTCACTGTCATGTTGAGAAAACTTGAGGTAACAATCTTTTGGGGTAAGTAGTAAAGAGTGTCGAGGTTTTTACTGTTTGTTAAGGTCAGGACAATATAATGCATAATCCTGGGCTGTTTATGTCCTCATTAGCTAATGTGCGTGTGTGAGCTTTATAGAATATGTAGTCGGTTAATTGCACCTCGTTTAACTAGGGTACTTGCATGAGCAGATACATAGATCTCTCATATGAAGACGTTACAGTATTCGCATAACTAGACAACTGTTCATGCTTTCATTAAAAACTACTTCATGAGGGATGCTTGATTAAAAATTCTTGGTTATGACCGAATAGCGCAGTAGAAAACAAAGAAACTCGCGTGCAAAAATGAAAATCTAAGAGAATATTATAATTGCTACTCAGTGGACATCGTGCACACTGCGTCGAGGCGTTTCGTGCCGCGAGGGCATTTGCTGAGTGTGCGCTCACCTTGATCAGTCTCTCCCGGATCTCCCAGCTGAAGATGCCCGGGTGCTCGCGCTTGTACTCGTCGATGCGCCGTTCGATGCCCGGCGTGGCCACGCGTGGCTTGCTGCCGCCGATGACGCCCGGCCGAATGGAGCCCGTCTCCTGGTAGCGGTTCAGGATCTTGGACACGCATCCGTGCGAGACGCGCAGTTGACGCGAGATGACGCACGGCCGCACCCCCGCCGCCGCCAGCTCCACGATCTTCAGCCGAATGTGGTTGGGCAGCGGACGGCCGTTGATGAACACGCCGCCCAGCTGGTTGACACGGCCCTGGCCTGAGCGGGAATACGGGAAAGAATAGGGTAGTTTCCTTCATCAAAGAAAACTAAAGGCATTGATTGCGATTCATTACCCACCATTAGTGTATTCATAATATACATATTATTTGGTTTTAGAATTCCCCGTTTAGACTAATGTTATTGGTCAATTTTAGCCTCATTTGAAAAATGCCAGATTGGCGCCCATGCGATGCCACTCCACGTGACGTCACACGGACCTAGTTTCCATAGGAGTAGACGGGAGTTTTACATCGTCTGAGATTACCAATGCATGCATGAGGCACTGAGCTCAGGGAAACATCTCTTAATGCTCACCTATTAAAATTGCCTAAGGTCGGAAAGTTTCCTTGGTTTGATAGGGTAACAATAATCCTTATTTAAGCCAAACGCTACCTGCTAGCTGAGTACTTTGCTACCTGGTAGCAGCCTGAATCGTAGCGGCGCTATAAGCCTTGCCCCTAGGTCACCGCACACGACGGCAGCGAGAACCAGAAATACGTCACACGCGCTTGAAAATTTTCACTTTTCATTTAATCGCGAAAAATAGATATCGTCATTTAAAAATCTAAGAGCGTGAAAGTGCACTCCAGGAGTAATAATCTTTCGATTTAGGCAATAAAAAAAACAATAGGAAACCACCCTATTGTCAAATGGTGTAAATGCTGGAAATCGTCGTAAGAGGATGCAGCATGTTATGATCTAATTCCCGCACTCCTGCGCGCAGCCTGATACAGTCAGTTCCATCACGTTTCAACAGTGGTAGCTAGCGCCCTAATGAAGATGCGAGATTATTCTTAGCTGACGCTTCGTAACCTATCGTAGCCATTGGCTGTGCTCATTATGTAGATATCCCTGTAACTCAAAGGCCCGACTACATACTGATACGGCAATTCGAATATTGGAAATTTGCATTTGATTGCATTTGCTTCATTTTTATGGAAACGGTAAATCTGCGTCAACTGTCTTGGAAAAATATTTGTGGACTCGAACTGCCGACCCTTGTCTTTGTGGGCCGCATTGCAGGCCGCGAAAGGGAATGGAATTATCTCAAATTTCTGAGAGTGTAATTTCGTCCATTTTTTCCAGCAGCTGTTCATACACTATTCAGCTCTTGATGACGGAGATATTGAAACCCGAAACGTCTGCTGCAAGCCGCCCCACCCGCTTGACGAATGGTAATTAGTTTATCTAGGTTCTTATTTACAAGTCACCCTCTTTTGAATCCGAAATGAGTGACAGCATGTAATTCCTCGAGCGTAAACGCCAATAAATTCTTTTTTTGCCTCATCAAATTGTCCTACCACATCATAACATTTAAACATCGATTGTGATAATGTTGTCATAAAAATGATCACAAATTCTCCTTATATCGAGCAAATAGACTGAGATTTATATGAACATAAAGTTATTCCGATGTTATTTTTTAAAAGATAAATGTGAGGTATATTGCTCCACGAAGAAAGAGAAAAATTAAGCTGAGCGTCGATAGGAATTATACTCTGGGGCCAAAAATTACTGTTGAAATCTTGTACGGTCGATCTCCAATTGTGCGCTTAAGAAATATAATTATCGCGTGAGAATAACAAGCCTGAATGAGGTTTAAATGTACAGATGTTTACTGATATCATCAGAAAAGAGGTTAATTATTGATACGCAAGGGCGTGCTTGATGTAATTCATGAAAATAATCTGAAAAATAATAGGTACGATGAATAAAATATAATTAAAAAAATCGAAACGTAGCTCTCCGTGATGTGTTTGTTAATAAAATACAGATGTACACAATTCCATGCAGACGCAATGCATTCATTCCTGTAAAAGTGTACGGATTAGAATATGATACTATTTTTCCTCAGTTTTTGGTACTGAATCCTACTTTATGGCAAGATTGGAATCTGTTGTAATGTTAATGGTGTCATATGGTTTTCAGCGTATTTGAAGGGTGGTAGGTGAAATTTATCTGGGTCTGCTTTGGATAGGTTCTATCTTCCCTATATAAAACCGTGACATTGTGAAAGTTTTCCAAAATATTATAGTACATGTAGATTATGGGTTTATAAATGATGCCTCAACGGCCTACAGCTATGTTTATGATTTTGAAGTTGGGAACATGGTAAGCTAACTGAAGTGCGCATTCATTAGGTAATTATTTTGGATCCGCTTTGCATTTTTTCTGGTGACTTTATTTGTATTCGTGTATTTAGTATGTCTCTTTGGTTCCATATTTTAGATGCTAAGCATAAATATTTGCCGCGAAGCGTAATTTTCTGTTTAAATTTTGGGATGTTATGTCTGAGAGTTCTGAGTCCTTGATCTCTTAAAAAGGTGCACATTAAATCCCATTGATATTTTTTTAATTGAACAATATGTTTCCTTACCTATGCTACTACACATCTAAAATACTTGGAGACTGTAAATGTGTCTATACACAGTTACTGAACGCATTTCTTTGGCGTCATTTTTTACAAATGATATTGTACGTGTTTAAAAAAAGGAACATGTTTTATATTATGTTGTACCTAATTTCAGTGCTTCGCCAACTCAATAAGTTGCGTCGTAAATTAATTTTTGATTTTATCTCCTGTTTGTGAGGAAACAGTGGAATCAATATTCTACATGAGTACTGAGTAACGTATATGTATACTCAGGGGAGTCAATGAGCTGTTAGTGTGAAGCTTAAAGCATTTGTTTTAAAAGTCTCGAAAGACCTCTGCTGAAGAGGGGAGCGAAATTTTGTTCATCTTGCTCTCTTTGGTCGGTCAATGCGGTTGAATGGCAGCAAATGAATGCGAGCCTTTGGCAGTCTTAGGGAAATGAAAGGCATGACCCTTCGTTTCCCTTCGCATAGGAAATGAAGGTTCTCCGGCGGAAGGAAGACTCGATGGTGATAACTTTGCCCGTGACTCCCGCAAAAGAAATAAATTATGAAAAAGCTGAATGTTAGGGAAAGTTGGCCCAAAGTACCTATTTGACTTTTTTAACCGAAAGGAGATAGTAATAGTCGCATTAAAATCAATGAAAATGGGCCAGATTTGAAAGGTTATTAAGTCGCTTAGAGAGTGCCTATGATGCTAATGAAGAAAGAAAATATGTACAATTGGATCGCAAAATTCTATTTTGCTGCTTTAGCATAGTCCATTATCTAGTTTTATTTTGGGTAAATATCTATCTGAGCCTTTTGGCATTATGTCATAGTTAACGGAGTTTTTATTGAGGGTCAAATTCTTTTTCATAGCTTAGGATGACAGATCTTCGGACTTAAAATGAGAAATGGGAAATCAAGGGAAAATCAATTAGGCATTAGCAAAAATGCCTAAATACTTAGTTTTCTACCGAATGGATCTTATAATATTGCGTGTGTATAATTTCAGCAGCCGAGTTAATTTTGAGCTAAATTTTCCAAAATTAAGGGTTTGCACAGAACATGTGAGGGTGAAATTCGGAAGCTCGAGACAAATGAAAGTTTGAAACTTCCTCTCTCATTCAATGAATACCAGCCACACTATTCAACAGCTGTTTTGGTAGTTTTAATGAGTGACGATTTTGTGAATCTCGAATTCTTCATTGTTCTACTATTCCAGCGTGAAAGTTATCCGTAAAAGTTTTCATTAATGCCACGGAGAAGAAGTGAGCTTTCCCGGACATTATGCATGACGAGAGGTAAAGTATCAAGGAATAAAAACGATTTTGGTGATTTTGTCTCTATTTATTCACACAATTACTTTAATTATCTCACAAACCCATGAGTTATTCCGTAATTAAATTGGTATTGGGATAGTCTAGTCGCTGTACCATAAGTCCTCCGTATGAAAACTGATTTTCGTAATGTATACCCTTAAAAATACTTTAAAGACACTTATAACATAACCGTGAATAGTATTTCTCGGTGTTTTGCCTTGAGATGTATGTCTATAGAAATTAAAAATAGTTTTCCCACTAAAGTATAAGTAAGAACTGAACAAAAATGTTTATAATTTGGCCTTCGTTGTTTTAAGTTATGCTTGAAGTTTACTTATCTAATATCTATGCGTAGCATCCCACCTTCCCAGCGAGTGGCTCTTTAGTTTTAATGAAATGCAGGTGGGGACTGTTTAATGCTCTTTGATTCATCCCAATTTTTATCTACTCATCTTATGGATTCCCAAGTTGTTAATTCCCGAATGTATTGGCGCACTCTGGCGGGTAATTATTTTTCATCGACTTACTTATTTCATTAGATCAACAAACATCAACTTTCTCTTAACTAGGTGCTGCTGACTTTAGTTATTTTCATTGGAAAGGCATTTTTTTTTGTTCTCTGAACTTAAATCTATCTAGTATAACATTACTTTGTTTAATTTTTTTCATTACTCTAATGATTCAATATTTAATGGTAAATAAAGGTAGTGAAGGGCCAAGTAGCGCATTGGCTGCAGTGCCTTGCTGTAGGCCTGAGGATCTTAGGTTGCGATTTGTGAAATATCTGTGGTAACTTCCATCTAAAAATCTATTGGTATGGTACTATACGGTACTATACTATTCGGTGTTATACTCCTCAGAACTTCATACTTAAACGCGAGTATTCCCGAGAATAGAAACACGCTTTGAACTTAAGCATTAATGCCACAGCATAACTTTATTCGATTTAATTGCCAGTGAGTAATTTCAGTGTGAGGGCAAAGAGTAATTTTCCATAAATGTTGAGGAATGCTGCACGGAAAATAGTTTTCAGGTGTTGATAAACACAGCTAAGTATTAGGTATTTTATAGCTTCTAGCTTTGATATAACAGTTCAGAACCTTAGATGCTAGTGCGATGCGTGTAATAACATATAATTATGTGGCTCATGAGTTTTCGTGCCTTGAGTAACACTGAATATTTTTGTGCCATGAGTAGCCTTCCGAAAGTATGGAATCTCGTCTGGAACCGGACCCACTCGAGAACAGTAGCCTAATAGTGGGAAGCTATTATGTCCCGCTAATTTCGTCCCAGGTGTGGAGAAGTTGATTTATGGGTATCCTTGAATTCTTTTGTGACTACTGCGTAGACCTTCAGGAAGGGTGAGCCTCATGTAATGGGGAAAATTGGAAGAGAGGTATGGGCCACGGAGTCTGGAAATACCTGAGCTTTGTGTTGTTTGTTTCTTCGCCCGCTTTCCTGATCGTCTTACTCAAAGGGGCAGTAAAGAGATGACAAAGGGAGGACACCATTGGAGGTAAAGGGAAAACTTTAAAGCCACGAGCATTATCTGTATCTACGAGTATGCTTGGCATCTGATTTTCGTGTATAGTATCTTGTTACAAATATAGACTCCGATATTTCCTTCATTGGATCCCCAACAGAATTCGTGGAGAGGTTGAGCAAAGCAGTGCTCGCTCCTGCCATTTCTGGAAACCTTCTCGTCTTTTAAAACGAACGTTTCTGTCCTAAATCCCTATAATAATTAATTTATTTTGATTACTTGCCATTACTAGCTCACTTCATACTATTGTAATCCTATAAAATGGATAAAAATAGAATTTCAGCTCTCCATGCTTGTAAATGTAATTTTATTTTATTCAAGCATAGTTCCATTGTTTATTGCCCTTAAAAAATTCTCGATGCAAGTTCTTAACTTTATTATCACCAAGTATATCCCTGTTTTGAGGCGTAATTACCCATGGATATCTCGAAAACGTATTCAGTGGCATTAAAGTGGGGAGTGGTCGAAATGAAGTTTTTTTTTAAATAAAGAAGTGATACCTGGATCTGAGGGATGACATCGTATCGGGACATAATGGCATATCAATTTGATTTGTTTACTCGAAAGATTAGGTTAAATAATAGTTATAATAATAATAATGATAATAATAATATTAAAATATTACTTGCTTATTGCTGGCACTTCCTTACGAGCCGATTTGGCTCAGGAGAACTTGAGGTTGCGAGCTTGCTTGTACATCAATTATTATCGTTATTATTATTGTAAATGTTCCTACCCTGAAAATGTATACATTTCAAATGTATTAATTACAAAAAGTATTTATTGATAGGGATATTATGCTAGTGACACAAAGCCAAAGTTAGCCAAGGCAGAGCTTGATTGATAGTTTGATTGAATGTCAGGAAATATCTGAGCTTTGAGTTGTGTCGCTCTGGTCGTAATGGCATCGGATCCCTCCAAAACTTCCTCACATATGGCTGTCCTATTATATCCCACTCCAACTATATTGCATGGGTGGCGAGTGCAATGGATGTTTATCATCATTATGTATTTTTTCTTTTAGTGCAAGGGTATTGCTACTTCTTTATTTTGATTCTCAATCGGGACGTTTACGAAACAGGTGTCATGCATCCTTTTCCTTGTATTATGCCTTGGAATTCGGAAATCAGAAATCTAATTTTTTCCAGCTAAGACATGCCATTCATGGTTTTATATCAAGTGGCAATGTTTAAGGAAATACTTATGCCATTAAGCGTTAAAAGAGATGATTATATAATTCATTAAAGCTCTAAAATTAATGACTTCGTTTATTTATCTTAGCAGTGGACGTGACTAGAATAAATACTATTGAATCGTGATTTGTTGAATTGGCGTTACTTTATTAGGTTTGTTGCTAGATTATTTTAGCACTGCTAGCCTTTTTTTAGCAGTTATTACATTGAGAATATTTTATTGAAAAATTCATGGAAGATGTTTGCCCGTGGTTGTACGTGGCACTATTCTTTGGGTCTTAGAGATTAAATGTCGAAATGTCGAAGTTTTGAATTTTAACTGGAGCTCCGATGTCGTGAATACCAATATTTCAGTTCTGAGAACTGCCTTGCGCTCTGTGACACCCAGCTGCCGTTATTTTGATGAAATGTGTATCCAGATTTATTGTTTTCTAAGCGCTGTGCGAAAAAACACTGGTATATATGGCGCGTACGTTTCTATCAATATCGAATCTCCAAATCTTTACATCAGATAAATCTTCTGCACAGAGAAAATTCCTCTGGTATTGAGTACTCCGTGAAATTCTTCCTAACACGTACCCCGATATACTAATCAGCGTAGCAAATGTACGTTTGTGAATTCTAGGGGAATTTTTACAGTACAATGGATTCGTAATATATCGCTCGCAGTGATATTTACCTGGCGTATGTTTGGGAGCGTAGACGTTAATTAACGCACTCAACGCAATAATTGGCTTTCACTCCAACTATAGGCTTTTTAACACCACAGAACACTATGCAACAGTATAGAGTTTATAATCGCCACTCTCCAGGTTATATGTTTATGCATTTGAATTCGTTTAGATTTTTATCCCATCAAATTTTACCCTCCTATCATCATATCCATTCCTTGAGTATCATATGGCTTCATCGACTGAGTTACCTTTAAGAATATATTATATCGGTATTTATTATGCTACTTATTATACTTATTATGAAAATGTTCCATGAATAGGGAGATTGAAATATTGAATTGTGGTTGGAAGCAACGTTAACCATGGCAGAGTTAGTTTCAGGGCCCATATCTCAAAATGTTACTATTTCAAAATAAGAAAAGGCAATTTCCACTGCAACATTA
This sequence comes from Ischnura elegans, assembly GCF_921293095.1. Classification (NCBI taxonomy): domain Eukaryota; kingdom Metazoa; phylum Arthropoda; class Insecta; order Odonata; family Coenagrionidae; genus Ischnura; species Ischnura elegans. Next base: position 90,510,957 of record NC_060259.1, read on the forward strand.
ATTTCATGACCGCTTTGATATCACTGCGTCATTCTCAGGCAGACTTAATGGTGGCAGGTGTTATTATTATGTAGTAATCTGAATGAAAATGAAAGAAATTCAAGTCAATAAAACATTTCCTGCCTTGGGTCAGATTGTGAATGTGCGTCAGTCACTATCAACAGTAACGAGATACCAAACACTTTAATTTATCTTTTGGCCTTAGAAGTAATTCATAGCAAGGTTCCTTCTTGTATACTCGGGAAAACATTCAATGTACACGCAGTATCTTCATGCTCGACTTCAATTACTGCGAATTCCATTTTTAATATCAAGTACCTCTCATTGTTACATTAATATTTTATGCATCATTCGATTGAGGCGTTAGTTCAAGTGCGGCTTTTTGGCGTTTATGACTATCTCAGAGCCTTTCACTATGTGAAACCCTTCATTGCATCTATTCTCATATTCCCTTTAGTGAGATGTATTCTAAATAATGCTGGTTGATTTTTATCTTGAATTTCTATCACATGTGAATATTTTACGGAAAGTAAAGAGGAAGTAAATCTTTTTGAAATTAATAATTGCGATTTTCCATGACTATAAAAGTTATTACGACCTAGGTATCAATGTTGCTGCATAATCTTCAAAGTACGAAATTATGATGTAGTAACATTGAAAACTAGGTCTTAGAAAATTATATATCCGTGAAAATTTTTCAAGTAAAAATTTTAATATGGAAAAAATCCACTCGCTTCTCGCTTGAATCTTTGGATATCATTCGTGAGGAAGTAAATCCATGTACATGGGATGCTATCAAGGTCGTAGCCGGCAAAAGCTTTCAAAGGGGCGCCCCTAAGAAAGGGTTTGCTTGTAGGGGAAAGTTATTCGGGGAGGTTCAGTTGGAGGGGTGCCCCTAAGAATGTATTCATAAAATATTTCTGAGGTTAAATCCGCAGACCCCCTCAAACGCTACGGCCTAGGTTGCCATGAATTATACTGTAAGATGTAACATTTAAAATATAGTGACAAATTGTGCGGGAATTTCACACAAAAAAATAATTCGCCTTTACCGGGATTCAAACCCGGATCCCCTGATTTCTGGTCGAGTGCTTTAGTCAGTTAAGCTATCGAGGCGTCATTCCCTCCGTGGAATGTCGCCTGTCAAGGCGTATTATTTTTCTCTGTGGAATTTCGACCAGAAATGTGCATTGCGGGTGACTCCGCAAAGTAATCACCGTGGCTAGTCCCGGTATGCTTGATAAAGTTTTTGGCGCTGCCTAGTACTTCTCAATACCACCCACCATTGAATACTTTTTCAGAAAATATCCTTCGTTGCTGGCTGTAGCTTAATGTGCATTTTTTTCATTTCGCCCATTGTTCGCGAGGGGCATTTTAACCTTGCGCGTACGCCGGGGAATAGTGAGCGGTGGACCTGTGAGTATCAGGTTTAAATTTTTGCGATGACTATAGGGGGCGTGCTAGCTTAGTTGGATGATGGTCGAGGGGTTCCGGGTTCCAGTCCCAGATGAAACCTTCCGACACCTCAAACAAAAATCGTCCAACAAGCATTTGCTATTGCCGACCCCCTCAGAGAACTCGGCCACGGCGGTTGTAGAAGATGAGCGCTTCACCTAGGAGGATGATGCCACGCGAAATCCTTCTTTGCGAATATCTCTTGAATCCAGACATATGGGGAAGAAAGCCGAAACTCGCACTCGCACGTATCTCTCTTGACTTTCTCCGCATTTCCCAGCCAGAATTGGCTGTCTCCTGGGTGTTTATCTTTTTTGGTGGTTTCAGGCAGCAAAAATGATCACTTTTTTAATCTATACGAGTCATGGCAGAAGTTAAAGAGGGTAATTAGGGATTAGGGATGTGGGTAGGGTTTAGGGCACATTTATGACATCGGTATTTGGGTTTATCTGGTATTTTGTAGTCCCAGAGGTTTTGTAGCAGAGGGTTTTTTGTAGCAGCGAAAGAAGTTTCGAATTTTTTAAAGTAAGATTTCAGACAAGTTAAGATTGGACAGAGTTTGAGATCTTTTCTGATGTTTCTATTGCTCATGAACCACGGGGCGTTTATTATTTTGCGAATAAGTTTATTTTCTGCAACTTGAAATTTCGCCGTGTGATGGCGCCGCATGAAGCCAAGCCGGTGAGATACGTTAAGATGGGCTTAATCGTGGAGTTGTACAAAAGCAGTTTTGTTTTTACTCCAAGTGGTGAGCTTTTCTTTTGTAGAGGGTGAAGAGCTATGCTGATTCCTGCGACTTTCTGAATTGCTGATGGGATGTGAGTTGACCAAGTGAGCTTGTTATCCAGTAGTACACCAAGATATTTTATTTTCTGGCATTTTGGGATCGTTTTGTTGCGAAAATAGACTCTTGTTTTAAAGTTCCTATATAGTTTCCGAAACCCCCCTACCATTAACGTGCGACATTCACTCGCCTGTGACATAGTTCGAGGTAGGCCCTACCCTCACCAATCCGAACCAACCTTCGGTTTGCATCACTGAGTAAGAGTGAGTGATAACTCATAGCATTCTCGGCATAAAATCCATGCAATGCGGTCCACTGCCAGTCCAAATTTCGCTATTCAGCCCAGGGGAAAGGGTCCGACTTTCAACCGAGATTGTGTGAGTCAAACTCTTGAGGCTTACTTCGATAAGCTATAAGTAAGCTATGCTCTGAGTAAATAGTAACGAGAGAAAATGTGCAAATTTATGCTGAATGTGAGGAAAAGAGTGTCAGCTTTATTTAAAATACATCGGGTAGATATAATATGTTGAAACTGTGAGTTATCACTCGGAAAATTGAGGGTGGTCTACAAACATACGCATTGCTCCTACTTTTGCGTCCTACGGCGCTCTATCGTAATTTGTGGGCCGGAGTTTGAGGGGAAACACGTGGGACGAGCCAGTATGCTCGCGCTTTCTTTCGGGCCAGCGACGCAGTACTCTTGAGCACCGGGGAAGAGACGCGCCTCGTGTGTGGCAATTGTTCGGCCCGCCCCTCCGTCGGCTTCGGTTTGATTCCTCGCTCAAGAGTGACTCTCTTGACGCGCGCACGAAACGCTCAATGGAACACAATAAAGTGAGCGAGCACCTCGCCATATTTTCCTTTTTTATGTGAAATGTAGATGGGGGGGGGGGGGGGGGAAGTCGGGGGAGGGGGCCTTTGGATGGCGAAGGAAAACCACCTCCATTCACGGCTGCGTTCACGAGCTCTATTCACTTGACTGAAAGCCCACGGGTTATTCAACGGCCTCAAAAGGCTAACCGCCTTTGTGTGAGGGCGGATGACTACGTCGGAGGTCTTTCATGTCGGGATCCAGGGCCGCAGAGACGGCACACCGTTTCCTTTGGAGTCCGCGTGTATACATCTCTGGCCCCGCCCCTGAATACCCCGCCTAAAGAAATGACCTTTCTTACCAATCCATCAACGGTAACATGTTTAAATGTTGACCCTCTCAACAAGCTATTACCTTTATCGCTCGGTTGAAAAGTTTAATTGGCCGGCAGCTTGGAGGTTCCTAGACTATTCTCAAATGAATTTGAGCCCTCGGAGACACATTTTATCCCATTCACGGCTTCTTGCGGCCTCTTTTTTTTACAACCCCTTGAAATAGGATTAGTGGGTGGAGTCTCTAAGTCTATTTCAGTGTTGGGGTGCCTTTTTTAGTTAGTGAAGCTTTGCTTGGCATCCAATGGCAAATTAACTCCTCATTGCATTAAAGGAAGATAAATATATCTATTGAAATGGTCAGTTGCAAAACTAAAAAAATAAAAGATAATTCAAAAAAATGGGCATGAGATAAAGAAAAAAGAAAATAAATAAAAATATCCTAGAATTTTCAAAATGGCATTGCATTTGTTATGTGTGCCGTCCTCAGGAATCATTCTGGCGTTACTTCAGGGTGCAGGGAAATTGGCTGTGATGCTGATCATTGCCTTGATCGAAAACAATGCGGTGATCCAATGTTATTTCAAAGCGTCGCGACGCGTCCACCTCTTATTGAGAGGTAAAGCGGTCAGCCATAAGGAAAATGAAGAAACAGTTTATATGAAACCTACCCTAGCCTGTGTTACTTTAGATGAGATTGACTATGTGTTGGAGCCTTAAAGAAAATAATAGATTTTTCGACCGAAAGCTCAATCATTTCAGCCAAACTATGATCGTTGATCCTTCGTTGTGATTTGAATATGAATATTTCAGTTAAACACTTATTTCGGAATTCGTGAAAATTTTTATTTTCTGCTTGGGGAGTCCACAGGTAATTCCTCAAAACTTCATCAATTTTGCCTTTTTTATGGCACTGTTTGAGCGCACACCGTTCAATTCCTGCATTATGTGAACCCATGCAGTCATTGCATTCATCGCTTACCATCAACCCTTACGATACATAAGCTCAAGAACCGCTCCAATAGCGAATTACTCTTGGTCGACTTGGTTGACTTGATTTTGCAGAGCCAACTTTAATCAGCTTAGTGACTAAGGAATCCTTCATCTGCTCTAGAATTTTCTTTTTTTTCGTTTTTTCCTTTCCGGTATTCGGTACTGCAAAAATTAATAACTTTATCATCTCTTGCTGTGAGAATCTTCCCTAATAGTTTTGAAGATATGACAGATAAGGGTCTTCGTTTTGGTCTTCGATCTTACTTACCTTTGGTAATTTTTCAAATTTTGTTTTAGCGGCGATGACGATCTACAAGATCTTACTTCTATTCGAATTTGATACAGTTCCTTTTAAAAATACTTCAAAAACAATGTCATACAAGGCAACCGTTGAACCATGGCATAAAGCCAATTTTTCCCAGTAATTGACGCAGTCAATTCTAATCCTTAATTACTAAAATATATTTCAACTAAAATGCATAATATTGTGGTGGATGCTGCAGGTAAAAAAATATTCTGATAGAAACCATTAGATTACATAGTTTAAATTTTTATCGCAGGATTTGCAGCTTTTATGAATTGGTACTTTAAAACACATGGTAAATAAATGGTGCGTGCTGGTTGTAAATCATCTATTCACGGTTGAAGTGTTAAATACATATTAGATCACTGTTGTTTTAAAACCATAGGAACGGATATCCGCGTTGGAAATGGAGAATATTGAGAACTGTTCGCATTTTTTAATTTCCGGGAAACTTATTTTAGCTCATAAAATGATGAATTACCTCCGCAGACTACATGGTTAGGACCAATGTATGTTTTTTTCGCTCTTAAAAATCACATATTCAGGCACAAAGCAAGGATGTATTACTGTCCGTACTCGAATCCAAGATAAGACCAAAGATTTTTATTACTATTGAAACAGTAGAAATTCTATCGCATGTTAAAAATAAATAGCTGCACTCTTGATACGCGGAGTATGGGATTCCCCAGTAGGGGGTAAACGTATGAAGACAATTTACACCCCATAGAGGGGTGAATTAAGGTCCGAAGACTAAGAAGGCAACTCGTTGCGCCAACTTGCTGCGGTATCTTTAGATTCCATAAGACATCCTATGGAGATAAGTCAGAAGTGTTGGCAAAAATAAGGTAGAGAGTGGAAATTTTGAGTCTTCATTGTATTTGCTTTATGCTTCCACCAAAAAGCCATGTGGCCTTGCCGAAAACAAACCTAGCATTATTTAAATAATATATTTATATATGTAGTACCCAAAACTTTCAATTTATGATCTACCTTATGTGCTTGCTTAAATTCTGTTGGTACATTGTGCGTACATTATTCGCTATTGAATGAAGAAAGTATTGAAGATTCAATGCCATAATCCTGTGAAAAAACCTTGTTAACTTTACTTTACCACTGCAAATTAATGTGCCTTTATATGCTTAATAATGCAAATGAACACTTGTCACATGTTTGGCCAAACACAAGTCCTAATACTTGACTACCTAAAGTTACTCTTTTTGGAAAAATTAATGACGATTGCATTTTGTCGCTCCGTAGTAATAAAAATGACCATAACATATATCAGTGAAACAAAACCCGTGCAAGAAGTTTCGCCAATGTGTGTATCAGAAAATGCCTTTTTTGAATATATTCTTGCGCAGGCATGTATAAATTAATTTTTATTAAAATGTCTTCTTATTTTTCCTCACAATAGGTTTGCTCCTCAAATTCTGTCTTTCCACTGCAAAAGAATGTTGGTGCCAAGAAGAAGAATTCTATATTGCAACTGTAAATGAACGTTGTAAGTATACATTAGAACCTTAGAAGCTATCAAATCGAAAGTTGTTTTCACGAAGATTACTACTTGCACCATTGTGGGGTTTGTTAATTCAACTATAGAGAATTTTAAATACGTCAATGAGTGGGGAAAAATACCTAAACTATCGGTTTAATGTGCTTTCTCGTACCAAAGGTATAGGATATACGGTTCAAAACCCTTGCTTACCAAAAGAAATATTTGATTAAATTCAATTCTCCTCACTTTTTTGGTATATTATATTCAAATTGCTTATCATTTTTATATATTATGTAAAGGTGATTTTGGATGTTTTTATTTTAACTTGATGATTAGGTATCTTTCTTAATATGCAAGGGAAAATACTGAAAAACCTTTTTAATTAGAGAAGAAATCAAATTTCTATTTTTGAGTTAACGCAAGCATGCAACTTTCTGCTTGATTTTTTATGCATGAATACACAAATGTTATGCTGATAACATAGACAAAATAGACAAGTTAAGTCTATTAAAACAAACATCAAATCACCCACTTTCAAATCATCAAATCTCTTGTCATGATGATAATTTTTGAGTCTTGACAATACAATAATGTGCTCTGATGCGGTATTATCTTTAGGGAATTTTCGTGTATATTCGTGAAAAGGTTTATGGCACGAAATTAGTGTAAGTGGTGGAACACTGAGTTCTCACGCCCTGAATCTACCTAATTAACTGGAGGTTCAGAGGTACTCGGCGTAGGTGATTTATTTTTATTGCGCTCTGCTTGAATCACTCTATATTCGAATTTGACAATCCTGTCACTCCTTTGTGCTCAGAATGGTGAGGTTTTCAGATTGAGAATTGCACACCGCACCACACCATAAGGAATAGTTTCGAAGTAATCGATTAATTTAGGTATCTCTAGGAAGTAATAGGAACCCGATTTCACTTGTGTATAAAAATCCTATGATGGCACAGTCGTATTCCAATAGTGTACTTTGTAAAGTATTCACATAGCCGTGGCGTATCAACTTCAGTGAGAAATTCTTCTTTACAATTTTTTTGTAGCACTGCTACCAGAGTTTTCAATACCCAGTTAATAATTTATGCGTCGGTAAAATATTTTTCCCTTGCCAGTGACGCTACTTAATTTATAGTATCTTAATCATACAATTGACTCCCTATTCAGTAATTTGCATTGAGATTTTATTGCTACTTACCTTTCTTTGTTACTAATATATCCAATGGCCTGTTATGAAAATGGTGGGGCTTAAAGCCACGCTATAATTTTGAAAAAAAGGTTGATATATTACTATATCAATACATATTTCCATTTGCATCCCGATTATTTGCTGAACATTCAAACATCTACTACAACCACGACATTTTAGGCGTAAAAAATAGTTTTATGTACCTCTATTGGTCGCTCTGCATAGTATTTATAACCAGAGCAGCTCCTTGGAAGTAAAAATTGGAGTATGAATGACTTAATACCATACGAATTAATTTGCCTCTCTCCCCGAGTTTTATTGAATTCAATAAGGTAATTAAAAGGTTATACTTTTGACTGCCTATTGCCTGCCTCCTAAGGTATACAGATGTTTATAAAAGCGTTCATTTTCATGTGATAATTTACAGTATAATATCAAGTAATCCCTCTGGACCTATATAATAATGTAGTGATCCGGAAATGGAAGATTTCCATTTCCAAAATATGCATAAATATGTTGTTGTGTGACGCCTCAGAATAGCCAGCTGGGACAAACTATGCCTTGGGATTTACACCTTTTCACTTTCAAGAACGCCTAACCTTCCTTTTCCCCTTCCTTTCCCCTTCCTTTTGGGCGAAAACATCCTGGATCCACTTCCCTATATAATGGCACGGTGGAGATGCTATTGGCACTGACGCACTAAGGGACTCACTCAGTAACTCACAGTTGAAGTCGAAGCACGGGCCGTATGGCCCGTGCGACCTAAGCACCTCGCTATCCACCCGTGCCATCACCAGCAGCTCCTCTCCTTCCCGAGACATTTGGTAATGTTCTAAATTTTGGCTATTCTGGACGCACAAATTCATCATTACTTTATGTATATTCATTGCATTGGCTTGGATATTGGGTCTTTGGATGGAAATAAACTTTGGGTCAAAAACTTAAAATACTTGTGTGTGATTATTCGCTTCCCGACACCAAGGGCAAGAACCCGCAACCCTTACAATGGTGGCAGCGGTGGGATTGTTTTGCCATAACCCCCCTGTGGGAGGGAGTGGTCATTACATCCCAAAAGACTGTGGGATTACTGCCTAGGTAGTGTAAGGCTCATTTATGATCACCTTACACGCGTCGGAACGATAATCACACTCACTATACATTCTTTTCGTCTCTAGAGTTAATTTTTTGGGTAATAAATTCCGCGCAATACTTTAAAACGCCAGAAAAACTATATTTGATATGTCATGAAACACTTTCTCGGGAAGTAGAGCTTGGTGGTAAACGGTGGATGCGAGTGGCAATTGCTCGCCCATATATTTTCGCGAGCAACGGTAAAGTCCGCGAGAGCTGAAACCAAAATAGCTGTCATAATAATGCGGTATTTCGGAGGAGGCAAGTTTTCAGGCGGACAACGACCGCTGACCAACGCCTACAGAGCCGGAGGCATCGCACAGACAAACTGTCGCCGGGATACTTTCATTTCGCTTCCGGAGCGGCGGAGACACCTACCGAAGCAGTGCATGCAGTTTACGGAAAGAAGACGGAGGATCATCGCCGACAACAAAAGACATTGGTGATTACGACACTTAATAAGAACTTTGAATAGAAAATATCAAGGAAATGATTGCTATGCCTCTTTATGAATTTTCTTGGCCGGTAATTAGATATTAGTTTTCTGAATTTTCGGTAGTTAGTAATAGTAATTTTGAAGCCTCTATTTGACCCCGAGGAGTATGGGAATCCTCATCAAGTGGAGTAATTGGTCCCTCTGAAACCCGTAAGAGATAGGGCTCGGGTAATGAGCGCAATCTGGGTAGTTGTTGCTCTAATAATTGTTTCCGATTTAAGTAATGTTGGGAATCGAGCATTTTGGAACTAAGGTTTGGAATTGAAATGGTCTAAGGAAGCCGTCGCTGCGTTTGCGACATTGAGGGACTTCTAGAGTGATTGACCTGTACTTCGGTACCTCGATTCCATTGAACCTTGTTTTTTGCATTCAAAATCAGTCATGCTTTAGAAGCAAGTATTGGCTCATTAGAATGCCACATGCCACATGTAGTCACGTGCGCCAGCCGGTAATTAAAACATTGCGGGGTGAGACTACGGCGCCACCTGAGGGAATGCCTCTTGCTAGTGTTCTAAATATAGTATCTCGCTACGTATTTAGTTTAAAGGCTTAATGGGTTAGCTGATAATTGAAATTGGAATTGATATTGTCGCTGAAGGACCGATATGCAAGCGTGAGGCGCGGGTACCTTCCAGTGAGCGAGTACAATTTTCCAAAACCCACACATGCCTGTAAAAACACTATAATGCAGACGCACTGTCTCGTAACCTTCGGGAGTTAACATAGGTTTGATTTTTGGGGGAATCAAATGTTGACATGGGACGAACAGGAAAAAGATCCCGGGTGGAAAAATGTAAAGAGAATAAAAGAGAGAGAGAAAGAGAGGATAGATAATTGTGGTTTTGTAAGAGGGAATATGTTAAAAATTAAAAAGGGGACATTAAAAAGTGATGGGTTCCAAGAGTGAGGAATTTTTAAAAGTTGAATTTACTTATCCATGAAATCCGTATACGTGTGGAAAACGTAAAGTGGCCTAAGTTTTGCACTTGATAGGTAAATAAAAGGGGTAATTGAAAACATAAGTTTAATTAGAGCACATAATATAGCATACGCCGGCTAGGGATAAGGTTAAGGCATTAGTTACACATATCCTTGATAATTTTATTGAGTGTGAAAGAATGATCTTTGAAAAATAACACAAACAGTAATTGGTGTTTAGCGTGTAATGTGTGAAAGAAAACAAAGTGAAGTGTGCCCATGTTATCCTCATCTTATCCCCCCCCATAAATTCCTCAATAAAACAGTGAACTGATATTCGCTACGGCGACGAATAGTCACTTTGGATCTGTGTGAATAAACAATGGACTTAAAGCACAGCAAAGGAGGGTGATAAAAAAAGTGAACAAGTGAAGTGAACATGTGGAATAGAAGTGATATTGAAATTTATATGTATTTGGTTTTTTTTTAATTCAGAGGACTTGACATTTTTGTCATTTACAAACTTTTTCTTTCTAATTTACTTTGAATTATTTCTCTTTTGTGTTGTTTCGTTTTTAGTGATAATAAAAAAAAGGATTGAAAATATTTAAGTGAAACAGAATTAGGAATACGGACGATTTATTGGTATTTCTTTGTTTCCTTGTGTATAAATATTTTTATTTTATGTTGAATATTTCAATTTAACGTGTTTTAAATTTATTAGCAGTGAATTATTTTTGGTGCAAAGGGAAATTTTAATGGTTAATTGTTTTTATGATTGCTTTTTCATTTGTATAAATGTGATCGATCTCGTGAGAGATCAATCAATTTTAATAAAGAAGGGAGTATTGTAGTGATCCGGAAATGGAAGATTTCCATTTCCAAAATATGCATAAATATGTTGTTGTGTGACGCCTCAGAATAGCCAGCTGGGACAAACTATGCCTTGGGATTTACACCTTTTCACTTTCAAGAACGCCTAACCTTCCTTTTCCCCTTCCTTTCCCCTTCCTTTTGGGCGAAAACATCCTGGATCCACTTCCCTATATAATGGCACGGTGGAGATGCTATTGGCACTGACGCACTAAGGGACTCACTCAGTAACTCACAGTTGAAGTCGAAGCACGGGCCGTATGGCCCGTGCGACCTAAGCACCTCGCTATCCACCCGTGCCATCACCAGCAGCTCCTCTCCTTCCCGAGACATTTGGTAATGTTCTAAATTTTGGCTATTCTGGACGCACAAATTCATCATTACTTTATGTATATTCATTGCATTGGCTTGGATATTGGGTCTTTGGATGGAAATAAACTTTGGGTCAAAAACTTAAAATACTTGTGTGTGATTATTCGCTTCCCGACACCAAGGGCAAGAACCCGCAACCCTTACAATAATTTACTCATTTATGTATACACCAATTATTTTCACATTTTGAGCACGTCTATGGGATTCTGAAAATGTGATTCGGGGAATTTCTGCAGTTGCTATTTTCAAATGATGGTCTGATTCATTACGTTCTGTGTACCATAAATAATCATAGTAGAAGTATACATCAATGTTTAAGTTGCTATTATTTTTCTCACAGCTAGAATGACTATCACGTGTCCCTTCTCATCACTTATATTTCTTAATATCCCTTGAAAAGGATGATTCAATCGCCTCAGTGGTTTCTGATATTTTTTTCCTTCTCACGTCACAGCTTTCTCAAACTTAATCCATTAAAACACTTTCAAAAATATTAATATGGCTCGTTTCATACCCATCCCGTTGTTGTGTGCCTCGAGAAATTGTTTTAGCTCTATAATGCTCTCGTTATACCATATTTATTTCGATCAATCATTCGTCTCATGTCTTTCAGCACCCTGATAATTAGGTTTGCAACGGTGAAAGGGAAATTCCCACAATAAGGACTGTAACATGATTTGTAGTCTCCATGGATTCCTAGCCAATTCAGTGACAGACAAGGGAATATATTTTAGGTGCCTAACGGCCACAGTGTATTCCCTCTGTATATATTTCATACCATGCGCTTTAATTCCTTCATAGTCAACTGCTCTTAGTAGCAAGTTTCCATCTACAATTAATGATCGAAAGACCCTATCAGCCCTGTGGGCTTACATGTAGCTCGTTATCATTTGTTCTTTTCGTAATTCATTCCTGCGTAATGCATAAAACTATTTCTGGAGTAATTGCGTGAAGTTTTTTTTATTAATAGTGTTTAATGCAATATAAACTAAGTGAAAATCACGAGTTAAATTTATTTTATACTTCATTTTTGCACCAAAAGTAGCGATTGTTTTAGTTCTGCATAGAACTCTTCGTTACTGAGAGAATTGGGAAACATGTTTGTGATTTTGAGCATCATGAGCTTGAGATATGAGATATATGAAATAAATGCAGTTTCATGACTGTGTGGCAAGATATCAGATGCTAATTTAGGCTGGTAAACATGAATTACTTGAATTACGATAGCTCTCATCAAGCGTTTACGGTACTATCATTTCAATTTTTAGCACAAAGCGCGCGCAATATTTGCCATGCGTATTTTGCGAATACATTTTCTCGCACATAGAAGTTGAAGGCCGAGGGAAAAGGGATCATTTTTATCCGCGGAGAGACTCAGTGGAAATCAATATTGATTATCCGCGGAGTGTCTTGATTGATAGCTCTCGGTAATAAGTGCTGATCGATGTCACTCACATCAATCACGGCCGGCCGCTTCTTTTCCTCCGTACCATCGATTTCTCAAATGGCCAAATTCACCCAGCAGTCTGCCTGACAAACCTGCTGGATAATTACTGGGAATGAATCAATTACTCTCGATTGACTTTTATGCTGCTTGTAAAACGGATAATTATAACCACAATAAGTTTTCCGTTGTGTCTACTTTATCCAGTGGTTCTGCCCTAAGTAATCGTCCATTTTTTGGCTCTAAATAATGCAATGAATTACGTATGATGTCGATGACATTATAACCTTATCAATTTCCCGCTTGAGGATATTTATTTCTGGGCTCATTAACCGTCAAAACGTTTTCTAGGGAACATTTTTCAACATTCTAAATAAAATAGCTTAGACATTTAGTTTGGAAATATTTTTTCTCTCCTTTTATTATTTTTGGTAGCAGAAAGAAATTATTTTCTTTATAGCTATTCACCTTATTCTATTATTTTTGTCGTGCACATATCCTGCCATACGTTAGTATTAACAGCAATAACTCTTATGAATTCTGTCACGCAACCAATGTAACATTTCAAAAACAAGTTTAAACTTATACTTCGATTTTGCGTATAGTTCAGAATGAAGGGAAAATACAATGTAACATTCTATTTACCGTATACAAATAGATTTGATATTTGTTTTCCTGAGTTCTATATTAACATTTGAATTATTAATTGTAATGCAGCGTAGTATTTCTGCTTGTGAATCTGAAGTTTTGCACTTGAATCATTTATGCAATACCGTTTGCATTTTTCCTTACTGAAGCGCTGATTCATAGAATTTCGCCTGATACAAAAGAGTTGTTGGATAATTCCTTAACAAAAAACTATTGGGGGAGGGCCTAAATGGACACTTTGGGGACTTAAAGGAAGTGCAATTTTTTAAGCAATCTTGGACAAGAACTTCAATTAACGATGATTCACGTGTACGCAGCGAGATTCATATGATGATGTTAAACCCGTATTTTAGTCTTTCACTAAGGAAGAATTGGCAACAGGAAACAGGAACACGGGGGAAAGTAATTGCGGTACCCATATGGGGTTCCTCAAGCCGTAGGCCGTATGGAATAATTTGAGTTGATCTAATCGTTCACCATTAGTATTCCCATTGAACGAATAATCTGAATTATAACTGATGACTTCTGGCTGTGAAACCTCTCTATATTGGAAATAAAGGAATAAAAATTTGTAAGGTTCACTATTATATTAGTATGGGAACGACCCGGGTTTCTTAACGTAGTTACATCTTCAGGTGACTGATCTTACATGCATCTGTATTTGTACATACATATGACAGATGGAACGAGACTCCAGGGCGAGCTCGCAAGGATACACTCCTGAGACGTAAAGAAAACCCATTATTAGCTAACTTTACACATTCTCTATTTCGAATTCATATCCAATTATCCAATCCAAGGGGAAGGACAGGAAGGAGAAAGGAAGGAGGCGCCGCCGCGATTGGAGCCCCACGACGCCTCCTGGGGCGGGATAGGGAAGGAAGGGATGGGACGGGGAATCCCGCGCCATCACAGAGGCGGGCGGGTCCTACCATCAGCGAAACCAGGCAACGCCATTTCTGTTCTAACGATTTTGGAGGATTATCCTATGAAGAAGAATAATCCAACGATCAAATCGTTAGATAACATGTATGTGACAGTAAGGACATCTATCGGAAGGGAATGGACTGGTTGAGAGGGCGGGGGTGGGGGTTAACCAGGGAATGGAAAGGGGGTGGGGAGGAGCAGCCTTGATTTGGGACGAGGGTCATACTACGCAGTGCTTCCACTAAAATTCCCCCAGTGACCCATGTCCTTTGGGGAAATCATTAACCCATACCAGCATCATCCACAGCCGAACTCAATTACCTACCATAGACTATTGTGATTTGGATAACTCAATGTACCCCGCTAATCCTCTCTTTCTTCCCCAACACCGCTACCTTCCTTAGCTCTCGTCTCCTCACCCACTTTAACCCCGCCCTCCCCTCGCTGGTCAGATACCTATCCTCACTGAAAAAATCCTCGTCCCAAATCAAGGCTGCCCCTTCCCCCCCAATTCCCCCCAATTCCCTGCTGAACCGCCGCCCTCTCAACCAGTCCATTCCCTTCCGATATATGCCCTTACTGTCATGTGTATGCATGAATATAAGATACATGTAAGATAAGTCATCTGAAGATGTAACTACGTTACGAAACCCGGGTCATGCCCATATTAATATAATAGTGAGCCTTACAAAGTTTTATTCCTTTATTTCCGAATAATATGAAAACTGGATAAAAAGATATTATCCGGGAGATATGTTTGCGGCTGTTCATAGCAGTCATTCATGGAGTAGAAAATTCAGGGTTGATCCGGTGACAGTACTGCCCCAGTTCTAACATTGTAACCTGCCCCTTTTCGCCTTTTCGGGTCAAATTCTCATTCCTGGAAATGGTTGCCCTGGTAAGTAGAAGAACTGGTTTCAGAGATGTAGATTCCATTTTGATTGGCTGTTTTGGGCTGTTATGCGTTTTCGGGGATGCTCGCGCCTCAGCGATAAAAACTTTCCTCTACTTTCTCGAATAATATCCCCCATAATAATAGATTTATTTGATAGTCGACCCAAGGACTGACCGAGTAATACTTCTGAGAACAAACCTCATGTGCACATGAACTCAACTGGAACGTAAACATTTTCTTTCCTCTTCAAGTACTCATTTGTGGCTCTTCGGGTTTCCGACCGGGTGATTTTTGACAATGCTGCTAACGTTTCTTGGTACTCGGTTCTAGAAATTTCAGCTGTAATATAAAAAATTACTTGATAGAAGACCCAATTAACCTCACAACAAACTGTACGCCGGGAAAACACCTTAAGGATACTTCTAACCACGGACCATTTCGTTGAACACTTCCGAGTCCACAACCCTTAATATTCAGGTCCATTTTAGCCCCATGTCACGCACTTAAAACATCTAATACAATAAACCTCTTAAGTGTCTTTCGTTAAAATAAAACAACCATTTTTTAAAACCAAAGTAATTGATGTAATTTTAATGCGCTTGCTATGAAGGTATTTAGGTAATCCATCTCTGATGTGGCATTCATTCACTCGTTGGGGAATTAGATTCGCGACTGGGGATATTTTCAGTTGTGTCAAGTAAATTGTGCGGTGGGTTGGCGGCCGTACTACTTCGCCTCTAAACAGCTGGTCCGCTCCCGAATGAATCGCAAACTCCCCTCTTCTCTTAAGTGGACGAGATTCAATAACGCTGAACGCAACACATGTTTGTTTCGATCGTATTTTCACCCTGGACGGGGTGCATGAAGGTATGATAACTGGGGCGCTGATTTTGCATACACGCTTGCAATGGGACATGATTTCGCCTTTGTTGTACATTTATTAGCCCACTAATCGCTGTTGACGGAACTCCAAGCGGATGTATTCGGAAAAACCATGGCCACGGAGGTAAAATTCTCTCGGAGCTAAGGAATAGAGTCCCGCGATATGAACTTTAATTTTTATTTCGTGTTGCTAATGCCGAGATTGGTCTTAGTACTATATATAGAATAGCTTTTCTGGAATATGTTACCGCGACAATGAATACGTATTACCCTCAAATATGTATGCATCAAATTTATTTTATATCTAATCAATGGCTCTCGAGCTTATTTCGTAGAATGGTGATATGATCCAACGAAACATAAACTTTGATATATTCCTCACAGTATTTATTTGAACAACCTCTACCCGTTTCAACATTTTCAGGTCATTATCAAGAGGTGTCAGAATCTGATGAAATTTACGTTTTGTCCATTTTACGTCATGAAACTCGTTTGCATTGTGGAGCTATGGGTTTAGATTTGTTTCTACCACCCGAAATTAGCATGATGCCAAATTCATAACTATTAGCGTTTTATTTTAGTGTAACTATTTAGCGTTACCCAGATGCTATACGAATTAGGCTGGGACCTGAGAATTGGAGGCTGCGCGCTAGGCTTAGGTTGCTTGAACAATTGAGCATGGATATCTTTGAGAGCGACACGGAGAACATAATATCAGAGCCCCACTACATTTTCAGGTCCAACAGAATTGATAAATTAAGAGAGATGTTTTGCCAAACGGATAGATAAGGGAATTCCATACCATACATGACCTTAAATACCCCCGAACCATAAAGGACCTTCATAAATGCTGGTCGAAATTTCCTTTGAGCACTTCGTTTTTATGTGTAAACGGCTGGTGTCCTAACACCCCCTGCCAAATGCCTTTTAGGCGGCTTGCGGGATATTAGTAGATGGGGATGTATTCTGCTCGAAATAAATTTTTATCCTCAGTATTAGTTGAAAATGGTAAGTATTTTAGAGAGATTGAATTTAAAATTGGTGGGGCAAATAGGAAACCTTCCTTTCGACTGCTCTTTATACTGTTGCCTTTTCTGCCACGATTTTTGGCATGATTCTACCAAGAAAGTCTTGAAATATCTTTGCACAATACTTAGCTAGGATTCGGTCACTGCGGTAGCTTTGTACTCGACGTCTCCGAGCCCTTCCTCCTCGAGTATCGCTTGCGGCTCTTGAGTTGCCGAGAATATTGAGGGTGATTTTGCGAGGGTCATCAAACTTAAGTTTACGGTTAAGAAAACGCCTCTCTTCCTAGAAAACCATTCGTTGTCCTTCTCTGGTGCTTCATCTCCGCGCTGAAATTCAGTGAAGCGTTGCTTGGCGACAGTAATGAATGTGCGCAGGTGACGGTTAGCTTGCAGAAGCGGAGCAGGCATTCATTTCGCGGAATCGTTTTCAATGAAGTTGGCTGTAAAGACTCAGGAATTTTAATTAAAAGGATGGACGCTGCTTATTTAGCTCGGTTTGTGCGCCTCTCTCAGTTTCGTCATTTTAATGCTTCGCACTCTTTTACTCGCAAAATGAGACGTGCGTCTCAACTCGTATTATCGCATTCATTTAATGCCAAGATGCAAATTTTTTGCCGCTTCATCTTTAAAAAAATGAATTTGAAGGTCATTTATTCACCGACTCATGTTATCTAACTTGAATTATTTAGGTTGAGCTTTAGTGTTATTGTGATGAATTTCCATTGTTTGGTCGGATTTTTTTCTCCAATGCTCCCCATGTGTGAGCTGTTTCTCGCATTATAATTTTCAGTGCTTTCCCAAAATTTCTATAATTGCTATATGTTTGTATCGTGACATCCTGGATTCAAACGTATCCAAGCACGCTGTTTTGTGTGGCTGGATGGCATTTTGACTTTTTCTTATGTTCACCGTATGCGTGGTAACTCAAGAATTATGTCCACATTGGCCTCTCAAAACATTCATCATTACCATCAGACGGGAAGAACTCGAGGAAACATTTGCTCCTGGAGATGTATCTTCCGCATTTTTAAGGATTCATCTCGATTTAATTTCACAATAGTTATTACTGGAACAGGAAAAAGGCAAAAATTTACTTTTACCTTTATACCGCCGTACAGATCGGGTTGAACTAGTGAGTGAGTTAGTTATATTTTAGAACGATTTCCCTAAATGCTATAATTACTAAAGGTTTGGATTGCAATACCCTAAAGGAGAACGTTTCGAAGCACGCTGTTCTGTGTGATTGAACTTTATTTGCTATTATTTATTATTATTGTCAATTGGCTTTCACCGTGTGAGTAGGGAACTCACGAAATTGTGTCCTAATCAAATAGGTGAGTAGATGGCTTTCTGGTCGAAATAATTTTTGAATAGCATTCACCCTTTAGTGAACATTTCCGTTCCATGGAAATTTCGAGTTGTAGTTGCCCCACAGCCGGCGTTTTAATCTTTGTGAATCCCAATTATCCCTTCCCACGGCAGCGCATTCCTTCAACTGCCCATTCACATTCCCCATCCTCCAGCTCATCTTGTTCGACAAAACCGCCCCCACTCGTGGTTGTGCCGGAAGTATGGACGTGGTCTCAAATATATGCCTCGCCTCCTCTTGAGTGAAAACGAACAAATGTCATTGCCTCGTAAATCTTCCAAGTATGCTTAATGCATTTTATCAAACCTTTAAAAAACGTATAACGTATAACTTCTTACGCTACGTTATTAGGAATTGCAACTTGGCCTAAAATATACTTTGAATTTACAAAGCCCGATCCATCATCGTCATCATAAATGGTCAATAAGATTTCTTTGACGCAGCTCTCCGCACGATTCTCCTATCAGCTGATCTTCTCACACCCAAGTATTTATTCTCTTTCACATCCCTCTCTACCTGTTCCATATATTTCATTCGAGGTCATTTTCGTTTTTGCCATATGCTTGCCATGCTCTATTGCGCGTTAAAAAGTTAGAATAGCACTTAATTATGAATGCCGTTATATCATGATTAGTGCTTATCAAATGTATTTATGTAAAATCTGTAACTTGTCAAACGTTACTTGACTGAAATTACTGATACAGTTGTATCAAGTACCTTGAAATATTGTTTTTAGAAATCATTTATCACCAATTTTTAAATATTCGTAATAATCTCCCAAGGTTTTATTTTACCATCAACGCGGACTACGTGTGTAGTATAGTAGGTTTTTTATGCTCATCAACATGAGTGCACAATCCTAAGATTAGTTTGACGCTTTTATTACCATAATTTTGAGTGGAGTATTTTTGTTTCGAAATGCACAGTCGCGGTGTGGTTTCCATAACGCTGCAAAGTGGAAACTATGGTTTGAAACAATCAAACGATAACTGCTCCAATCCCAGTGTAATTTTAGTCGACAGGCTGAATATGACGATCAACCTGAGGTAAGGATAATACACTCTCTCTCTCTCTCTCTGGAATATATTTGAAGATCTATAAAAACACAAAAAATATCGGCCATGCTTTAGAAAATAAACAATCACTGTGCATAGTGCGAGTCTAGTTATATCTATTTAGATGCTATTCAAAACCAACCACGTCATTAATTTTGTATTTGTGCGGATAAAATTCCATAGGGGATGGAGCGGATTTTGATTTTCTGGAAATCGTGGCGAGTTCTCCTATTTCCACCTACGTTGTTCTTTTGTTCTTTGCAATACGCATCCTTCAGGCTGATCAGTGTGCAATTATGAAAGCTGGATGAAACTTCGGATATTTTAAAATAAATATCTTCAATTGTTACCTTTGGGAATATAATTGTAGAAATGAATGTGAATGAATCATTTACTACTGATAGAAAGATGTGTCATGCTCTGCGTCAATGCTATTCATCTGAATGCACTCAGGTGGGTAAAATGTCGTTGGTACACCCCACTACCACATTGCCGTGATTGATACGTTATATTTTTACCATTCAATTCTAAAATTTAGTCGCAAAATGATGCATACACATTCCTGTTTTTTACGGCGTTAATATCAAAAGAAAGTATATTTTGCAAGCATGATTGGTATCCTTCATTTGGATATGAATTCGAAATAGAGAATGTGTAAACTTTGCAAACAATGGGCTTTCTTTACGTCTCAATTACCTTTCAGGGTCACGGAATTAAGAAATGTTTTTATAAAAGCTGTGTCAGAGCAGGTTTTATCAGTTGCCGGCGCTAGGAAGTATTTATGCTGGCAACTGACTCAATCTGTCGTACCGCCAAATTTTTGTCATAGTGTTAAGGATTGTATCAGAAGAAGATCATTCCTCTTGTGAAAAGAAATCCAGTAATTCCTATTGCTTGCCTACTCTTCCATTATTCCCATCTTTGTCAAGTCTTAATGGTACTTTTTGATGGCAAATTTGACATAAAATGCATTCTAGTTAAAAATCAATTATGTGGGAAGTATGTGAGAAGCATGGTAAATTTAAAATGGTAATGCTATTTTCTAATCAGGAACATATCCATAGTTTAATTCGCATGAATTATATGCGCGTTTCTCATTTTTCTTCTTCTGATGTGCTTTTATCTGAAAAATTTGGAATCGTGAAGAGGTAACACGAAATCCCATTCCTTTGAGTTCAGCATGCATCGGCACTGTTTTCAGTCACTTTGTTAATGAGTGTCGTCGTACGAAACTTTTGAGGCTTACTGCGAAAATAATTGGCTGCAATTTCAATGTAACAGTTCACCATCATAATCCAGCATAAAGAGAGATTAATTTGGCTAAAGCGTATTGTTGATACGTACGTTTGAATTGATGTGAAGGAAATGTAACAGCGTGTGCATATAATGGGTACAGTGTTGCATAGGTATCACTCATTTAATATTTCCAATGAAAGGAGACTAATACCTCAGAACACCCTCATTATTTTCCTACCCATTGATGCATAGCGTGTGCTGATCGAGTCTATTATTTCTAGCTTCTATTAGGAGAAAAAGATTTTCATAAGTCAAGGTAACCTGGGAAAGCAAGTTTTTACGGGGTCTGAACATAGTGTACCAGTAAATGAGGAAGAATAATAACTGCCCAATGTCCTATCTCTCATCCGCCATTTACGTCCAAATACCGAGCAATGAAAGGGCTGAGATTCATATATATCTAGTCTTATTGCTAATACCTCACCCTTTCCGGCTAATTAACTGGTGGCGACCACCCACGTGAATGCACTCGTGGTGGCTTGAATGGAAACGTATAGATTATATTGAATATACCAGATTCTAATACCTCTAATGAAGGCGCGAACCAGTTTTCGAGCCAATATAGACTAATGAATCTGTTAATAACCTAATTTCAGACGTTCCTTTTGGCTTGGTCGTAAAAGCTTTGCTTCGGCTTTAATGACCAGTCCAGGTACTTTCTTCCCACATGAAACACCAACGAAATGTTTGTACGCCTCATCGCTGCCATTAATGTTTAGTAATGAGGGTACGTAGGTTATATATTGTTATGGAACACGAAACTTTATTAGGTTCACTAATATATTTGAAAAAGCACGACTTTGATTTCATGATATAGTTGCATTGTCAGGTCACTATGTATGTAATATATCGACGTATCTTAGTGAACCTGACAAAGTTAATTCTTTCATTTTCCATAATGGAAAGGTTTCACACAGTTAAGTCTGAAATCATCAGTTTATATCGCTAGTTGAAAATGTACAAGTGATAATTAATAATTTGTTACTAAAATTTCAATCCTTGTTGCGGAAGTATTTACGCAAGGCATTCCATTTTGTAGTGGGGGCTCATGCTGACTTTGTTTGGGTGTAAAGCTTGTACTGTCCCCTCGTGAATGTGTCGGTCTACTCACTGAGCCACTTTGCTACCCCGAAAGAGAAAGTTAACGACAAAAACACTGCCAAGGCCCCAACTTTTCCTGTGACAATATTTGAAAATCTTCCTAGGCAACCCTTAATGTGTCATTTCACGAAGTCAACTAGCGTTACGTAACGCTAACGTGAATCTTGTAATTTTAACAAATTTTTAACGGTCCAATCAGAGAAATCACAATTGATGATAATTTTTTATTTTTTTAACGGAAAACACTGGCAGAGACTCAACGAGACGAATTTGGACTAAACAGCTCGTATATTGCGTGATGCTTGCGATCGGAATTTCAGAATTTAGTTTTGGCGATGCATGACAGTGTGTGGAAAAAATGCAAATAAAAAGCATCTTATTTCGGAACATCGTGCGTCAAGAAATGAGTATAATAACGAAATTAAACATATGAATCTCTCCATATTATTTTTTAGTAACCAGGTTATGCCCTTGATGAAGTCGTTGTTAGTTATTCATTTAAAAAAGCAGTACATCCCTAACAGCTGGAAAAATATAGCCATAATAATATAGCTCTTGAATAATGTTTATACTAAGTTCCCTTTGTCCTCACCTTCACTTCTCTGCCTCTGATCAGTTGAAAAAAACATTCACGCATTATTTTTTAATCGCACTGCTGCAACGGACCATGATAGTTCGCAGAGAACAGCAAGGAGGAGATGCAGCATGGCTTCATAAATGCGAAGGAGGACAACTGACGTGCTATGTAGCGTTGGAATGGGCAGTGTAAAATTTGAAAAACTGTATTAATAAATATGCCATCGCAGTAACGCAGCGGAATGAGGATTGCTTGGATTGCAATCTCTGAAGCCCATAGCGATCACGGCGAATTCAATGTGTTGAACGACGGCACCTTTTCGTCATACAGCGCGTTGATGTCACCAACCACCCATCTATGGGAAAGGGCATCGCCACCCAATATATAGAACCAATAAACAGTAATGTCGTGAATGTGAAAATAAAGAGACCACGTTCATCGATCCAAAAGACTGTAGCTTCTAAACTCGGGCAGCCCTGAGTCTTTAGTGAGCGGCAATACGCTACTTCGCAGACAGAAGCGGAACCATATTTAAAATGTCTTTAAAAATGCTGTTATTTCTGTCACATGAGAATAGATTGGAACTTGCCTAAAGTTTCTTGGTCCTTAGATTTTTGTGTTTTCGTGGAATTTGGAAGGATTTCAGTATGAATTATTGAATACCCATAGCCTGAAAAAAATCGCCGGCCTTAGTGGCGGCGGGGTGAAGTTCTCGCCTGCCAAGAGGTCGCGGGTTCGAGTCCCGCCTGGATAGGTTGAATCGATCTGGGCATGTTTTTTCGTGCACGTGTAATAGTTGAACATCCCGGTGTAAATTGGCTAATATGAGCTGTATTCGATGGTATGGGAATACATGAAATAATAAAATATAAATTATATTCAGACACACCCATTTCCTTCAATGAAATTCTTGTCTGTCACATGTATTCCAGATAATAAGTTCCTCACGATAGGTTTGAGAAAAAAAGCACCAAGGTTAAATAGAAAAGCACGGAGGCCGCGGCCACTCCGCGCTGCGGGGCGCAAGCAACCCCTTCGCAACGCACCTTGGAACGGGTATCCGCCGAGGATGGGCCGGATGTCGAATTGCGCGCCGTCAGCCATCGCAGTGTGCGGGACCCTGGCAGCGGCGGCGGTGGGGGCCTCCGGTGGCGGCCGAGAGTGGCTATCTCCGTCACCCCGTGGGGCGGCCAACTGTGATCCGGGGGAGGGGGGCGGGAGGCTGAGTGGAGCCCCGTGTCTCTGACATCGGGCCCTGCCGTCTGCGGCCATTGGCTGCATTGGGGGGATCTACCTTGCCTAGCCCCCCCGCCCCTTTGGCATGTTTTTGTCCCCCCGGACCCCCCCACCCCCCAATTCTTCCCCCCTCCTCCCGACTGAGTTCGCGGGCACATAATCTACTTCCGCATCGTGCCCGCCCCTCCTCAGCAGTGACACCTGGTGTGTGTGGGGCCCAGATCCGTATGGGTCTCTCTTCTTCCGCCCCACAGACTTCGTCCCTGCCCTCTTCGGCCCCTCCTGCCCCCCGCCTCCTCTGTTGCTCGTGTGCAAGGGGGAGACGCGGGTCCATGTCTCTATGGGACACCCGAAATCAGCGCCCATGGCCCATGAATCCGTCCCCGGCAGCCATGGAAATACTTTGGCGGAAATGACGGAATAAATGATGATATACGATATAACTATAACGACTCAGTAAAGTTATCCAAATGAAATAACTGCTGTGTAGTCAGCAGTAGGTCTTATTCCAGAGAGATCCAGCATTTATTGCCTTTTTAGATAAAGAACTAAGATGTTGTAGATAAAAATATAAATCATAGATAAGGCATTGGTTACAATTCCAATTTTTAGTGGCAAGTTTGATTTAGAATTTTGAAGGAGAATTGGGAAGTCGTCAAAATGGAAATTGTGCTTTGATTACATACTGGTCCTTTTTGGAGACATACGCTGGAGGACATGAAGTGCGAGGATTCATTAGCCAAAAATAATAAATGCTTGCTCCATAGTTAAAATTTTTCATTCATATTAAATAAACCTAACAACTTCAGCAGTTTACGCCCGGGTAAGGTGAATTTACTTCATTAATACTATCGACAGAAAAATTAAAAATAGTGACGCAGTAAGACATTCTATTGCTTAATATGATTATCGACGCATCAATGTTTATTATGCGCATAGAACAAGATAGTTGAATTGGAGGGTTCCTATAATTTGGCGCATTTATCCAATAATTGAAATCATTTATAGCTGGTTATTCTCTATTAATTCTTAATGTAAGAGTTTCGATCGTAAATTTTTCAGTACTGCATTGAAAGCTTTGGATTCAACACATGAAACGAGTGAATAATAATGCACTTAAACTTT
Organism: Ischnura elegans; assembly: GCF_921293095.1. Lineage (NCBI taxonomy): Eukaryota > Metazoa > Arthropoda > Insecta > Odonata > Coenagrionidae > Ischnura > Ischnura elegans. Next base: position 90,535,696 of record NC_060259.1, read on the forward strand.
TCATCACGTTAGGCTAGTTAGGCCTAATTATATGCGAGATTTTCGTGTGTAGTGTGGTGAAACAGTGGTACTCCAGATCTCTGCATTTTTAGGAGAACACTTTAAGGGATTGTGGATAAAAACAAATTTTTACATTAGGATTTCATAGAATTTCATTTTAAGCTGCTAGTTAATTTGAACATTTGAATTAGAAGCGGAAAGACATAACTGATATAAAATATACTGTGATGGCTAACTGCTGTCGTGCCACAAAAAATTAATGGTAATGGACGCAGAAAATCAAGTGAAACCTAACTCGGGCGATTTCGCTGCGGAATGTGTTAAGTTAATTGAAAACTTGAGAAACAGCCGGAATTATTTGCCAAGGATAAAAAAATTTTCAATTGAATTGGCTGCCCAGTTTGAGGTGGCCCCCAGATGGCGCGCTACGAATAATTTCTATTTCGGTGCAAATCGCACCGGCTTATCTAGGCCGCGTGCTAAATTATAATTGGAAATGAAAATGCAGTGAGGTTCTCGCTTGACCTAGTAATTTGTACAGAGTTTGAAAATTTACTTTCCATAAGGTGTCACGATTTATTGCAAGGTTAAATAGTTTTTTGCTCCTTTTTTACTTTCTGATTATATTTTTTTACCGAAGTGATTCACTGTTATTAATATGTACCGAAACCAACGTCTATGGATAATTTTTTTTTCTGCTTACGTACGATATCCACGGTTATCCCTCCTGCATCACCTATCTCTCCCTTCCCAGAGAGTGCTTCTAACAACCCTATTTTAGGTTATTTCAATGAATCCATGCTGTATTGATAGCAAAGGATAAAGAAATTATATAGCATGGTTTTATCCTTAAAATTACTTTAGCGGTGGATTATGTCCCTAACTTTCGACCAACTCAAACAAAGATTATTTGACCAATTGAGAATTGATATCTTTGAGAATGACTTTATGAACATAACAGTAGAGCCCCACTATGTTTCCAAGTCCGATAGAAGCGATAAATTAAGAGAAATATTTACCAAACGGATAGATATGGGAATTCGTTTTTCCCCCGAACCATAAATAACTTAAATAAATGCTTGACGTAATTTAGTTTGAGCAATTGCTTTTTATACGTTGATGGATGGCGTCCTAACATCCCCTGCCACACTCCCATTGATGCGGCTTACGGGGTGGTATGTAGATGTAGACTTTTCCAAGAAAAGAACCAAAATAAGTACATATAGATGGAATAAAATAGATTCGGGATAATTAAGTCACCGGATATTAAGGGCCGACGTACCCTTCCGTACTCCTCACCTATTAATGACTAAAGTCATAGTTTGTCTCCACCACAACCTGATACCAACTAACATTGTACTGATACCAACAACCCTGCAAGCCGCCTTATCAACATTTGCATGCAAGTCAAAATTGGAAATTTTACCTACGTTTATTCTCATATGTATTTGAAATGATAGTCGTAATATTGTTTGAGAATTTGCTTTTTATATGTAAAAGGCTATTTTCCTATCATCCTCTGCCATACGCCTTTTTAGGAGGCTTGCAGGGCAGCATGTAGATGTAGATGAAAAAATCTACCACTTGGCCTCCGCACCGGGCAGCCTGGTTTCGAGTCCCAGTCGCATTTCCCAGAATGTTCTGCGGTGGTGTTGCGGCGCGAGTCACGGGCGGGCGGGCAGGAGGCCGCCATTATGGGCGGCTCGAGTCCGGTGTGATTTTTCCATAATAGCGGCCTCTCGCCGCCGGGGCGGAGTGAAGTTTCACCGCCTCTTCATCACGCCTCTTCGTCGAGATCACGCCCCGGCCTCCCTTAAATGGAACCGCACAAGGCACGCGCCCTCCCGACGTCAGCCACCGTCAGCGCTGATGGTGCTGACAGCTATAGAAGTATTTCGGGCGAATTCTGTCTAAATATTCACTATATGCCATCAAAATGGCATGAGACATATACTAAGGGGTCAACAGTATAGATGCGTTCACAAAAATGAGAATATCCACATTTTTAATTTGCATCCAGATTTGCTATCCATTTTGTCAAAACATAAATCAGACTTCCAACTTTGACATAAAATGCCCGAATTTGAAGTAAGATACAAAACTGAGCTTAATTGTAACGCCAGAAAATCGCTCTCAATGGCTATTGAAAATTTATCGTACCGTCTAATTTTGAATATTACTGTCAATTTGTTAATTTTAACGATTCTAAAATGTGAACGGATTGACTGTCCATAAGCGTCCATTAGCGTATCTAGTCTCATTGGGCTGAAGTTTTTCTTGTAGTAAAATTGGATCAATGCTATTTCAAGAGGATTCAGGTAATACTTCCAGGAAAAATGATGGGGCACTAATGTTTCTTCAGAATTATAATTTAGCTCCTAATCGTAATTCACGGTAAAAAAAATGGCAGCTTAATTACTAGTTTCGCATAAGTATGAGTGTACGAGATATGTTCAGAAAGTAACGGAAATTTTATTAAAAGAAAATTAATTGTGCGTCTAAATGAATGTTGTTGCCTTCAAAATAGTCCCTATTTGACATTCATAAGATTAGATGTTCATAACCATTTATTCCACCTTTTCATCGGTTGTTTATGTACTAGGGACGTCCGGGGTTTTCGACATAATCAATATCTTAAAGCCATCCTTGAAACGCTTGTACCACTCGTTAACTCTTGGTTTACTCATAGCAGACTCACCATTGGCCGTTGTTAACCTTTAACATACTTTGCTACACTTTATTTACCGATTATTCTTTGCTTAGCAATTTCCCTTTGATCCATTTTTTAGTAAAAATAGTTAAAACTTAGTAGCTGCCACGGATAACGTAAGAATCGAATTGCAGCTGTACATTACATCATACTTTATGTGATCATATTTTTTTTTTAAATCACAGTCTGATTTTCCAAACAGCGAAATGTAAAAATTCCCGTTACTTTCCGAAAATATCTCGTATTAATGGAGGCTTTCATTGCGTTGCTGTTAATCCGAATGCAATCTAGGAGCTTCACGACAACATAGCTAAATATTATACGATTTTAGTTTTTTTTCCGGTGAAAGTTTTTAAGATTTTAGTTTTTTTTTCTCTGGTTCTGCACCAAGTTATTGGCTTCATATTTCTGCTCACGTTCCGGAAAACGACTTACTTCCCATTTTCAAGGAGTTTTTTATCACACCACGTCAGATTTCACACTGACTTGAAATTTACTGCTGGTAGAGCTCAACTATCAAGTTTAGGTGTCGTCTTATCGGGTGGTGCAAATAATTTCCCTTTGAATCATTTTCTGTTCCGTCCTTATGTGTTTTGTGCAATTTACTATGCGTGTCTAGGCGTTTGTCAGATAAACGCCAGTTTCAATATTGGATTTTTTTCAAGGCGTGTCGGTGGCTTCCTTTTTCATGTGGTCCCAGTAGCGCTGTTAGCGGCAAAGAATATTGCGATCTACCTATTACGATCTATTGATGCTATGTTCAGCCACTGCTTCCTTCAGTGGTTGCGCTGATCTTAAAAGGCCTTCGGTGCTCCTTCAGCCTCATGTATTCGTTTGGCCTCCCTCCTCTAAATGTGTATCGTTCCGCATTCGCATAGAATGTGGTGAACCCCTGATTAATTTAGTACTGTATTTTTTCATTATAACTCCAATTAATCTAATTTAATTTACAATTTAACCTCATTTTCCTCGTGGGTGTCGTCTAAACCATAAAGCCTTTGCTTCTAAGCACTTTCTTAGGCTATTTGATACTCACACACACTGAACTTATTCGTTAGAAACTTACTTTACTTACGATACTTCTCCATGGATCTTTCAGAGATAATTGGGTACTTGGATTGTGGATTTTATGAAATACTACTGTAAGTTAGCCAAGTATGACATATCATTTAAGTTTCATCTAATCTGGTATAATATACAACCACAAATGCATATGTACGCCGGGATTTGTTTTTAAAACTGAGATCGTTCAGGGCGTTATTTATTGTAATTATGTGACTGTGTATAGCAGTACTGAATTTTCTTTGATGAAGAGAATGTGGATCGACCCAGTGAACAATGTGAAATCCCGTAAAAGTGAGGGAGAAAGGTGAAGTCCTCTAAACCCATTCGGAGGAGACGGGACAACCTAATCGGCCACATTCTGAGGAGGGATGGCCGGACGAAGACAATCGTCGAAGGACAAGTGTACGGGAAGAAAGCCTGTGGATGGTCTTGAATGGGTTGATATAAGACACGGTCTCAGGCGTTACTTTGTGGAACTGCTTCATCATAAAATAAATAAAATAAATTACTTGGTTCTATTACACACTTTATTTTAAATAGCACGACCCGGGTTTCAGCACCTGATGATAGCATAAGATGCTGAAACCCTGGTCGTACTATTTAAAATAGTGTGTGGAATAGAACAAGGTAATTTCTTTTTTTATTTTATGCTGAATGGGTTGGTTTGGACAAATTGTTAACAATGTATAATATAATATTTACGTAAATATAAAAGGATTAGCTGATTGGCGAGCGGAGTGGAGAGCCATGTGGAACCAATCTTCGGATTGTTCACTTGTGACAATGATTTTATTGCGTTTCGATTCGTTTATCTTATTACACGATGCATTAAAAACACATATACGAGAGAGAATTCGTTCTTTTCTCTTGTAAGACAATGATTACCAGTCTATTAAGAGGTTTTTTTCCTTGTCATCCAATATATATGCTGCTGGGATAAAATTCTATTTCTTTTGAAAATCTGCTTCTGGTGTGTTGTGAGTATGCGCCGCGAAGTCGAGCAAATTCATTAAGCGTCCGTAGGAAACGCTAAGAGGACTTTCTTGCTATTCAAATTAAATCATAAAATTTTTTTTAGACTATGTGAAATAATGAGTTATTTACAATATTCAGTCGTTTTAAATATTGAGTTCTCTTCTAGTGAACATAGTATCTTATTTGCTTTTGTAAACAAGTGAAGGAGATTTCAATGCACAAAGTGAAATATAGTTGTTCGAACCCCCATTCAAAAATATATATTGCTATAATTTCGCTTTATTTGTTCTTTTAATCATGACTGGATGAAGTAAGTGTCGAGGGAACGTATTTTTGGAAAACACATTGTAACGGACATTTAATGCAATTATCAAGGAAATTAAATGGTTTAGCATAGTTGCATTTCAGTTACATCCTCACTGTAGTTGCAATATGGTAAAATGTAAAAAGATTTTCACTTAGGATTCCAGAAATGGTGCCCGTAAAATTGACTGTGGTCACCATTGTTTTTTTATCTAGTCAAAATTCCTTTCAATCCGTATGACTAGTATCGTATTTACTGATATATACGATAATCCTATGATGAGGCCGAATTCAGAATTTTTTCGATGTTGAGGTTGTAAGGGGTTTTCGGCGAGGTGGAACATATTTCGGTGGGGTGTGCGGGAAGGGGGAGTGCATACTGGTAGGGGGGTTATTTCGAGGGGGTTCCCCCTCTACTTTTCCTCCCAAGCAATTCGAGGGGATGGGCTCTCCCGCTCCTTGCAGCCTTAGCCATAATTGATACTCGAATTTTTGACAGGCTCATTAGACGATTAAATTAAGCCAAGAATATTTGTGTCCATGATTTTTGCAGCATTTGATCCACAATTTTTGCGTGTACTGCTGCGTGGAATGAACTTCTATTGCTCATCGTGCTCAAATAAGTTATTCCTGGTTGTTACACTTCGTGTCCTGACGACGTCACCTGCTGAAGGAACGAAACGGTACTTTGATCGGTGAAAATTCATTTCACGCAGCAGTATACCCGAAAATGGTTGATACTAGTTCAAACATCTAAGATATTTGAATAAGGAAACCCATCAGGCAGTATAGACCATCGAAACTCGACGGGTATCTATAAAAACGGCCCAAGACGATCGAATATCATCCATCAAACTTATTCATCACGGGTCGTCTTTATTAAAAAGTATCTCAAGAATAATAAGAATTACCCCAAAGGAAATTAAAAAAAATAGGAAGTATGAGCTATATTGGGATCAAAACATTTAAACTGACAAAGCAATAGTATGATGCCAACCAGACATAACACTTCAGAACAAAAAGTTACCTCCCTTAGTGTCATATCAGTTCCCTTTGATCAAAATATCCATCACAAATGAGTGGGTTAGAAGCCAAGGGGTACAAGTGATTAGTCTTTTCTATACAGAGTTAGGTACAGTTATTAGGTATAGAAAACAAACTAGATCAATTTGATACTTAGTAGTGCATTTGATTTTTCACTCGATGTCAGCACAGAACAGACTCACTCGTTTTCCTTGGCAACCTGGTTTTTGTGTATTTATTCTAACAGTTAACTTTACCTAACTCTGTTGAGAAAAAAAAAATCACTTGTACCCCTTGGCTTCCAACCCACTCAAATACAATGAAAAAATAGAAAAAATATACACTCATCGAAGTAGAGCTGGAAAGAATTTGGATAGAAAGCCATGTACGCATTGCGCCTTCAATAATGTCGGTTACTAGTACCAATCCACTTAGTTTCAAGCATCATCTTATCCGCCTTCACTTCAGCATAAAAATGCACCCAATATTAATCTAAAAATAAATTTGCATTAAAAATTGAAAAATTGTCAGAAAATTCTCAGACTACCACCGTAACAAAATCCATTAAGACTTGTTTCCTGCCCTCTATCTTTCTTATGCCTAAATAGTTTAATACTCAGATAAAAGTATAATTTATAAGTAATAATTGTAACTTTATTTAATTGATCAATAAAGAAAAATACAATAATTACATTATAAATTATATCCATGCAATTTTTATGGAATACAGGTATCCCTGTAAGATGTCGTATGGAGTTACCACCAACTGGAATGCTATATCTGACGCTCATGCAGCCAAAAAATAAATGAGAGCGTTACATGAATACATTTATATTCATTGATGGTGTATGCAGTTAAAGTATAATAAAAATGGCTATTTATAACGCACGACTCATAGAGGTTACAGTTATGGAATAGATTTTACATTGCGGTGAAGACGAACAGTGAGGCCGTCGAGGGTGAGCCAAGTGTGTGGGTGGCCGATTGCCGCGGGCCACGACGCCTCGGGCTGCGACTTGACGCGGACAATGGCACATTTCAACGGGCTCCGAAAGCGGCCGCAACTTCCTCCTCGAGAGGTTTCCCGCTCGCGCGCATTCCCCGCCCGGACCCACTATTACGGCATTCTCCCGAGTGGGGTCGCGCGAAATGCGGCGGTGGCGGGAAGATGCCATTCTCCACGTTTAGCACGCGCGGGCATTCACGGCTCGCTCGGGCCGGCGGATCAAACCCGCGTATTAGGCGCATTACGGGGGGCGGGGCGGGGTGGTCTCGCCCCTCCGGGGGCGGCGGCGGCGTCCCCTTCAATCCTCGCCCCCACCCATCATCACAGTCATCAGGCGGAGAGGATCGGGCCCGCCCCCTTCGCTTCGCCCCGGGCGGCGGCTGCCCCGACGTCCCACGTCCCGGCCCTCGCCGCTAATATCTCCATCGCACGTTCGGAAAACATTTTTCCGTCTCCTTTATTGATTCCGGAATGTCGAAATGTTTGCGACTCCTTCCCTGCCTTCGGGTCTATTTTTAAAGGTGAAGCGGCTGACCCTTTGTTTCATATTTTTTCGCCGGGAACGCTGACCATGCGTTCTTCCAATTGGAGTGGAAGAAGTATGCCCACTGCCAATGATGCCGTCACTCGTAATGTGAGTGTGGGAATTGATTGTCCCGTGCCTTCTTATCCATTCAATTTTGCGGATGGAATTTTTTTTTCAATTTATGTTCCCTCGCTCGTTTAGGCCGTTTCCCGCTGTGCAATTTCAATCCCTCGGCTTAATTGCATTGTCGTGGAATCTTCGTGTACAGATAAAGGAATAGACCGCAAAGGTTAAAGCGCTAATGCTTCGAACGGTGCTAAATAAGCAGCGAAAATGGCTCTGCATTCCGACGAGGATTCGAGGATAAAAGCGAAAAACAAATGAACACCTGGGGCCGCAAATGCACTCCATTCGGAGATCTTCCCTTTTTGATCGTAATCCCGCATCGCTGTAAGCAGTGTGGAAAAATCAATGTCCTGACAATATATTATGCCACTATTCCAGTGTATTTCTCCAATCTATTCTTTTAAATTAATGTCGAATTGTTCCTCTTCGCAAATCCTTAATTGCCTCCCCTTACGTAACATCTTCAGTAACAATTGTAACCACATAAAGGAGTCACTAAAATGAGTTTATGAACTTTATGGATTATGTTTAGAAGTTGGTTTATAAAGTTTCTTGTGTATTTTGTGCAAGTTGTATGTGGGCATTTTTAAGTTAGACTCATGATCATTTATAATTTTTTTGCTTTCAAAATCTCTAATATAGTGTACAACGATTGTTTCTGAAAGCATTTATAAGGAGATTATATGGCAAAAATTTATTCTTCATTGTCAGCGTAAATTTGCATAAAATATATTTGCCCGAAATTTGAATGTTAGCATCCGACATCTCGGACGTTTCTAGTTTCTAATGGCTCTTTCGGTTCCGCGCTTTGGATCGGTGGTTTTTTTTTCTTCTAGTTTAACTGACTCAGCGCTTCTATGTTATGCTGTTGGAAATCTATCTAAATCTGTCACTCAGAGATTTAACCCGAAGGTTGGTTTCGTAAGATGAGGGTAGCACTCACCCCAGTTCATCCATGCCACAGGCCGTGTGAAGCTCTCACATTCAGGATAGGGGGGATGCAGATCCTTTCTCTGGGATACTTTGCACTTCGAGGATCTTGGTTTGGCGTCTCCGAAGCGTTCACCCGGGTTATGAACCCGGGACCTCTCAATCATCAGCCAAATGCTCTACCCGCACCCTTTACCCATTTATGGCTTATTTTGAATTTATAGTACATATCATTGCCAAAATAGCGGAGGTCATACAAAGCAATTATTAAATCAAAAAAGTACGTTTCGCCTGTTCAAAATAAATACGAATGGAAGTCTAGTAATTACTTTGCATTATCCCTTAATTTTAGAGGTAGCTAATTTCATTTACCGCAATGACTATTTCTGTAATACCCGAATTCAGGGGACCAATGTTAGACACCCTTGAACATTGCACGCGATAATTGCATGAATTAAAAGATATAGCTTCCTAGTTGAATGATACAAAATTACCACAACTAAATCTGGAAATATTGCCATTTTATGTTTATACAGCATGCTCCATTATGATGTAATCAATTTCATTTCCTTCGACCCCAAAAGTATTTCCCCGAATTCAATTCTGCTCAGTTATAAGAAACTGACAAGTTCACATAATTCAGATGCCAGAATCAGTATTCGTATCAAACGGGATTTAATAATAGCGTTCCGATTTCCCTCGAGACCCATTGATGCTTTTCCGACTTCCCCTCCGTGATTCCGACCCGATTGATTCGCAAATCCTCCCCGCCTGGCCTCCATACCTCGATAAATCGGCCCACAAGAGGATGGAGACAATGTTCGGCTGCATGGGACGCCTCACACGCTCCATCGCCCACGATTTGTGAGACTCGAGGTCAAAGGTTGCTGTGGCGGAGACCTTTGCGACGGAAAAGTCCTCGCGAGAGTCAGTTATTCATTGCCTTACAGCGACCTTCCACCGGCTTCCGCTGTGGTTTCTTCCTGCTTTCGAAATCTAGGGATATTCCCCTGCGATTAATATAGGTTAGATGTCCGCGTTGAAAGCTGGAGAATCCAAATCATTCCAATGACAGTAATTACATATTTATAACTGAATTCGAAACTCAATTCGAAAAAATAAAGCGCTGAAAGGCTGGAAACCTATTCAGTATTAATCTTTGATACGAAACGATATAGGTAGGTATCATAATGAACTGAAAATTTGAGGCATTCTGTTAGTATCCAAAATTAATAGTTCCATCACTCTATCACTAGTGGTTTTCCAGAACCTATTGTTTTCTAGGCATAAAAATCATCGCAGTAATTATCGGGTTGCAAATTTGATTTCAGTGGCTGCAATCTATATATAGAGGCAAGTAACGGAGGTAAATGGGGCGATGCTAATTTGAACATTTTTGCGTGCGAAAAACTACGAAATCCCTAAGATCAAAATGCTAAATAACCCGAGCTCAATTTTTTTCGTTTTTCATTTCGTATTTTCGTATTTAATGTGGGACTTTAAGGTCTGTGTGTACTGAAACAAAGGCACATTCGATATGTCGTATTATTTTTGCCAGCTCTCATTCAATGATGAAACTCCATTGTGTGCTTTTTAAGCAAAGTCGCTAAAGTAGTTATGTTAACATTTCAAATCACTGCCGGATCCCTCTCACAGTGCTTTTAATATATATTGTATCTGGAACCGCCTTTCCTTCAATGGACTCCATAAATTTGTTTCGCACTGAAATTGGCTGAGTTTTCATATGCGATACCATAAGGAAGATTTGTACCCCATTTACCCTCGTAAATGAGTGTAAATACGCAATTCTTGATTTCAGAATGGTTTTACTGTAGTAGAATTTTGGTGCGTACTTAATTTTCACATTCAAAAGTAAATCGTCTGAAATATTACAGACATTTGTTAGATAACTGTTAGAAATTAAAATACTGAATGTAAGCTCTCGTATTAACTTCTCCTAGCGGATTATCATCCAGTATTAAATGTATCACGCGTTGAATATGATACATTTTATACTATAAAGCCGACATTGAAGTGTGGTGAAAGAATAAAGACCTTTGAATAAATGGCAAGGAGGCATTTCATTGGTCGCCACTTCCATTTAAAAACCAAGCACAAACATATTTCTGCATGAAATGGTTTTGGAATCGCTCTTGTGGTTGCAAGCAGGGTGCGGCGCAAGGCGACGCGACGCCACAGACGAGGCGCTTCGGTCCGTCCCGAGGAAGCTTTCTTTAGGTTGCCACGTCGCGTCGGTCGCATTTTTATCGGCTCTTAAAAATGTCCTCACCGTTGCCAAGAGTGCAGAGCGATTCATATATTCTCCTTATGTTGTTGTTCCGTAATTTCACTCGCATATAGGAATCCGTGTCTTATCTGATCTCATGTTTCTGCATAGAATCTTTAGCGGTTCTCTCCGGACAAACGAAATTCTCCCTCTTTTCCGTTTTCGTACTCCCCACGAGATAACTCTCTGCTTCACATTCCGCGATTCCGTCTTTCCATCTCTCAACACTCTCTGATATACATCTCACTCTATATTTCCAGGTCCGATAGAAGCGATAAATTAAGAGAGATGTTTTGCCGAACGGATAGATATGGAAATTCGTTTTTCCCCCGAATCATAAAGGACTTTAATAAACGCTAGTCCCAACCTCGTTAGAGCACTTCAGTTTTTTAGCTGTAAACGGCTGGTGTCCTAACACCCCCTGCCACACGCCTTTTAGGCGGCTTGCGGGGTATTATGTAGATGTAGATGATCTACCGAATCCCCTCCTTGCTTAACTCCATAGCTTCAAAAATCCCTTCCCTTTTCCTCTGCCACTAGTTACAAAGCCACCTTAAAATGCCATCTGAGTAATTCACCATTGTCTAATCAATAGTGCCCCTTCTTATGTTTAAAAATTTTGGTTTCTGTTAGTTTTTATTTATTGTGCTATTGTTTGTCATCTTTTAGGTTATATTTATTTAAGGAACAGCCAATGTAAAAGCCTTTGTGCCGTTTTTGGAGATGAAATAAATAAATAACATTGGAGGGTAATGTATATGATAGATTAAATCTCCGCGAGTAAAAATTTCGTTTCACTCACTCAGTGATTCAACCCGAACGTTGGTTTGGATAGATGAGGGCAGAGCTCACCCCAGAGCTAGCCGCAGCCGTGAGAATAGCACGCATTCAGGGTAAGAGGAGTTCCTTTCCATAGTCCAGCGGAGATAAGGGATCAGGATTTTGAATTTAGTGATTCATTTGTTTGGTTGCGCAAGGCGCCATGTTGTTCCATTGAGAGAAGGGAGTTGAACAATGGCCGCTGTACGAGACAGACGTGTGTGGGTGAAGTCGTTCTGTATTGAATTTCTGTGTTCCTCTTCGTAGTCCTTCACTTTAATTTCTCACGCCCACAACTATTTTGGATCGTGAATATCTCTGGAGGTTCTATATAAGGCTTCACCTGGAATTTGAACTCAGAACCCTTCGGTCGGCAGCCAAGCATATTTCAGATAATATCTCTAATATTGGCTTATTTCTACCTGCAACTCATATCGCTTTGCTGTAAGCGACGCGAGTAGCGACTTTTTAAAATCCTTTTAGTGCGTGGCGGGTGACAGCATATCCAGCGGATGGCTGGGAAAACCTCGATTGCAATATTTGTGGTTCCGTGTGGAATGAGTATTCCAGAGTCGGAGGCGATCGTATTCAAGGGTGACCCTTGACCCGGTCAGCCGGGCATCGTCATAAACCTTTCCCACCCAAATGAAGTCGTTAACCGTCCGACTGAGATCGTCACCCTCACCGAAATGCACGCTCTACTCCGGCCGTTAAAAGCCTCTTCGCCTTTGCTCCTCGGGCTGACCACCCGATGCCAAAAAAACGGCTCTCCCATTGTGTCACGCCGTCTCCAAACCAAAAAACGGAGCAAAAATATCGTCATCTGAACCGTTGACCATACTCAGGGTGCGTATTGGGTGTTATGTTGTCATGTAGCCACAAAAATCTCGCGAGAAAATAGTTAAAAAAAGTATTTCTTTGAAATATTTAAAAGCAATACTAGGAGTATTTCATCTACATCTACATAATACCCTGCGAGCCACCTCTAAGGTGTTTGGCAGGGGGTGATCAATCACCAGCATGCAGTATGCAATTGGACTCCCACATGCACACTACAAAGCACAAAAAAGTCAAGCATACTAACAAATTATACTACCATATGCTGTTAGAAATAATAATAAAATTAAGTAATATGCATTAAGCTTTACATAAGTTAGTAGGCTACACTACAAATCATCTAATATATATATGAGTTTTATCGCTGCCGTTATAATCACTTATTGATCGTGGAAAATAAGACATTCTGAATCTGTCTGTTCTACAGTCTATCTCCCTTATTTATATGATCTGATCTTCCGTAGTTTGTTGGCGTCCGTAAGAAATGGCTAACTTTGTTAGAAAAGACACTGCTCTTGAATTTATCTAAAAGGTTTAGTCTATTTTTCAATCTACGGTCTGATAGAGATTCCCATCTGAGTTTATCTAAAAGGTCAGTTTCACTAACAAGACTATCATAACGACCTTTCACGTACCTGACAGCTCTTCTTTGCACGCGTTCTAACTCTACTATTAAGCCTTTTTCATGAGGGTCCCAAACACTGGCAGCATATTCTAAATGGGGTCTAACTAGGGAAAAGTAGGTAATTTCTCTCACTTTGTCGTCGCACTTTCCTAATATTTGGGTCATTTCGAACAAATATAAGATTGTTTTGTTCATTGAATTAACAGCGCATACAATAAAATGTTTATACGCCCGTATAAAGTGATTATCGATCTATGCTGTGTCTAGCGCTCGAATTATAATATTGTTCCGTCTCAGTATCGACTTGAGAGCGTTAAAATGATCCATGAAAGTCACATGCACTAATAGATTATGCACGAATGGAGCCATGGGGATAGATGAGGAAGCGTTCATGTCTCTGTAGCAGTGAACTGCTTAGTGAATTTATTGCTTGCCGAAACGTTGCTAAGAAAAGTAGTAATTGCTGTAATTTAGTTCGGAAAAATGTAAATTTCGTTGTTTTTGTTTAGGTATTGTTTTTTAAGTAAAGTATTTCTAAGAAATACAGCTTTTGTCAGAAGCGCAGTTTATTAAGAATAATGACTAATATATACTAAGGAGATTTAAATAAATACTTTATATTGAGCGTAATGCATAAGTTAAAAATTAATTGTATTTCTATGAAAACGAATACGATCCGATGTAAGAATAAGCCTTCCGAAACCAAAAACAAGGTCGAAGGGCTCCGCACTTCAACAATGCTATAAAAGGACCCTTGTCGGCAGGCCTTTAAATAGGTATAGGAGGATTGGAAGAGGAGGCCATGGTTCATGGACGGCTCCTGCCTATTAAGAGTGTTTGTTTGTTAATAAAAGAGTCCGCTTCCCTACGTTAAGCGAACGATGTAAGTCCATTCCTTTTAGTAAGTAGTAACATTAAAATAGAAAAATTGGAATAGGTGGATGAATTCTGTTACTAAGCGATGGGAGAAGCAATGAGAAAATTATCAGCAAAATAACCCAAGCAAAGAGACCATTCCACCAAAAGAGAGACCTGCTTACAGCGGGGAAACTTAAATATGGAAGTAAAGAAACAGTTCATAAGAACCTGCATTTGGAGTATGCTTCTCTGTAGAAGTGAGGAATGGGCAATGACAGCTGCGGGGAAATACAGTGTACGGCCTTTGACATGTGTTGTAACAGGAGAATGATGACGATCAAATGGATCGACAAAGTATGTAATGGAGAAATTCTAAGAAAAGTAGGAGAGAAGAGATGCTTCATGAAAACCTTGACAAGAAGACGGAACAACCTTAAAATGCATATTTGGAGGCATTATGGCCTAATGAACAATCGTCGAGGATCAACTAGATGGTAAGAACGGAAAAGGAAGACCTCGAAAGATATGGAACAGGCAAAGGAGGATGTGAAAGAGGAGAAATACAAAGGAGGGAAAAGATTTTCTTACGAGAGAACTGAATAGAGGGCTGCGTCAAACCAGTCCTTGGATTGGTGACCAGTGATGATGATGACCAATATTGGTTGGAATAAATAAATTACGTATCTCCGAAATCAGTTTTTCGATTGACTTGACGATCATGTACGGTGAACAAAACTCTTGATAACCCGCCAAGAGCTAGTTTAATAGTGTGCTATTCTTCTCCCCACAGATTCTAACATTCGAAAAACGTGCTTCGGAGGTAATTTATTTTTTTCTTATTTAAATTTGCATTCGTATTTTCTGTTTTGAGAAATAAGATCCCTTATTTTCAGATGGGCATGAGAGAGCTTTCATATCACCGTATTACAATGATTCGTAAAAGGCACTGATTTTCAATTCTTGAGAGAACGACTTACTATTAATAAGGGATTACACTGACGCTACGTCTCGATACTCACTGGAATTGCATTTGCTGGCCTATTTAAATATTTCCTCATGTGCGGTATTCAAAGTTGTCAAAGGATTGCTGACCATTGACGATGAAGATGGTGTATTTTACCACTTGCTGGTCTCTGATGATGATGATCAAATCATCATTATTCCGGAATCTCCCGCAAAAGGCCACCACGCTCCACTTGCCAAAGCAATAATAAGATGTTCACGAAGTCGCAAGGAAGACAGTTTATCGCGCTCAGTCGACTAAGTGTCTGTGCGGTCCCGCCGGCCCTGAGAGGGGACCACTGTCGAGCCGGCACGTCGAGGGCGGGGGCGTGTGGTACCCTCGGGGGCCGATCGGCGCGCGCCATCTCCACCCCCACTCACCCCGCCCCTCTCCCACATCCAGATGACTGTAATCTCGGCGCTGAATTCTCGAGAGGGTCCCATCCCCATGTCGGCCAGGCCTCAGCGCCCCAATATCAGTCCTTGGGAATGGATCCGACGGCAGGTATGCGATGGCAACTGATGGATGTCTGGGTTTTTCTTACCACGAAGTAGCCATTCAATGGGAGTTTAAAGTCTTGTTTTTCAGTAGGCATTTTAATGAGATAAAAATTAGGCTGAACCTAGCTAACAGATGTCTAAACACAAGCCATAGCCTGTTCAACATCCCTTTACCACTAAGCAAAAATAAAGAATATACAAAACAATAATCTGCCCAATATTGATAGTGGATGGGTCAGAGACGTAGGTACCAAGCGAGAAAGAGGAGAAGTCATTCGAAAATAAGGTTTTATGTAAGATTTATGGGCCCTTTTATGAACATGGGAGGAGGAGAAGAAAAATCCATAAGGAGATTGTAGAACTCTACAGAAGTAATCTACATCTACATTATACTCTGCGAGACACTTCTAGGATGTTTGGCAGGCGGTGATCAATTACCAGCATGTGGAATAGTATACGATTCCCTCATGCACACCAAAAGGCCCACAAAACATTACACATATAAACAAATTATACTACCTAATTCATTCAAAGGCAACACTTGACAACTACTCATTAAGGTTTTCCACAGGAGTAATAATATCATTAGTGAAAATAAGGGCAGAAAAATAAGATGCTTTGGTCATGTACTGAGAAAAGAAGACGGAGGTTTCGGTGGTGGATGAAAGTTTTGAAAGCCAGCCCAGATGGAGGAGGACCACGAAAGGAATGGTGGAAACAAATGAAATCTAATTTGGAGAAGGTTCAGAAGAGGAAGCAAGGGGCAGAGAGAGATGAAGGAAAATAGTTGGTGAGGCCAAATGTCAATTTGGACATAAGTGGCCCTGTGAGTGAGTGATTTTAAGGCGCTCTCTGACTCATAAATTCAAGCAGTTTAGTTATATATATGGATAGGATAATATTAATTAATTTAAAGGTTTTCTTCGCTGTTTTCATTCTGCGAAGGTATTTGCCCGTGATATTTAGTGAGGTGAATAAATGAAAAAAATGTCGGATATCGTCTTCTAATTTTTAACGGGAAAAAATTATGTTTAGGAAGATGTTCTAATTATTTGCTGCGCTATAACAATGAACAGATATTGTTAGAACACCAAGTTACCCAATAATTTCCATGATTTCTCCTTTCATTAATAATGCATTAATGCGTTTCCCGTTAAGATTTTATCAAATGCATTAATTGTTACATCTTCAATCCAAATAGAGTTCTACATGTACCTGTTACCTACTTGTCATTTGCTCCACCATAACTAACTTTTAGCACTCCAAAATCCTCCATAATCTTTCCCTGTGGGCACATATGCTGATGCTACTAAAAAGCTATTCATACCAGATACACTTTGCCTGGCGCATCGGCCCTTTAACCTGATGCGTAAAATTTGTCTATCCTAACTATTTGGTGATTGTTGACATCGCTTTATTAATTAGCGAAAATAAGTGAAATCGAAAAGTGTCATACTTCGATATTCATTATGATTGGCATCGAAAATTTGATTGATAGTTGGAAATTTCTGTAGTCGTCGATATTTTAACAATTTCGGTGGAAGGTCTCGGATGGTATTCATGTTAACTCAGGTGTGCCCCAGGGAAATGTTATGCATTGCCTTCATAAAAATATCAGTACATGAATCTCTCTTTTCTATAATACGTCTATTAATAAGGATAGTTAATCACTGAGCTTGCGTACCACGGTAAGTTGCCATTGATGGCTACACAATCTGTATTAATAATCCAACTTTCCAACAAGCTTTTGGTGGCTCTCCCGGCCTTGGCTCAAGTCCTTCCCTCTCACGGTCCCCTCATAGTTTCATTTTCTAAGTAAAGCAGTCCCCCATTTGCAATTTACGGATCGGGAATCAAGCCCCTCCGCCAAGTACGGCAACAATCCCGCAAACATTTGTATTTTCTCGAATTTGAGCGCGTTTCGTCCGCTGGGGAGAAAAGTATTCAACGAGACTAATTATCCAAATGCTACAATAGTTAGTTTAAAAAACTCTCACTTAGGAGTAGTATCCATTGTCTTCTGTTTACATTTTGGGGAGCTCTCTTTGATAGCAATGGGACAGGCAGTTATGTAATATTTTTCGTCTTGGGTTGAGTCGTTTGTCTTGAGTATGAACGTCAGAGTAAGAGTAGAAAGAGCTCACAGATTGGGTGGCTGTAAGTAAAAGCCATTCGATTTACACCTAAGGGTGGAAAGGATCCCCTGTGCCACCATGTGGACTTGAGACGAAACAGTTTGTTCGGGAAACCTAGTTTGAAAGTTGCCTTCGAGGAAGATCTAGAATATTTTCGCAAACTCGGTGTAAATGGTAGAAATTTCAATGAAAAAATGGGGATTTGGTTCCGAATACCGGCTAATTCAAAAGATTTTGATCTGGAGGATCTCACTTTCGATGCAAGTAGCTGACATGTGCGCGTGACTGCGTGCAAAAGTACTTGCTTCGTGCAATACCCCAAGCGCAAAGACGTTGTTTTTTGAAAATGTTAATATCATTTCGGAAATAGGTAAGAGGCAGGAACTAAAGGTCTAATAATAACTTTCAAATCTTCACCTGATACTTATTCTCCAATGCGAGCTCTTGGAATCTTACCTAAATTTTTCATAAGGAAATTAAATTTTGCCTCGGGGTAGACAAACTCATCTCTTTGAATCGACCAACCAGCTGCCGGAGTGATGGGCGCAGGTCACGTGATTTCTGGACCTTCAATCATGGCCGCAAGCGTGGAAGCCAATCACCGCTCCCTCCTCCGAGGCTTGAACCTGGCTGGCCCGCGTGGGAAGCAACTGGTTGCGGCCACCCCGCCAGCCGAGGCTGCCGCGGCGGGGGGCGGCGGGGAGGCTGATGGCCCTCCGCCTCCCGGAGGCCACCCACCTCATCAGTGTGCGGGGCCGTGGGGGCAGGATGCCGGCCGTGGGTCCGTGGAGGCGATTTGTTTCTCGGACACGTTGAATAATTCGTTCATTACCCAATGTCATTCCGGGGCTGGGAGCAAAGTGCGGATTGATTCCCTGCGACCTCTCACCCGAGTGCATCACGATGGAAATGATGCAACGCTAGCCTTCACACCACCTCCGCGCGCCTCATGTGTTTTAAGAACTTTCTAAAGGCAATAGATGACGACAGCCCTCCATTCATTTCCCGCGTGGAACGAATTTTGCGAGAAATTGAGACCGAGTTTTTGTTTTAATGTTTCGGAGACACTGAGGTGATCTGCCTGCGATGGACACGTGCTATGTTTGAAGCGTGCAATGTGGCGGGACATTGTCATTTCCTGCACTCCATCACGCGCGCCGCCAGAATTCTCGTAACTCATCCAACCGACCGCTCTATGACCGATAGAAGTAATCACTTGCACCTAGTAGGAGTTGAAGCTCACGCGTATGCCTTATTCTTATTGATACGTTTTCAACCATGCTAAATTACAACCTGAGTAGTTTTAGCATTTGAAGTGCATTATGTATTCGACCTTGGTTACAAATACAGCTGTGCTTGTGTCGCGCGTGATAATCGTCGAAAGTTTATATTTTTCGTCGTGAAATAAACACGTAGGAACGGAACTTAGTAACATGAGATTGTGGAAATGTAAGTGAAACACAAAAAGTGACCAAAGGTCGGTTATATTTTCCATATTCCTTCACTTGAGGTTCCAATAAATTCGTGATCTCCAATGGAGTTTGTTGTGGATCTATTTTTGTTAATACTTTGTGTGATCTATTATATCAGTACAGGAATGCTGGGAACTAATTCGTCTTTTCGTAAGAAAGTGTTGATGGTTGAGAGAGGTTATTTACAACACAGACCGGTGACAAGAGCATGTTTCTGCCTTTACATGATCACATGACACAGTATTATAAACATGACCCATGACAAAACCTCGAAGAGCTTGAGATGGGAGATGTGTATCACTATGGTGACCCTCAGGAAGAAGCTGTGATAAATTCTCCTCTCAAAGAGATAAGGGAATTATTTTTCGTTTTACGTACAGTCAGTGACCAAGAAAAATTATTGTGATGCACATAATCAAGGTGCTTGCAGAAGACTTCCATTCAATACTTATCTCTTTGCCTACCTTTTTCATGTGCACACGTTGTGTACTAACAATAGCTACCTATCAGGAGGGTCCTGGTTTTGTCATCATACAGTTAAATTTTTCTTACGGCAGGTCTATGAGAAAATTACTCTTTTCTTAAGGTATTGAAGGAATCGAGAATAGTGGCCTTTTTCCTTTGATTGTAAAAAATTTATGCTTCAGAAGCAGTATGTAGGTTTTCTTTTATTTCAGCTAACAAATATTTGGGTAGAAGAAGCAGACATCAACTTTCTAATATTCTTCCCATGAAAGACACCTGATACCCGCTTGGCAATTTTTCCATCCATTAAACAGTGGAGTAATACCAATCATGCTCATCTTTCTGGAAACGTTACGTTAACGTTGTTGGCTAGTTTCGTCTCAAGTGTTGGATTTATAATGCTTTAGTCAATGATTTATTAGTTGCAACACTTGTGCGGGACCCCACTTTGCACTATTTCTGTGCTGTTACCCCTGTACTGTTTTGATTTTCAAAGTAGTATGGATTATAGTACTTGTTGGAAATGCAAGCGTTAGATCCTTCGACAGGGTATTATGAATATGTGGAGAGTTTAATTTTGCATATGAATGGAATGCAATGCGATTGTATTGCAAAAATGATTTTTTTAATTTCATTGGATTTATGTTTAATTTTTTATAAATGGGGCAAGAATCCTTGGTTGAACTTTTTTTCCGTGGAAATATTTTGGGCATTGATGAATATAGACTAGCTTAACCCAAGGATTACGAGAAAATTATTTTGCAATTCCCTTGAGAGGTTTTATATCGATTAACTTACTAAATTTCCTATGCTATGTGATATTTCAAGTTGAATGCTATACTAATATATACCATGACTCGGGCACGTTGCCTTGGTGGATGATTTAGAGGCAGCAAGCTACAATTTTCTTCTGCTTTCCCGAAAATATTGTACGTAACCGAATGAACACGTTAAATGACGGTGTGTTTTTATACAAGCGTTATGTTTATAAATGCGTATTTTTTGTAATTTTGCGTGCATCACTCAATTGACAAACCTTATGCTCTTCTTGTTAAATTCACAATATTCAACGCATGAACACGATGAAGAATATTGTGATCTGAAGGTTTGGTGGCGTTTTATATTCTCTAGTGGTTTTAACGACTCCTTAACAATTTTTTTCTTTATGCCAAATGGTTCTCACTTTCAGCGATGACAGGTATGGAATCATTAGCGACCTGTTGCACATTTAAAATTAATATCGCTCAAATCTGAAGTTAAAGGAGATTGACCAAAATGAAACCTGATAAACATCCTTCAACCTTGATACAGCAATGTATTATTCTCTGTCAGTATAGCGTGACGCAGTTTGTATTGGAAATGCACGCAGTGAAGCTATAATAGCGTATAATACGCAAGCTAAGAAGTGGTACTAATCCACTAATATATTTTAAGCTGAAACGTGTCGATCCCTTCTTACATCCTTGTCAAATTCAGTGGTGATGGTGGTTGGTAATGCTGCCGACTGATTGATACGTCAAAAATGTATTCAGTTAAGTATTGAGAGTATACTGAGGCGTTAAAACGTGCCGTATTTCATCCATGAATCTGCCAATGGAGTGGCAAAAAGGCTCTTACAATCACAATAATATAAATAGGTTTTTACGACGCTCCGTTGTAAATTAAAGGATCGTGTATATTAAATAAGCCAATCTAAAATTTCAACTCGGAATTTTCTCTTTTTGTTTAGTATTATTGTGAAGTACACTAGAGAAAAATATGTGAAAGTATTATATCTTTTAGTTTTATTATACAGCTGTATTGTTTACTGTTGTTTTATTATTTACTTTTATTATTTTTAACCGTATGTGCCACTTTATCTGTATTGAGATGTACGATAATGATTAGTTCCAATTTCCTTAGAGGCACCTTCATTGAAAGGCCTTAGAAGTGAGTTAATTCCAGCTTCAAGGCTATATTATTACTATGGAGACGAACGGAATTAAAATTGTTAATTTTAACTAGTTTTTATTGATAATATGTCGATGGCAGAATAGATGTACTTAGGATTTTGCACCACTTTGAGTGAAAGGGAATCACAATCTTTGGAATTCTTCCTCCTTAATTTTTGGCAAATAACTAATATTTTCTAATTTTAATCTACAATGGTAGTTTCACTCTTCTCTGATGACAATGGAAGTGCCAAGTGGAAAGTATTATCCCATTATTCATAATAAGTTTTTAAAATCTTTGTTTTTGATTTACTTGATTAATGGTGATAGGTATCTCAGCCATCTTCAAAGTTTTTTTTATACCTTCTGAGGATAGGCTATGCTGACGATGCTAAAAATTTTCATTCATTGGTAAGGCCTTTATTTGAATTTATTAATGCTAACCCTTAAACTAGCCTCTTGAAGTAACATTTATTATTGAACTCATTTCCTATAGCTTGGGAAGACGAAGTATGGCCAGTTCCTTGCAAGAATTTGTTCGCAGTTCTCTTCCCTTAAATATGTATTGTGGTAATAGAAATGCGCTTGAGTCACGCATGTGCAGAATAGTTTAAGGGAAAATTATTGGTCGCACTCCACTTTTTAAGAAACTTTGAGAAAGGACCTTTAGATAGCTTGGATATTGGCAATGAGAAGGAAAAACCGGTCTAAATCAATGTATATGTTTAAATCAATGTAAACCATGGATGACACAAATAGAATCACACCCATTTTTAGGCCTTATTTATCTGTTCTTTTCCGGAAAAGTTTTTCGTGATGAGTCACATAATAGTAGTCTTAATTTCTTTTTCAATTCACGGAATGTGATTCGAACCAGCGGTCAAAGACGTCTGCGAGTGGTTTCAATGCTGGAGTACCCTACCATGTTGTCCGTAGGTATTGTGTGGCACTGCCTGGACGAGCCTTTGACAAGTGCAAGGGCTATTGCTGTCGCAGGGAAACCTCTCGTGCATACTGACAGCTGACGTGAGGCGAAGCGTCTCTCTCGTACAGCCACTAATCCCGTCGTCTATTTTACTTCTAAAAGTCATCTCGTCACTGAGAGCTCCTAGAAGACTTGCTCGTATTTTGGGTGAGTTTTGAAATGAGCTGAAGTTCAGGGAAACCCTTTCTTAAGTAGCTTTTCTAGTGCTACGCTTTGAGTTCTTCTTGGCTGTAGCACTAGGTCTCATTCATTTAAGATGTCCTATATCCTCCTCAGTTACTATTCCTGGAAATAACCCGAAATAATAATTATCTACGGCTAACTAAATGTTGATATTATGAGATGTTCTCTTATTAATCCTTTCTTAGCGATAAATTGCTTTCAATGTTGAGAAGAGGCAACGTGCTTCACGACGATTTACTTTGAGAGACTTTCAGTGCTGGCTACTTAAGATGAAATGCTTAAAATTTTATTTTTCTTTACATTTATTTTTTTATTCCAGGATCATCTTCTTACTCAATCACTCCACATGCAAGACGGATCCATAAAGAAATAATGATGAATGGGCCTGTGGAAGCTGCTTTCACTGTTTATGAAGATTTTCTGACTTACAAAGCAGGTATGTTGGTTTATGTATTTCTAGTTGTTTAACCCGTCAGCGCCCAAAGTTTTTTTTTAATTCACTCACATTTCACTTTTATAAAATAGGATACATATGAGGTCAACACAATGAACACAATTCAAACTGACTGAATAATAGAGGAATCCTGCTGCTAAGTATGTGCACTGAAATGTACGCTAAAATTCACATATTAAATGCATTGCAGGAGTATTGGCTCAGCACTGCACTGAGTGCCATATGGCACCCGTGAGCGTTGACGGGTTTAATGAAAATTATGGTGGTTTATCATCGACGAATCACTCGGTTTTAATTCATTTGTACCTAAAAAGCAACTTCATCATCATTATCATCGTCATTAGTCAAAATCCTAAGATTAGTTTGTCGCAGCTCTCCACTTCTCTCTCTTTTCCGCTAACCTTTTTATGGCGACGTATTACTTCTCTTTTACATCCTTGATAACCTGTCCTAGGTAACTTATTCGGGGCCATCCCTTGCCCTTCTTCCCTTCCACCTGTCCTTCGACGATTGTCTTCATCAGGCCGTCGTGCCTCAAAATGTGGCCAAATAAGTTGTCCTGTCTTCTTCGTAAGGTTTTTAGGAGGCTTCTCTTTTCTCCCAATTTTCTAAGCACTTCTCATTACTTACACGGTTTATCCATTTTATCATTATCATTCTTCGGTAGCTCTACATTTCGAATGCTTCCACTCTTGACTTCTCTGCTGCTGTCAACGTCCAAGCCTCGCTTCCATAGAGAAAGATACTCCATATGTATCATCTGATGAATTTTTTCCTTACTTCTATGTTTGTATTCTCAGCTGTAAGAAGATTCTTCTTTTTGTAGAAAGCTCTGTGCGCCTGCGCTATTCTACTCACTATCTCTTTCTTGCTTCGACCATTGTGAGTAATTCGGCTTCCCAATTAAGAAAACTCTTTCACCTCTTCAAGCTTATGCTTTCTTATGTTAATTTCCGTCTTAGCCTCCTCTCTTTTGCTGCAAACCAATATCTTGGTCTTATTTTTGTTGATTTTCAGCTGAAATCTGGCCATTGTCCTTTCCATATTTGTCCAAGTCTTCTTTAAAACCGTATCTGACTCGGTTATGACTGCTATGTCGTCAGCAAATCGAAGCATACTAATTGTTTCTCCGTGGATATTGGCATCCGAAACTTTCTCCTTGATTTCATTGATGGCTTTCTCTCTGTAAACATTAAAAATTAAGAAGGAGAGTGCACGCCCTTGTCTCATCTTTCCGCGACCCACGGCAAATATATCTCTAGTAAGTATTCCAGTGCTTTTTTAGATGAAGTTACCGTGCTTAACTGATGCATTACTCGCAATTAAACGGTATTTTTTTTAACGAATTACTAGCTAAACACTTAGGCATTTGTTCAGGAAATTTCAAAGCATATTAAGTGAACTGAATTCAAAATCTTCTTCGATCTGAAAGTTGAAAGTTAAACCTCAGTATAGTCTTAGATGTTGAATGCTCGTATACAAGGTGCAGGAAAATTCTGAAATACCATAAATACCCTGAAAATTTCGAGACGATGGTCCAAACTGCATGCCACCAAAGTACAAGGCGCAAAAAGAGGCGAAATGATACCCGTTGAGCGGTGGAGATGCGTCATTGTAGGTGGTTTCAAGCACTGTGTTCGTGTAAATCTATTCGTTGATAGAAAAATCCTCGTAAATGAAAATTATTGGTGTATCCATCCGCTTGAATGTGTTTTTTATCCAATTTTAACCTCTTTTCGATTGCAATGGAGTTTGAAAAATGAACATAGCCATGTTTTCGATCCATCGCTTTCTTCCTCTTCCGCTAGTCACGCGAAAAATCGTTGCCTTTAAATCTCACGCAGATGAGTTGTTGACGTCACGAACGAACGGCGGGCGGGCCACCGCTTCTCAGCTTCTCTTCGGCTTTTTGTATGGGACTGGCGTGGTTAGTTGTTGATTTCACTCCAGTTAGCGACCTTCCGTCTACGAATTGTTCTCCCAAAAACACTGTATGCCAACAGCAAAATCTCCTGAATTAGTAACATATGGAGATTTCAACTTATACGGTAATGGTATAAATATGTATATAATAAAGGTATAAAATAATATATAATAAAGGTATAAAATAGTATAAAATAATATAATCCAAACATTTTTAATTCCATTCCTAAACACCATAGAGATGTAAAGGAATGGAAAAAGTAATGAATATGGTATATGCGTGTTTAATGGAGGAAATTTTTTTACTAGATACATTCAATATATATGTTATTCAGGTTTTTTCTTCAAAAAGTGAAATGCCTAAATGTCTTCTCAATATTTCATGTTCGCTAGTTTTTAATATATAATTTCTTGCTAAGTGTTTTGTATATCATTCTGCAATTTGCCGTATGGTACGTATGTACATATATGCGTGGAACCCGCTGACAAACTACGTGGCTTCGAGGGACCGTGTATGCTATGAATGGGTATAATTAAAAAAAGGCTGAATAAATCAGAATTCTAATTCCACCACTAACTCATGAATTGTGAGCCAAAACTTTCGTATTTTCTTATTTTGTAATTGCGAAATAATGGTTGAACGGGAAGATATTTGTCGTCGTGGCTTGTCATTTTTTCACCGCTCCTCTAATGCTCCGCGACCTCACGCTTCGGCCTCCCTTGGATTGCTCTCGACCTTTGCGAATGATCTCTTCTCTGCATTGAGAGGTTCTCCCTCAACGAGTTAATCAACCAAAGCTCTAGTGACGTCACCAACTCATGAGCATTTGGCGGCAACTTATAATTTAACAATCTTATTCGTTAATGAATGAATGGCTGAATGTTTATTATGCTCCAGGATAACCTGTAAGAGCAAAGAAAAGAAAGCGTATCAGGTTTCTATCTGAAAACGAGTATTATTTTGACTAAATATTCATCATCAGCGATACGAAAAATATATTCTTCGGTATTAAGAAAAACATAGTGAAAATGCCAAAGGAAAAATGTTTTGACGAAAACAAAATAAAGTATTCAATATGAATAACACAACAATTTAAGTTTTAATGCGAATCGTAACGAATACACATGTAAATAGAAAGTATTGATGACAGCAAAAAAGAAAAATGATAAACAAACATAAATCCTGGTATTCAAATTACAGATCAATCTTTCTTTAAAGGATTGAAGGGAATCTGATGTTTTGATATCTATTGGTAGGGAATTCTAGACTCCAGCTGCGATAAGTTGAAATGATTTAAAATAATTATTAGTGCGGGCTTGAGGAAGTTGAACGTTAATATCTGATGAGGAAGATTTTTTCGGCGTAACTTATCTTTCCTTTCTAACTGCAGAATTATTTTGATTAATTGAGATTTGCGTGCCTTGTAGCGCACGCTTAAGGATATTTCTTATCAGGGGATGCTTGTCAAACTGAGCCTTGGTATTTGGTGGCTATAAACCCTGAGCGTTGACTTCAGTTCCTTGCTTCGTTTGACAATTCCCGTGAGCCTCAGCGACCGTAATGAAGCAGTGGGGACACATGCCTCCACACACGAGGATTGTCCAACGGGTTTGAGAACACCTCGAAACAGCGGGTGTCCGGAGTCACCTGTGGTCAGGCCATGGGCCGTCTGGCTCGAATAAGCCGTGCCTGTCTTCACACGTAATTGAAAAAGGTTGAGCACGTGGCAGCCAATGGGTCTTTTTGACTCGCTGGCCTTCCTCCCTTTGTCTAGTGCGGTCCTCAGGTGACAGCATCAATATTGCCCATGTCACGACGAAGCCCAGCTCCTCTGCAATAGAGATTTCGCTCTAAGGAAGGGCTGGCTTTCCTGGTAAAACCAAATGACCAAAAGTTTAGCGGGATTATTTTTGTTTCCCATTATTACACCAAGGGTGTATTGATGAAGATTTTGAGCTGCTCAGACTCACTACGGCCTCTGAATTCTGCCATATACGTTCAGCTAAAAACGGTTTTTTTTCCTTGTTTGGTGGATTACGAGACTCGTTCAATAAGTCTTTAGAAAAAGGTGTAATAACAAATTATATTGGGTCAACTGTTTTTATGTTTTTCATTATAGTCTACTTTCAGTCATACAAATTTTATAAGCATTTTTCCTAGCAGTTTAAGCCGTCCAAAAAGTAGAATTTCGGAATATCCTCAAAATAGGCATTGGTTAGCGCAATGATCTCCTCCTTAGACATAAACCTTAGTCCGCAAAGCCATTTATTCAGGTTATGAAATTAGAAAACGTCACCGGAGGACAAACCTGGTGAATATTGTAATAATTTAAACTTTAATTCTATAATTTTGGCTATGGACTCTGAGCAGGTGTGAAACCGTGCATTGTCTTGTAGAAGGAAAAAATATTTCTGTTTCAAATGAGGGCGCTTTTCTTGATTTCTGCCATCAACCGGTCCAAGAACGATGCATAATACTCTCCTGTTATCACTTTTTCCTTTTCCAATTAATCGATGTAGATAATTCCGCTTACACACTAAATTGTCGTTGCGATGACTGGAACGGCCCAATTCAACATCTTCGCATGCTTTGGAGCCCGTTCGTATTCAATATTCCTTTGTTTTGCCTGTTATTTTGTCTGTGTAGTGTAGCAATAAATTCATATTCACATCAACGGCTATGAATTAATGCGGAAAATTCTTAAGATTGCGAGGGGAAAGCGTCAAAACAGCCTTTCAGTTGACCACGCGATTGATTTTATTCTCAAATATGAGAAAACGTGGCAGCAATCTTGCCGATACTTTTTTCACACCCAAATGTTTATGCAAATCAAGAAATTTTGCATAGTGATATGCCTGTGGTCTTACCTCTATCGCCCACTTTGATTCGTCTGTAACTTATTACCATATCGTGGATTTTGTCAATCAATTCGGGAGGCAGACACTACCACAGAGCGTGCGGAACAACGCTTATTTTATATTGTCGGTGACGTTTTAACTAATTTACCCAATTGTAAATAGATTCAAACACTGGAGCAGAACTTCTATAAGCTTCATTCAAGTTAGATTTGATATTTTTCGGCGGTAACTCTTTCAAAAACAAGTGTTCGATCATGACACAAAATTAAATTTTATCACTTTTTATAAACAGATGAAAGTTGTTCACTACAATCGGCAGCAAAAATGAAAGTATGGGATTGATACAGCTGAAACAATAACAGCTGACTAGTCACAAGTGCTACTTTATGGTCAACCATAATTTTTGATACTTAGAGAGCAATTTATTGGAAATTCTAAAGACTTATTGAACGATGTTCCTATCATTGTATATGAATTTTTCGCCTCTGTTAATGATTTTTTTCCTCAAAAACCAAAGAAAAACATAACAGGCTACGGTCGCTAAGTAAGATTAGTGAGTCTACCTGGAAAATTCTGTAACTATTCATTCAATAGTTAAGGCAGAAATAAGGCTCTTCAAAATTCAATATAGCAGTCAGTGACGTAACAATGGGGGAGTGAGGGGTATATATCCCCCCAAAACCTTAGAGAAATTAAAAAAAACGTTAAAAATGTTATCCTAGTTTTAACGTATGGTGACTGCATCTGTTTAAAGTTAAAATAAAAGTGCCAAAATGATATAAATGTATCTCCAGGCCTGTCATGTTTCAAATATTTTTCTCGGACCCCCGTTGTCTAGAATTCGCACCCCTAGGCCCCCCTTATTTCCCTCAAAGCATATTCCTAGTTACGCTACTGATATCAAATTAAGTTTTGTTATTAAAACCAATGACAATTTATTTTGTTACAATGCAGTTGAACTATGCGAAATGCCTTACACGTATCAAATTCTCAAAATAACATCTTGATTATAATTTGAATACTTTAGGCCTCAACCGCATGGATTTTAGATTTTAGATTACCTTTGGATAAACAAAACCCATGGATTTATTTTAGGTACTACACACGTGGCCATTAGAGATACTTTAATGCAATATACATGATTATTACTTGGATATTTATGTCAGTAATAATGAATAATTGAGCTAAATTATATTAAGTTTTAAAAATTTAAAAATGTATAGTTTTCAATCGGGAATATAGCAAGGAAAAATGGAACGCAACATTTGTTTTTCATTAAATGGAAAAGGACAAAGAAAGATTACAAAATCAGAATGGATAATTTCAGGGTTTTTCAATTAATTCTTGAAAGAGTTTTTTTCTCATAACGTTTGTAACCATCAATGCTATAGATTTTGTCCTTCAATTTTTTTCCTCAAACTGATCATAATTGAGTGTACATGAGTCTCGTATATAACCTAATTCCATTGACTACATAGTGATTCACCAATGGCTCGCATAAACCGTTAATAAAAATGTTGCGTAAGCAAAAATGGAGTGCTTATCAATTTTGTGACGTGATGTTTATCCTTGAAGAGGACCACTTCCTCTCCGTGCACTTGATGTGACAAAAATCACCTCTGCGGGGAAAAAGATGATCGTTGAAG
This sequence comes from Ischnura elegans, assembly GCF_921293095.1. NCBI lineage: Eukaryota > Metazoa > Arthropoda > Insecta > Odonata > Coenagrionidae > Ischnura > Ischnura elegans. The sequence continues at coordinate 90,565,342 of NC_060259.1, forward strand.
TGCGTCAAAAAGATTACCTTTTGATAGGAAATGTCGAATATCCAATCCATTACTTCACTCTCTTTAATTTTCTCGAAATTCAATAAAAATTATCAATCTTCATACGTCAAGACCAGACTTATCCTCGAACGTTATCTCTTTCCGCGATCGTCAGCTGCATTATCGACTAAGTGGCTTACTCTCTTAATGCATAAAAAATCCCCGCATGATCATTTCTGTCAAAGAGGGTGTATTTCATAAGAATATTTCTTTTATTTTTGTCCCTACGGAGCCATCTGTTTAAGAAGTGTATGCTTAAAAGGCCATACATTGACGTGTGAAAGCTTATCACGATACACTTGGCCTCAATGAAATCGAGTGGCCAGTTTTTTGCCACATCATTATTTTGTCCTATTAATGCCAAATTATCCTTATTTACTATTTGGCCAGCGCTTATCTAATGCCAGTGTTGATGCCAATGCCAGTCCTTGAACTTTCGACGGTGAATTCGAAATATTTCTGCACCGTGTCTCTAGGGACATTTCATAACATATTTTCCTAAAATATGTTCTGAAATGTTAGACACTGAAGAGATACGTAGAAGTATTGTTAGCATCGTTTTCGGACCTGAGCAACTCCCTACCTTACCAAGTATTCCTCCATTTATTATTTTTTATTTAATATTAATCAAATTGTCATTTATCAACCGGAAATAATCATCTCTATTTCTTTCCATTCATTGTACCTGACGTGGCGTTCTAATTGAATAGGAGCGGGGAATAAGTCATCCTGAGTCGTTTTGATTTGGAATAGAAGTATTATTTATAAAGTCTCCACTTCTTTTAGCATGTTTCTCTGTATTCTGCTGATTTTCCTGCTTACTATACTGTGGATCGTATCATCCGTTTTACATTCTCGTATCTTAGATTTATTTTGTAACCAGCCAAGACAAATCGATCAACAATGAAAGATTTTGATGATGAGCGTAATGTTCAATTAATATTATAGCTTTTATTTCGATTACTGTCGTGTTTTCATGCTAACTTGACGAATTCTAAATGCTAACAATGTGATTTGAAAACTCCATTTTCATCTAATTGTACTGGTAGCCTTAATTGAATCGTTTTTCTTTTATTCTCATGCATGGAGGTTGCAATTATATTATCAAACAATATCGACGTAGAAGTTTGATAGTGTTAATTGTATATTATGCACTCTCTTACCACTAGGTATTTTTCGATTCCTCTCCTCCTCTAGTTAAAATGCAGATGGAACTCTGTCTGTCAGGTGTCTCTCCTTCCTTTTCGTATTTCAAATGTTTGGTAATGTCTGATTTGCAGTTTCGGGTATTGCCTTTGTCAATATTTTCGGCACGTGGTAGATAAACAAGCTATCTGTTGGCCTCTTGCCATACAAATGGATTTAACCTCAATTATTCCGAGTTTATACCCATAGCTACATTAGGTATTCAAATTATCATTACTGTCTACAAGCCATTTCGTAGTTCTTAATGGTGCATTAAATTCGCAACAATGCGGCAGAAGTCATTTACTTATATCTGAATATTATAATTTTGCAGTTTTTCTTCAATTTTTGCTCATCTTCCTTGGTTAAATAGAGAGCTGCTTGTAAATGCTCTTTTCTTCGACGTGAGGAAAAGTATCCTAGGCTAATTCATTAACTGCAGATAAAACTGACTCATTTAAAATAATGGGTGGCTTATGTGTCACAACGACTTCGCGGAAAATAGTACGTGATCTGGTTCCTCTTTATTACAGATGGCATTTATCGATTCCATGTACGGTATTTCCTACATTCATTAATTCTCACGTAATAGGAGCAGAATGTAGTGTTGAAATGTGGAAAATCCGATATAAAACCAGAAATCATCAGAATATATCGTAAATTAAAACTACGAAAATCTTTATCCAAACTTCTTAATGCAATGAAGCATTAGTGATGTTGAAACCAATTTATTTTAAGTAAACCGGCGTATAATATCCACGGTATGACATTTTCAAGAAAAGGGAACGGCATATAGCACCGGCTAATATTTTGATTGATTTTTTCGGTACCAAGCTCCTGAAATGTAGCCAAGTTTCACTGGCATTATGAATCGTGCGAAGTACTTTCACTCTCTAACACGAGAGATATTTTTACGAAACTTAAATATTTGGCCATTCTTCTCTCTATCGCTCACATATTACTTCAATCTGAAGGCTGAGTCGGATTGCTTAGGGTAGGGCTCACTTCAGACTGAGCCAGAGGTGTGTGAATATCCCTCATTAAGTGCGAGGGAATCAGTTCCTTTTCCTGAGCCAACAAGGTTACTTTAGGGTTGTCCAAAGCCTTCGTTGGGATTCGAAAACAAGACCATTTCATTGAAATACCCGGACCATTTTTTAATTTTTAGTATTTCATATATGTATACGTTACAAAACATGAAATCGGAATCTTTTCTTGGTAGTTTTGAAAAGAAGTCGACAGGTCTATCCTGTATGCTACTAAATAGCAATTAAGTAATTGACCCGAATAACAAAAAAAGCCTCCCCAACTACTAATAAAGAAAATTCTTTCCTTATTTCATCCTCCAAACTGTAGAACTCGTTGTCTGATATCATCAGACTCTGCAGGAATTTTCCACAATTCAAAATAATTGTAGTTTGATGTCTCAGCGTAGGTGTGTAGCATTTGAAATAATATGTGAATCAATAATTCAGTGTGCGAATGTATTGTTTCCAGCATTTGGTAGTCTTTTTTTATGAATAGTGATGAGCTTCTCTGATTTTTTGTCTGTTTTTCATGTATTACCGAGTTATATCATATTTCATATCGACATCCTCATTTGTTGCTTTAACATGCTCACAGATGGTTGTTATTATACAATCTTACATAGTTTTTATCTTTTTTGTTTGCATCCTTACTTAAGCATGAAGGCCCATATTTTTATTTTTCCCCTGTTAGCATTTATGTGTGATTTTATGTGATAAGTTACCTTGTTCCATGTCTATTGAAACTTCTCTGTTCTATTCTACTTCCATGCAGTGGTTTAAGTCTCGTAAATAACCTAATTTGGCTATATCGGGGAACATGACCGAACAATGGGTTGGGTGGAGCTAGGAGGTGGTTGGTAGCTAGGAGAACAGAGCCACGTATAAGGTAGTCGAAAGATTGAGCGTTCCTCCCGCGTGTAATCCGTTGACATTATGCCTTCCCATCCTTTTATGAAGATGAGGATCAATTTGAGTCGGCGCATGCTTTCTTGTGACGGCGAGCGTGATGTGCAGGCCCGTGTGAACGAGGCGATTGGCCGGCCCCCTTACTTAGTGTCCGCATTCCTTGGTAGGCGGCAGATGGAAAAGTGACAAGGTGACTGCTTACCTGTCTACGAGGAGGGAGGCTGGGTGCAAAAGGCTTAGCCTTCCGTCAGATCTCAACCGACAACCCACGCAAGCTGAGTGAAGTGACATTTGCATTACGCCCGGAGACAAGGCTGGAGAAAGATGACACTGTGTGCTGTCAGGTGGCGTTTGGGAATGCGCGGAGGGTGATAAACTTCATGATGCATGAGTGCTGAGGAACCTTAGTGGGCGATGATTGCGGATTTATGTTCAGCCGGTATCAAGGAATGCAACCTTTTCAAAGTATGACGCTTTGAGTGTTGTTGTCTGACAGTAGTGTTCGAAACTGTGGGCCTAATTTAAAGGAGTTGGCGTCTTCCCACGTACTTATATGATTATGGGTCTCTCAAGATACACGTTTTAACTTTCCCCCATTTTCATGTGAAGGAAGCGAGTGTATCTCGTCGACTGTAGAGGTGGTCTTATTATCCCAACACCAGCCCTTTTATTCGTATCCACTCGCATCTTCCGAGTAGATTCCTTTGTATCGGGATAAAACTCAGAAACTATTGTGTACCCAAGATTGTTTGATGGCAGCATGGCAAGAGACGTGCAAGCATATCTATGGCTATGTAGATTGTCTCCCATTTGAATCATGTGATTCAATGCTAGGTGTGTTCATTTCAACAGCATATGATCATTTACGGGGCTAGGCTGTGCTTTCACGGCAGCTTCTGTGCCTGGGATTGTATCCTTGGTTATTTGCTTTATTGAAGTCACGTCATAGAGTATCTTCATTATTTTTTTCTTGTGCAGTTTGAAGGACTGCAAATTATGAGTTTAAAAAAACCCTGTCGTTAATGAGAAGAAAGTGGCTAGTAATTCGACGCACTCCGAATTTCTATGTGGTTTAATGGTAGTTTTCAGTATTCATAGTAAAGAAGAGCTCCTTACGCATTTGTGTAGACCATCCCTGAGGTATTATACTAATTTTCTTTTGAATCCATGCCATTTTTATGAGTTTTAAGCCGCTAAAGCTCCACTTATCGCTTCCTATGAATTTGTTATTTTTAAACGGAAATATTATTATACATTTATTATAATTTTACATAAAAGTTTTATTATTACCGATTTTATAACAAAATAGATATTAGCAAAAGTTGTTTTATCTCCAAACCGTATAATGGTATATCACCTAGTAAAAGAAGGTGTAGTGAATATTACAATAGTTACAGTAGGAAAATGATATGATGCCGATTGCTGGGATTTAATAGATTTCCACTGGTGTAAGCCAATGTGAATGCTAAGAACCAAGACTAATGTTGGGATATTAGTCCAACTTCGAAGTTTATAGTTGACGACGGAAGTTTTCAGTAAACGAATCAAGGGAAAACTTTGAAACTGACGATGTTGAAATACATAATTGACATCGTGGTCTTTTTACTAAAATTTGTAATATTGGAAAAAAATATTACTAAGAGACTGACTGAGTTCTTAAAAAACCATGCGCTGAAATTAAGGTTGAAGCTTAAGTTTCGTCGATTAACTGATAATATTTACATGCTAACATGTGATTTCTATGCTAATTCATTACTCGTAGTAAGGTATTTGTAGGAATATATCAAATATGAGCATGTGCTTTTTCTGTGATTCCATGCAATTTTAGTGATTGATATTCTTATCCACCTAAGAACGTTGAAAAACCTAGCTATTGGCAAACAGTTGTGAAGAAAAAAGTTGAAAAAGTATTTTTCATCGGAATTTTGATTTCGTAAAGATAAAAATTTGTAAATTGTAGTTTTTGATATTTGTAAATCACCATGAGACTTCCCGAATGAACATAGAGATTATGATTTAAGTATACCGGGACTAGCCACGGTGATAATTTTTACGTGAATCACCCGCAGATCACAAATTGTGCGAAAAATCCACAGGGAAAAAATCATTCGCCTTGACCGGGATTCGAAATTTCGGTTTTTTGCGTGAAATTTAACATAAAGTAGACATCGGTAGTTTACGAAGTATTCAACGCGGAAAATGGTTATTTGTTAAAAATTTTCAGTAGAAATCTTGGAAAAAAATTGTATCTGCATAAATGAGAGCGATTTTTCGATTGCGCTTTAAGGCTGAGCTACACTACGCGGAACCTTGAGGCTCGGTAACTGCGGTTGATTTTTCAAGTTTTCTGAAAATTAATTCTTGCAAATCTTCATTGAAAGCACGGCACATAGTCAGCATTGACCTGAAACACTATATTAGTAGAGATTAACGGGAAAATGGATTGCTTTAATGGACTATTTAACTCACTTCAGTAGTGAGGATGTTAGGGATTGGACGTTTGTCAAAACCATCCCAGGTCTAAGAAATATGCTTCGGCTGTTGAAATAAAATGAGGAGATTACGCCGGCAAGTAAAATAGAGAGAAAAAACAGTTTCCGGCAACTCAACAACCGATACTCCTTTTCCCTACAATCCACTTGCCACCCTCGCCAAGGTGGGTCACGTGGAAAGCTGAGTTTTATGACGACGCCCAGCATCTGTAGCCAACTTATCTATGAATTGATAGTCACAAAAAAAACTCGCCTTGAGAAAATTCAAATAGGAAACACTTACGCTATCCCACGCCGGGAATAGGTGGTGGTAATTCAATAAAGCGCAAACAATATCACTGGGTAACCCAAACTTGAGCATGGCACGACACGACACTATACTTTTTCAACGATTCCAAAATGGACTACTAGTTGACATGGATTCCTGCCGGGGAAAGGAATAACCTTAGCGGAAGAAACCGCTGAATACCGCACAAAAAAACTATTGTAGACTTATGTCCGGCCTTTTCCAATTTCAGACCACTGTGCGAAGGATTTTTTGTAGAGGTGAGGGTAGAGCTCACTCCAGAGCTAGCCACAGGCATCCGAGTATCACACATTTAGGGTAGGGGGGCAGCTCCTTCCCCAAGGCTCTATCGCATTGGGGTAGATTGTAATAGTTCCTAATATCAGGGTACCGTACCCTTCCGTTTTTCGATGCCTACTTTTCCGGCTATTCGAGTTGAACAATCGACGGCCTTTACTCTTTTGTACATGAGTTAATGACGTCACCAACTTGTTCTTTGCAGCTACTTGCTTCTTCACTGCTCCTCGTCCTCGCTTATGTGTCGCACGTGGTTTGTTGGAGTTAGTACTCTAGAAAGCGATCATTTCCGTCAAGCATTGCGTCTATGTGCACGAGTCACTGAGCCAAAACTACGATGACGTCACCAACTTTTGAAAAATTCTGGCAATGTCCTCATTATATCATTTTTAATGCATGCGGAAATGGCTGACCGAGGAATCCTTTTTATACCCCGTCACTTATCATTATCCTTACCGCATTATTTTCATCAATTGCCATTTCGGGTATTTGTGAACGACCCCATCGTCTATAGCGGAGCCATCGGCCACGTGGTAGCCTCCATTGTGACCCGCGTGGATATTTGTCATAGGTGCTCGGAGCGCGTCGGGCCGACACCTTTGCCGCGATAATTTTGATTCCTTTTGCCCTTTGGAGACGCATTGCATCGGCGCCTCGGGGGTGTTTCCCGGCGTTCACACCTCGTCTCAACAATCGCTGACCCCATTTGACCTCTCCCCTCCCCTCCCTTCCGCATTAGACCCCCCTCTGGCTCGGACCCACTCCTCTAACATTTCTCTCTAAGACACGAGAGAAGCTTGCGCCTTCTTTTCTTTCTCACTCCCACGCTGGGATTAATGAGCTGGCCGGCCCTCGTTCGGGTTGACTGGAGGCTCATAAGAAGGGCTGGGAAGGCTGTACTCCAAAGAACATTAGGGGAGGGAGTTGAATTTTCTTGCCTGAGCGATGAATGCCTCAACGTCTATATCCCTCCGAGAGCAAAAAACAAACTAGAGTACTTTGTTGAATAATGCACTCGTTTACTCGGTGCTGTCACTTGTCATCTTCAGGCTTGAGTGATCCTCGACTCCGGTAGGGGCCAAATTTCTCCTCGTGGTAGCTTGCTGACGGTGGAAAAAAATTGATAATATTTAAAATAACGATTTTTCTTGGATATTGTCCATTTAGAGCATTTTGGTGCTATACCGTACAATATTGCTCACAATACACAAAATAAATAATTTACTACGGGGAAAATAAAGGAGCGGCGGGTATATTACAATGAAAATATTAAGCAGAAGAGGTAGAAAAATCTAGCCGACGAAAAATTTATATGCGCAAATGCAGAAGCAAGGTATTTAAGTTTCTAAATCCAAATAAGTACTTTTATCCATGATTAAAGCACAAATGGTATTATCCGCACTATTTTATTTATCACTTAACCGACCATGATTTTTACCTTGAAAATGACACCAAGTGTCGAAACCATGGTCAGTTAAGTGATAAATAAAATAGTTGTATATTACCATTTGTACTTTAATCATGGATATAGAATTATTCCACAAAATTGAGCCTGAGACGATTTTATAAGTACTTTTTGCTTGATGACCTTCTTCGAGCTGTGAGGCTATTTCTGCGTGGTTGTCGACATCAGGCAACAGTTGCGTCGCTGGTGTCATGTTTCTACCAAGCCGGAACAGTATTATCTGTCATAATTATCTATTGTTTGGTTATCATTTCTTCAGAATAATTAATTATTCTTATTTATAATAAAGATATTGCCGTAACCATAATTCTTAAATAGTCTCCGTAAACAAATCATTAAATCATTGAAATTGCTTTTCACTAGGAATAATAGTTTTTCTTGAAGAGTGGTCATCTTCAAGGTGCAGTTTCTACCTGTCGTTTGAATTTTTAATTTGTTTTACTTGCATTGCCAGTCTACCTTGCGCCTCACATGTTGCTTCTGTGGTCATCGTTGTGTCCGAGGATTAAGAAAACCCATAATAAAGTGGTCTTCCCTCCGTCAGTAAGTCCATTGTTCCAACTCGTATGGTTGGTGATAATGGCGAGGGTAAAGCCTGCTCTGTACATAGCCAATGGCGTGTGATTGCTAGTTAGCGTGGAGCTTAGGGTTGGGACCGCTTCATTCTCTGGGGCCACATGCCTTTTTAGTGAAATTTGTTAGAGCAGGGACCGCTTTCCGAAGATTTCTAGGGGGTCATGTCTGAAGTCGCAGACTGGAGCCCAGGATAATCTGGTCATCAGCCTGATACTCTAATTACTACGACACCAAGCTGCTCAATGCTATTTGGAGGAAAGATTTCAACTTTATTTTCTCTTGAGAACTGAAATTCTTCTGAAATGTACTCTCTAAATTAATTAAATGAAATTATTATTTGTGTTCTCACGGTATTCAACCTAAATGTTGGTGTACATATAATTTCAGCGTAGGATAGAGCCCAATTGGCGTGCAACCCTGAGGAAATAAGTAAGCTTCAAGTTTTTCATGCGATGTGACGCGCTGAAAGATCGTTGGAATTATGTTTCTATTGCCTCGAATATTGTGAAATTGTACCTCGTAAAATTTGGACGAAGCACACTGCGACCGAGTATGAGTCCATTTCGCGTGCGGAAGAGAGCCATTTGCAATTGTGTTTCTATAGGGTTGTGAGTGCGTTTAGGCCATAGTCATCGGCCCTGACGACGATGGAAAGGGGTTTCATCGAAACGTCGGTATCGATGGAGATTGAGGAGATTACCTGGGTGAAATCCCAAGAGGAATTTACTGCCGTTTAGGTCTTATTTCTGTGTTCGAAGAAACGTGTTATTAGCGCGTTTCAAACGCGTTATCTGCCAGACGGCTCAAATAATCTCCTAGTACAACCGTTGACACCCTATCTCTCTCTAGTCAAAAGTTTGCAGAAGAAAAAGAAATGCTAGATGGAAGTTGGTTGTCTGATAACTCCAATGCGCACCTCAGTGGCGTAACTAGGAATATTCTTTGGGGAGGATGGAATGGCCTGCGGTGGCGACGGGGGGAGTCAACGGTATGTTTTTGAAAAATGGCATGCATGGAAATAAATTTTACGTCATTTTGACAATAAAGGTTTTAATTTAGCTGATGGAGCTATTGCATGTCCAAACTAGGCAATAGCTTTAAAAATATTTTTTTACTTTTGGAGTGTGGGGAGGGGGGGAATCTATGCCCTCATCCCTCCCATAGTTACGCCAATGGTGCATCTATTTCTTTATCTGTTTTGTAAACGGCTAGTCTTCTTACACCTTCCGCTGTGCGACTACCAAGGTGGCCCGCTGTGTAATATGTGGATGTGCATCTTTTTCATCCCTTGGGACGTTTCGGCCTTGTGAAGTGTTTTATGGCTACTGATCAAGAGTCTCGGGTTTAAATCTATATCAAACCTTTACTCTATCCAACTTTTATGAAAGCCCTCCAATGCGAGGTGATCCAAGGAAAGTAACAAGGCTCCATATATTGAATGTGTGAAATGGTCTGTCCAGGTTGAGCTCCCTGCTACATATCTAAACCGATCTCCAAGTTGAAGCACCGAGGAAAATTGTGTGATGGGGCGTGGTATGCTGACTGAGTCGTGTTGGTTTTGTGCTCTCTGTTACGTACGGATGGTAATTTATGTACGGAGGGTATCGCATATGGCATAGCATCGCATCGCATAGGCGTATGGGCATGTGTTCTTTGGTTTGAGTTTAAGTCAAAAATATACTATAGTGATAAGTGCCGAAAAAGTCTTTTTAGGTCCCATCAACAGCGCATAAGTCTCTTTAATAGCCTCGGTCTTGGCTAGGTGCATTTACACAGTTCTTATTCGTAAGCAACTAGATATGGGAAGTTAAAATTAGTCCATTCTACTGAGACCACAGCCGGTTAGTACAATGGAAAAAATCATACGCTATAAATTCTAATACAATAAAATAAATGCATTCATGCATACATATCTTAACGCAAGTTCATTTCAGCGCGAGTACCGCTTGCCCATTAATGAGTATTCTGTTGTCTTATCGACACCCTCCCTGGGCCGAAAACGGATTCAATAGTAGCACAGCTCATCATAATGCAGCTGGAGTTCATTATTAATGACGTCACGTCCAGGGCCGGATCTCGTATCCGCCAGTCCCTGCGTTGCGGGGGGCCCGGTCGGTAATGGTAAGAAGAGGGGCCCGCTGAGAGGGTCTCACCCGACCGACCACTTACCAAAAGGGAGAAGAGGGCCAAGCATTAGGGTGAGCCAATTTTTCACTTCGACTCCATTGAGAAGTTTTAATGAAAGTAGTGAGCAAAACGTTATCGTGTCCGTAAATATATGGTAATTTCTAAAAGCATTCGGTATTAAATTAGTATTACACGATGGTGTTGTTAAAACTTTTGCGGTTCATTATTTGTCAATGGAAAAATCTTTCGGGTTAACCCGCGTCTTGCGGCTTAAAAGTAAACGTTTCTTCCCCTATGCCGGGGACCTCTTCAGGACTGAAGAGGTAAATAACATTACCACATGAGTCCTGAAGATGTCCTCCCGGCAGAGCGGAAGAAACGTTGATTTTTAAGCCACAATGCGCGGGTTAACCCAAAATTTTTATTAATTAGTATTATAAGTTGGAAGGGAATTTTTACTACTAGATTTTTTAAAATATATGTATTGCCTTTATTAGCACATATAAACTTGGTCCTTCTAAGCCATATGGCTTGTCAGAAGGTTCCATTTATCCTACATAGTGGCAACATTGAAAGCATAGCATTTATGTTTCATTAGAAGTCACAATTTCATAAACAAAAAAACAATAACATGGCAAAAAATGTTTTAGGAGCTTTGAAACAAAAATATGAGAATTTAATATAATTAGTACATTTCAGATTCATTAAGGAAATTACAAGTTTACATTATCACTTAATAACCATTCTGTCACTTCTCTTTTAATATCGGCGAAGGATTTTAGATTAGGTATAGCCTGTGGCATAAAATTGAAGGTATGAGGTACAACATACTTCAGCTATCTTGTACCATACATACTATTGTAAAGATACGTTTTCAACAAAGGACTGTTACGTTTATCGATAGAATGTGTATTATTTCATTTAATTTTGTGCTCTTTTTTGAAATACGTAGTTCTATGTGATAATGAGCCAATTTAGCATTTTATTAACCGTAAGTATAATATGTGTAGTACAGAGTGATTTAAGGCCAGAATTACAACAGAAGTTGAAACTATCTGTGTCAATGAGCTTCAATATTCTCTTTTGGTTCTTCACAATTATGTTTAACAGAGTATTTGACGCCATTCCCCAGGCAGTGATTCCATATCTTAATATGCTCTCCACCATTGCAAAATAAATCATTAATTTTATGCTAATAGGTACAATGTCTTTTAACTTAAATATTTGATAAGCTACAATTCGTATTTTTTGTAAACTTTTTCAATGTGGAGGGAAAGTTTGAAATGATCATCAATTATCACACCAAGGTAAGCATATTTTTATACCTGATCCAGTATTGGACAAGTGCAAGTATTATGAAGATCTAAGTTATTGCTGTGAATAAAATGGTGGGAATGCAATTTTATCTGGACTTCTTCCCTCCCATTGTCCATTATTGGGCTTATAGTTGATGTTTTTCCTTCCTTTATAATTAATTTATCATCATGTGCCCATGGATTTAACATATTAAATTCATTTTGCATCCTTATATGACTATATACTTATTTCATCGCTAAATTGATGGGAGGCTTCTCTTCAGAGTTAAGGAGACAGATGTGTCAAGGGAGTGTAGGATACTCGCAGGAATAGCTGTAGTAGTATTCATCTTCGACGCAAGCTCGTTATCCTCGATATGCGTTGTGATTGTAACACACATCGCCTTATAATACTGTTGAGTCCCCTGGGTTCGTTTACGTGATGCAAATCCTGATTGGTTTGTTCATCGAATTTGTAATTCTGCGTCTGGTGAAGTTTGAGGTGTCCACTTACACGTTCATATTTGTTTTAGAAGAAGGATTGCTCTTGTAGGTCTCGCTAATAAATGAATTCAACGTTTTCACGAATAGATTTGGGGATACTCACTGAATGAGGTATAAGAATTGTGCATTTCGTATAAATTGATACGAATGCTCCGTATATCCTCAAATTATACTAAATAAAATTCTCTTTGCTTTATTAAAAATCAGTTGTTTTATTTAAGTAATTTGTTCTTTCCAATGGTTAACTAGTAGTTTCATGAGGAACAATACATGTTGTTTGTTGTTACTGAAATAGATAAGCTTATTACAATTAAGGGAATCTTTCACTTCCATTGCTGTCAAGCACCGAGTCCTCACGTATTATATTTTTTGAAGTCTCTTTTCTTAAAACGTTTCCTTCTCTCCTAAACATTCACATTTTCTAATCTCTTTCCATTTCTACAGACTATCTACTGAGAAATATAAGTTATGGATCCATAAACTTCATCGGCCGTTGCTTCTTTCACCTTTGAAGAGGGAATTAAAAGCGATTATAGGAAGACTCCCAGCCGGGATCTCGCCGCATAAGCGCTGGAAATAAGTGGAAATGGCTTCTTCCTCCTCCTCTGTGAGGTCGTGATGAGTTTTTCCTCTGTTTTCCGTTCGCTAAGCCTCCTGTTGGGAATAAATTCCATCGGTGTGAGATGGCGAGAGCTGTCCCCACCTGAAATGACATGAATTCTGTTATCGATTTTTCCGCTTAATTAGTACTGATGAAGTTTGTTCCAGTATATATAATTTGTTTTTGTTTAGGGCCTCTTTTCAAATTACGATAAGCCTAAAATATTTTTTTTCTCATGCTATACTCTTCCACAAAATTTAATGTATATGATAAATATCTTGATATGATGATTTTTCTTTTTCCCCGGAGAACATTTCATTCGTTTTGTATAATACGGTTTTATGCTCGCCAAGCTATCCAATTTTCTAGAAAATTTATTGAGTTAAAATTTCTCTTGAAACAGTTAATGATTTGTAATCGTTCAACAAAGTAAAGTTGCCAAATTTAAAACCAATGCCCTCTACTCTATTTTCATTTAGTCGAAGATATTATCTAGCCTCGTATCCTCCTACGAAATAATGTTAAAAAATAGAGAATCCGTTCCAGGGAAATTTTAAAATAATAATTGATTACGTACTGAACTCTGAAATGAGATATATTCAATAAGGTTCGTGCTTGGTTGGAGTATATGATTGCCACCCCGTGGGCCCGAGTTGGAATCCCGGCAGTGGTAGACAAATTTTTCAATGAATGCCCGATCCTTGCTTTAGTGCGTTTTGGAGGATACTATAGGAAGTGCAACCCTCCGTCCAACGAATGGGACGCTTAGCCGTGGTCCCCTTAGCGATTTTTTTAAAGAGCAGGCGAATACCGACACTGAGAATCCTAGACATATTTCTGGGCCCCGTACTAATTACGTGCACTGTGTAAATCGGGCTTTGAACTCTGATGGCCGTATTCATAGTTTTCTTAGTAAGCAAATAACGCCTAAGTAGCGTTCTAAGTAGTAGCATACTAGCACAATGATATTCATAGATCGTTAGTAAGGGCTACTAATCTTAGTAGGCGGCTCTTAGTCGCCCACCTGCCTTGTCTAAGGGAGCTACTAAATATGGCGGACCATTGTGGATGACTGAACTGCGGTTTTATTTGTATCCTGTTATGGATTTTTTACGCATTAGTGGCAAAATGGAACACGAAAATCCATTCTTAAAGTAAGGCAGGCAACGTATGTAGTGTGATTTTTGACAGTAATTGATTTTTTATAGCTGCAAGGAAACTACGACGCGCAGTGAACTTGTGCCTCTTGTGAAAGTGAACACAATTTGTGCTTTTAGTGTACCTCTAAGTGAATTGATTGCATATAGACGATGAAATAAAGCGTGAAGCGGCAAGTGAGGTGACTGTTAGTGTATGAGCTTCGGCAAAACTATTTATTTCTTCCATACTGGTTTAATCAACCGTATACATTTCCATCAATGGTATCTAACTGCTGCGAAGGGGATATGTTTCATGTATGAAGTAGTTATTCTTTAGGAATACAGCGAACGCGCATTAATTTTCATTCGTTTGCACGCTTAGAAGTTTTGTATGATTTCATTACTTATTCTGGTCATTTCATCGTGAACAATCACCAGTTTTTACATTTCACGCATTTCGTTGCGCTGTTGCTTTTGTTTTGGTTAAGGTACGTGTGATAGTGAGATTGGAAGTTTGTTGGTGTTTCAATAAGTGGTTTAGCAATTTTTTCAGCCTATTCATTTCATTGTCTAGGTAATGGTAATGTGAAATAACATGAAGTGATTCTAAATCGCAAGTGATGAGTGGGAAGTGAGATGTGAAGAATCCTTTCGAATTTCAAGGAGTGCAAATGCTTAAAGTGTGTGATGAGTGATTGGAAAACTAATTATAATGCTTTATTAGTGTTACGTTATAGTTTTAAAAATTAGAATGAGCCAAGTTTTTTACTGAGTCAGTTGATTCGGAATGTACTTATTATAAGTATTTTAAAGACAGCTCGTAAAATGTGCAGTGAAATGTTGTGTGCGTTGTAGTGCTATTTGTGTTACGACCAGCAATAAAGAAGTACAGCAAGTTTGCCTGATTATATTTTGTATATTTTTAATATAAACCACCTTTAGTTAACTATATGCCCAATGTTTCCGCACTTTTACGCTGTCAATATTTGAAATTTTTTTATGTGGCGAGGCAGATTGTTGTATTTCGTTACTTAAGTATAACACTTAGGAGTGGCATACATATGTTACTAATTTCTTGCTCGTACGTATTTGTAACGTAATAAATTTGTATCATTCACACATTTACCTTAACGTTATTTTATTTACGATTCTTTTCTGAATTGTAAATTTTTATAACTTTTCGTTTATACTCCGACATTGAGGTGTATTTCTGCTTTTCGAGTATAAATGTGTATAACACTGACGTTGTGTATAACACTGACGTTGCTAATTATGTTTTTTCATACTTATCACGCATACACTAATGCACCCATGAAAATAAATATCCGAAGTGCATAAAATATGCAATACATATCATCAATGACTACACAACCGTTTGCACAAGAATTACTGCATCTCAAACATACAAATGCTTCGTTAGTAAGCATAAATCTCTCCTTTAACAATGGTATAACGTACTTGTTAGTGCACAACCATCAACAAATATATTGGGATGGGTTTACATCGATTTATCCATTACTAAGTGTATATTTCGATGCATTTTGCTGCATCAATTTCTTTTGTTTGATAGTTTTACGAATTTTTCGCGCCGCAGAGGAGTCGTATCCAGTGTTGCCAAGAGTAAAGCCACTAACGGGTAGAACACAAATCGCTACCGAGTATCGGCACCCGAGCTGGCTAGTAGCAAACTAAGTTAGTAGCTCTTAGTATCTCACTTAAAATAATCCATGAATACCATATCTTAGTAGGCCTCGAAAATGTTTTAGTAGCAGACTAAGTAAGTTGTTTTAGCGGAAATATATTAATACGGCCGTAAGTGTCTGCACACAGATACTATTTATGCATGGTACTCGGATTTCCTGGAAAATCATTTCTTGTTTCAATGCGAGAAATATTTCTTGAGTTCCATACCATTAGATACTATTTAAATGCAGTCAATTTATGTTAAATACATATGAAATGCACACACAATATGATTTTTTATTTTATAATTGCTAATATTTTAGAATTTTCAGACTATAAATTTGTTTCTTCGTCATTTCTCCTTAGAGCTCAAAGCAAGCTCTTTGTCATTATGGTTGCTCGGAACAGAAAAACAGTGGTAATTTTTCATTTGATTTGATTTTAGTCCAATATTTCCATCATTTAATTAGAAGAGACATTTAGATGCATAAGTGGGTCATTTGCAATATGAACCATGGTAAATGGCTTCAGTCGTAAGAGCACTTGGTACTTTTTAAAATTACCATTATTGTCTTGATGCGTTATGTCAAAACCTCAGAACCTCAAAAGCGACACTTCATATATTCACCTGCATCATAAAACAAATGTTTCCTCAAGATATTTTTAAAAGATGTTTTGAGTTTCTTGTATTGTAGGTTTTTTAATGCAGATGGCAGTCTGTGATAGAGGTTAAATCCCTGATGTGTTACGCTTTGAAATCTTGTAGCTGTTCTATAGCTTTTTAGATGGATGAGTTCATTTGACCTGGTGTTATAGTAATGTATATATGAGTTTTTCAAAAGACGTATGGTTCTTGTGTATGAAGGAGACTATTTCAAATATGTAAATGCATGGTACTGGTAAGATGTTGAGTTCTGCATATATCTGGTATTTGGTGGATGTTCTTAAGGAACCCGTTTTATTATTTCTAAAATTCTTTTAAAGCATCTGAAATATTTTTTTCGTTTAGTGGGAGAATCCCCATAGGATAATTCCCTGTATTATTCTTGAATGAATGTGCCCATTATAAACTACCCGAAGAACATCAAGGTTTGTGGATATAGCCAAGATGCGTATAGCAGAGTGAGCATAGTTTTCCTATTTATTTGGTTAAATATTCTTCCCACACTGTTGGAGGATATTTTTTATTAAAATTCTTCCTTTTGTCAAGAAATTGATCACTTAAATCATCTCAATGCCTAATTTTGTTCTCAAAATTCTTGCCAAAGTATTTACGCTTTTTTATATAGGGTCAGATTTGTTTATTTTCGATGAAACAATAAGGCAATTATAAACATTAATTTTATTTTTAGAAAACAAATTAACAATGAATTATCCTTAGTACTTAGCGTGAGATTCCATTATTCATGTTTAAATGGCGGCGTTCATTCAGAAAAGTTAGCTCAGGGCCTGGAGAAATGAATGGGAAAATTAGCGTGGGGTGTCGGCTAATTTGAATTAACGAGAACTTGGCATCAAATTTTAATACCCCCTTAATAATAATTAGTAATTTTTTTCACGCCCTTTGCACCCCCGTTTTGCTAGTTCTAATAGACACCTCGGAAAGTAAAAATGACGCGGATAAAATATGAAACTGAGAATTAAAATCCAGAGAAGACATCAGTGTGGCTCGGAAAAAACAGCAGTTCGTTACATGAAACGTTTTGGGCGATGTCGCCGCGTCAATTTTCGGGTTGCCCCAACGCTTCCCGACTGATGCTGCTCGCTCTTTCAAAGGAATCTGTTGAAGCAGGAAATTTTATTCTTATGCATAGAAATCCGATTCAGGGGCTGGGAGGGAAGCGGGGCAGGGGTGGTTGAGAAGATGATTATTGAGTGTTTTTTCGAAATACGGGTTGCTAAGCGCGACTTTATTTTAGGCCATAAATTGACGCGGCAACATAGCCCAAAAGTTTTATCTAACATGACGAGCAACCGCGAAAGTTTTAACGAAGAATTACAACAGATTGCCTGTGATATGTAGTGTTGCAGAAGTTTATTGGATGGCGTCCAGTCCACGCTAATTTTTTTTAAGCGCCACGAAGCTGTTAATCTAATTTCTCGTTTAATTTATCGCTAATTTTTTCAATTAACCGTCCTCAACTCGTCCAAGCATCGCCGATGATCTTCGCAGACGGCGTGCAGGTTTAGTTCTGTGCTTTTGCGAGAGATCTGCCAGCGTGGGGTTGGGGGGTGTTGTCTTGATGAGTGGGAAGAGGGTGGTCCAGCCAATGGGGTGGCCGCGGCCGAGCGCTCGCCCGGCTAAAGGATGGGCCAGGTGGGTCCCGAAGATGGATGCACCTTCTTATTAAATTAGGAATGCCGTGTGCGGGAGGCGGGCGGGAGGGGTGGGACCGGGGGCCGCGGAGGCGGTCGGGGGCGGAGAGAGTGTTGCTCTCACGCAACATCTGTTGTGGACTGATTCCCCACGCCACCTACCGCGAAAACAAATGCCCGTGAATGAAGTGCGAGGCCAAGGAGTCACTTGTTCCTTTATCCATCAACCCTGATGGCCGAGAGTTATATATTGGGGCGCTAAATTGCCTCGTCATATTTTATCCCGAGAGCGAGGAGTTTTTCGCAGCTAAAGGGGTCCCCATCCCCAAAGATTCTTCTGCCCTCTTCCCCGCTTCGTTATGAATGGTGTTTTAATGCTGTCCAATCCCTGAATATTTCCGTTGAAGTGGATCGTGATCATCGCTCAAGTCTGGATTGTATGAATGCCAAGTTATGTAGATGATTTCATTGATTGATAGAATGGAATAATATATATTTATTTAGATTGGCAAGTATCTGGATTACTGAGGAGTGTAGTCAGCTCCTTGATGAATTGGTGGCATTCCTTTGCAAATGTTGTGACCGTGCATAAGTATATGCATTACAGTTCATTCCACTAATGGGGTTGTTTTTCAAAACTTTTTTCGATCGAATCTACCGGAGTAGGAAAACTAAGATGAGCCATAGCATAACCTTTTTATCAGTCCTATGTTTAAAGTTGTCGAAGGAAAAACGGCTTTAAAAAAAACCAAGATTTAAAAAAGGATCAGCCCTTTTTTAAATCTTGGTATGGTATTTTGGGGAGGCGTCCCACAGCTAAGGTCATTTGCGCCATGAGGGCAGTTCATGGAAGGAAGAGTGGAGGTAAACCCGGCATTCAAAGGCTCTTAACTAGAGGCGCATTGGGGACCACGGCTCAGCGTCCCATTTGAAAGACGGGAACTTAAAATATCTGTTACACTTGCAATGTCCCCCATACAACATTCAAGGAATGATCGGGCACTCTCTGAAATTTCTCTGTCACCGCCGGGATTTGCAACCGAGCCCGCCGGGTGAAAATCCAACCGTAGCCACCGAGAGACAAGGCCTGAGCAACCATTCGTGACGTTACGACAAGAAGGGTTAGTTTCTTGCCACTCGTCGTTCGCTTGAACGATTCCAACTGGACTGAGCTTTGTTCTTCCTAATTAGATATTCGAATTCCTACGCATTTACTTTGCTACATTAAATCTTTACCATAAATATTTCAGATTTACTTTATGAAGCTCTTTACGTCATATTTGTTTACGATTGAAAACTAAACCACCGAAAGTAAGCAAACGCAATGCTCGAACTTCTTATTCAATAACACATTTTTTCCGCAGGTAATTCTTTGAAAATCATCAACAGATTAGTTAACCCGAATATATTCGTCAATTCAGAAATTCGTCAGATTTTATTTATTCATGACTCTTATTTGGTTAATCAATTCTTATTAATGCCTGCAAGTCATAATTCTCAATAATTAATAGTTAAAAAAATATAGTTGTCATTGTTGCCCTTGAACTTGGTTATCTAAATTTCTTAGTTAAAAATGAAAGAAATGAGGGGTAGAATAGCAAAATAGAGTAGATTAGAGAATTAAAATACTTTAAAATACATCAATAGTAGTCGTAAGTAGTCCTCGATAGTCCTTAATCAAGACTAGATTGATACTCTTCGACTCCAGCCAACCTATAAAATGTAAATAATTTACACACTTCCAAGTACAGGAAATCTTGGACTGCTGTCAATAAGTCAAAAGAAATTCTTCTTAAGAGAATTTTGCTATTTAACTTCTCATCTCTTTATTTATAACCCGCATGATTAATTTTACGGAGCCTTACAAAAAACACCATGGACCTCTGAGAAAATTCATGTTCTGGGGAGCCTACAATATCGATGCCAGGCAGTTAACGAATAAAATGATAATCGTTCATATTTATATTAAATCACGAAAATATTTCATTCACATCAAACGGTGACAAAAAAGATCTTTTATGTACTGGAGTTATTTCACAATGACTGTACTACCTTTACTTATTATCATATTAACAACCTTTCCGTAATTGCTTAAAGCAATATCAATCTGCAAATGATATCCTTTGATCCACCGAATGGGAGTCATAAATAAATTACATATGCCGAATCACCTATTTAACTAGAAATAACTTTTCCCTCACTACGATTGTTACGAAAAGAATCCCAAATACTTTAAAGCAGGAGCGTTTCATTAATTTTTTATCACTCAGGAGACTTTTAAAAGTATCCATCGATTCATGCAAGATCCCTTAAAATTTAAACTCGGCACTTTCTTCGAGATAATTAGTTGATAACTTTATCAAAACCGAAAATTATTTTGAAAACACTTTCATCGATTCCTCTATAATTCGTACGTTGCTGTTCATTGTTGGCTCAAATTCTTCTCTCATAATGGCACGAATCCATTTTGCTCGAAGTTCTGGATCGCTCGGGAAATTGAAAACATACACCTTTGGCCTCGTCTTGTAATTTCCGCGGCAGTTAGTTGGGCATATTGCACCATTTTTACACTTCAGCAGAACTTCAGTAAAATCTACAGCTATCGCAAAACGAATTACTGCTAAAAACCTCTTAACTTTCTTCAAATTATAGTTAAATTTTCATGTCTTACTCCTTCAAACCACTATTGCTTTTCTCTTCAACAATCCTCCTACCCTTCTATCAACAACTCCTTAACAACACTTTAAACCCCACTCGTCCTGACGTCACCAACATCCTCGGCTCGCTCGCGTAGGCCTTGTCTCTCGGTGGCTACGATCCAATACGTTAGCCACAACACCAATCTGTTCCAATTTAAGACTTTGTGTGCGACTGCATTCCATCATAAAATTTGTGAAATTTCATTCATGTGATGGCTGTTACGAATGTTATTTAGAGGGAATATCAGGTGCTACATAGCTCTTGCAGCGAAGCTTGGATGTTGACAGCGGCAGTGAAGTGGAATCATTTGAAATGTGATGCTAACGAAGAATGGTGGAGATAAAAATGGATCGTCCATGTTAGTAATGAGGAAGTGCTAAGAAGAGTGGGAGAAAAGAGAAGTCTTCTAAAAACCTAAAGGAAAAGACATGACAACTTAGTTGGCCACATTATGGAACATGATTGCCTGTCGAAAACAATCGTAGAAGGACAGGTGGAAGGTAAGAAGGGCAATGGACGGCCACGAATGTGTTATATAAGATAAGTTATAAAGGATGTAAAAGAGAAGAAATACGTCGCCATGAAAAGGTTATCGGACCGGAGAGTGGAATAGAGAGCTGCGTCAAACCAATCTTAGTATTGTTGACTAATGACGACGTTCAGATATTGCTTGGCGGCCCTTAAACTGGCTTATTCCTTGTTTTCTCGCGGTGATATTCAAGGGGCATCATTTCATATGTTGGACGGGACGCTTAACTGCGGTCAGGCAAGCAAATATCGCTTAGAATGGGATAACGCTCAAGATGGCCCCTGATCCGTTTCCCGGTAATCCCTCCCATGTGACATATCCTGTTATTCTCAATGGAGTGGTTGATCTCACTCCTCGGATAACCTCCCTTGAATGCTAAATGCTTGGACATGCAGTTCGGCCTCAAATAGGCAGATGTTCATTAGCTGTGAGTAATCGTGGCTCGCAAGGCATAGCAGACTCTTATTTTCGGCAGCAATGGATATTGGATATTGAAACCTCAAGTGCTCCTCACATTTGAAGTACACGGGATGTTTACATCGGTAAAGATTTATGGGCCTTACGATAAATCACATATTAAATCGTAATTATTGGCCCATTCCGAAGCACAATTGAAACATTCGGTATAAAAAAATTGAAAGATAATCTACGAAGAAGAATACATTTCCCCATTTACTCAGTCTCTTGTGAGTTAAAAATAAGAAAACGTGAAATTTGCCGCCCTTGTTTTCATGAGTTGGTCACGTCATTGGAGTTATAGATCCTGCACTCGTTCAGGGGTTTTTCAGTGAAGAGAGCAATTTCTCACCAGAGTCTAAACGGCATTGAAGCACGCGACGCCACTTCACAAGGCTGAGCATTTTCTGACAATCAGTAACTTTCCTGGGATAAGCTCGTGACGGCATCAACTCATCTGCGACTGGGTTAAACCCGGCGATATCTTTGGCTACGAATTCCTCGATAAGAAAGCGGCGGTTTGTAAAAACCTCTATATATGGGCCTCTTAATTTTTTAAACTCTTTCACAATTATTAAAAATTGTAAATGAAACAAACGGAGTATATTACTTTAACTTTATTTATCTATACCTGATCGGTTTCAGTGAGCTTTATAATCAAGAGGGAGTGCGTTCCCTCTTGAAAATGATGGTCAGTCGTTGAAAACGATCGTGGTATATATAAAGCTATGTGGAATGTACCAATTTTTTACATTTAACATGTTAAATGTTCATTATCTGCAAAAGGTGTCTTCTTAAAAAATTACTTTTATTCTCTCATAATTGACAATATAAGAAAATCTGTAAGTGATCCCATTCGTTATCAGGTTAATGGCTGGTATGCTCCCAATTCCCGCCACACTTCTGTCTGCTGGTATTGTTGTGGATTCCTACTGTGGATGTCGATTCCTACCGTGGGATCCCTCGCTTCGTGGCGTCAGGTGCTCTGTGGGCAAGCGAAGACGTTGGCCCGACGAGAGAGACCGGATTTCTCACCAATCCGAACGGAGAGACTTTTACGACTTCTCCCGCGTCGATGGAAGTAATGAAGGCGTATGAATATCTCGAATGTCCTGTCGTCGGCGGAGACAGTAAAATCTCTCCGGTCCGGAGAGTTCTTTTGACTGCGGGCCTCCACAATGCTAATTTGTGGCAACTTTTCCAATAACTGCGCGACGAGGCTCGCCAGATTAATAATGTCTTGAGCGTTAACCGCTCTTCTCTCTCTGGCCATGGAGGAATTGGGCGCAAAACGCGCTAGTGCAGATATTTTTCCGGGAATTAGTTTTCATTTTTATTCCACATGGTGAGCTATAAATGTTCGTTTCATGGGCATAGGTCATGCGTGTAAGTGCCTATAATGCGTAGGCTGATTTAAATTTGAGTTTAGTCCTAAGCCTTGGAAGCGATGTTCATTATTTCTGTACTTGAAGCCACTCCGACGTTTTCATCAACGTTGCCGCTTTTATTGAAAAAAATAAGACAACAAATCATTCAAATCCTACATTTTTGCACGATTTAACCGTAGACCCGGCACTTTTGAAGACAAATGTACAATCATAAAATTTATAAAAAGATTCAGGTTTCCTCGTGAATTTTCGGGGCAGATAGAACCATTACGTTATTAGATATAGAGTAATGGCAACACTATTTACATGTTTGCCGCTGCGGTGCCGTGGAATTTAAAAATATTTTTTCCATTGATCGTCTGCGTAAATACATTTCAATAACCAATTGTTCAAGTATCTTTAGTGACGGGGCATTCCTCCATCTTCCTGATGAATAGAATAGCATGGTATGAAGGTCTTATTGTTTTGCATAGCATCATCATCATCACTGGTCAGCAATCCTAGGATTGGTTTGACGCAGCTCTCCACTCAGTTCTCCTATCAGCTAATCTTTTCACACCTACGTATTTCTTCTCTTTCACATCCTTCTTTACTTGTTCCATATATTTTGCTCGAGGTCTTCCTTTTCCGTTCTTGCCTTCCACTTGTCCGTCGACGATTGTCTTCATCAGGCCATCATGTCTCAAGATGTGGCCTATAAGGTTGTTCCGTCTTCTTGTTAAGGTTTTTATGAGGCTTCTCTTCTCTCCTACTCTTCTTAGGACTTCTTCGTTACTAACTCGGTCGATCCATTTGATTTTCATCATTCTTCTGTAGCACCACATTTCGAAGGCCTCTATCCTTGCTTTCTCCGCTGCGGACATTGTCAATGCCTCACCTCCGTATAGGAGCATACTCCAAATGTAGGTTCATATATATTGTGTCTTTACTTCCATATTTAAGTTTCCCGCTGTAGGCAGGTCTCTCTTTTGGTGGAATACTCTCTTCGCCTGAGTTATTCTGCTGATAATTTCTTTCTTACTGCTCCCGTAACTAGTTATATGCTGAACCCGAGAAGATGTTATCAATAGTACTCGCTGGGAAAGCTTACGACCTCACATCAAGTAAAAGTTTTATTTGTAAAACATAAATTCACAGGATTCAAATGCTTAAATATCTTTACCGTCAAAATGAGTGAATATATTCGTGATGAGTGGAATTAGAGAAGGCGTTGGAGTGTCACAAGTGGACAAAATGGAAATGATTGAAATATAAAATTACTCATAAATGGCCAAATTATTAGAGGAAAGACTTAGTTCTAGTAATGATAACCGTGTAAATGGTTCGGGTACTCATACCAATAAATGGTGAAAATTGCAGACCACCTCAAGGATGGAAATTGATGTGCCGGATTTTGTATGCACTTTTCTTTTAGCGCTCTTCGTGAGCAAAGGGTTTTAGTGTTTTCAACAATAATTAACAACGTCTTATTCGGCGGAATAAAGTAAGTGCTTGGAAGGAGGACGTTGCGTTTTCTTGAAGCGCCTATGCACTTGATACCATAGCTTTCTTCTAGCTCTTTGTTAAAATGATTCCTTTTTAAAAGATATTGGCGAAGATCTTATTTTTCAGGCGAAAAAGACGATGCATATTAAACTATATGGCTATAATTATTAAATAATCGATAAACTATAATCAATAATTATAGCTATAACTATATAATAATTGCTATAACTATGTGTATTTAACTATAAACAAAGTAATTATTAACTACCGCAGACAGGCTTATCGGTCTAGAAAGTGGTAGTTACGAATTTATTTCTGCTTTTGTATAAAATTGTGTCTAACAGTTCAGTAGAGTAGGGAAATCCTGGCACATAAATTTTAGCGTTTCTTTCGTGAAGGATCCTTCCATTCCATAGCCATTAAAATCCTTTGCGTGGCTTCTGGAAACGGAACCTCGGGAATAAACAGGTAACTCATTCGTCATATCTACTCGAAGATACGTTAATATTGTTCCAATTTTAATTACCTGAAGGACATTTGCAACATTATGCGACGTTCATCCACTTTTTATAATCAGAGTCATTGTTTTATCATGTCTGTTAATAGGATGGGAACTCGAGAATTGTGTTCATTTTCACCGCAGGAAAGTCTTAGTTTATTTGGAAAATTTTAACTCTTCAGTGCAATTAAAAATCCTGAAGCTACTGTGAGTGTTCCATATATAAGTGCTCTTAGAAATAGGGTGATGTGATTGCTATACTCTTTCATCAGCTCGCGATTCGGCTAAGTGAAATTCATGTGTATAAGGAGCTCAGTGGGAGCGACCTAACGTCGAATGAATTACACGCGTCAGTTTATTATATTTAAATGAAGAGTCTGTTGATGTATTTATTCAGTCGAGGAAAGTGACTAGCCATCTACCAGAATTCTTAAATCAGTATGTTACGGAAAGTTAAGATATTTTACCGTATTTCAGCACTTACATTTTACTTTAATTTTTTATGCACAGGAATAAATTTAATCTTCTGCATAGCTATTTCAGTAGCCTAAAGGTGATTTAATATTGGAATTGTATGCTCTTTAGGGATGAATGCTCTACGAGTACCTTCATGCAACACTAGACAGTCACGTAGCTGACGACTTCGTTTGTTTCTTGGCTAATATTCGCAGCCTTCTGGCTCGACTTGCAGTATTTTCTTTTGCCATGACGTAGTTATTGTTAAAAGCATGAGTTATCATCTTAAAATATCCTGTGCGTTGATAAAAGACTTGCTGACGTTTACCCGGTACTGAAATAATGAAATATTGCTTCGCAGAAAATACTGGGTTATAATTTTGAAATAAATAAGCAGGAAATTTTTGACTAGGATCTACTCAGGGGTCTGGCCAGGACGGCTGGTCGGCATTCGCCGGGGACCCCGAGCTCGCTCGTGTCTATCGTGAACCAAATGTGAAATGTGTAATTAAAAAAGTCTCTGGCTACTTTGATTAAAGTTTTTTTTGTAATTATAAAATTCTACATTTTCTGTAATAACTCTATTTACAAATACTCAGTGTAAAAAGATTATATAGGAAAAAAATAAAATAAAAGTGCCAGAAGGTAAAAGAGAAACTTATGCTTTTTTGAAAAGGTTATTCAAAAAGGATATTCCAGTGGTTTCTTTAGATTTCAGCGCATTTTCAAGGAACAAATTCCCTACTTACTAGAACCATAAAACATTATTAAATTTAATAAATTGTGAGAATCTCACTTTTCATAGCATTTTTTTACGAAATTGCTATTTTTATCAACGTAAGTCGTCTGAGATTTTAAGAGAAGCCATTGTCTCTACCACAACGACGACACTGTGTTACCCGGAAAATACAGCTTCTTTATCATCGCATTGCGAGAGCCTTCGTGACAACATGTATTTATCATTTTTAAGCGGAATTAATTTCATTAATTTCTTTGAATTTGCAAGAAATGAAGTACTGTTGAACCAGGCTCGGCCTTCTTGCTGAACTCGAACGGTTGATTAGTGTCGAGTTTACCATACCAGCCTCTTCTGGGGGTGCTGTGATGTGCATCTCCGGATTTCGGGAAGGTGGGGTAGTAGACCCTTCTGAGATGTTGCAGAGAGGGTCTGTTACCTTCTCCGAAGATGAAATGAGGGTGTCCAAGACTTAAAAGTTGAGTGAGGAAGGTTTCTCCAAAGAATACCATCCCAAGTGACACGTGCGCTTTCTAGAAGGGAAACGTCGATTTGCAATTTCCTCGTGCCGTCATTCCAGCGAAGGGATTTTTTTCGGCAACATCATTGTGTTCTCTCCTTGGCTTGGCTGGCCGTTTTCCCTTCTTTTGAATCTCACCTCGGGTGATCTTGCTGCTCTGCCGGCATCCTATTTCATCGGGCAACATTTTATTCCCATGGACCACTTAAGCACGCGAGCATGGCGAGTGGAAAGTTGTCATGTTGCAAAAAAGTGGACGGGGATTGTCGAAAATGGGCAAAGTAGTTGCCCACCAAAGTTATGGACGAATATTTCCCGTGAATTTGAAACGGGCAATTCTCAGCCCTTTCCAATGATTTCTGCTGAATTATTGACAGAGTATCACCGGAACGCATTTCACATGTTTAACGATCGGTTTTTATTAAGTCATAAAATTTTTTAAGGTGTCGTAAATTCCGTGGACTAAAATGTATTGGTTGCCGAATATGAAGGCTTATCTACCATATTACGACCTATAATTTCTTGGATTATTTTCAGACTGCAAGGTTGCTCATTATGCTCACGGGTTCAGTTGAAAATGTCATCTTAGGTCAAGGTTAGCAGTTGACGCTTGTGTATCCCTTGGAGCAAAGCCTAACCGTTTCAAAGCATAACTTTCTTCCGTTCGCCTAAGTAATAACGTGAAATATAAATGATTATGTTGAAACTGGCCTGGCCTTCGGCTGGCGTGGACAATTTACCGTGGAAATCAATTAGGACAAATTATTCATGGTCATCAATGAATCAAGAGCCGTTTATTGTACTGCGTGGGTACATGGACACATATTTTTTTGCACGCAATCAGGAATTGTTCCGGAAAAAAAAGATAGTTTTAGGATTGATATTGGTTAAGTGAGCGATTCAGTGAATTCTTACTGTCACCGATGGCATGCCATAAGGGATGAAATTCCGAATAAACTTTGAAAATAAAAGCTTTGAAAATAGGTTGGTTTCCTATTATTTTTTTATTGCCTAAATCGAAAGATTATTACTCAAGGGGTACGTATTTCACGCTTTTAGATTTTTAAATGACGACATCAATTTTCACGATTAAACGAAAAGTGAAAATTTTCAAGCGCGTGAAAACGCGACGGCTAAGTAGGAATGATGGAAAAAGTCCGTGTGACGTATATCTGGTTCCCGCTGCCGCCCTTTAAGGTGACTTTGAGGCGAGGCTTGAGCGCTGATACGACGCAGGCTGCTAGCAGGTAGCAGAGTACCCTGCTAGCAGGCAGCGCTTGGCTTAAATATGGATTATTACTACCTTATCAAACGAAAGAAACTTTCCGACCTTGGACAATTTTAATAAGTGATTAGAAAGAGATGTTTCCCTGAGCTCTGTGACTCATGCATACATTGTTAATCTTAGATGATGTAAATCTCCTATCCTCTCGTATAGAAACTAGGTCCCTGTGACGTCACGTGGAGTGGAATCGCATGGGCGCCAATCTGGTCTTTTTCAAATGAGGTTAAAATTGACCATTAACATTCGTCTAAACTGGGATTTCTAAAACCAAATAATTTGTATACTATGAATGCACTAATGGTGGGTTAGGAATCGCAATCAATGCTTTTCGTGTTCTTTGATGAAGGAAACTACCCTATTATGCGAAATACGAAACTAATTCTTTCCCAATCGCACCAACACAGCTTTTGTTGCGCATGTGAAAGTACTTTAAGGTGAAACTGTAGATATTGGCCAAGCACTGTAAAAAACTAATTTATGTATTCGAAACTTAGCCACAATCTTGCGGACCTTAGAGCAAGGATTTAATTCTATAATTCTGCACCTGTATTTTCGCAGAATTCCACCAGATCCCTGCATGACGCGTTAATCTGCGGGACTTCTCACTGGTTTAGACGGAGTGGAGTTTTTCCAACCCGCTTAAAGCTAGGCAGTTAATTGCTTTGAAAAGGATATCTTGAAATTAGCTCTCACCAAGCGTATTTAGGTCGTAAAAGTAGAAGACAAATTACCTGCAGTTTAGATATTTATGTTATAAAGTAATTCATGAATATTTCGCACATGAAATGGCCAAAAAGAAAACATTCATGCACCACTGCGGTTGAATTCTTCCTACATGATTCACAAGTAAATACATCTTCACCCGATATCTTTTAGGTGCTCAAATTTTCGAACATAATTTAAGTTCGTTACATGGTGATACTTATTTTTATTTGGTGGATGCTTATTAGCACTACATTATATTGAACCAGCTGCTTGCCCATTTTGGATGGAGATGCGAAGTGAAAAGTTTCCTTAGATTAAAAAACAAATGCGTAAACCGTGTGAAAACCTAATTTTTGATTTCTTGAGTTAACGGCATGATGATAAATATTGGTAATTTTTTTCCAGGAAGCTCAAATTTTGGAAAAAGTGGTTATGCAACCTCTATGCTATTTGTTACTCAATAATATCCCATGGGACCCCACTCAAGTTTCATTCCAAATTACGAGCCGTTACAATTATTTTCAATTGATTTAAATCATTTTTCAAATTATTTTCGCCAATGTACCGAAATTGGAATTGGTGTAAGGACTTTTTTTCGAGTTAAACATCAAAAAGCTGTAATGACCGTGTTAAGCGTTCAAATTAAGAATTATTCAATGCTGGGAAGGCATTCAAGGTAGGAGTTTGGAGAATTTATGCAGTGAAAAAAGTTGAAGTCCCGTCTCAGCAATTAATAGTGATGCACTGAAAAAAGCAAAAGCGTCGTCCAAAAATTTAGATAACTCATGAGTTGGTGGTTTTTGAAGTACAACTTCGTAATTTTTCAAAAAAGTGAAACTCAGTGAAAAGCTTTTTCAGAAAGAATGAAATTTTAATTCGCGACCAATGTCGGAGCTGTGCGTCATCTTCAGGTGTGCTACCTTGCTCATTAACCTCAATATTAGGTTTTCGTCTACGCTGAACTGTGCCTCATTGATCAGCGAGGAACTTCTCAATTCTCGCGTCTAATAACTCGAACAAATTTCATGTTGTGCACAATTGAGGAGAATAACTTGAAATTAATCGTCTATTAAAACTAAATCAAGATGCCAGACCGTAAGATTGCGTGCATTGACGTAACCGGCCGTTCCTTAATCTTCTTTCTTATTGAAAAATATTGCCTCTAAGATTTTGCTCGTGTTAAATAACGAAATTTCTACTTAAATCATCTGGAATATATATAATTAAGCCATGTCACAAACTATTCGTTTCATTATTTATTGTTTTATTTCCAGTTGCGTTTAATAATGATTACGCTTAATGTTTGTGTTGCATCTACGTGCTGAATATTTAACCCTTTGAGTGCGAACCGATTTTCTAGGTACCATGCCAAAACTGCCGAGGCACTTGAGGTGATTTTGCTGTAGGTTAGGGAAAAAAATAGGGGGAAAAAACAAGTAAAGGTATACATTCAAAAACTTTAGGAAATCTTTATTATATGTGGTTTCACCTTTTTATTATATTATTTGACGAAGTTTTGGTAATATGAGTTAATTTTTATAATTTGAAGAAAATACTTAATGTTAAAATAAAATGAATATTGGCAATTGTATGATTAGTTAATAATCAGCATCTAAGAGTGACAGTGCATGACGAGCGCGACAGCGCTCCTCAACACTCTAAGGGTTCAATAAGGTAGAATGAAGTACTCCTCTGAGTATTCATATAGATGACCGTAATAGCCATATTATTTAGAAATATTAACCATATTAACCATATGATTTGTTTTGGTTCACTGGGGTGAAATACTATTTTTGGTTTACATTTATATTTTCTTATGTTCAGTTCGTTACCAAAGGTAGACTATTAATATGAGGTACATTGTATATTTTGCAAAGTAAGAGCTAAGTCTCTTTTTCATTTACCTTGTGGTATCAGCGATAATTCCTTCTTTCATATTTTCCCCCATAGAAATATTTTTTACGGTGTCTTGCTGGAAAGAAAATTCACCTCTGCTTTGCTTTCAATGATTTATTGCCGTGATTTTGATTAATTGCACTTTCTCTTCTTGAAATATCCTTGAATAGTTGCCACAAAAGAGAGCAACGAAGGAGGTCGTTAAAAAATTGGGTCCGTATCACGTTAGAGATATTTTGATGTTATCGAAGTCGGTGGACGAATACATGTGAAGGGGTTCAAAGGTTAGCCGTGAGAGTTAAAGCCCTGGAATTTTGAAGAGGTGAGCGTATTTTTTTCTGCGGAACAACTTATGAATTTGAATTATTTACTGGAAAAGCCTTGATAAATTTTCGACACCGAGTGAAGGGAACGCCCTACATAATACTTACATTTTTTCCTGTCCCTATACATTTTTAGGGTGCTGTTATGGTCGCAATTTTAGGATGATTTAAGTAGGGACTAGCCGCGGTGATAACTTTACAGTCACCCGCAATGCACAATTTGTGCTTGAATTCCAGAGAGAAAAAAATCATTCGTCTTCTCTGGGTCTCGAACCCGGATCCTCCGAATTAATCGGGGGATCTGGGTTAGAATCCCAATCAATGCGAATATCTTTTCTCTGGAATTAGCGCACAATTTTCTCTGGAATTAGCGCACACTCCCGGAGTCGAATATTGATTTTGGATAATTTTTCTCTTTACCTGCTAATAAGTTCCTGGCAAACCTAGGCCTCGTTGGTGAGCGAGGAACTCCTCTCGATACTTCATTCTTGTTGATAAATTTACATTCTGCTCCAAAATAGGTTGAATTGCATCATCTGCTTAATCTGTTACAATATAGCTTTCAATGCCAGTAAATAAGAAAAGTAAATAGTTTTTACTCTGAACAGTGTCAATGCGGTGACATAAGGAGCTGTTTTGCTCGTGCACTACGTATTGAGAAAATGCAGCAG
Organism: Ischnura elegans; assembly: GCF_921293095.1. Classification (NCBI taxonomy): domain Eukaryota; kingdom Metazoa; phylum Arthropoda; class Insecta; order Odonata; family Coenagrionidae; genus Ischnura; species Ischnura elegans. The sequence goes on from NC_060259.1 coordinate 90,596,930, forward strand.
GTGGGTTGTTCTTCCATATATTTAGCCGTTTACTTCTAGATAACTATGCTAAAAGGTTCTGTAATTGATGTGAGAATAGATTGAAATTTCAAGGCGTTTTAGTGTTTTACTTTTTACATACTACGGGGTTGGTTATGCTATTAGTGTCAGCTGTTAAATTTTTTTAACCGATAAAATCGTTAATGTAAAGTTTTCATGGAATATTAATGTAGCGAAATATGAAATATCGACCTCTCTCGTCACAATCTGCGTCACAATTAAAACAAAATTTAAATGCTTTATGAATGCTCTGTTGATGTTTCCTGTAGTCCGAGTGAGCTTTAAATATCCGGAGAAAACTGCTTTACCAGATAAAAACATTGGTATTAAATTCACTATATTCTTGAGAAAAGAGTTCTGAATGCATGATTCTTAAAATACCTCTTGAAATATAAGGTTCGTTGTAAATTACATTCGTTTATTAGTTATAAAACCTGGTAAAGCAGTATTGGCAAATATTATTGAATCTGGGTATTCCTGATTAAAGTTGTTGTGTGAAAAATACGATGATAGTTAATTATTTTATGTTTTTTTCGTTTTCTCCAAGACACCTTAGTTGTCATTAGCCATTTTCATCGCAAAAATATTCTGATCCGCGGAAATGTTTTTGTTGAAGAAGGTAGGGAGCTCAATATTGTTGCCAAGATTTCCAAATATAGAACGATATCACAAGTCAAGAAGATGCCTCACCAGCTGAACTGGCCTGTTTTTGGGATATAGCGCAAAAGTTCCGGATTCATTTTTCGAAATTTATTTTGGGACAAATGAATGTAAATCGAAAACTTGTTAAATTCCTTTTTATTATTAACTGCTTGACCAACCATGGCGTCAATGTAACCTCTTAACAGTCCTTTCGGCCATGAAGGTGACTTTCAACTGCGAAAATGACTTTTAATAGATGAAAACAGTTTTCAATCAATTAATGAATATTTGAATTAAATGTACATATTTTTTCTTATTTTCCCGGTCCAGGAAATAGTAGTAATAATATTATTCCTTCTTAAACATTTTAAAATACCACTGATACCAAACGAGTTTGGATCTTTATGATTAAGATCTCAGAGGCTTCTGCCTGTTGGCCATAGGATTACCTATCACGTAACAATCGTAAAATACGTTGCATATTTGAGTAACAAAACTCTTCTGGATACTTAAAAAGAACTTTTTATCCATTAATAAAATAAAGCCGTTATATTTAAGTAATGATAAAGTAAAACAACAGGGAAATTAAAATTAAATTTAACATAACAAAAAAAAGGAATACTGTTTGTATGTAGTTCTACGTAATATCCCCCGTAATATATTTGTTGGTAAATAGGTTCTACGTAATATCCCCCGTAATATATTTGTTGGTAAATAGGCCGCGTTTCACACAGGAGAAAAGAAAAAAAAATCTATGTAAACATTGTACTCATCGCCTTCTCAATGTAATGCCATGCAAAATATTATTGTTCAGATTACAGTGTAATCGTCAATGTTTAGTCTAATTTTAAGTTTCTCTTTCTCGCGAACAAATCACTACACCGACAACGATACACGCACGCCATTTACTGTCTTCATTTGTTAACTGGCTGGTTAGGGTGAGAAATATCTCACCGGCACAGCTGACAAGTTCGCGCCTACGGCGCGGTCACTTCGTGCTACCCGCCGCGTTTCACATGTTTTAGGAACGTATATATTTAGGATGAGTCGATTCCATATGTCGACTCTCGATCCCAACTATTCTCGGGTAAGGAGTCGGTATCGAGAATCGATCGCCTTAATTCGATTCCTATTCCATCGATTTCAGGAAGATAAACATTTTAAAAATAGACTACAAGCTTAGGGCATAAAGGCCACCACACCCCTGGGCCATTGTGCACTGTAAATTATTAAGTTAACAATTTATGCCTGAAACGGTTAAAGTGTTTATTATTTTATCAAAGCTGAGGATATATTACCATAAAACTCATTCTCTATTTTCAATAAATATTTTTAGGGCCACCTACTTTTTTTTATTAATTATTCCTTTCAATTCTTGAATTTTAATGAGAGCTATTCTACCGACAAACAAATATCCTACATTTTTGTATGAATAAAAATCGATGAAACGGAATCGAGAATCGGGAATCGATTTGAAAGAATCGAAAATGGAACAGAAATCGTAAAAAAGTGGGAGCTCATCCCTAATATAGAATGATTGCTTTCCCGGCATATTGAACCGTCGAATTTTACTCAATAACGATAGTCTCCATAGCGGCCGACGTTTCAATGAACGAGTCGTCCATCGTTATCATGGACGACTTGCTCAACGAACTGTCGGCCGTGATGAAGAACCTGACCCGATGTAAATCCCGAGTAACTTTTCACCATGCCTGGCGTATATATGTGCTGCTACTCTCCTTTTTATTTTTATTTTATTTTATTCTCAAACCACCGTGTACAGCTCATATTATCATTTTATATCAGGGTATTCAACAAATTTAACAACTAAACGCACGCGAACGACCATGCTCTGGACAGGGGAAATCTACCCTGAGGCGGGACGAACCCGTGACCTCTTGTTTGGCAGTTGAGAACGTTACCCCGCCACCACCGAGGCCGGCCTGTATTGTACCTGGCAAACAGCAGTAAAGTTTAGGCCCCAATAATCGTTTGCCTCTTTCATATTTATCTTGGATGATATGAGGCACGATGTGGTGGAAGTTCCTAATATTAGCAAATTGAAAATTGCAGTATTTCTACTCGATTTTATTTTACACGAAGCCTTTCGTTTATTTAACTTGGTTGAACTTGATATAAAGTTGCACATGATAATGTTCCTTGTAACAACGAAACGCGTCGTGTTGAAACAAAATCCAGGGGAAATACTACGTCTATATAATACCCTGCTAGCCACCTGTAGGGTGTTTGGCAGAGGGTGATCAATCACCAGCATGCAACATGCAATTGAATTCCCACATGCACACCACACGGTCCAAAAAACGTTGCGCATACTTAGAAATTATACTACCACATGCTTTTATAAATTATAATACAATTCGGAAACATGCATTAAAGTATACATAAGTTAATTGGCTACACTACAAGTCATCTAATTCATTTGTGAGTTCTAACGCTGCCGTTATAATCTCTTATTGATTGCGGAAAAAGGAGATTCTGAATCTGTCTCTTCTACAGTCTATCTCGCTCATTTTATTTACATGATCTGATCTACCGTAGTATATTGGCGTTCGTAAGATATTGTTAACTTCGTCAGAGAAGACACTGCTCTTGAATTTATCTAAAAGGTTTAGTCTATTTTTTAATCTACGGTCTACAGAGATTCCCATCCGAGTTTATCTAAGAGGTCAGTTACACTAACAAGAGTATCGTGACGACTTTTCACGTACCTGGAAGCTATTCTTTGCAAGTGTCCTAACTCTTTTAATAAGCCTTTTTCGTGAGGGTCCCAAACACTGGCAGCGTATTCTAAATGGGGTCTAGCGAGGGAGAAGTAGCTAATTTCTCTCACTTTATCGTCGCACTTTCCTAGTATTCTTTTCACAAAACCCATTTTACGATTAGCTCTACCTGTTATTTCCAGAATATGTTTATTCCACGATAGATTCATAATTACGATAGATAGATATTTCACGGATTCAATTGCCTTGTGTGCCCCGAGTGTTATAGCTATTTTGTGGGGAGTTCTCATACTGTGTCATATAATGTCTCATTTTCCTAATCTTTAATGTTTGTCTCTCGAGGGTAAATTCATTCTGACGGGCGTTGGTTTTCGAAAGCGATCAGCGTTGTGATCGGAGCGGGACGAAGGGGACGGGAGGGGGGACCGCTCTGCTCTGAACGATGGACTGCCCCCCCCCCCGCCTCTTTCTCCCCCCGCCCCACTCTCCCGCCTCGGTTGACCTCGGTCCGACCCCTCCCCCCACCCACCCACCCGCCCATTCATCATCCTTCCATTTTAACACCTTCCCCTAATGTCCCGTCTGCGCGCGTGGGAGACCCGCTGCCCCTAATAGCGTGTGCCGGCCCAAATGCTCTCCGCTCCACCAACCCGCGTCTCCGTGGGCCGGGAACTTGGTCGCTCCGGGCGAAGAGACTCTCGCCATGAAATCATGAGGATGTGAGGATTTAAAGGCGTGCTAATAAGGTGTGCGAAATCGCTGTGTTCTCGCGGACGAACGAATCCTGGTCTCGGCTGCGTTCCATTGTTTACGAAAAGTCGGTCGCGGCGATGCGGTCCTATCGCGAGTCGTGCTTTCATGTTTGCCGAAATGCCGCCTTTCCTTCCTGGAACTATATCTTTGTGTTAGCTTTACAGTACTGGGTTGGGATTTAGGATAATTGTAAACTGAACATTTCGTTGAATATGTCTATCGGTTTTCTTTAGAATCCCGTCATAGAAATTCAATTTATTCTCAAAAATGGTTTCCTGTCAAAATATTGGATTTTGAATTGGGTGGTTTCCTATTATTATTTTATTGCCTAAATAGTATTGCTCCTGGAGTACGTATTTCACGCTTTTAGATTTTCTTAATAACGATATCTATTTTTCGCGATTAAATAAAAAGTGAAAAATTTGAAGCGCGCGAAATCGCGACGGCTAAGTATGAATGCTGGGAAAACCCCGTATGACGTCATTCTGGTTCCCGCTGTCGCCGTATGAGGTGACCTTGGGGCGAGGCTTTGAATGCTGATACGATGCAGGCTACTGGCAGGTAGCAGAGTACCGTGCTAGCAGGTAGCGCTTGGCTTAAATAAGGGTTATCAATACCCTATCAAACGAAGAAAACTTTCCGACCTTAGGCTGTTTTAATAGATGATTAGGACATTTTCCCTGAGCTCTGTGCCTCATGCATGCATTAGTAATCTCAGACGATGTAAAACTCCTACCTACTCGTATAGAAACTAGGTCCCTGTGACGTCACGTGGAGTGGCATCGCATGGGCGCCAATCCAGCCTTTTTCAAATGCGGTTAAAATTGACAATTGCCATTCGTCTAAACTGGGATTTGTAAAACCAAATAATTTGTATATTATGGATACACTAATGGTGGGTAACGAATCGAAATCAATGCCTTTCGTTTTCTTTGATGCAGGAAACTACCCTAGTGAAAGGTTGTTGTACTTCTCCACGATAGTTTAATGCGTACGACGCGTTTTGGTTCAGAGAGGTATCGTCTGGCATTTTCCAGATGATTGCTCTGTGAGCTGAAACGCGTCTTACGCATTATGTACTAGTAAAAATTACATCTACCTTTAAATTCAATATTTAGAGCTTCCACTTCGTCACACTTACACACACACACACACACATACACACTAAATCGGTTGAAAATTAGTAAAGGTGTTGATTAGGGAGATTTATTGGACTTGTGCGAGATAAAGCCGAAAGAGTTCGTGTACCAGGCTTGAGCATACTGTTACCGTCTCCTTCAAAGTCTTAAATGTCTTTAGAAATGGAATGTTTCCACATTTATAGCATTTTTATGCATAATTTGGATGGTCAAATATTCAATTTCGTTTGCAACTGCCGCAAAATTTCAGGGTAAATTTTTTTCAATACGCAGTACCGACAGTTAATTTTCCGAGAAAGCAAACAAGGGCTAAAACACGAATTTTTGTTGAATCAAGTACATTTTTTTTCAATTTTATGCTTTCTCGGAAATTGAAATTTTGGTTCGTTTACTAATTGCATAATATCGAGGAAAAGTATGCACATGATTGGACATAGACGTATCGTTTTGTGCTTCGGTATCCATTACTATGTACCGCTCCATTTGGGAGCTATATTTACTATTGCGAAGTTCAAGTAATCATGCTGCATATAATACTGTCTCTACAACATGACTCTTTCAAAAATTGATTTTAAGGAGAAATATTGTATTGGATTGACTCCCGATTGTGTGGTGTTAAGTGCACATTCAGCAACTCTTCATCTTATGTATTTTCAATTGCCCAAAGTTAAGTGACCATTATTTAATAATAGAATGAGATATTTTCCTTGTAAAAAGATACGTATAGGAATGGTGTGGTGACTTGATTTATGACTTTTTATCGCGAAAGCCTGATTTTTGATCCCGACTGTGCCTGGGATTTTATCTAGCAGCGTCTATAATTACTTTTCTCGTAAAGAACCACCTTAACCACTGAACTTGATTCATCCAATGGAAAAGGGAACTGTTGCCCAATTTGTATCATTTCTTATTTCATCTTTGCAGACAAAGGATTTCTCTGTCCATCTGCACTCCTTACGACATTCACTGGCTATATTCGATCTCTTATTATAAGTACAGCATTGTATCCTCCTCTTCCGCTGGTGTTCAATTCGAAGCTTAGTTGTCTGTTGCTTGAATGGTTTGCACTTTTCATTCTTCTCGTCTCCACTCCTTCCTCTTCATTTGATCTTAGCTTTTGCATCAAACAGTGTTTGATTCAAACACCCTTCATTATTTGGTCTATAAACTGGAGCCGTGGTCTTTCTCTGGGCCTTTTTCCATTTTCATAATCTCTATTATTGCCTATAGGGGATCCCCCTATGTCTCATCATACGCCCAATACTTAGGACTCTTCTTTATATGACACATTTCAATATGCTTCTTTTCTCTTTCATTTGATTCAGTATTTCTTGATTTGATATTTGGTCCGTCCATTTAAGTTTTAGTACAAAACTGAATATGGCGTTCGATTGTCGTCAGTGTTTTAATGCAAAAAAAGTTAAAAATGAATTCCAGCAGCCAGCTTATTCCAAGCATCAGTTCATATACAAACTGCTTTGATTCTTAAATTTTCGAATTAAAATTATAAATATTGACTCTTTGGCGTCAAGGAGAGCTTCTACCACTTCAGTGATGAATGAATGAATAAACCTTTTTCGTACTATTCACTTTTTTTAATGAGATTAATGAGATATTATTGATTCGACGAGATGATGATACTGTGCATCGAAATGAACCGTTAATTTTCGCTATAAATAGTGGACTGTAGGAAAAAGTACTATTCAATTCATTCATCGCCATTCCGCCAAACCTCGCCACGTGGAAATGAACTTGGTAATCTGAGGTGATTTAGCATTAAACTTGACATGGCTTTTGGCTTTTGTTTTATTTTACCTGGCTCGGATGAGGCCACAATCCAGCCCCCTCTTCCCCCGAGCCAGGGCTCTTTTACATAGGTATTTAAGTTCATTCTTACAGTACAAAATATGATCGAATAGAAGGAGGAGGAAAACTTGAGGATAACATCACGTAAAGAATTATGGAATATATTTAAAGTGCTTCCTCCTTAAATTGACTGTAGAATTGGAAGGTTACTCTGAAATAACGAATGATTTGTTATCAGGGCACGATAGCAAACATCTCAGGCTCGCATGAGATACTTTAGGTGAAAAGTAGCAAACATTCGCACAAAAGACTACACGCGAAATTTCGCAAGCACAAAGCGTGATTGAGTGGTTTTGAAAAGCTCCTCTGCTCGGCTGAGTTGCGCGGTCCAGAAGCACATTCTTTGTAGTGCTCTTGAGCATATTTTCTCTCCGCAGAAAACTCCCCGAAAGATAACCGCAGGTAGCTCAAACGCGATCAACCGGCCCGCGTTTACACTTAACTAAATCCAATGGCATAACACGATGGATGGTGCTTCACAAGGGCCACCCATAGCGCGAGCCCCAACCGCCCCTGGTGATTGTCCTCACAATAGCCTCCACTCGAGTCGGCTGGCCTTGTGTGTGCGCCTGTCATGCGGTCCCGGATTGTGCCTTCCCTCGAGTGGTGGTCAGCCCCCGGCCCGCCCGACAGCTCCTCCCGGGCCCTCCGCGCGAATTTGCCCCCGCTCCTCCCTCAGTGGTCCCCCGGGACACTCCGCGATTCCCTGGGAAGACGTCTCGAGAGGTGCAAAGCAAGGATGGGTGGTTTTTCGGTGCACAGGTTCAGGGAATATTAATCGTTGCTGGTCGGAAGTCGAGTAATAGTAAAACGAGCAACTGTGACGAGTTTTTCTCAGTATCATTTACATGCAATCGTAAATTGTACGAGAAAATAAATTATACCTGTAATCTACTCCTCTCCGTAATTGTTAAATTTTCCACTGTCAGCACATCAATTCGTTTCCTTTTTCCCCAACGCTTCTAATCGGTGTGTACGTTCACTACCGTCGAGGTATCGGTATATTCCTGTAGTGAAAAATGATTGCGCCCAGTACTATTTCCGTGACTATCGTCAAGAAATTGTAACCATTGGTCATAGCCATCATTCTTTTCTGGCCCGACGCGGAAGAAAATGGTAAATTTTCAAGACGGTTTATATCATATTATACCTTAGAAAAGAATCCTCTTTTCGATTTAGCAGAATAACAAACGAGGGAAAAAAATATACATCATAGGATATCACGGTCGCAAGAAAACGTAACATGAAAGCTGAAATATTTAGCAAATATATACATTAATTAATGCATTATAAATGCGCATGAAACTGAGGGGAAGAATTACTCAAATTTGATAATTTCAACTGCAGGAAAAATTGGCATAGACATGGTAATTCTTGGAAAAGTTCGCGGCACATTTCAAAAGTAATCTATATATTATCTACTTGTAATGAATTACTTTTTAGAAAATTATTTCATTCTTGTAATCTATGATATTTAAGCTAGAGTAACCGCAATAATTTTTTTCAGCAATTGGACCATCACTGATTAAAAATTATCGTATTTATTTCACTCATGAAATTAGCACTATGATGGTTTTCCTTACGTTCAACGAGTTCTCATTGACGAACATCGATGCATTGGATATTGAAACCCTCTCAGGTTAAATGCAAACCCGTTACCCACAAGCGACAAACATTGGCGTTACACTACCGCCACGGAGGTTTGGAGATTCAGTTTTTTCTCAGATTTAATGTAAATATGGGTGTTATTTTTCTTAAACGTTCGTGACAAATATTGAATTTGCAAATCCATGGTAACGTAATTGGTCAAATTTGTCCACAAATATCGCGCATATTTTCTCATATGTTTCAAATATTAGATTACTTTTAATTTTTTTTATTGTAAACGTTTTTCCATTAAAGTAAACAATGCCGAGTTATTTGAAGTATCAGGTTTTTATTTAAATCTTTTTATTGGTATTTTATGTGATTGCTTTACTTACAACTCCAGATCAATAGTGATTTTAAAAGAAATCCCAAAAGTTAAACGATGCGAGTGATTTCCGTCATCTGCGGATGCGACCAATGTTAGAATGAAAAACTTGGAGATCACGTGAATCCTCTCCCTTCAACCTCTCCGGTCTGAGTAGTTCGAGGATTGGATAATATCGACGATGGCGGGCGTTAGTTTACGTGTTAATTATTTAGAATGATTTTTTTAAAATTTGGACTCTGTCAAAAAATGATATACATCAGTATGTTAATAAAAATCAATTGTTGCTTCATTTTCTAATTTTTTATCCATTTTCCTGCATTAATACTGACGGTCTACATTTAGCCATTAGATTTTATTTACTTCGCAGCCTCCTTCAGCGCCCTTGTACATAGAATATCACTGTTACATAGAATATCACATATCACTGTTAGGCTTATTTTTGGTACCGGAATACCGGATCATATTAAAGGAAAAAATTCTGCACCAGAGAATCGGGTTTAAACTATGCGGATCATTTTTCCTGGGGAATTTTGCGCTTGGAAATCATTATTTAATCAGCAAATGCGTATCAGGGCAAAATATTGGTCACAACTTCAACACCTTTTCTTGAGAAGTCAGGAGGCGTCTGTCATGGACCGGTCGCGTCTCACGCCTTATGGGTGGTGCTGGGAACACATAATTCATGATAACTTACCGAAAGCCGTGCCATGAATGGGCTCCTCAGGTGAGACTATGAAGAGTTTGACATGAGAGGTCTGGGATGATGTTGCCACTGACTGCCTCAATGGTTAAGTTTGTAAAGGGGCGAATCAGTTTGCGCATGAGATCTACATATTTATGCTACGGGAAGACCTTTGACTGTGGAAATTGAAGGCATCCGCATATAGCCGTGTAACTCTCCTCAAATCAATGTACTAGCCTTAAGATATCAGTTTTTTGAGCGTACCTATTACGATACGATGAACAATAAAACACCAGCGGTTTACCCTCCAAAATTCTATTGCTCATCAATTTCCACTCCTCCATACAGTGACGATTCAGAACAAACGATCTATTTTTTTCCGGCCGTTTCAACTTCAACTGCCCGTTCATTTATTTATTTCCAATTTTCCCGTTAATAGCACATTGTGGCCTTTACAACGGGGTTTCAACATTAACAAAGCAAAGCACAAACATCCATGCCCTGGTTAGGGATCACCTACCCAGGCGGGATTCGAACCCACGACCTACGGATTGGCAGGCGAGGACTCTACCCCACCACCACCGAGGCCGGTTCATAACTATTCCTCATCTCTATGTGATGTAATAAACCCAATATATTTACGTATGAACTCACCTGTGGCATATTTCGAGATGAAATCTACGCATACCTATTCATGTAACGTAACGGGCTCAAGCAATGAGTAAGTGCGCGTTTTATTCCATTAGAGTTTCTCTTATTTCCGGCTAAATTTTTTCTTGCCATACATTAGCAAGTTTTACATTCTTTCCGGCATTGCAGTAATGCCATCAGATTTGAAAATGTTCAGTCCTTTCTTCTATTTTTGCTCTTGTTCTTCAGTTGATATTCTTGCGTATTCTTGTGACAGCTTTTTGTTGCCTTTAAATCACTAGACATTTGTTCAGCATTGAATCTCTTCCCCTGACGGCGCTTGAGCATGCATTATTGTCTCCTTAGTATCCATTGAATAAGTCATTCGGCTCTTCCGTATGCCTTCTCACGTCCAAGCTATTTCTAACGCTGCTATTTCATTTCCTTGCCATAGGCTTTCGTTTTATCGCAGAGCATGGATTTAACCAATAATCTCACCACTTGTAATCGTGTTTGAAGCGTGACTTTCTCTTTGAAACTCCACTTTCTATTCAGATTCATCATTAAGGATGGGAATATCTTCTTCTATATGTCGTGCTTATTTAATATGGGTAAGTTCTCTGGTATTACTTTCAATTTTTCATTTTTTTTCTATCTTTTCCTGCGAATACGAGGCTCGTATGAACAGTCCTACTGGTAGTGTAAGTCTTATGCTTCGTATTGTTCAATAGATAATTATAATCTAATCTCCGATAGTTAATAAACTTAAAATTTTACCCTATTTTGATATTCTCACATTTTTAACCCTTCAGGAAAATTTTGTTAACAAAAGTAATTCTTTAATTCATCGCAATTGAATTCCCATTGAAATAATTGCAGCACATGGAGAATTATCCAATTGGATGAGAATTTTCATTTGGAAGGCGTTTTCTAAAAGCACTATGGAAAAAAATTGTTGGTAACATTTTAATTTTTGAAAATTTAGGCAAAATCTATGACATTTACCACCTGTAAGAACCAATGAATTTAAAATTTGTCTTTTGTGGGCAACCTTCATGCCAACACAATTTCCTGCCTCGTTCAATATTTTTGACAGTAGTTGCATGATAGAGCACATCGGTACACTATGGCCTGTTGTGTCCGTGTTACCTTTGTCTCTCTAAAATTATATTTTATATATCATTTGAAATCAATGACCGCCATAAAATGTGTCATGCTTTCTTTTCAATTTGTTCATTTTGCCATTGTTAGCCAATACTCTTCCTTTATTTACAGTCACTGATCCTCTTCACGCCTTTTCACAAACCTCAGGTCATCGCTCTGGAAAAATTATTTGCTAATCCTCCAGCGACGTAAAAGTCAATTGTATCTTTGGCTCGAAGTACCTACTCAACAGTTCAAATAAACTTATGCAAAAAAAAGTTTCTCGTCCGTAGCGTAGTTTCCATTGATATAGATGCGGATGTGACATAATGTGGCCATATTTTCGCCGGCCCGAAAGTAATACAACTTGAATTTTTATTATTACCTGAGACCCATTCACGTATCGTTATTTGACCCCAGTATTTGCAATCGACACACAATGCATGATACTGACTCCCTGTTCTGCTGCTGCCATTCTCCATTCTGCGCTAGTGACCCGAGCTGGGGCGTGATTGACAGTGTTATTGCCAAGCATGAGGGCTTTCTCGTCCGTAGCTTGGTGTTCTGGGCAGGAAAGCCTTTTGAGGTCCGGCAAAGAAGAAAGTAGCCCCCCTCTCCTCCCTTGGCCGTCTAGGGCGTTCGGACGACAGGGGGCCGTTGGTAAACGTCATCCGAGGAGTCGCCCACCCCTTCCTTCCTTTATATCCAGTCTTCGCCCCCGTCACGAGGTGCATTGGGGATCTTAACAGAGCCGCCCCCTCCACTACCCCGACCGCCTGCCCGGACGAGGTTTCAAAATTTGGTGGCTGGAAGGGGGATGGCTCATCTACCCCCTCCCCCGTGGTCTCTCCACCCCTCAGTGGCCTTCGAGGGCCATTCTGTCCCCAGCAGGAGGAGTCCTGAAGGACTATTCTTCGGCTGACGGTGGCTGATGAGGTGGATAGTGTTTTCGTCTTCTTTCTCTAATGAACTGTCACTTTAGGAAGATGTGGATGATGCCTGGCTCTTGAAATGAGAAGTTTTTGCGTTCGTAAGTGCTGTTGAATATTTTTTGGTTGTTCGTTAGCACCTTGTCCGATGCGGACCTAATATGTGGTTGCAGTCAGCGAATTTGGAAAATATTTAAAATGGCGAGAGAGGATGCCAAGCCCTTAGCCTGGAGGAAAGAATATCCATAGTATAATTAGGGGACTCTTGTCATGGCTGTAAAATTACGCTAAGTTACATTTATTACATTTATAACTGTCACTACACCTTGTCCAATGCCGAATTGAATTCTATGGTAGTTAATGTAGTGTAATTGAATAAATGTAATATATTTTAGAAGAGCCCACGGCAGTTTCATGGACAGTAGAATATAATTTGAGCCTGAAAACAATATTCAGCCAGCAGAATAGTTCAGTGCAGTACCCACGGATAATATAGATGCTTTATGACGATTTTAATAGCAATAAACATTTTTAAGCTACTGATTACTTTTATTGTTTTCCCTGGAAATGTGTTTTAACCACTCAATGACGGGACATGTATTATCATTAAATGCATGCATAATCATGAACATTTTTGTCCCCACGGTAGTTTTTCGTGTGGAAACGAGCCATTTTTTCAATGAACTCTTTAGAAATTCATGCTATGGTATAGATATACAAGATCAATTTATGAATCATTTTCTATCGAGTCATGGAGATTGTAGTAGAATAATCGCTCTACTATGGTGATGCTCTTGAATGGGGGATGAATGTGGCTTATGAAAAAGCTTTTCTCAGTTATATTAATGAAATTAATTAATTACTACATTGATGGCTACGATACCAAAAAGGGCATGCCAAAGATTTCCATGCAGTGTGTCTTAAGCAATTATGTGGAAAATTACCTGCAATGCAATGTGGATTTTTCAACCTGTAATTTTTATTTCCAGATTCTACCTAATCAAACAAGGGCAATCAAGATATAAACGGAACTCCAAGACCTAGTTACTGAAAATAATTCAGCCGAGGTGTCAACCGAGGATTTCATGTACTAAATGGTCATGAAGTGGAAATAGTCTATAGGCTCTTCCTTGGAAGCAGCTTTCCATGGTTTAAATCACTATGAGGTAGGTTCTAAAGAATAATGTTGGGAAAGAACGACTACAGTGTGGTTTTCAATGACATAGCTCTTGCAATAACGCACCTTATCTGCTGTGGAGTCTGCTTATTGTGCAGTAATATCGGGAATGATTTCCATTTTAATTTTTGTATGCTAAATTGCCCCCGGGAGACGTTAAGCTTCGTGAGATATAAGCGTGGAACTAAATTTCGGAGGTACTTTTTACAGTGAGATGAGTGCAACTTTAAATTTTGCTTGATTAGTTACTGCTGTTTGATTATGATTAGTGGATGGATGGGTTTTATTTGTACGTATTTAGGTAAACTGAATTTATTATTATTTTTTACATCGTTTGCGTTTTATTGACGAATGAAATAAGCTTGCTTAATTTAGCACTAAAAAGTCTTTAATCGAACCTGGTTACACATGTTGACATGGTAAGTTTGTCGAGGGTCAGTGGGTCGCTTCATTAGTTATTTACCTAAAGTATGGAAAATAATCTTTTTTGACGCCAATGTGTTCCACCAGTCAGCACCTATTTGAGTTCAAATCAATTTAATTTCAGCATGTGGGCATCAATTGACCTACTGAATATTTGTTTTCCAATTTAATTGCGTGTGTAACATCATCCTTACATAGGCTGCTGCTCCGAAAAGAGAGATATTTACATTCCTATGCCCGCCCGGTTTGTTTTGTACTGGCCTGAAAAAAGAACAGCATGACTTCCTTCAAGTCAAACTTGGCGGAAGAAGAGAAAACGTAAGAATTCCCTCTCAAATTACGACTCAAAGATGCGTAACCTATGGTGCGGCCCGGTGTTTTTTTACACCAACTCGGAAACTGAAATTTTTCTCATTCCTTTTGTTGAATGTTTCATTTGGCGGAGCAACTGCTTTTCTTTTCCCTCCAGACCGGAGGAACATAGGATTTTACGCTAAATTGAACGCAAGAAAGGCTCCGCGTCCCTTACCTCAGCACTTCCCTCTCTTTCGGGAAAAAAGAGCGTACAACGTTAACCCTCTTAAAGGCTACCGGTGAGCTTTCAGCTACACCTCACGAAGAATGGTTCCTCACGGGATAAAGAAGAAGGATGGCCCTCCGGAATTCAATGGGTTGTGGAAAGCAGGGCCACCTTGTTTTTTTGAGTGCCTCCGGCCGAGCATCTCCAAGGGCGCTCCATTCATCTCACTGACTTCGCAGCCTGCGAGCTAAACACTGCTGCGCGCAGTTTTCTCTTAAACGCTCTCCCCACACTAGTGTTTTGTGTTCTCTTGACACTGAGCCTTCCAAAGCAACGCCGAAACCCGTATCACAGAGCAAGCCATTCGACGTTAATTGGATTTTTTTTGGGTGACCTGTAGGTATCATGGAAATTTTACATATCGCCATCAGTCCGTGCGTCTATTGAGTCGGTCCATCCCATTTCCTCGCTACCTGATGTGCTTGATCGTTTTATGTGACATATTACTCATTTATATACCGCATAGCGGCGGTGACATTTTTGGACGTTTTACAAAATTTTCAAATGCAAAAACTTTGTATCTGAGAAAATAGTATATTAAGATTTTCGAAGTCGAGATGCCGGCAAATTTTGATTGGTGCCTACTTTTTAAACTCTTATAATTTCAAAGTGATATTATAAGTTTAACGCAAGTCATCAGAAAAGACCTGTACAGCAGGAGGAATTCGTCATCTTAAAATTTTTTAAAGACCAGTTTCAGCCATCAATGAGGTGGTTGCTCTTGAACTTACGTGATATATATCGTTTTGCTATTACGGAAAAATTGACCATCTAGATATCGTTCACCTCGGCGATGTTGGTCTACTTTTTGTGTGCCCTATGAAAATATTGATAAGACCATTTTCACTCATCGTAGGTATGCGTGTGACGTGACGTAGTACCTCTGTTGATAGAATCCACACCCGGTGGCATTTTCCATGCTTGTTCTTCATGCTGCATCCCAACCAAGCTATGCTGTTCTTTGAATGGTTTCATAGGCGCTGGCCTCGTAGAAAGAACGTCATTCTACTGCCAATCGTTGATTGCAATACAAGTGTGTTAGGATTTTATCTTATTCTATTTCATCACCGTCGGAATATTTTCCCCGGTCAATTCTAATGGGTCGATGAATGATAGAATTTTTCTGCCCAGATTCGTTGTAGCCAGGCTCAAGTCATGTTTACCTTCCCTATTAAGGATCGTTTATGTATTGTAAGCACTTAGTATGTAATTCAAAACTTTTCTACGGTGAATTTTTCGTCCCTGCTACGAGTTTATAGGAGCAGGCGGTACTCCGTTGAAATGCTTTGAAGACTGCATTTCGGATGTCATAGTTATCACTTATAAGTTATGTATTCTCCAAACGCTTGGGAATGTATTGATGTGGTGCACACATTTTTAAGCGTATGTATTCCTGTATTTCATAAGCGCTGGTAATGTCTTCAATTTAGATCCCTAATAAATGATTCCAATTCCTAGATAATCAACGTGAGCAATTTTCCATTATTTTAATAGAATCGATAGTTTGTTGAATGGAAATACTATTTTCTATCCCTTAGAACATTTTGAGCGTGAAAAACCATTTCCAAAACTGTGGAGGCTGTACTGCATTAACAAAGAAAAATTGTGGCACCCTGTAGCTTTAACGTTTATTTCGAAAAACACCTCCAGCAGAAGGGAAGCAGGTCATTTGCAGGACATAAATTTTATCCAAGCTTTTGTTAATGTAATGTCCTGCCAGAGTTCTTCCCTAGAGAATTAAATGTTTCATCTGCGTCTCACCTAACTTCCGTAAATGTTTCAATTACGTTTTAAATCATAACCACCTCCATGATGTTAGTGTCGTTAAGATTATATTTTTTCACATTGACAGTCCTCTAAACGTTTATTTCTGATTTTATTCCGGAGATGAGTTCCAATTCCGCGTCCACTCTGCCACCCACACCCATCACCCATTCCCGCACCCAATTTCACTTTTACGCCCGCTCCTTCTCACATTCCTGCTCCCGCACCCACTCTCGTGCCTATTCCCGCACCACCGACGTCATCTACTCCCGCACCACCGACGTCATCTACTCCCGCGACACCGACGTCATTCCTTCTCGCTCCCACACCTTCACCCGCAACCGCACTCACTTCCGCGCCTTTTTTGTCTCCCACCCCCGCACCATCGACGTCATCTCCTCCTTTGCCCACTCCTGCATTCACTCACGCACGCGCGCCCACTCCTTACCCCCTATCCGCTCCAGCACCCGCCACCACACCAGCTACCGCGCCCGCTTGGTCACCCTATCCCGCACAGTCGACACTTTTTCTGCTCCTGCACCCTCTCCGCACCCACTTACGCACCCTCTCCGTTACCCGCACTCCACGCTCTCCGCGGTGGCATTCGCCGTGCACCGGGTGGTCCCTCCGCCCGAGTCCGCCTCCCCTTGTCACCTCTGACACGGCCCGCCCCGGTCGGCCTCCGCCGCTCAAACGGGGCTGTGGGGGGGGCGTGGCTTCGCCTCCCGGGAGGCCTCCTTTGAGCCGCCGCCGCCCCCTCCCCCTTTGAATGCCTCACGGGACCCCCCGCGGACCACCAATGAACACCTCGGGCCCCGCTGCGTTTGATCTCAGCCCGTGATGCGGCCCACTCCGCCATTCTATCGCCCCGCTGACGGCGGGCCGTCTCTTGGATGGAGATTAGCGCTACGCCACTGTAGCCATTACCAAATAACCAGAAGGTTTAGCAAAATTTGTGGAGATGCCTGTGAAACAGCGGTATTGCCCTCATTGATTACTAAGTTGACGGCCTGTCTCTGGTGGCTGTATCCTTAGCTGACTAATCAAAGCTTTGGTGATAGTTTCGTATATTTTTAATAAAGAGTAAATACAGTTTCCTAAAATATTTGTCAAAACAAGAGTACCGGCATCGCTTGACTGGGCCAATGGCCCAGTGGGCCATGCCTCGTATTACCTCGGAATTTGCAACGGATGCTTACGTCATTTTGGCTGCCATGGTGTCCGTTATCACTTGGAAAATTTGATAGACGTTATACAGGCCGTAGTCCCGAGGATAAATCCGATCATTCCTCGAGGAGTTTATGCATTGATATTTTTAAACATAAATCCAAGTATTGTCAACTTACCCGTCTTATTTTATAATTTCTTGATAGTGTTTGGCAAGTAGCTAATTCAATGCTTTTATGATCATTTGGCAGGATATGATCTTTTGTCGAGGCTGGTCATAAAAGTATGTAGTTTAATATTTTAATGGATTTCAAATTGAAATTTCACTACATATTTATCATGTTTGTGAGATTTTTCTGGCATTTCAGTGTTATTCTTCAATAATTTTTTTATCAATCGACGGGAATATTCCTTATCAGTAAATGTGAAATTGACAATAAAGAAACCGCGGAAAAATGTTTTTATTTAACTGTCCAACTTGTTCGTTGCGCAATGCTTTATAACAGTTTATTATGTTAAACTATTAGTTATTTATGGTTTGACTGATGATGGTTAAATTAATATCCCAGTTTAATTCATATTAATTTATGTGTTGTCATATAATTCATAAGTGTGATAATGAATACCCAAGACCACAACTGAGCTATAAAGCTGCATTCCTCTCGTCTGTCCCCTGTAGAAATCGCTGGCATGGCCCAAGGTATTTCTAAATGTGTTGAAATTGCCAATCGAATCGCCAAATCTGTATGATTTGCTGTAGAAGCTACTGATGAATGAGTAGTTTAATACGGAGGAAACGAAATAAAGATATGTCCTACTTGAAAAACAAAAATCAAGGGTACTTATTATGAATGTTCTTGGCGAGGCTCATTATAATGGTCGGATTTGAGTTGGATTTTAGCCTCTATTTATTTTCATGCAACTTCATATTTAATCCCACCCTAAATTTATGAATTTAATGTGTCAATGTACAATTTAATAAAAGTGAAGTCTTCATTCGTAAATTGAAACAGCAGTGTGTTAGAATCGAATTAGGATGGAGCCTGAACGGCTATTAAAAAGTTAAAAAAACCAAACTTCTAAAAAGCGTTCTAGCTTTTTCACATCACACAGTTAACATTTCAGTATAGTAATGCTATTTCATGCTATCGTCAACTTAATTGTTATTTTATAAGACGTAATTGAATCTTTGGGAAAATATTTTTCCGCACAGGCAGGGCGTACCAATATGAGATGATCTGGTTCCAAAGGAAGGCCCTCGACATATGCACCAATGTATTTGTGATATGTCTTCAATTTCAAACGTCAGTGATTGATTTATAGCCTATATGATGACTGAGTAAATAGTTGAAAAATGATCGATCACTAGCATTGTTCTAGTTATTTTGGTACAAAAAGATCAAATTACATTTGCTAAAAGTTAATTACTTAATGATGTGAAAAAATAGCCTAAAACTCTCAATGAAAATATTACTGATAATTTCGTCATCATTCTGATATAACTTTTCACAATTATTGCAACAACCTTTTTGGAAAACCAACCAACATGCTTTAAAACGAATTTAGCGCGCCCCCATCCATCTGCGCGTTTTAAAACAAAAGTGGATTAATCTTTCTCATAAAATTGATGTGCAGTTGTTAGTTTTGTAACTATTCGTTTTTCTAAAAAAATATGACTATCTTCAGCTGTGGAAAAATAAAAATGTTGACTAGCTACCGTGCTACTTAGATTTTTATGCGTATGATGAGGAGGTTTTGAGAGAGTTTTCAGTGGAGAGTAGACAAGACAATGAGATCCGTCTGAAAGAAATTAACTCTCATTTTCCGGCTGCTCAGTTGTGAGATCTGAATTTTCAATCTCATCTTCAGATTGATCATTTCCTTTGCCCCTAGTTCCTGTAGTTCTTTTCAAAATGGGTTGTGACTTTTAATAACATTGACACTATGTCGAAGAAAAATGTGTATTTATTTTAGTTAGGATTATGGAATACTTGGTATTTTAGGAGATGACATCACCGTTATAACTTCCTATGCCTTCACCTTAACCTACCTAAACTAGTAGTGAAAGAAAATTGAAAGGGGGTGGGGTTAGGGGATGTTGCCCAGTCTGTGGGTCCGGGTTCATATCCAGGCAGTAGTGGGTATTTTTCACGGAATGTCCGATAGCTGCTGGAGTCCTTTGGAGGGCACTTCAAGCACAGTACTCCGTCCGTCGGTTAAAACGTTAAGCTGGTTTCCTTCTTCACCTTCCGTGAAGAGCAGGATAATGTCGACACCGGGTTTCCTTCAACTCATCTCTCCCTACCCTTCCCTCAAGGCACAAATGACCTCATTTTTCGATCGCCTCCTCCAAATACCATTCCAAGAAACTGAAATATTCAAGAGATAGTGCAATGACATCTCACTCGGTAGTGATCGGTATTTTTTTCCAAAACCTCCTCCTTGGCTCTAGTTCGAACCTAGACAATCTGCATTAGCAGCCAACGATTTTACCACGTTGAAAACCCGCAATTCTAGCTGTCATTGCGTCTGTGTTCAACATGAATGGGCCCTTGTACCCTGGTGCAAACGAACGAAAACGAATAGTCATTCACGAGCGCATTTGATCGTGTCTCGTGTGCGATAAAAAGAATATCTCTGTCTATCACCGCATAGAGACCAAAGAAGATTGATTTCTAGAACCGCGAATCATGAGAGGATCGTGTAAATTTTACGGTTTATTCCTCGGCGGATGCTGGCAGGGCAAGCATGAATCTCGCCTACTGGACGTTTGCGACGGGATTGGAGGGGTGGGGGGCCGGGGCTCTTGAAAAGGGGTGGGGAGGTGTACGTGGCATGCTTATGCTCGCTGGCACCGAGAGGAGCGTATCATATTCCCGTGGTGAAATTCATCCTATCCGCGGAAATCGCTGGGTGCGGGATAATTTTCGACTCAAAAGGGGTATTTAATTGATTTTAAGGTGGATTCTGGGCGTCATAGCGACATGGCGAGGCTCTGTAATCGATTTCAAACACAATTATCCCCGTACTCGGTGAGCTACCGACACGGTACGTCCCTTTCCAGAGGTAGACTAACACGGCATCGCAAAAACAACCCACCGAGCAAAGGAGCAGGCTGTGGTGGTGAGGCCCGTGGAACTCACAGCCCGCTTGACGCCACCGTTCAACCCTGGGAAACGTCTGTCACGGCTGTATCCGCCTGCGAGCCTGTTTTTCGGGTTTCAATGGACGGCATTCGAAAATTGGTGCCACTTCCCTACCACAATTGTCTACAAAACTGTATCCAATGCCAACAACTTATTCTATAAAATTTAGTTCTTTATTGTGGCATGCAATACATTTTTTTAATATTTCGACGTGATTTATTTTCACGGTCATAAGTCTTTACGGCGTAATTTAGGTAGGTTAATCATAAGCTGATTTCCCATATTTTTCTCTTAAAAAATTTCATAAAATGACTTATAATAGCTGTTTCATTGTATAATTAATCAAATGCTGAGCATATATGACATTCTGTTACTCTAAATTGCAGTGAGTTAGTGAATGTTTAGTAACATAACAGCTTTTACCTATACACTTGATGGTTTTACGAGATAGAATTTTAGATCGAATTGCAATTCAGTGAAAATGACCACATTGTTTAGAGTTTAAAGGCATGGCTGATATTCTGGAGAATAATTAGTTTCCTACGAAAATGATTAGGTAGGCGTTGTAATAAAGACTTTAATTTCATATGGGAGTTAATATTGGTTTCTTCCTTGATAATAGCGAAACTCAGGTGGGCAGAGATTCGTGGAAGCTGTATTTTCGCCGAAAGCGTAGAGAATATTATAAAATATCGTAAACTTTCCCAAGAGTTTCAGTACCAGCCATAATTTTTATTATTATGAATACCCAAATTATTACAAGTTGACCAATTGGTCGGGTGGCAACATACACAATAACTCATTAACACAAAAAATAAAATACCATGTGCAAGAAATAAAAATATCTCCCGATTCAATTTTCATCCTCGTCATGAATATCCGATTATTAATTGGGAAGGGCTCCAATATTTCATGGAGTATCCCATTCGATACCCTGATACCCCGATTTGGAAAGAAAAATTTCAGCGCATTTGAGAGTTTCCTCAGATGCTCTATTTTACAATAGTGATCCTTTCTGGCAACCTCACCCGTTTGTGCTCAATAAGTACATACGCGTGCTCTTCAGTTTAGTTCATTATTACTATTTATTTCTGATCTTTAGAGAGAGACTCGACATTTCTCCAATCTCGAGTCTCTTTCTAAATTGCTCTCGAAATCATTATCCAATGGGATGACCATTGTGCGACGCCATTAAGATCAGCTGGAGTGCTTCGGTTTGGTACGCTATTAATGAGTTTGGTACGGATCAACCATTAGTTGTGCCATAAACATCGAATTAAGAGGCAGGGATCATCCTGGCTCCAGCAATACATCTAGAAAACCATTTTTTATTAATTTATATTCAAGAATGGGAAATCTCTTTTTAAGCGTATTTACTGTAGGCAACGAATTTTTGTCTCACGGCTGTAAAATTTTATTGAATGTAAGATGTGGATAATGGGAGAGGTCTCTTTTTTCTAAATTATGTTAATGCCTGTTGAGCTCCTTTTTTAATATTAGGTTACTTATTTTAATGTAACTTTATGTGAAGTACCCACCCTTATATCAGATATAAAATGGGGATCAAAGCAGAACAAGTGCTGAGATGAAGTGATGAAGAGATTTTTTTGGATGAATGAAGTTGAACTTGGTTTTTCTACAAATTTTTTTCTAAAACACTTCCATGGTTTCGACGGTTAACGTCATCTTCTGGTGAGGAGTACGTTAGTGCATCATCTTAAATGCTAGGCTCACAAATGTCAACTTAAATACTACGAATGGAGAGACGACACCTGCGATATATATTTAAAATAAGGCAATGTTTGTGTAACCAATCGGTGTACGCTTAAAGTCAAGTGGCTGCAGCCAAAGAGGTGTTGCGAAAAATAACGAAGGTATTTGATGATCTGGAGGAAAAAGAGAACGAAGCAATTCAAGAAATAATATCATATAAAGACACCTAGAGAGATAGGTTTCGAAGACCAGAGGATGTCTTAAATACATAAACAATAAAAAAAATGACGAAAGCAAGGGCGTTAAACAAAGACGATAAGGATGAAAATAAGTCAGAATACTTCAGTATCCATAGCAATCAAGACCACACGCCAACTTAAGTAAATACTTTGGCATACAATTTTCATCTTAAATGCTAGACATACAATTGTAATACTTAAATAATAGGCATACAATTCCATTTCTAGTATTTATGTATTACAATTGTATGTCTATGCCTATGTTTGTCTATGCCTAATTGTATGCCTATAGTTAAAGATGATGTACCAATGTACTCCTCGCCAGAGGGTGGCGTTAATCGTCAAAATCATGGTAATGTTTGATAACAATTCTGTGGAAAGACAAAATTTAATTTTATTCAATTAAAATCTTCGGCAAATTCCTCAAAGTATCGCCAAAAACCACCAACTCCTAGTAAGGGTTTTATTTAACTTTTTTTCAAAATTACTTTCAGTAAAGATTCGAAGCTCACCTACTCACTGCTTTTCATCGCGGGTGTTCCCCGGCCGTTATACCAGTCATCTCACAATGCAGAAACCATCGGCTTCATTTGCCTCCTCCCAATACATCGCCTATCCTAAACATTTAAACCACCTCTCGCGAAAGCCATTTTAACATCTCTGCCAGTTTCAACGCCTCCCTTCCGCGATGAGGTGCCCTTGGAAAGAGGCAGATGCGACGTCATTGACTCATATTTCATTTCGGCGGAGAGCGGGGAAGGCATCGCGAGATGAATCGGCCCTGTCTTTTTTTCCGAGCGTGTACCGCAAGGGACGGTTGTGGGTCCCACTCACTTCGTGGGAACTAGCTGTGATTTTTGCCACCTCCTCTCTCTCTTCCGAAGCATGAGGGGAAATTTGGAGATTCCTTTCTCTCAAGATGGATGAAGTGGTGATCAAGGAAGGGTCCGTGGGAGGAGGGGGGCTTTTGGGAGCCGGTTAGATGTGCTTGGGATAGGGTGGGGGGCTTCGGCCCTTTCGACACGGGGAGAGTAGTGGGGGAAGGTACAGTGAGCGCTAAATACACGGAGCCAATGAAGATTGCCATGCTATCCCTCCGCACCCCTGGATCTATCCCTGGCTCGCTGTTGGTAGGGACCGGTCCCCGAGTTTCTCCAGCTGGGGATATACCACGTAAGGTTCAACGCGGCCTCCCAGCCCTGTGGGACGCGGACGCGTCACGCGATTGGTCCCGTTTTGGCATCGTGCCGTCGTCATTGTGCTCCGAGACCCACTCCAGCGTACCAAACCGATGCTCTACGGCTGATGGCGTCGCGTCCTGCACAAGTGTCGCCACGATACGTCCACTTGGGAAAAATGCTCTCGTGGCACGCGGTATTTATTCAGCGCATTTACGGCGGGATGTGTTGCTAATTCACGTCATTCATTCTAAATGGATGAGTCGTATTGCAAACGTAACGAATGGCTGTTACACTCCCATCTCCGTTTGACGGCGTAAAATCCTAGTGTTCACAGTACAAATGGTCGTGTATTCTCGCAGTATAAAACTTTGTAATAAGATGAAAATTTATTCCATATAATGATTCAATCGTTGTTGCTTTTGGAACTTTGTGGAATCTCATAATGGGAATGGGAGTGTAATGACGATGTAGTAATTTTCCACGCAACGTTTTCAGCCCAACCCGTCGAATATTTATAATGACGCAGTGAGTGTTATAACCAGTTCTTTCAAATGAACTTTGCGGGGAAAAATACTAAGTAAGTCCTTATTGCTCCCATTACTATTTATATAATTCCCTCGTCGCTGCTTAAGGTTACCAAGCTATTATATTTATATATGTGAATATAATTTTAAGAGATATTAGCCGAATAAGTTTCCAGATGTTTTGGAAATATTTTCAAACCTCAATTACCTAATATTTTCAACCCGATAGTTATGGCTGCCACGGTTAACATTGGGGGCGAAGGAATAATTAGTATATGCTTGCAAGAAGGTGAGGTACAATCTCAGTTTTGCTTTGATGACAATGATGGAGGACATTCAGTTGATGCTCATAATGCTCGATAGGGTATAATTTTAGGTTTCAAATAGGCTTAGGTTCTATTAATCAAATTACTTTTAACTGAGCTTCCTACCGTTATCCAAGCATAATATGGCTGCCAGAACAATACTGTGAAATATGGAAACAACGTACGGAATATAGGCAAGAAGCGTTCAGTTGCGCATTCAGTCGAACTCTCAGAAAATACATTATTAATTTTGCTCAGTAGTTATTTTGATTTCTCAGTGGTAATCATGATGGTAATTGATTTTGAATTCAAGGAAGCTGTTCGGGTTCAAATCCGGATGAAGCCTCGAACATTACCAAAAAAAGTGCGAGAAACTCCAGGAAATGGAGCTGGCCCCATATCCTGACCTTGTGAAAGTCACACGCCGCAGTGTGCTGAAATCAAAAATAGCTGGTCAACATTAAAAAAATCTTTCTGTGGAACTGGAATTTATCTGCGCAATATTCCGGTTACTAAGGGTCATTACTAAATAGAAACAATACTCTACTTGTTTTAAAGCAATTAGTATGATCAGGAAAGACCGATTAAGTGGAATAAAACTGGTCCAATTTTAAATCTCCCACTTTTTCGCGCCACCACGTTAGTTCACCTGGCCGTTGACGTCACATGAAAGTAGCTATGATTATTTTTAATGTGGAATTGGAAAAAATCCACAGTAAATGATTGTGATCACAGTAAATTGTTGTGATAGCCACATCAATAACCTTCTTTTTCTGGTAGTTATTAAACATTTAAATGAACGTTGTTTTTTCCTAATTTCAATTCTCTATTTTTATTTAGAAATACAGTAGAAAGGGAATTAAAAGAAACGAATGGCATTTATGCATATATTAAGTACAATTTATTTTTTGCGTTTTCATAAAATTAAACCTTTCCCCGACTTGCCCCCAAACCATCATTTGATGCAAATCTTTAGTTTCAGGTTAAATTTGCTGAAACTTCCATTATTTCGCACATTATTGTAAGTTTAAAGATAAAATTTACGACCTTGTTCAAAGTTTGGCCAAGATAGTTACACAAAATAGCAGCCGATAACACCGGATTCACTCTCCTCCGATTTTTCCTCTTTGTATGAATGGATGGAATGAAATTCTCATACTGCGCCTCAAACAATTTACTACTTAAGTTACCTTCTGAAAGTGAAATAACCATATCAAATACCTTCTTTTTCTGATATTTATTAGACATTTAAACGAACTTTTTTTCCCTTTTTTCACTTTTAAGTTAGAAATTGAGTGGATGATGTCGAACTGTCTCTATTCCACTGAAATATTTATTAAAAATCCAGATGTGTCTTTCATATTGAAGGGTTCGCAAAGAAATCTATCGCTTTTGTTGTCGCGGATACATTATCAACATGAACATAAGTTTAGTCCTGTTGAGAAATTTTCATTCCCTGAGTGTAATGGCGTAAAAATAACGAAATTATAAACTCTTCCCATGGGTGCATTGGTGATCTAATTGCGCAGGTATTGAAGTACGGCGGGGAATATTTTATAACCCCTTCACATAGAGAACACTTTGCCTGCCCAAGAATATAGGCACTCGAGGGCACTAGAGTATTTTTTTGTTTTTTAAGAATAAGGTGTTTTCCGAAAATTTCCATCCGGTGTTACTTAAAAAAAGAAACTTGTTTTATATTTCTAGTGACTACTTGAGAATTATATTGCTTGTACGGCAAATACCAGCCAAGTCTCCGTAGAGAACATTTATGAAGCCAGTATCTCCCAAGTTATCGTTGCTTCTCTCAGCCGATACTTATTTTATTTGAGTGGGTTGCAAAGTGAAGAATACTCCTATTTACACAAAGCTCTATTTATTCACTCTTAGGGCTTCAATACTCCCCACATGTTAACAATAATCAAGTATCAATCGAGTCCAAGCACTAACAAATGGAAAGGACTATGAGAAAGGTGTACGCGTAAAGCAGGAAAGAAAGTTGCTTTTAATATGCTTCGGAGGAAGTTCAGAATTTAGTAAATTCTCCTTGCATAAAATATTAGCTTTACTGTATTATATTCGTCAACAACATACAATCGACGCAAAGTCAGTTTACCTATATTCTTACTATTACTATTAATAGCCTTTTTCTCAAACTTA
Organism: Ischnura elegans; assembly: GCF_921293095.1. Lineage (NCBI taxonomy): Eukaryota > Metazoa > Arthropoda > Insecta > Odonata > Coenagrionidae > Ischnura > Ischnura elegans. The sequence goes on from NC_060259.1 coordinate 90,623,848, forward strand.
AAAGATAACCCCGAAAATGCATGTACAAAAGACATATTACCTTCAACTTTTAAGAGACTAACGTACTCAGTTATATGTGCTAACTTAAAGTTAAATTTACAGAGGAAAGAGCATCAATTCAACTTTGATTTCGTTGAACTAACCTGTACCATATTTTGATTCTGCTAGAAATTGAAAGGTTCTAGTTCCGATATGTCGATACCAGATAATTGGTTCTGAAGAGAAACCTGGCTGAAATGATACTGATAGTGATATTGTGTAGTATCCCAGTTTTTCTATGCTTTAAACAATTAAAACACATATTTTACTGGAATATAAATATTTTATTTCCACTAAAATACTGTAAAAGAAATCGAATGAGAAGAGATGAAAGTTTTCTTAGTTTAAAGTTAAAATTACAATTTAAGGAACTTATAGCGATATTATCGCAGCAAATCCATAATAACGGGGAACAAAGATTAAGATTTACCATTTAATTTTGTTTCAGCTCTTCTAAATACTATAACACTGATATAATGAAATTGAATTGATCCTTTGTTTAATGTCATCCGACGCGCATTGTCGCCAACTTTTTTTTATGTAGTCTGTTATTGATCCACAGATATATGACCTTGAATATGGATTTTACACTTCGTAAGCATAAGAAGTGTTATTCTCATAGCTCTTTACATACCAACATGATACGTGGCTATTGGCCAGCTTTTTTCAATTACAGCCAATTTACGCTGTGGCCTAGCCCTCTATCCTCACCTACTTAAACCAATCCTCACGTTTAATCACTTCTTGAGTGAATGATTGCATTTTATGCGGTAAACCTCTTTGTAAATTCAATATTTAAATATTTGATCTCACACTTGCTCATCTCCGATGAAAATTGAGATTCTGATAGCGCTATACGTATGAAGATGATACTTCCTGATCAATATAAAATTCTTTTTATCTCTATGGAACATCTTTGTCTAAAAATGGCCTTCTTTAATAAAAAAAATTATTTTTCGTGCAGGCTGCATATGGTAGCTACCTCCTCATCGAGCGCCGAATTTAATATCATAGTCTCTGTCTCTCCAATAACCTGAAGATGATTCATGCGAGCTGAGGTCTCGAGGGAAATATTGTGATTGGCCTCTTGCCAATAAGGCCTCACCAATTAAAAGCACGCACGGTAGCTGCCCTTGGAGAGTACGCCCTCAAAAATCGATGAAGATTTGGAACGCGCCTATCTATTAAAGTTGAGCCTCCAAAAGACTTGCCTACGACGACTTTTAAAGGCCTCAATATCCGGTTGGCTCCCCGTGAGCGAGTACGTCGATGGTAGGAGGAGCTGCGGCTACGCGGGTAGCGTAGCGCGAGAGGGCAAAATATATCGCTCAGCATCGCAGCGGACCCATGTCGCAATAATCTCAAAGCGATGAAACTCTTCCACAAGGCTTAACCGGTGAAGGACGCAGTTCTGCTTCTACCCCATCATCTTGTGTTGTACATTTTTGACGGTAAAATTGTCAAGCACACTTTACAGTATGTCTTCTCATGAATAATGTATTTCGGCGTTTTATATTATTTTCCGGTATAGTGTACTGCTTTGATTTAAACCAAACTATCACATACTGTACAGTTTTGGCTTTTCCTTTATTATCAAAGTCTGAATACTTTCAACTTTTCCTCGATTGTCAAGTGTACCGTACATTGCGTCTTTTGGTGAAAGACGCGTTTTGGCAATTATTTCAATAATATGACACTGTACTTTTCCGACTTAAACTACGCTATCAAGTATACTGTATAGTATGTCTCTTGGTGAATGACGCGTTTCGGCTTTTACGTTATTATCAAGTAGTGTGCTGTTTCGACTTAAACTTCATTATGAAGTACTGTTCAGTTTCGGCTTTTGCTACATTACCAAGGTCTGTAAACTTTCGAATTTTACTCCGTTGTCACTAGCAATCAGTATGTTTCTCGACGAAACTCACGTTTAAGCTTCTATTTCAATACAAGGACACTGTACCATTTCGACGATAAATACACCGTCAAGTAAAGTGTGCAGTGTGTTCGATGATGACGTAAAGTCGTAACGCGTCGGGCGCCATTCGGGGGTAATTACCTCTTGCTTGATTTATATTACGATGCATTTCCACTATGTGCCGCGTACTTCAGTCACTGGTACTTTCATCTCATTAAGGCTTTTATCAGCGCGCCTGGAAGAAGGCAGTATAATATTTAGACAGCACCTATATCCCTGTTGTCAATTTTTCTTTTTTTTGGTCCCTTAATGGTCCATTAATCTTAAAAGCAAATTGGTATTAGAAATGGCCAGAGTACAACATATTGAAATTTTATAGTCATCAGGCGAGTAGCACAATAGATGAGTCCTCTGGGACAGTATATTTTTCTTAGATGGTAATTGCCTCCCATCAATTTGCATACACGGTTAGTTATTCTTCAGGGACACATAAAAAGGCTTGCCATTGATCCAACACTGCTGCTACTTTCTCTCATGATTCTTTTGTTTTTACGCAGCGGTTTCCAACGTACGTTGTTCATTACATCAGACTACAAAATATGCAATTGAGACAAACTGTTGAGTAAATTAAGGACCTCGTGTTATACGAAACTTATATTCTTACATCAAAAATATAATAAAAAAAATTCTAAATTACTTTAAAATGTAAATCTTGTGAAAATATATTGTCTTTTTCCTCATCCAGTTTATTTAAATGTTTTATTTATGGTGGATTTTTTCTAAAAAACTGCGATATGCAGTACTATGTTTTTGCAGGTTATCACTTTGCAAGAGCGGAACTGCGTTTTTTGAAGAGGGCGGATGGCTTTAAACATGGTGTTTAGATTAGATGGTCTCTTGATCCGAGGAGTAGATGGGGAAGATCTGGGAGGTGGATTTGTGTTTGGAAAAGATGCGGCACAAGTCCTTCAATATATTCTGTAGAACGTGAGCGCCAGGGAAGAAGGTGGTGAGCAGGGAAGGGGAGCAATATTTGTCAGTGCGGGGTTTATTGGAAATGTGCGTTTTTTTCTAATTTATACCGTCTTCCGATAGATATTATAAGGGATAAATGCCCTCTTAGCAGCACACGCGGGATGAATTTTGCTGTAATCTAGGCGTGGGAGGGGAAGTAGGTAGCGGGTAGGGGATGGGAGCGGCCTGCTGCTCTTGTATCCGCGACGCTGCGTGGGCGTTGGAATATTTTCTTCCGGGCGTGAACTCAAATTTGGCATCTTGAGGACAGCAACTAAACGACAGTAACTCGGCAAAATCAATACGGAATGACCATAAAATGTTAATTTTTTTTCCAATTTTGACCCCCCCTCTAAATTGCATTGGAGCGACGGTCAGGGGTTCAACTAGAGGTCTCAAATTTTTCAGGTCTTATTTTTGATCCGTCCCACAACTTTTTTTCACTGGGCATGACAGATTTGAGAAAAAAAATCGATTGCTCCGAACCTCCCTAATATACACTGCATTCTTTGATGTGCCCATGTGAGAATGGGATGAACATCCTGACTACAAGAATGGTATACAGATTATTCGGGGCCTTCAAGTGGTAAATAATTGTGCAGAGAGAGGGGTGAAACTAATTCTAGGTTTTAAGGCAGTTACGGAGGAAGAAGGGAGAAATAAAAAAATCATCTCAGGTGATTTATAACACGTATTTAGCAATTTTATATCTGTTTTAGTGTGTATTATAAAACTAAACATTTCTTGTGTTGTGCACCATTTAATTATTTGTACGCTTATTTTGAAAATTACAATGCTAAGTTGGTAAGCAACAGCAAGTTTGACTTCAGCAAGGTATAATTTAAATTAACTGACTTTATTTATTTTTAAACTGGCATTTTGGAATTATAAAAAAACTCCTAAATTAAATTTTTATTAACTGAACTTCTTCGTTTCAATTTGCATTTTTCAATAAAAATTGGATAAACATAGCCCATGCTTGTAAAATTCCTTGGTTTTACATGTGTATGTTTTCAATGTAATGATATAAACATAGCTCTAGTTTTACAACCTGCATTTCAATTGCATTGTAATCGTAGACATTCACTATTAATTAGAAAATTAGTAAAAATATGTTAAAAGTACTTACATTTTTTTCGTCATAAATTTCAATAATGCGACAATTTTTCTTTTTTAATGAAACTGCAGAATACAGAAATCAGTTTTAGTTGGTTATAGTAACATGCAGTGTATCACCGTAATAGGTGCGGCGTGTCACCCGCAATATACGGGATAGACCCCGCGAGGTAATGTTTTACAAAAATAATTTATACAGCTAAGAGAATAATGACATAAGCTTTCTTTTCTGTATGTACATCAGAAATAAGACTAGCCACCATATTTAATACTTAGTTTAATCGAAAAAGTAAAATAGAAAAAATATAGTTATTGTAGTAATGTGCGGCATCTCTCCATAATTAACCCACAATTTCATGCTGTGATATTGGATATGTTTTACATTAACAGAGGACTTCAATGGCTTTATAAATGGTTAGATACCGAAAGACAAGCGTTATGTGTCTCACATAATGGTTTAAAGTTGGTATTTTTGCACAAATAATTATATAAATGTTCACTCATATAGTTATATTATTTGGTCCCACTATAGTTCACTTATTTCCTAAATGGCAATTCAATTCTAATCATTGAATCGCAGGATTCGGTAGATGGAAGAGAAAGATAAGTAATAAGGCGATCGAAAACTGCCATCCTCATGCAGTCATTCTCTCATAATTTAAAAATGACCTAACACGAGGGCTACCACTCTCTTTTAATGGATCGGTGGCTCATTAGATCGAATTTATGAACTAGTTCAGCCGAAGCATCGACGAAGCACGCGGCGCCAAAGAGAGTTTTGCCTTAGAAACGTGAGCCTCTTGGCAAGAGTTCGTGACGTCAACAACCCGCCTACCCAAGGGTTAAAGCTGTCGACTTTTCGCCGCGTGTAACTAGAGAAGGAGAATTCACACGGGGAAATACGAGTCTCATATTTTCTAGCCATCGCAATCGCCGATTACGATATATTGGTGTGCCAGACCATTATTTGATTATATCCTACACATCATTTTTCATCGTTAAAAACGCATGAAAACATCTTTGAATTCAACTCGAGCGTATGGTAACCAATCGGAGATGCTACGCGAGCATTCATAGCCACAGGGGTAAAAGTATCTAGCCTTGGACTTGGACTACGTTCATTAATCGGCGGATAATTGATATATTGATCGAACTTATCGTACACGTGAGTTAGATAGATTCCCGTATTTTTTCAATTGAATGTTTGTTACCATCATTTAGCTAAATATAAATTTCTAGCAATTTTTTGTTTATAATTAGAGAAATGATCCCAGGAACCCTTTTGGTCCCTTGATAAACAATATGTGATAGTGCTCCTGCTTGAATTTTTATTCTAAGTAAAAGTCACTGTCAATTGTTTACTTCATCTTTGTATTAGCAAGTAACTTATTCGTTCTATGATTGCTCCACGCCACACGGTTTCAACATTGAAAAAACCAGAAGATTGACTAATAACTGAACTTCAGAGGCAAGCCGCGTAGCCATTATTAGCTATTGACATTAAATTTATGAATGGGCATTTTACTATTGGTACATCCCCAATCATGACAAATAAAGACCTCAGAAACTATGATGTGCGGAGAGTAGATAGAATTTTGCAGGAATTTTTCCCGAAGACGACAGTGCAGTGGAAACGTAACATATGTAAGGCCAGGGCCGTGCGGTTTTGGTTTCGTATTTCATATGTCTTAATGGGCTAATATACTTGAAACAAGGAAAATCTTCACTGTTTAAGCTGCCAAACTACCACCCCTTTGAGCTGCCGTAGTTCTTATCAATCAACTTCCGTTTGAAATATAACATAATGATTTTTTCAAATTTATACGTTTTGAATATACACCATCAAAGGGTGTCCCTAATACATATAACTTAAACTAACCCTTTCCTTGTGTCCACAAACAAATGCTTCATATGTATTGCCGCAAACCAAATGTATATTAGATTCTGTATTCTTTACTTGGGAACAAAAATTTATAACATTTTTCCAAACAAAATCAAAGAGAGTAGCAGCATTTATGCGTCCCTAAAACGTGTGAAACTTTGAATTTTTACCAATAAAATATAATTGGATGTATCAAAGTATTTACAAACCATATTCCATCTTTACTTTTGTTTTATTTAATTTCATTTCCATTGTTTTTATCTACCACATAATTACTTAGATATCACTACTTTATATTATTTATGCATCAGTGATTCATATAAAAGGCATTTGTACCTTCCAAACATACAAAGTATTACGACTGTATTTTCATGGTAACCCTACCAACAGACAAAAGCGTCTGGTAACACCCAAAGCTCCAATCTGGTTTTGCATATATATATATATATATAATTTTTTGAAAACGCTTTAGGAGCTAATAATTTTATTATCAGTATGTTACCCTCTCCCCCAGATGATATAGTTCATCTTTGTCACTGCCCTAAGTTGAATTTAAAACCGGCACTTAAGGTGGCTAAGCTTTAGACCAGAGGTTCGGTAAATATTAAAGCCACCAACTCCACATATTGAGGGAAATCCGTGAGATTTCAGTTCAATGTAAATAAAATTTTCAATCGAAATGAACAACTTGTTGAGAGACGCTATTGAAATCGTCAACTCAGCCATCTTGGAAAGAGAGAAAGGTAGGGTAATACATGATATATAGGGTCATTCCATTGAAATTCGTCTGTGTTCCATGAAAATTGATCACTCTCGGAGATTTTATGATAAAAATATATGATATAAACCTAACTGAATGTTTTGAAAATGGCCACATTTAACTTTCTAAGGTAATTCCTATAATATGGGCAATGGAGAGACGAGTATGATAACAATTCACTCTTTTGGAGATATTTCTTATAATTTTCACGAATTTGAAAGAAAGACGGTTAATTTTAAATGAGAAGCCTTTGCACAGTTGTTAAACAAATTTGGTTTAGAGCTGCTGGAGATTCGGAGGCTGCGCACTAGGCTTGGACTGCTTGAACAATTGAGTCTTTCAGGGCAACACGGACAACATCATATGAGAACCTGACGATATTTCCAGGTCTGGCGGGAGCGATAAATTAGAGGAGATATTTAGCGGAACGTATAGGTGTGGGAATATGGAGGACTTTACTCGTTGGAAAACAAGAGAAATTTTCATTACTATTGTAATTCGTTGGTTGCCACGGTCAATGAAGATCTCTCAATAGCTAATAGAATAAAAGCTAGGTAGAACTTCTTTCGAACAATTACTTTTTACTTGCTAACAGGTAGTGTATTAAAATCCCTCGCCTAGTGAATATTGAGGCGGATTTTAGAGTTGTATGTAGATTACCAATAATGACTAGTGCATTACTTCGGTGGGGACGACCGCATTCTAGCTCCGTTCCCGTTGGCCGGCCGTCAAGGATGGCAACACAGGCGAGTCGAATGAGCGCAAAACTGAAATTCCGTGGCTCGATTCCCGGACGAGGGGACTTTTCTTCTCTCTTCAATGAGTATAAATCTTGGACGGCGATTTGTGAATAAATTTATCGCTTCTTTCGTATCTGGAAATATACTTAGTTGGATTCTAATATGACGTTCTCCGTATCGCTCCGACAGATTCAAAATTCCTCAAGCAATCTAAGCCTGCTCAGCTACCGAGTCTCTATCGGCTTATAAATGAATCATCACCATTGGTCTGGAGATATGATGATGAGAGTAGATTTTCAAGACATTCCTAAGCCACACATGTGTGACCGTCATTCAGGAGTGTACCCGGGGCACAGCGCACCCGTATGATCTCCCGCCGTTTCGAACGACAATGTCATCCACGCTCCTCCGTCCCATCAGGGGCGCAGCTAGGAATTCAGGCCGGGGGGGGGGGGTTTAAGTGCGACTAAACTGTGTGAGGGTATGGAATACCCACCAGGATAAGTGGTAGGTGCGAGATTAATAAATTGCGAAACTTTAAGATAAATGGTTCAAAATGGTGATTTTTACGGCTTTCTGAGGGATATTTTAATTATCCTTACACAATTCTATTATTTATATCAATCCAATTAAGTAAAATAGATTACACCTAAAAATTCTCTGTGCTCCGGGGGGTTTTATCCCCCCCTCGCTGCGACACTGCGTCCCACTGCGGGGTCGATTCACCCCTGGTTGTGCTCACTCGCGGCTTCGAATGCCAAGGTGCTAGGTACCTTCTGGGGCCCTTCCGGTGAGCCCGTCCCCACCCTCACGCTCCTGCCTCCGTCACGCTGGATTTTCCGCGAGAACCTCGACGGCCCCCGTTCAGGGCCCCACGTCAGGGGAGGCCGGGGTCCTTTGCTCCGCCGTCAACGGCATTACCACGGGTGCCAAGCTTTTCTCTGGCCCCTGCTAGATGGATCGCGACGTCCTATTCTCCGCTGTGGCCGATGGTTTTGCGATTGGCCGCGGAAGGGGCCAACGCCGGGTGCCCTCATATCGCGGTGGCCACAAACGCTCTCGGGACAGCTGCCCTACACCCCCACCGCGACGGATCTCTTATGCTTTTCCTCGGCGCGCGGGTCATAATGGCCACTCGAGGTTTTGCTTTGCAGCATCCGTCCGCATCTTTCACGCTCGCCGCTGTCTTCCGATCGCGTGCCGTTTACCGCCCGTCTGCCACCCGCGCCGAACTTCTCAAGACGCGCGTTCGCTTCAATGAATGGGTATTGGCATTTTGGAGACTTTGCTGCGCCGTCTCCTCAATCGGGTGTTTCTTACAAATTTTTATTGAAGGTTTGGAAAGAAACCCGGCGTCGGCATTAATCTGCTCTTAACGGAAGGCCTCGAGGGGACCACGGCTTAACGTCCCATTTAACAGACAGACGGTATACTTGAAATGTTCATCACACAAAATTTAAGCAGGGATCCATATCCTTTTTCTGAAAAGACTCCGCCACCTTTACTTGCACATATTACCTTTGCTGTCTACAATTATTCTTCTCTTTTGGCCAACGCTGTTTTAACCTTTTTCCCAGCTGAAGTGAGTCAAAAACCAGTTTCGAGTATTCCATTTCCTCTCTTTCATTCTGGATTCTTTGAGTAAAATAATACGTGTTAAAATTTTATTTTTATTTCCCCTAAAATCCAATTCTGTTATAATAATGGCTTACTAGACTGCCTACTTCTCGAGCTGTTCGCGGCGAAAAATCGACGGCCACAACCCTTTTGCAATCAAGTGGAGGACATCACCAACTCATGCCGAGATGATCTCCGCATCATAGCTACTCCTTGTTCTTGTAAACGCGTCTCGCGTGGTTCGCTGTTGTTTATGCTCCCGTGAGTGATTCTTTCCCTCAGGGAAACATTCCAACCAAAGGAGTTAAAGACCCATAAGGATAATGACGTCACCATTCATAGCTCCAGGGTCAGAGAGTACCGGCGTCTATAACCATTATTAAGTAATAATAATTATTATTAATTACAAATTAATTTTTAATTCATATTATAGCATCAGCCTCCTTCCTTTCAAGAGGCCGCTCTTTTGGACGAAACGCAGGCGGGTGGAGAAGTTTTCAATTTTGGAGGATCACCATTAAAAATTGATAAAGAGATGGGGATTACACGTGAATCGTATCTTTGCCGCCTTTGGGGAAGTTTTCGCTAAGTGTAATGTTTGAAACTTCAAGTACTTCAGGTAGTGATCCCTCCATCCGAGCGTTCTGACGATGCGGTAATCTGGCTCTCGGCTGAGTAACCCCATATTCTTGCGAAAGTCAGCTGGCGACCATCGGCCTCCTTACGGAAAAATGCAATCTTTATTTCGATAGTAAATGTCTTGAAATTGGCTCTCGTTATGAAAGGCATTTTTGGTTGGGAGTATCTCAAAATGGAAAGGTATGAAATGCATCATACATCTGATGCATTTCTGCCACCTATCTAAACATTATAATAATGCTATGTTTTTCTAGTGCTCGGCATGGATTTTCTTGCTCAATTACCGGAAACGAGGAAGCGTTTAACGCGGGAAGTATCTGTCAGCAAAACATTAATATGCGATGCATGGAAAATAATCTATGATTCAATCGTGCCTCTAGACGTATTGTAATGCTATTAAAAAAACAAACTCGATTTTGTACGCAGCTTGAATTTGATAAAGTGCATGAAGAAGTAATTTGCAATGGTGAGAATTAGTTTTCCCGTCCTTCCAAGGTTGGTCACACATGCTGCCACTTGGTGAGTTGGCTTTGCGAGGTGTACAGCAGGATCCGGTTTTGGATGTTGGCCACGCCAAATGAATTTTTCACGTCGAATTTACACGCCTTTTTGTGGTAAGTTCGGCTGCTGCGCAAGGTGTGCAATTTTGGAGTGTTTTCAGCGCCTATTTTTCCGAGATCAGTAAATTGGAGACATGAGATAGAAATTTAATGCAATCCTTTATTGCTTGCTTTTCTTGGTTCAGAATTAAACGCTTTTACATATAGATATTGTCAGAAACCTGAAAACATTCGTGAGTATGTTATTACATGCGCAAGTATTTCCTTCTATTGAAGTGTTTGTTCTCTTATTCCTTCTGTGTAGATGCATTTTTTAATCACCATGCATTTTACTTGTTAAATTGAATTATTCATTTTAAAATTTTTCTCATTAAGAGCGTTTTCAAAATGCATTTTATGATAATTTTAACATGTATGTGAGAAAAATAACATTTAACTAAAGTACTTATCAAGCGATGGGGCATAAAGGTCTCCCTTGTACACCCTGGTTTCTTTCTATCCACGATTCAAAGAAAACGAATCGTGGAGAATGCCCGAGGAAATAAATTGGCATTGAGCTCCTATGGCTAATGCAGTAAGAAACGGTTTTGCCTTCGTGTAAACTAGATAGTTGTAGAATGGGCCGTTACGTATTTCCACGATGGGAAAGATAAATATCGTCGTAAGGGTGGGAACCTCTTTACTGGGTATTCATGAATTCGGCGTATGTACCGCACCCCTGCGAGCCATTTAAATTCGCATAATTCTGTGCCGTTCACACGTCGGGCCTACTCGCAGTGAGGGGAAGAGGTTGACGCACCACGAAGCACCATATCTACACAGCAGTTAGTTCCACGCGATTAGCAAGGGTCCGCGCTGGAAGAAAGACGGGTCAGTGAGGGTAGGGCAGCCTTATAGCCCACCCCCCTCCAAAACCTCCTTGCAATACCTCGTCCGCACTCCTTTTCTAGAGTGCAACAATGGAGGAGGAAATCCTTGGATGGAAACACCAGCCGCCGGGCTCTACAATGGCGCTGCAGTCGCTCCAAGGTGGGCGTCTCGTGTCCACGCCGCCGCCATTGTGGCCGTTTCTTTAATTAGCAGTGATGGCGGAGTCTTATGGGGCGTTGGAATGGGATCGTCTGTTTGTTCAGAGGAGGCGGCGGCATTGGCTCGCGGAAGGCGTTGTCCTCCGCGGGTTCAACCGGTGATTTGAGTCGTTGATCAGCATCCTGGACCGTTTGCACCACACGCCTTGAATTAGTTGCTTCACTGCGGCCGGCTCACTTGATAAATGAAGGAATGAGTCATAACAATGATGCAGGACTTTTTTAATTTTCAACACTTTGAACCGGGAAGGAGTTCGTGGAATTTAAATACTTATTGTCCCAGGGATTTGAAATATCAGTGTTATGTTGGAGAAGTTTTATTAAGTTTGAAAATGGCGCTTTGGGTGATAGAAATTTGCCGGTTAAAATAGTTTACCAATGTAAAATTGCACGATTTGAGATTAAGTTTATTTAGGAGATAAATCCAGCATCACCATTTACGCATTACCTGTCAAAGCAAGCTTGAGGTAATCGGGGGTAAAAGCTAACAATACGTAGAGGCAGAGGAGGTGAAACATTTCGATGATGCGAAAAAGAGAAATTTTTTCCAGGTGAGGCTGTCATTTAATGTCATTCATCCTAAGCAAGGATGACATAGTTCAAAGACTTATTTGACTCATCAAATGTGTCTCTCATTTTATTTGGGAAAGGGGACTGGAGAGGAAATCTACTGATTTAATGGAGAATGACATTTTTTTTTAGATTCTCATCTGTAGATTCGGGCTTCTTATTCTCTTTTTACCATTAACAACCTGATACCTCATCTAAGAGTCAACCTTGGTTGACCACCTAAGCTTCAGGTGCATAGAAAAAAATGTAGCAAGCACAACCGGGTGATATGTTGCGTGATCGGAAAGTGGATTTACTTCGAGGTCATCGTTTAAAGTACCTTTTTTTCGCAACGTAAAATTAGTGTTGTTTACCTATCTTGGAAAATAAATAGCAACTTTTGCTTCATTTCTTGGTAGGGTTGTGATGAGCTTTGCTCTTTGTTATTAATTTTCTTCTTCGCTTCCTTTGATTCAATACCCACCTGAAGAGCTACTTGACTAAATATTTGTACTGAGGCTGAGTAATTAATTACGAGGACTTCTGCCTTCTTACTGAAAGAAGTAATAAAATTATAACATTTCAATGTAGTGACTCACTAATTTTGCTCCACTTACAACTGATGCAAACCTTTTGGTATTTAGAGAAGATAATTTTCATAATTATTGAATTTATAACAGTAATTTTGCTCCATATCCGTCTTAACGCTAAGGAAGTTTCAATTTGTCTATAATTTTCTGTAACATGACGAATGGTTTCTCAGTTTGACAATTTCACCTGTATCCATATATCTTATGGTGGAGTGGGGGTATGAATTTTGCCTAGACATGAAGCTGTGATGTAGAATAACGCGTTGAGTTTCAATAAGAGCTGGTCACCGAAACCTTCCTACCTCTAGTTTTTTAAGTCTTTCATTTATAAGCAACGATTGGCCACATTATTTTTACAAATTATGTTTTTATAAAACGATTTACTTGATGGTATGAATTTTTGAAATTTGACTCATAATATTTCATTTTCAGTTAAAAATGTCTGTTTCTGCTGGTAATTAAGTAATTTCCCTGGCAAAATTGCTAATGTTACATAAGATTTTTTTTCTCTTTCGTAAGTTATTGTCAAATAGTAGTTGCTAATAAAATACCTTGCAATTGTGATTAAATCAATGTCAAGAATTAGACTAGATAAACTGAAAGTTTTAGAATTAAAAAAAAATGGGTTGTATTTGGTCCATCTACTTTCTGTGCTCATATTTGCTAAGATTGCTCACACAAGGGATCAACTCACCATGGCGGAAACGTGTTCCTAAGTGGATGAATAAATGCCGTATATTTGATGTATGTCCCCTCTTTTTTCTCCGCCCATTAGTTTTTTTAGGTTAAAATTTTCGCGTATTACTGCCATTTTGGTACCAACTGTGCCAAATCATCGCCAGACAGGCGTGGCGATATTGGATTATCTCCCATTTTTTTCCACAGGCTCCGGTTGAATGAGGCAAATGTCCCGGCATGAGTAGCGTGAGGGCGAAGGCAAAGTGCAATCGGATCGGGAAAGTCAATCCGCGGATTTAGCGTTCGGGAGTTGTTTTCTCACCGTCTTAAGTCGGCGCAAAGCATTCGAGGAGCTGTGAGGTTGATAGTTTTCATGCGAGGATCGGCGAGGCCACAGGGGTGGTGATGGGAACGCTTGGGCAAGCCCTTAGGGCCCGGGCCCCGGGATATAAAAAAGCAACCTTTCGGGACGATTTTATTATTCCACGACGGAGTTACGAAAGAAATACAACCATCCCGGCGGGCTCCTTTGCTCTCAAAGCGAACCCTCACCCCACTCCGCGGCGCGATATATGTACTCGGGCTGTCCCGGGTCCGACCGCCCGGCTTCTAACCCCCACAGACCTCACCCAGCGCGCCTAAGAGCACGAGTTATTAGTCAATCAAAAGTGACAGCAGCCCACGGCAACTTTTATCAATTAAATTTCATGGCTATCATTAGCCGTGTTTGGGGCCGTGATAAATGTGTCCTGTATATCAGTTTTCTTTCGTGGGCACCGGGCCGGGGTCCTTGGCACTTTTTGCCCGGACCTCTGGGTTCCGGGCGCCCGCGGAGGGCGGGGCGAGCTCCGGCGAATTGTGGTCCGGCCCCTCCCACATCGCCCCCGTGCCATATCGCAAAAGTGAGTGGTGGGGGGGCCAGGGGTATGGGAGGGCCCGATCCCCCTCCCTTCCCAGGGCCCCACGCTCTCTCACGGGCTTCCGGGGAGTCCTCCTTTGGGGGAGGGTTGCAGCGAGAGATGATCTCCTCCTCACCCCAGCCTCCAAAGGGAAGTTCCGCCGAATTGTTGCGCTCGTCACGGCGGATCGAGCGAGGGTTTTCAGTGCTGCCCGCCGCGGCCCGGCCAATGGCGGTCCCGATGCACGGGCCCTCGCAGCTGCCCCGAGGCAGGGTGCGGGCGGCGGGCACTCGTGGCCTTTCAATTAGGCGTCATGCTCATTACGATGGGGTATTTTCGCAAGGCAGCTGTATGCTAATGGCCTGGCGGGGGGGCGTCTCGGGGTGGTTGGCTGCGGGTGGCTTGGTTGCAGGGTCGCACCGTTGGTGTGGGTGCCGTGGGGTGGTGGGGATATGTGCGGACAGCTCGGCAGTCTCCTTGAATTTTTTTGCTGGTGCGGGAGTCAGTGCCATCGTACGTACCTTTCTCACGGGTTTTCCCCGGACTAGTGATGCGAGGGGTGAAAACACCCAGTGCGTATGATATTTGAAAATTTTTTTGCATTTCAAATTTAGCTTAGTACTTTAAATGAGGCTGTTAATAATTGTATTAGCTTAAACACTAACCATTTAGTTTTATATACAAAACGAATGAGAAAGCACGGCAGGATCAAGTGACTTTGTATGCAGTCACGCGCACGGGTGCAAAGTTAAATGCACCAAAGGATGAAGCTCGCCATGAAAAAATATTTGACTTAGCAGGGATTCGAACCCGGATCTCCCGATTGCCGGTCAGGCATGTTAACAAGTTCCACCACCAACCCATTTTCTTAGAGCGAACTTTGGGATGTGTTTTACCGAACAGTTGTCCAACCAAGATGTTGATGTCACAAGTCCACACTGTGGCACATGTGGCGAGGGTCGTGCTTACTAAGCCACTGTCGGGGTGAAAAACCGTGGCGAACTTCATCCTTTGGTGTATTTAACAACGAATGAGGTTTGCCACGAAAAAATCATTTAGCTTAGCGGAGATTTGGTTCTATTGACATCTTTCATTTCCAGCATCTTCAGTCAAGGAAGATCATTTACAAATGACCATTTCTCCCCTTAAATCCCAACCCGTATAGATTTATTTCCTACATGTACATGTGCTCAAAATTACTCATAAAATATGCTTGAATATCATGTTCGTGGGTGAATTGACAATACAATCGAGGGATACTGTATTTGTATTTTCATTTCAAGGGCTATAGATGTTTGTATATTTCAAAGGTAAAGTCACTAGAACGAACCAATCAACTAACTATAATTGCAATTTTTATGCCTCTAAATAGAACCACGGACCACAAGAATGCTTTAAATAATGTATCCTCATTTAAAATTGTTGCTATTTCAATTTCATTTTCCACTAATTTTGCCAAAAATTTACGAGAAATTCTTTTTTTAACTTGTATGTACCAAGGATGTAATCCACAATGAAAGATGCACGCATTGACTTAAATGCATTTGACTTAGTTGGGATTTTTATTCTCTTTTTACTATCTTAGAATGGGTGTTAAACAGCTATTGGATATTTGTGCGTGGCTTTATGCACAATTGTGGTTTAGCAGGGTGGTTTTCCGGGATCTTCCGTTAGAGCACACGGGCAAAATATTGCACCATACATAATTATGCCGATCATCCGGTGTAACCTCAAAGCGAACTACGATCTCCTCACTTACCGTCTGGTACTCAAATCAATGATGACCAACGGGTGCTTTCGCTTGCAATTCGAGGAGCGTATGGTTCAACCGACCGCTAGACATTCGGCTATTTTAACGGAGACGAACCCTGTGCATAATGTTATATTATGCCAGGATAAGGCCGAAGTTTGAACACGATTCTCTGCGACATATTTTTCCAAATATTGCTTACTTTAGACGGGAAAACACGACGTTGAGGCATTATTTTGAGTGTAAGCCCTAGATTATTACCAATTCACTGGGAATATTTGCTATGTACCCCAGATTTATTCACAAATGATTGAAGTAGTAATACCTCCAAAATATATATTGACAAAATACATTCAGCAATATTTAACTTATTAAAAGTCTATTTGAATGAAGTTCTCAACTTTGTAGCAGTGGCATCATTGCTGTGATTTTAACCTGCGCTCGGAGTGTTATCTTTTTCATTATCTTTCACTGAAATTCTCTGATGCTCATGGTGATTTGAGCCACGCAATATTTGAAGCCTTATTTATTAGATTAAATAACTGTCCGCGTAATTCCACGCTGTAATAATTTCTATTTGAATGTTCTTGATGGCAATAGGGCGTCACCTTGAGGCAATCTAGAGATAACATAATACTCTACTGACTTTCTGGAATACGCTCGTACTTACAAAGATTGCGTTTGCAGTTTAGTAGTGTAATTAAAAGTTTAATATATCAAACCACCTTATGCTGCTCTCGGCTCCTCATTATTTCCCCACATTTAGGCGTTATGATGATCAAAGACACGTAAACCTTGATTATCTGAGATAAAAATTGGCTTATCTGCGATCAAATTACTAGGTTTTTCCAACATAGCCTTTTACGTCTTCAATACCAGATGCTTGTCTTTGACTCAAAGGAAATTATTTCAAGCCCAATTGTAACTTAATTTCCCAATAGTTTGATGAAATTATAAAGGGCGATATATTATCGTAGGTAGATGTGACTGGAATTTGTTTATGTCAGCACTATTCTAAGACCATAATTTAAATCGGCTTTTTTGTTAACTTTTAAGAATCAGACGCATGCAATTTTTGGATATGAATTCCTAGCCTTCCCGAGCAGAAGCTTTCCGCTACAGTTATCCGCTACATTTTGACTGACACAATGCCTTCAGCTCTTCTTTCCATTTTCCTTTTAGTGTCAGCATTTTATCCGGGCCCATATCAATGCTCATGTCAATTACTCATTTGGAGTTCTTAGTCATTCCATGTTTTAGCGTCGTGAACTCTTTCTGTTCACACCCTTCAGCTCTGACAAAATGAAAACTACTGATTATAGTCTTCCTCCAGCCTCCCAATTGATGAATTTCTAACCAAGGAATTATGATGGTATCCGGGCTCAAATCCCGCTTGAAGCCTACGGATAGAATACTCAAAAATTCTTAACGAATTAGGTGACCAGACGAAATAACGGATAAATAAAATGCATTAAGTTTTACATTCTCCTCAAAAAGGCCGTGACTTCTATCTCATTTTCCACTCGTTTTGCCAGCACTTAACCAGCAATGATTTTAAATAAATGGTTGGTGAGTTCTCTTCGTGTAATGGTTAACTGATAGATTTAAAGAAATTATTTTATATTCATCAGATTATATACTAAGAACTCTACCGGTTTTGGTCTTTTCAGGTCATTGTCAAGAGGCTACATAACGAAAAAATATACAAGTTTACAAAAAATGAAATACCGTTTGTAATGTCACCTCTTGATAAAAACCTGAAAAGTTGTATACCGGTAGTTTTTGATGCCTACTGAGGGGAATTGAACACATTTTATTTTTGAATCTTTCGAGAAATGCTTTATTATCCTATGTACACCAAGGAATAAATTCACCACGAAAAAACCATTTGGATAAGTCGGGATTTTTTATTCTCTTTTAACTCAAATTTTAATACGCATGAAAAAATTGTTTGAAATTTGTACGTGATTTTATGAGCAATCGCAGACTGACAGGGTGATTTTCCTAGTTCTTCCGTTAGAGCACACGGATAAAAAACTGCACAAAGGTAATACATGATCGTAGTCCGGTGTAACCTCAACGCGATCCACGATCTCCTCACTTTTTGTCCTGTTCTCAAATCAATGATGCCACTTTTTCAATCTTCTATTTTTTCAACTTGTCTATCTTTCCAACCTTTCGTTGTTCCTGCAGGTATGAGATATTTTTTACGTATATTGCTGATCGCGTTGAATTTATTTTAGCCGCTCAGTGTTTCAACCCTAAGCTTAGCTTCAGGAGGAATGAGGGAGGAGCTCAACTCACTGCAAGGCACTGGTGTATGAATGTTGTACAGTCAGGGTTGTTGAGCTTGTTTCTTTGCCCTGGGCCATCTTGCACTACGAGGGGTATTTGTTCAAGCGTGGCCCAAGGCATCTCCCTCCTACCATGATTGTGTGAAGTTCAAACGCCGGTGGCTTTGTTTGGGATGAGCTCTAACCTCACCAATCCACATCACCCTTCGGTTTGAATAAGTGATTTGATGATACACGCCTTTGAGGTGGCCTGTGGGGTAGGATGCAGATCATAAGGAGTTATCATCGAATCAGGAACCAGTCATCGATCTCGATTTTATGGGGTTTCAATGCAATTGCATCATATGGAGCCATTCACGATATGCAAAAATTTCAGATAAATAACCTTACTCAATTCACTTTAAGCCAACTAAACTCAAGCCGCTTTAACCCCGCAAGCTACCTCGATAGGTGTGTAGCGTTAACTGTAGCGGTAAAGCGTTAGCGTTTGGGGTTAATACAATAGTAGGGGTGCTAAGTAATTAACCTCTGACTGCGTGAATACAGAAAAATAGTGTACGTTGTGAGAAAAATGACTGATTTGATTTCGACGTTGTCTTTATTACATAAATTTACTATTTGGGGGACAGACTTTCTATTCCTAAAAACTCCGTTCGGAATAACATCTCCATTATTTTATTGTTTCAGCTGCACCAGGAAGTATGACGTATTATTTCCTATATTCTTGTGATATTTTATCCTTAACCGATTATTTTCATAAATTATGGCATTGGAGCGTAATTGGATCTTCGAACTACAACAATAGTTTTTAATTGTTGCTCCCAAGATTACTCTCCTACCTCTATCCGAAATGTCAGCTCTCTTGGGAAACTTTTATCTGCTATTTCATATTCAAATGTGTACTTCAATTTCGCTGCAGCAACAGCGAACATTGAAGTACACTTTCGTCACCTCCCGCTTCTAATTTCGTGCCAGTTTCAGTATTCCATTAGGTTTTATCTAATTATTTTTGGTGATTTCACTTTGTTTTTCTCTAGTATTCCTATTCCTCCCACCTTTTTAAATGTGGTTTTAATTAAAATCCTTCTTACTTGTTGTGAAAAATATGAAATTTTTTAGGAAATAAAAATAGTTTTTGTTTCTTGAACCTTTTCGTTATTTAAATTATCACGAAATATAATTTTTTAAATTTTATGGTTGCTTGAAATAGTACGATCGCATTTTTAATGTCGGCAAGCTGCTGTTTATGAATTTTATGTTTGCGTGTACATTTCATCCATAATTTCGTTACCATGTCTATGTCTCGAATCTTATTACGAAAGAGATCGAATATTGACGACTACATACCAAAACTAGGACACCGCATTCACTTTTTGATTTCCTGCTTTGCATTTTAGTTGTTGCCTTTGTACGAAAAGTTCATCTTTATCCTTCTTTTAATTTGCGCTTGTTTTATGCTGAGTATTGTGGAATTTGCCTGTTTGAAGTATGATTATCCACGGATGTGGAAAACAGGAAAAACCTGGAATTCACATGGAATCTTGGTTTTATGGAAAAACTGACGAAATACATTAGGAATAGGTGGGTGTCCCAGAAAAT
The DNA here is from genome assembly GCF_921293095.1 of Ischnura elegans. Taxonomy (NCBI): domain Eukaryota; kingdom Metazoa; phylum Arthropoda; class Insecta; order Odonata; family Coenagrionidae; genus Ischnura; species Ischnura elegans. Next base: position 90,643,577 of record NC_060259.1, read on the forward strand.
TGGCTTTTGTCTCATACAGCGACCGACGAAAGCTAACTCAATGCTTTGGCTTCTGGCGAATCATAAAGTACATTTCGCATAATAGAGTAAAATAATAGATTTTTTATAATTCCCCTTAAAATCAAATTCTGTTAGGATAGTGGCTTACGTGATATTCGTTTTTTGTTCATTTACATTCAGCTCATATTTGGATACTAGATAGCAGAGCTGTTTGGGTATTGGAATGCAGTTCTTCGTCTATCCGGATTATTTCGTGGTGTTAAATGCGATGCCATATTGAGAACAATTAAGGAAGACAGCTGTTGGAGGAAGTAGTAAAGAGAGTCCACCATGGCATTTTTGTAATTACCAGGATTATGAAATAAATCTTATGCTCTTTTTTTCTTTATTTGATTGTATGTGAGCCGAGTTTATAAAGAATACGTAGATGGATTATTGGGCATCATGTGATTTGGCTAACATGCATGAGTAGATATAGTTTATATCATCTCAAGACGTTACAAAATCAACATAACCGGACTGAATTCCCTTTGAAATTAGTTTCTACTCCAAGAGCCATATTTTACCAAAAATGCTCGTACTTAGGACGGAAAGCACCTAGGATAGCAAAACAAAACTTCTGGATAATCTGGAAATCTCAGTAGACAGAGTATTTTACAGAGTATTTTAATTGTTAGACGGAGGACATTCTGAAATGGAATTGATACAACGTGAACTGATTGTTGCTAATGACCCTTAACTATTGTTTAAAAAATATTGAGGAAAACATGTTCATGTTTTCAAAATGATGTGAGACATGGTTACGTTCCATCAACTGAACAAGTTTATTACATATTAGTAAATACAAATAACATAAACGCAAATAAAAAGCACGTGATTATATTCAGCCAAGGAATAAATTAAATTGATATATCATTGCAAACAAAAGATTATTAATTCTGAAAATATGTACCACATAAGGAATTAAAACACATAAAAATGAGTAAGCACTTCTCGCGTCATATTTTACAAGCGTCTGTGAGCCTCTCAATTTCCTATTTAAGTTCTAACTTAGCGTCAAAACACATTAATTACATTCTAAACGAATTTGATTGAAAGATCTTGCAGTTTCTTGCAATGTATCAAAAATAATTTTTATCATAAATATTCACTTCGCTTCAAGCACTCTTCATAATAAGTCATTCCCACTGAAATTGTAAATTTCATATTTTTCATTTTTCACAGCATCGTAGGTGAAAAAACGCCACTTATCTTCTTTTATGGTACGTAAGAAATCCAAGTGACAATTAAAAATCCGTAACACATCGGAAACGCTGCACAAAAGAGTAGGAGAATGCTGCTGCCAAATATGGTACTTGGAGAACACGATCACTTAAAATGTCTAGTGAAACATCGCCGACTGTTGATATCACCGTAATTGAATTCCATTAATCCATAGCGAAGAGCCCAAGTCCTCTTAGGATGAAATATCTTGATGTTAGCTCTCGATGCTTGAAGGTTGATCCATCGGCAATCTATGTTGTGGTAAAGATGTTGTTTTCGTGGCTAAACATGTTCGGAAATGTTTGCAACTGCGCAGCGTCGGCGAGGTAGCACACCGGAGTTAGTGGACGCGTCCGCACATGAAGCCAGTGTCCACAGCTCCGCTTCCTAGCTGGCCACCGAAGTACGGGTATCCGGACTTGGCTTCTGCGGGTGAATGGTGGTGCGCGTGATGGTGGCCGTGGTGCGATGGGTGGTGAGGGTTGTGGGTGTGGTGACCATGGTGCGTGGGCGGTGCCAGGGTCGTGCCACTGCCGCTGGACCCGTACGCGCCGCTGAATATACTGCTGGGCAAGGAGAGAAGGAGTTTGATTAAAGACATTTGACGGATTATATGAAAGGAAGTGGCACTTTTCTGCAATAAATAAAAGTGGGAAATAAATAAATAGTTAAATGCGTAAAACGCGTTTCGGCTCACATAGCCAACACAAACAACTACGAACCAAAGCCAGCAACTAGCTGGTTCAGGACTTGAACCAGAACGGGTCTGTGAGCCGAAAGGCGATTTACACATAAAATTATTGTGGAAACGTTCAACTGTTTTTCATTTCAATATGTTGAACTTCCACTACATCACACCTGAATTGGTCGAATATGTTTTAAGGTTGTAAATCGTGAATAATACGTATCACTTCCTCTTGATGAATCTTTTTTTGATCTCTGAGTCAAGTGATTTGACTCAGAAGTTGGGTTGGGTCGGTGATGGTAGATTTCAACCCAGTCTAAGTCACAGCCATGCAAAGTTCACGTAATCAAGATGGAGGGATCAATTCCTGGGCCGACTCAAATTCCCGGGGTTCAGGTGTGAGAGTGTCTGAAGACTAACATCTTGGAATATTCAGGGCATATATTATTGATCCTTTACTAAGATTTATCTTTATCTCAAGTTTAATGGACTCGTAAATCTGCAGAGATTAATGGGGCACAGAAAAGTCTTTAAAAAATTTCATGAAGCCCAATTGAAAAATCAAGTAATTTTACCTCAGTAATGTTATTATTAAAGACATAATCAATTGTACACTTTACCGACGTTACTTTTTCTTCCTGAATGAGTTTTCTACGGCAAGTATCGTCCGGTGCAGGATTCGGAAACATGGAAATTTACAGCGCAAAGCTTGTACAACCTCAAGCTTTTCATGAGGGAATGCATTTTTTTGCTGACCGTGTTTTATATTTATTCCTGACGTACTAGTTTTCTAAAATTTTAACATCACTTAAACGCCACTATTATGTTGAAACTTTCAAGGTATTAATAAAAACACTTCGTCAAAAATTAACTGTTTCTCTTACATAAAAATTTTACCTCCATAAAATAAAATTAAAATTAAAAATATGAGCATAATATACACGTTTCTCTGTCATTATGTTACACCTTACATGTTCAACAAGCAGTGTGACTGGAAAAAGACCGATCAAGCGAGTGACATCATCTAACTTTAACAAAATGAGTTCAAAGAGTCGCTTATTCTTAGCTAGAGGCACAAGTTTCAGTGAACCGTGGTAATGTATCAGGTTCGACGAATTTGTTTCCATTATTCTAAAAAGGGCTATAATGAGCGTCTACAACTTATGGAAAGCATACTTCTTTCTGCTCTATAATCATACATATATAAACATGGTGGAACTGAAGTGTGGTTTATTTAGGCTTAAGGAACTTCGCTTCTTCTACTCTGAGTCAAAATGTATCAGGTGCGTTCGTTTTTTTTCTTGCCAAATTATGATAGGAAAAGTCATGTTGTGCATTTCTTTACCCTTCACGTTCTCTAAAAGTTAATCGTGTGGTAAATATTATACTTATTTAAATTTTAAACAAGTGAGGTGCATAGCTGGGTTCACATACTCTTCCCGTCACTTCACCGTGAATGGTTTTAGATCTGAGAAGGTGAGAGTAGAAATTGATCTTATCTGTGATTGGGAAGCGTAAAAAAATGCGGGTGAAACATGCCATCAATACTTCTCGAGCGAAGTTGGTAAGGAGCGTTTAGAAAGGCTCATTTTTTTGCATTTCAAGCAATAACTAAATTTAATTTTAATTTTTTGACATACAATGTCTCCAGATTAATTAACCTTGAAATGATTACCAACATTTCTTATTACCTTGAAATCAAGGTATCGGAAATTACATGAATTGACTTCAAGTTGCTTAAATTCAACTCTTCTCTAATGCCTCAAGCGTTCTTATATTTTCTGTGTTGGAGACGTCAACGACTGTTGTTACGCTGTGTTGCGCACACTTACCTATAGTTATCTGTGAGTGCTCCGGGCCATGCGTCCGTGGGCGACGCCGTGTGGACTTTGCCGCTTGCAGGCCGGCCCCATGCGGAGCCTTGGGAAGAGCCCTGCACCACGGACTGTGCCATGCCGGGTGCCTGCGCCTGTCCGGACATCACCATCGGCTGCTGCGATTGGTGGTGCGCGTGGTGGTAGGCTGTCAGCTGCGAGCCACCCGCACCGCCAGCACCCGGGTCGCCCACGGCAGCAGCAGCCGCTGCGGCTGCGGCCGCGGCAGCCGCCGCGTACGCGTTGTAGCTGAGGGCCGCGGGCGGTGGAGCGTCGTAGGGTGTGGCGCTAGTGGCACCCGTGGCGACCGGGGGCGGCTGATGATGGTGAGCGGCGTGATGCGGTGGGCCCCAACTGGAGACGTGGCCAGCCGCTGCTGTGAAAACAGGAGAGTGGCACTCAGCGATGTAGCACTATGCTTGTGATGCGAATTTGACAACTAGCATCGTTATCTCGACTAATAGAGCCAAACTGACTGTGGAACCCACAGTCAGGTTGACTCTGCTGCGCTACCGGGCGTTGCCTAGTTGTGGCTTGCCGTTTGTCTCCTGTTTTGTGGGAAGGCTTTTTTTGGTCTCTTTTTGCACACGACTATACGCAATGTCAAGCTACAGCGCTGGGACCAAGTTTCAAATGTGCGTGCACAGATTCGGCGTCGAACGCAATAAATACTATCCTTCCTACACTTGGTAAAGCTTTGAGGTAAAACCTTTACTAAATATCACCGGACTGTGAAAACTTACTTTTCCAGGAATTTTGTTGGAATACTATTTGTAAGAACATGTTATCTAATTTAACCAAATTTGACCTTATTATGCCATAAAACAGAAAAAATACGTCGAACTCATTATGCATGTAGTTAACATGTTAGCAGTTAGAAACTTGTCAAACCTATGCTGCGAGCTACCAGAGTTGGCACAGTTTAAGGCATGCCCTCTCTCTGACGAAGTTAAAAGTTTATTAGTGGGATATAAAGTTTAGGCTCTTTCTGGTCACATCCATAGCCTTTCACAGAGTAGTTTGATGATTATCCTTTAGAGTGTAAGTTTTCGGCTGTGAAGTGCTGAAGTATGATTACTGAAAAAAGATCCATTTTTTAATCTCATCACTGGTATTCAGCGCAAAGGGATTATTTGGCGATCTTGAGGCGCCAACAACATTCCTTTTGTCGTAGGAATTAACTGCCTAGAGAACATTGATTATGTTTTCAATGAGTGTACTATAAAGAGATCATCCTAGCTTCTTCGAGTTACAAATATTATACTGAGGGTTAATGATATTTGCTGATCTGGGAGGGTGTGCTTAAATCGTTCGAGATTTATTGTAGCACGCAATAATCCAGGATGTTCATTTCTTCATTGTTGGATGAATCCTTGAGCATTTAATGGAATCGTTATTAAACGATTCAAGCACACGTTTCCTGTACTCAAGTCAATTCGGCTGGTATAAATATATTCTGCAGGCAGCAGCTGGCTTACAATATTTTTTTCGTTTCTAAGTCAGATCTAATGACTAGAAAAACCACAGAACTAAATTTTATATCTTCCTTGCTAAGTAATTTATTGACATTATTGCGAATGAAAATCAAAGTAGGTTTCTTTTTCTCCTCTTAACTAGTTACATTTGTGTAATATCCATTTGAACCGAAGATTTATTCGGAATACAAAGCTAGGCTACAGAATGGTCTGTTATCGAAAGAACATGATCGAGACTGATGACAAAACTGGAGAGTTGGATATAAACATTACGTCACCACCTGCCTACCTCTTGCCAAATGCGTCAAAGCCACCTCGGTGCAACGTACCGTTGGAAAAACGTACTTTCTAAAATTCACTGCAGCAGAGATCGAAATTCCTTTTAAAAATCGGAACGAGATGTGAACTCGGGCTCTCGAGGTGAAATTCAAGCATTTCTGAGACGAACCCTACCCCATTCCAAAAAAGATCCTGGTCATCGTATTTTAGCATTTCTCCTTTTTTGGTTGGGCCATCCTCCCGTGTATCGCACAGCTCTTAGGAGGATCTTTCCATTGAGACTCGCGAATCAAGCCTGCCAGTGGACAGCCGTCTGGGCGCGGCAACTACATTGCACTTCCATATGCGCTGCGCTACTTTGATGTCAAGTCTTTGCCAAGCTCCTCCCTCGGGTGTGATCTGAACCTCTTCCCTACCCAGGGCTACCCTGTTTCACCCAATGAACGTCTACCCATTCAATTACCCCATCATCCTCGTCTGTGTATCAAATGTGAACCGGTTTTCTCTCGTGGAGGACATGCGCTCTCCAAAGATGGAGATGGGGAGTCTGTGAGTACGTGTGCAATGTAGGACGAACCCACTTTTCCTTTTTCAATTATGTCTTTCAAAGGAAGTAAGAATGATCATTTTTGGGAGTCGGAAGTCGTTATCAATAATGTTTACATAGTGGTTCCGTGAAACCATACTTGACGTCCAAAATAATGCTTTTAAAGTCCGCAACATTTTCTCTAGCTTTTATCATCGGTAACTAAGCTTGAACTTATGTAGTGAAATTTAAATACCGATTTCCGAAGGACAATTTTTTCCTAATGAGGACCACTGGGCGTGTAATCCTTTGATTTACGCGCACCACTGAGATGTCTATTGGGAGATTTTGGAAAAAATTTCGTCCATAAAATATTCTCATTCGTTGCGTGGTAAAACTACAGTTGCGAGCACTTTAGCACGGAATATAAGCCTCAAGGCAGTCTGAAAATGTTGGATTATACGTGAAAGTATGTGCTAGAATTATTTTATGTCTGATGCCAGGCGTCTGCGAACGAAAATGAGTAAATGGTTTTCTTTCGATGATGGCATTGCACACGTTAAACAATCATCCATGAATGTGTTTAAGGTATGTAACTGCCCCGGAAAACGCAAATGAAAGTAAAAAAAGGTTTAATTTGCATCGATACTTGGACTGGGATCGTCAGAAATTGAAATATTCTCCTGAGAGTTTTTGACCATTCATCATTTCATCCGGAACATATTTCAGTTTGCACGCAAAATTTTCAATAATGTTTAGACGGGTTAATTATCCAACGGTTTACGTATTAGAAATAAAAGTAGGTGGGTAAAAATAGAAATTCCTTCACAATAATTAACTAGCTTAACCGCTTCGTGCCTAAAGGACTTCTTCTGGTTCATAAAGACGCAGGCTCCCCAAAAAAATATACTTCTCTCCTGGATTTGCATAGGCGATCATTTTATAAGTCTTCTAGACTTGTTTGGAATGAAGGAGGCTGTAATTCAACCTAACTATAATTTTTTGTTTCTTTGACACAAATAATTCCTTTTGGAACTAGCTCTATACTTGTTTTCTTTAGGCAGGGGTACCTATGGTGGGCTTTATAACACTCTGATTTAATAATGAATTTTCTAGAAATAATTACTTTGAAATCCTAAGATTTTTTTACTATTCGTCTACTAAGTAGTTTAAGGAGAGCAGTCTTAAGGCCAGTTTCTAAAAATACTTCAATAAGTATAAATTGGTTCTTGACGAAAACATTTAGTACACAGCTTTTGGCCATTTATAGAATAAATTGCCATGGACTGGACGCCATCATTCATTCTTCTGCAGAACTACGACTGCAATATTTCGGATAAAGGTCTTGAAATTAGTTGAGTCGTTTATTAGCTGTGTCGATATCTTTTCCAGAGTTTACTTCTCAATATCAGACAATATGCACGTTATTTTTCGCTCCAAGGAGTCATCTTCCATGATTCACGGTTAGAACTAATGAAACGCGGAAGCGAAGCGCAAAAAAAGGGTGAATACGGCACTGCATATTCCTGAAATGCCTGGCTAATTTTCTCCTTGATTTAAAATGAACCACACCTTGCGATAATTATTGCGTTTTAAATGCACGCAAAATTGTCAATGGGGTATGGACGGTTGTTTATCCAACGAATTACGCATTGGAAATGAAATTTGCTGGATAGATATCCTAATTCCTTCAGAATAGTGAAATAGCTCCACCACATCGCGGCTAAAAGAGTAACAATATATTTATGTCATAAATGTATATATATGCTATAAATTAATTACAAAATTACATGGAATAATTCCTTGAATATGTTTTAAACTCTCGGAAACCTTTTTAATTTTAATTTGGCTTATTTTTTCTTATGTGCATCGCCATTAACGCATGGGTACTGGAAACTGGCGCGAAAAGATCCCATTGAAAAATTTATTGATATTTTATATTCTATAAACCAGCATTTTAGTATAATCCTGAGGATGAAACTCTTCCATCTATCTGTGAAAACCTCTTTAAGTGTTAGGGAAGTGAGCAGAATGATACAAATATGAATATGGATTTCAGCTTACCGTGCGCTGCGGCCGCTTGGAAGTTGACGGCGGCTGAGGCGGTGTCGGTGGACGGCGTTGAAGTGTACTGCGAGGCTTGTGAGGCCGTTTGTTGCGTGGTGGGCGGGAAGGCAGCCGACTGGTGGAGCGACGTCACCGAGTTGAATGCGCTCAGCTGCTGGCTGTTGAGCTGCTTGCGAAGCCTCGCCCTCCGGTTGCTGAACCACACTTGCACCCGCGCCTCCGTCAGCTTAGTCCTGGTGAGGGAATTATCAAGTTAAATTATGACATGGGATATATCACTTACACTTAAAATTATATACAGTCAATTTCACAGAAAATCAATGAATGGAGCTGAAAAAGGATGCAAGTGGGGAAAATTTATTTTTTTCGAAAATGTATCTATTTTCTATGCGTAATAATCCACGAAATATATTTTAAACTCAACCCCTTCCACGCTATTCCATCATTCTCAATGACCTACCTTTTTCCGAATGTGTTCTTACGATCGTTTCCTTTTGAGGGCGACACGTACCCATTAAAATATTGATGTAATGTAAATTTGTTTTCGTTAGAAAAAATAATATTTTCAATGTCGTTTATTACTAATGACTGCATTATTTCTTCCAAATCCTGTTTGGAACCACAATTCACCCCGTGTAGCTAAATTACGTGCTGATACCTATATTGAAACATGCATTGATATTTGCAACTGATACCTTGTGGTTTACGAATAACGGTAGGAACAAAAACTTTTGGCCTTCGGGATCCAGATAATTGGTACCAAGCTCTGTATATCCTTTCTTGATTGTTCATGCGATTTTGAAATCGGCGGAGTTGAAATTATCGATCAATTTTCCTCCGTTGAATAAATTCACGTTCATTCATAAATAAGTTCAAATTAGACTGAAAATATTCAGTTGATGCCTTAACAGGAGCTTGCTTATTTACGGTCATTGCTAACAATATCTGTCTCAGAAAGGTTGGAATGTGGAATTCAAACCACTAACTCCATGAATATGATGTAAACCCTCGGCAAACTTTGAAGGGGACTTGAAGTTTCTGTGTTCCTAAGCGTCTTACCAAGTGAGTGTTATTCTCTTCACCGTGTAAGCTCTCTTGTGACTTTGATTGACTATCGCTTTTGGTTCACCGTTCCAAAGACAATACGGAAACCATGTGCGATACGCGTGCGTTGAATCGCCATAGTTGAAAGTCATTGCAACAATTGACATCCCCTCTTTGATGTAATGAGTGACATTATTTACGCTCTTAGCGTTCCAAGGTTGTCACCTTGCTGATTTAATTTCTCTGATATTATTCAAAATGTCCGTTGACTCTTAACTGAGGTAAGGGGTAAAAGTATGAATATAACCATTATATCTGTATGTAAAGGACTCTACTATGCTCGGCAGTTATCAGAATACTACTGCTGTTTTCGCATCGGCTTAAGCTTAGCTGCTTTACTTATCGTAGTCGATAACACCCAATCATGTCCCCGTTGCACTTAAAGAAGCATACATATCCCTGGCATTATTTTGAGGGCATCAAGGACTATTTTCTGGTTGACAACGGAGTACGCTAATGTTGTAATAAAAAAAATATATGTCATAACAGAGTATAACATTATATTCTCTTTGGCTTTCGTATAATGAAATAACAAATAACTTGTCTCTACACCACGCCAATTTGAAAATTGTAGCTCTTTGTTAAAATGCGGAGTATTTTCAAATTAAGATGAGTGTACAGCGGCTCTCATTCGATTTTCTATCTTTCGTTCGATAGTGCTTTTTAAGGCTCTGAGTTCTTATTCTATGATAATGTGTGAATAATAATTTTCCCTTGATGTTGATCTATTCGTGAGTAAAAAGTTTAATCACACATTATTTTTATAAAATGGGAACCAAACGCAAGCATTCTTCTTTATGATTTTTTTCATTTAGGGAGGAAATTAGTGAAATATAAGTTGGCTGGCAGTTTTCCACAAATACTTAAGTCAAATTTGATGACCGGTTTCAATATTTTTCCCCCTTCGGGACATTAAAAAACATATTTTACCAAGTTAGTTTGTTCTCCTAGAGATAATGTGAAATTTATTTGCATAAGATGAACATATCAGTCAGCATTACAATAAAATCTGAAATAATTGTTATTATATTCGATATAATACTAAATGTATTTAGACCGGTCGTGTAGTGAAATTAAAGTAGCAATTTTTGTGAAACGAATTTCAATTGACTTATATGTTAGAATCCCGGAGAGCATGATATGCTATTGGGTAGATCACTTGCTGCTGATCGAGGGGAGCAGGTTCAAATTCCTGAGATGCCATCAAAAATCCCAAATAAAAATCTTCGAAGTGCATGGTGGCCCAGGGAAAGGAGCTGCTCCCTAGCCAGAATATGAGAAGTTCATACGCCTGTGGCCTAGTCTGGGGTGAGCTTTACCCTAACCTAACCAAACCAACATTCGAGATGAATCAACGAAAGAGTGAGTTAGAATTAGGGATGGACGGATCCAGGATTTTTTTCGGAGCCGGATCTTTCGGATCGGTTATTTTCGGATCATAATGCATTTCGAAATTCCTGACGCTGAGATTCCCCCGATAATTGTTCAATCTCTTGGGAAAAGTCACACTATGTGCCAGTCATATTTTGCCTTCATTATTTTCCACGGCTGAAATTCTGCGTAACCTCTGCGAGAACTTTCAAACAAAACGGTTCCTGAGTAGGAAAAAAATCACATGCGACGGTGCATTCGAGTATAGAATCGGAACTCTTTCCACCCTTATGGGGCGTTGCATTCACTGAAGCTATTATTTAAAATTTCGGATCCAGATCCGATGTCTTCCGCGACTTTGGATCCGATGTATCCGATGAAGGGCAATATCCGCGAATATTTTGATCCGAGGTATCCGATCCGACCATCCCTTGTTAGAATCCCACCAGATTAAGCCTGAGACAACTCTCTGCGTAAAAGTTTCTTGGTTGGATAACTGTTGCTGATACCACTTCTTAAAAAGTTGGTAAAAGTAACAGCTACATCTTAAAAAATAAACAAGTGGGATGAGTAACAGCTATCTAGTCTAGAAACCTTAAAATGGAATAGCAGGTGAGTGAATTTTCTTGGCGGAGAGGCAACTCACTTTTGAGCCAGCTCTTCCCGCGTGTACACGTCCGGGTACTGCGTCCGCTCAAACGCCCTCTCGAGCGCCTCGAGCTGTTCGGCCGAGAAAGTGGTTCGGCTCCGCCTTTGCTTCCTCTTGAGCGGGATGCCCGGCTCGCTCTCCGTGTCCGAGTCCTCATTGCTGCTGGTTCCTGAAGAGGACACTGTTATCATTAAAATGAGAGATATGGAATTACACTCCTAAAAATGAGCAAGTCAACACAAACATGTAATTTCATTCCAGGGGGTTGGGCCGCTGCATGGAAGGGTAGCTAGGGCAAGAACGCTCCCATATTATGTTTAAATATCCCCTGGCCTAAACCAAAGAATAAAAATTTCTCACGCTCCATAAGGTACTCATCCAAATCAAATTATTTCTACTGGCTACTAATTATACAGTACAAAATGTATGAGCTTATTTGATAGTATTGGGTGATTCCCTTTGGATGGAGTCAAAATGAAATATTTTATTTCCCTCTCCGTTTCTGTATATTGCGGTCATATTGCAAAACATTCAAAGGACGCATAGGCTGAAGTGTTTAATACCCTGTAAACATGATACTTAATACCGATGATTACTTAAAAGTAATTATACTTCTTAATGAAAAATATGTAATGAAAACTTTGCAAATCCACATAAATATAGTTGTGAGATATTGTTTTGAAATTTTGTTGATTTATGTGGAATTATGAAGTATTTTACTTTTCATTATGTTAAGGGGATTTCATAAATTTGCGCCTGACACAAGGAATTATAATGGTACGTAGACTTAGTACATGTTTATCTATGCATTATATTCTCTACTCTTCGTATGTACGGTTATTATTCCTTACTTCTTGGAGACATAAGGTGGCTAAAACCCTGAATCTCAAATCCTATTGCTTTGATTTGTTAATTATTGTGAGATCGTATATCTATCGTTGCTTATTAAACTAGAAAAGAAAATCCGTTACTTCGTACTTTATGACTTGAATTTACGAAAAGTCCCTAAATATGATTGGCATACCACTGTTTTTCAAGGGTTAAGTAATTTTTCTTGCCTGAAATGGCTCATTATCCCACTTGTGGTTAAAATAAATACTTGATTCATTGCTGATGGCTGTTAAATAAATTGGTATCGCTCAATGGAATGATAATTAAGATTTGCTAGATCAGTGATGCGTGATACCCTTTGGCTAAGGAATTCAAGGAGAACCAAGGCAGCTAGGATATGATAAAAATCAAATTATCAGGCTCGACGGTAGTGACATATATAATATTGGATGAATGTTTATTTGTGCTCCCTAGCAATCTATTAGAGCAAAAGGCAAATAACATTTCCATATTCTGCTCGGAAACGATAAATACCTAACAGACGAAATATGGAGAATGAAAAATACGAAATATATGAATTCAAAGGTTATAACGAAATCAATACGAGCACTCACATGAATATAATATTTTAACTACAGCGAAATGAAAGTAGTTGACAAACATTCATTCGGTTCTTCAAATAATGGTACAATTTTGAGTACGAATAAAATTAAAGATATTATCTCAGAGGCAGAAGATTAAAGCTAGTTTTCAAAATATTTTTTTTCGAGGGATACATTTTGCTGAATAGCTTGTGAAGTGACGGTGACTTCCCTGTATTCATGATACTCTTGAAGAGGCAAAGTGTGCATAGGCTCCCCTCGACTGTGGCAAGTGGGGTCGACCTCAGAAAGGCGTGCCCAGGCGGGTGGATTCCATCCTCTTCCCATTCAAGGCGACATTTATTTTGCGCTGATTCTCCAGGGGCAATATATTTTTGCAGTCCATTCTCTGCTGCGTCTCCTGGCTGAGCGGAGTGAAGTGGCCACCGCCTTAGTCAAACACACGCCCCCCGTCATTTGGACCGGACCAATACAATTTACAGCCTTTGCTGAAGTAGCAGTCTTCTCGCCATCAAATCTTGAATATAGCTATGGACGATACTTGGTTTGGTGAAGCGTTTTTATCAAATTTACCTACTCGAATATATATTACTATTACTATTACTCGAAGCGTTTTTATCAAAGTTACCTACTCGAATTTTCTCAGACCAATACTACGATAAATCATTTTATAAATGACATGTTTTCTATTCACGTCATAGATAATTTCATTTTCCTTAGTAAAAAATATATTTACGAATCTTGTATTCGACTATTTTTCCAACTTAGTAGACTAGAGACTCAAACGACGATAATTCATTCACATTTTGTTCATGATCCGATTCTGTAAATATATTTGCACTTTACTTGCGGATTCGCGAATGGAACTGTGCGTACTCCGCATTCTAATTACTTCGTAACCGGTAAGGTATATATTTAAACCCATGAAATAGCCTTCAAGTTGAAGTTTGGGGAAAGCTTTAAAAAACGATTTGGGGGTTTCATCGAAAAAGTGATTTTCAAGGTAAGGATTATATAGTTTTCCGAAAACTTGATCGGTTAATAATAATATTATGACCACCAAACAAGCGTTTTTCGGTGATACCAGTTACCTGCATTTTTAAAAATTTTAGTTGCATACGCACAAGCCGAACATCGCTCTTGTGTTTATATGCTCAGAGGGGTTATCGAAGTGAGCAAAATTCTGGGCTTAAAATGTCACGAAACCTTTGAGCTCCCGATAACTTACCTAATATGCCGTCGATGGAGTGGTTAGTGTGTGGGTCGGAGCCGTCTTCCCGGCGGGTCGAAGTCCCTCCGCCTCCTCGGAGAAGTCGGCTGATGGAGCTCACGGATGGCGCGTTGCTTTTGTCGCATATCCCTTCCTGAAAATAAAATAGGCCTTGGATTACCTAATCAAACCAAAAAGCTAAAGCACCGACGTATTGCCCCAATGACTAGAGGCTGACGTACTGGCCCAATGAAAGCTAAAATTTCTTGTACCTTTCAATCCGGCGATTGTTTAGCCCTGATTACATTGTTATTTGTACACTCCGGGCGGCGTGGCGCCCCCAACGCGGAATGTCAGATTAATCGAATAAATATTCTTTGGGAACCCACAAAATTAGACGGCGAAGTCAGAACTGGGGTTTCCAAGGGGCGCGCGCACCGCTGTGAGTTTGTAAATATATTGTGGCATCAAATGATAAATTCCCTTTCTCGGATAAAATTACTGTCTGAATCACTCTATCAATCTATGCAGAATGTGAAGTCCCCCGAGTGTCGTTTAGCAACAAGAAGGCTTAATGAATAGAGGGGAAATAAAACAAATTTCGGTTATAATGTCAAGGCATTTTCGAATGATTACTAAAATAAATGAAAATTTCTAGGATTGAGCGTATAGCCGTAGAATACGTATTTTTCGGAAAATTTACAGACCAGTAAGATAACTAGGACCCCAAGTTCTCTAAATTTGTTGGAAAGGAAATCTTCAAGGAAAGACAAAGATTGTTTTTTTTATTCCTGGGTCAGACGAATTTTTTTCCTCCAAACGCTAAACCGTTTACTCATTTCTGATGTTGCGGGATTGAAATCTGCTGGTCTCTGTTGATGAGATTTCCCCTACCCCTAGCGTTTAGACGGGGGCTTACAGGCGTCAATGAATGTGGATTCAGTATTACATTTTCTGTGCTTATTATTAACATCATTACGCATCGATTAATTTTGATCATGGAAATTTCATGTCACCGTATCCCATCACATCCTCATATTGAGTGAATGCATCGACTAGGGTCCGAGTTTACTGGGTAGATTCTTTCTCTTTCGGTGAAAGTAGTCCGGGTATTTTAACGACTGTTTCATAGTGTATTTTCGGATAAGGACTGGATTAATCATGTAAAATAATGGGGGTGTCCAAAAACATGGGGAAAATTCTTGCTTTGCTCGTTTTTGGAATACAAAAGAGGAGGGATCCAAGATTTTTTAGGAATTTTTACGAGTATATTGAACATTAATATTACATTTGAAAACTCTACCATAGGTCACTGAATGTGCTCTGACCCGCGGTGCATTAAAAAAAGGTTTATAAAAGTCGCACTAAGGAAACCGACGGCTAAGCGATCCGAATTTTACGCAAGCTTATGCTGTTACTAGGACCGTTAACAGATATTATATTTGTGTAACATTATTCCCCCATTTCGTTACTTCTTAATTATCATCCTCACGTGTGCCAATTCCCTATTGTAAAAGTAAAGAATTTACATTCCTTTGCACTCAAAGACACGCTGAGAATATTTTTGACAACTGATTTACCCTTTCTAACCCAGAGCTGTTTTAAGGGGAAATCAAATTTCAAGATTTTTCATTTTGAAAACTTAAAAACTCTGCGCTCATAAATAATTATCGTGGCAGCTATATATTTCGTCTTTACAATTCACGTCACAAAATAATGCATAGTTTAGATATTTCCTCAATAGAACAGAAAACGAATACATTTTTGACGTTGCTTGGAAGCATCGTTGGGTTATGATGGGTTAAAAAGCGCGCAGAGTGTCAACGTGAATCAAGCCTTCACGGAACGGAGCGGTGGCTTCCGTATGCTGTCCCTTTGTTTTCGGAGCAGAGGGCGGAATCGTGCTTGCAGTGGGCGCTCACCTTGATCAGTCTCTCCCGGATCTCCCAGCTGAAGATGCCCGGGTGCTCGCGCTTGTACTCGTCGATGCGCCGTTCGATGCCCGGCGTGGCCACGCGTGGCTTGCTGCCGCCGATGACGCCCGGCCGAATGGAGCCCGTCTCCTGGTAGCGGTTCAGGATCTTGGACACGCATCCGTGCGAGACGCGCAGTTGACGCGAGATGACGCACGGCCGCACCCCCGCCGCCGCCAGCTCCACGATCTTCAGCCGAATGTGGTTGGGCAGCGGGCGGCCGTTGATGAACACGCCGCCCAGCTGGTTGACGCGGCCCTGGCCTGCTCCGAGACAAAGCGCGGTGGTTTTATCACATTGCATTGAGCACAACAACACTTAGGCATCATGTATGCAAGTCATTCATGCGAAAATTAATGTTTTCCGGCGATACTTTGTGGAATTTATTGAAGATTTTGAATGAATAACATAACATTTATTTTTCAACAGAATATTTTATTGAATCATGACCATGGTTTCAACTGGTCACCAGAAGATGACGTTAACCGTCAAGACTATGGCCGTGATTTAATATATGAGTATAAGGTATTAATTTAAAAAAGTCATTCATACTACTTATTATCAACACTTTTTCCATGGTTGACTAGAATTATCGTCATTTGGAAACGTCAAATTAAACAATTTTAAAGCATACCAAAGGTATTTGATAGAACGTTTTCAGTTGTCACTCCTTACTCCCTTATAATGAATGGAAATATCGTATGTTTCGTTGGGTAAAGTGATATGTTAAACATTAGTATTTTAAACATTTTTAACCCTAAGGTACTTCGCTCAAATTGGTACATATTTTCACTCTCAATACCTCTACCTAGGTACGTTATTCCACTACTTTCAAATACCTCATTACGCAATTCGCAATTAATACTTTCCTCGAATTATCCAAATATTTCATAAGGAATATTAACGTCTGTCCGATTTCATTACTACAAGCGATTCTGATTTATCATGTCCCAAGTTCAGTGCTCATTCATCAGTGGGTATTATTTTCACAGATGGGCGACTAGTTAATTTCTTATTAGTCACGCACAATGGATTCATATGGAGGACACCATCCACTGAAGTTGAATGAAAGGGAGTACCCCTATGCTCGTAATAAACCCGTACCCTTTCATTACCCGAAAACTTATAGCTCACCATTTCATTTCACATTGTAACTATTGAGTCATCAGAACTGAATAAATTCCACCGCCTTCAAACTAAAATCGGAAAAATTGCTGAAAACGTAATTCTTTTCATCCAGTAAATTATTGCAGCCCTAGGAGTATTCCCATTATTTTTAATTCAGAGACCTATGAGGACTTTATCTCATTTCATAAACTCGTGCATTTCCGCGATAAAAAATATATTTTACTAAGGAATCGCACTTGTGGATTGTTAATATTTATAATCAGTGGCGTTCACTGACACTGAGCAAGTCTTCTCATGCGTAGATAATCAATTTCATCGGAATTATTACGGATAAAGACGGAAGTCTTGTGGGAAGTTTCTTTGTCAGCTTTTTTTGCGACTTGATGGAGACTTGGGTCCGATAAAGTGCTAGTTTTGTGCGAGATGCAGTCTTAAGGTACTGTTCCTATCCTATCCTATGAGATATCGCAGTATAACATGGAATAGTTATTGTTTAAGTACATTTATTTCCTGTGATAATAAAGGTGGAATTGTTTATAAAATGTTTGCCTAGCCGTTGAAGCATTTCCTTTACCAAGGACCTTAATATAGTGAAGATTGCAAAATGAAGTTGGAAGAAGAAGAATTGAAATAGGCTTCAACACAATGGCGGTGGGGTGTGAGGGACTTGGTGTAAGGCATCCGGCTTTACCCCTACTTTCGGACTGGTAACGATATTTCGACGGCATATAGTTTACCATAGAGTCTCAGCTCTTAGCACAGTTTCCTTTGCACATTATAAAACCTTTTGTTCAACTTAAACGTGAACTGAAATACTAAGTGGCATTGAGAACGCGAGTTTTTTTGCGCTGTGATACAGGAAATTTTCAAAATAGCACCAAGGATTGAAGGAGTATTAAGGCAGCCAGTAAAATATGGCATGGACAGAAATTAAAAAGTAAACGAAAGCAATGACCATCAACAATGATGATGTTAAACATCGTTATTGTTGATGGCTATTGCTTTCGCCCTTGCACTCTGTTTCCCTTTTCACTCACTGCTCCATTGAAAAACGCTACAGATTTTCGTGAATTGCACATAAAATGTTCCTTTATTGAACAGAGCACTTAATACTGCAGGAGAAATTGAATTTCATCAGGAGTGATAAAGAGTTATATAATATTGCATAAAAGTGAAACTGACTCAAAATATTATAAATTACTTTTTTACATTGGATTGAACCCGGGGCCGATATATCGGCAATTTTAGCGTTTTGAGGTGAAAAATGAAAGCCTATGTATCGGAGACATGAGCATCTAAAGGTCAATGAAATAGTATCTATGAGATTAGTCGCTAGAAGCTGCTCAATGTATGCGTAGCTAACGACTAATTCATTTAGTGTTGTATGCATTTCTTACTGTAGTCTCTCATGAAAACTCTTCCTTGACTGGCAATGATTTCATCTGAACCTGGCATTATCTACACGGGAACACATTATCTAGGTTAACTTATTATTTTACTGTAAATAAAAAAATGCTCCAAATCCTGGGAAAACAAGAGCGTTCTATTATCTTTATTCGCTTTCTCGTTAGCCCAGGCGTTGAACTCTCCTGAAATCCTCGCGGTGAAATAGTAATCCCAGCTCGTAATAAAATCAAAAGTTAATTTACTAATTACCTTGAAATGGATATCCGGTAAAATAAGGCGCCATATTTAGAGTTGACACTGCCATTAAATTGTATCACCCTCGGGATTAACTTCGTACAACGTCGCTCGGTTCCTCTTGCGGATATGTCTTTGAGGTGGATACGATGCGTAACTCGTGATAAAAAGCACACCTTTACTCCTGGAGAAGAGTAAGTAGAAAAGTCCAGAGCACATGAAACTTGCGCCTTACGCGAAACACGCGCTGAGTTGTCTTTCGGGCGACGGATTGCCCGTAACTATCCAACCAACAACAGGCGGGCGACTCCTCGGCGGTCGCAGCTTCTCCTCCGGGGTTCGCGGGAGCCTTCCAAGTCTCCGGAGGGCGACAGAACACCTGTGGTGGTACAAGAGGGTGCCGTGGGACTGACCGGCTGCTTTGCAGTCCTCTCGTCAACTGATCCATGCTTCGTCCGGCCCACTCCCACGACCTCCCCGGAGGTCTTCCTCCTCGGAATCGGTCCCTTTGATCCTTGAGGACGCGACGCCATTGGTTGGCTCGCCCCCAGGGGCGGTGCTTCGCCCTGGCTCCTCCCACTCCCGTGCAGCCCTGCCCTCTTCTCCGGCTGGTTGCGGTGAAGCAATTGAAGACTTTCAAAACAGCATTTGTCCATTCAGCAAAGTTTTGAGACAAACTACTTTTTCTTTACACTTATTAATTTACGAAAGAGGTAAATGCGACTTTTCACCGTGAATGGGGTATGATACCATATTTTCAAAGTGAAAGCTCATGTAGCGAATATAATATACGAGAGAAACGTTCATCCTCAATCTTTGCCAAGTGGGCTAATGTCGTTTTATCATTCATATTGTCAGTTAATGGAGGCGTACGAATGAACTTATGCAGTTTCCAAAGCGTTCTATCATTATAAGTCAGTATTTAGGGATGATATCCATTCAATTCAGAGGTTTGATAGTGAAATCACCCATTATTAGACAAATATGAGCGATTTCCAGAGCTTTCCGTCATTATTATTTTTTATAGGTACACTTTCATTTGCGGACAGAATTTTGGGCTTTTCTATTTAGTTCAAGTGCAGAAACATCGTTCATTTCTTTTGTAATTAGCTTTATCACGTTACTCAGAACAAATCGATCAAAAGGTTTCGTAAGAAACATTCTTAGGAAACTAAAAATCGTAATACAAATTATCATTTGAATTCGATGATAAATATCATTAATAAAAGTAATTGTCAACATATTGTCGGGGATGCCTGGTATTTATTTCAATATGCTTCGGCCATACCTTGCGACGATTGTTCAATTGAACTTTTTCGCACTTTCAATTTTCACTCATAGCACTTTTAGTTATTTCTCGCACCATTCGTTTCCATATTTTTAGTAGAGATGACTTTATTTTGTTTAAAATCAAGTGAACCAAAGGAAGCACTTATCTTAGAAAACATCTCTCGACTTCACTTAAACTTGAACACGGAACTTACATTCATATGATGAATTCAGAATATGTTCTTGAATATATATTATGCCTATGCCTTTTTATGACGGAAAGGGGTGTATTTCAAATGGTAAGTAACCTGTTTTTGAATCTTGGTTTTGGCACAGTTGAATTATTTATCATCGTGGAGCTGTTTCAAAGAGCATAAATATATTCTCCTTACTGAATCGCCTGAACATATGACGAATGGAGAATGTGTAATTGCATATATATTATGCCTTTGCCATTTTATGACGGAAAGGGGTGTATGCCTATCTTTTCGTTTATCATCCTATTTCGCTGTACCCACCTTGCTTACTATGCTGAGTTTTATAGTTTTATTTCATTTCTGGGTTATATATCAGATCGTTAAGCTATATGAGTGGAAAATGGTCGTTGATTTTTTTCTTTGTGCAAAAGCCTATCAAATATGATAATCCATGAAATGGAGACAAGGCGCGAAGAGAGGCACCCCCATAACAAGGTCATTGGTTTCTCAAGTTCCAACCAAGAGACCGTATGCTACTTCCTATTTATCGTATTGAACTACCCAGCATAAGAAAAAATGTTTCAAGTGCTTTCACTTGAATAACTCGACTGTTAGCGAGTGGTACAGTGAACTCTTGGAATTCCAAAGGGAATTAATCCCAGTCGCGCGTCCACTTCACAAGACTTTTTCCGGCATTGCGTTGAAGTTTCCTTGAGCACGGGGTTGGATAAGCTGATGTCAAAGTGTACGGCGAGAAAGATGGAGCGCATCTGAATGGCCGTGAATGGGACTTTTATGAAGTTTCAATGAGAAATCAAAGGAATGGCTTCTTCTTTAAAATTTTGCATTATTATGTTGCCTTCACGTTGCAATTCATTGACTGATGATGGAAATATTGTGGTTTACCTGCTGTTTCATATTAATTGCTTTCAAAGTTGAAAACCAATTCGTTGGATTTTGATGTTTTGCGGTTCTAAGTTTAGCAAAACTACTGATTATAAATAGAATTTAAATTCCGTTTCGTAAATTGCTGACACGAAGTTCATTTTACTCTTTATAAGATTATTTTTGGTTCCAAAAGGCTGGTGTCCTAAAACTGCACCACTGTTGAAGTCACTTGCGGGGCACTATGTAGAATGTTAGAATAAATATTAAATAGAACCTCATGTCACCATCAGAGGGGTCACCATGCACCGGAACCGGAGTCGACCACACTCTCGAATTAAACGATGAAAAAATCGGGGTGGCTGATATGAGCAGGATTTGACTTTAGATTCACCAAGTACGAGTGCTGTTTTTTCAGATGGGTCATTAACAGAAGACAAAGTGATTGATTAAAAATTATTTCATTGCTAAATATTGAGTACACTTGTGGTGTCTTCCGACAAAATTGCCTCGGAAATTGAGGAATTAGTCGTGCCTGTGGACAAGATTTACTATACCTTCTTCATAGAATGTTGCCGTAAATGATCTCAAAATTAATTTGCCTTTGCTCTGAAGCTCATGCCCATTTGAATACTTCCCTCCTAGCCACGTCTTCATTTCAGCTCAAAGATAGATGTCACTCGGCACTAGGTTCACATTGCACGGTGGCTGATCGAAAATGTCCCATTGAAATTGCTCACGTAGCAATAGGGCTGCATCAGCGCTGAGTTGACGGGCGTTTTCATGGATCAGAACACTTCCAGAAGTCAGTATGTCCCTTCTTTTATTTTGAACGGGAATAAAAATTAAGTTTCACACTGTGTATCACATTCTAACCACAGTGCATTAAAAACTTCTCTTTTATGGGCGTAAAGGTTAAGATATGTCAATGATGAAGCAATTCGGCGAGTTTTCTGGCTGCCGCTCCGCAGTGCACACTTGGCGGGAGAATCAATTGAGGCGGTGTAGTTAATAAAAACCTTAAACTGACAACACACGGTTAGAAATGACTCGAGCGCGTGATGCGGAGGACTCGCAGTTGCCCTATCCGCCCAGTACCCGCCAATATGGTGTTTTTGCTTACGATCGGAGCTTAAAAAAACAGCCGTCGTAGAAGCTTCATAGGAAGACCGAAATCAGCCGAAAATTAGCTCTACCATTTTGTTATATATCTTTGGTTAATAACAAAATAAAATCATCGGATACTATCCGAACAGAAGACAAAAAGTGGCCATTAAGGTTGTGCAACTTTTTTTTGTCAATATAGGAATTCATGAAATCACTGCAAAAGGAAAGAGTTAGCAATTTTAAGAAAAAATCGAAGTTGGTTGTTTTTCGCAAAATTTTACCTGATGTATATTGTTAACGCGAGGGCGCAGGAAAGAATAACTGTGGAAAGTTATGCACAAGTTCTTTAAGAATACATATTTTTCGAAGTTTCAAAATGTCTCAAAAATAGTTTTTGAGGTTTTGGCCTGCTTTTTTCAATTTTAACGCCAACCAAAGACAACACCCAGCAACAGAGTTCGACTGATGTACTCAAACATGGCTAATATATTGCAATTCCTACTATGTTTACTCCATGCACTCAACGACTCGACCGGCACACAGTTTCCACTTCCCCTTCCTTTCCCTCCGCGGCTGCGCTCAGTGCGCGGCGGTTGCTTATGCCCAGTTCAGATTACGATTGTTCCAACAATCGTTGGAACTATCGTGCATTCACACAACTATGGTTAAAACCTCTGCTGCCCTCTAGTGCTGACATCTGATTGAACGAGAAATTGACGGTTCGGTGAGCTGTTGAGGTATCCAGGGTCAAGATATTGCTGTGTTCAACGTGTATTTAATGAATTATTTTTCTTCCGCCCAAATTCTTCCTTGCTTGGACAAAGCCATGAAAATAATAGATCTAAGGCAGCTTCACGAACTTCGTCTTTCCTTTGTCGCTTCCTCTTCCGGTCTCCCGGCGCCTAACCATCGTAAAGTGGCAACGTTCGGAATTACGGTAACTATTGTCAGGACATGCATTCACACTGCTATTTCGGCCAACTTTCGTTAGGACGATCGCTCGGACAATCGTAATCTGAAAGAGGCATTAGCTGAGATCGAACGACATGGTTAAGATTGAAGCAGAAAAATCGAGTTTGGATCGAAGCTCGAAAATCATAGCTTGATCTCGATTTCCTCGATATTTGGCTGTTAAAACTCGATCTTCGATTTTATCGAAATCAAGTTTTCTATCTATCTTCTGATTCTGTTTGTGTAACGCGTGTTCTAGTTTCAGTAACTCATTGATTGATCGACGCTGGCGTGAAATAAACGTTCTAAATTCTGAATAGTCGATGACTTAATATTTTCCCCGTGATTCGAATTCAAGTAATTTCATGGTCTTTGCACTGGGTGAATCGAGACATTTCAGTAAGAACTCTTCTTGAAGTTGGAAAGTTTATCGAATCGACAGCATCATTCGTGAACCCTATTTGCAGCCCAAGAAACGTTTTTGCGCTGTAAACAGTTACCCAAGTCAACCTTAAAAGTCTTTAAGCTTCGTTTGGCTCAACTCATGCTGTCCTTGCAAAGAAAAAGTGTGCTTTTTTGATAAACGTTGGCAGTAAGCGCTAAAATCCTTACTTGATTAATGAATTCATCTTGCGATGTTATTAATGAATCATAACTTATACTATAGTATGGTAGAAGTAGTTCACCAGAACATATAGCTGCGTAATAAAAACTAAGGGCACCATAGCCTACTCCATCGTTATAGATTTCCATTTGTCCCTGATGTTATGCAGTCAAAAATGCAGCGCTCGTTACAATTTGCGAAAAGTTTTGCGTGAAACTGGAAAGACCGCTAGGGAAACTCAATTTATGATTAGGACTGCTTTCAAAGATGCCGGGTCAGATCAGAAAACGTGAATATCGTCTCAATCAGTTTTTTTTGTTACGAGACGGTGACATCAACGAGCGCAGAAGCAATAATATCTTCATTCTCTAAGCACCCTCCCGAAATGACTCTTCATGCGCAATATTTGTCCTGAAAGTAATGCCAGTAATTTATTGAATTCTTCGTTACAAGTGTATAAAATATGCAAAGCAGGCTCCTTTTGCATCGTTGATACATCGGGTCCAGAGGAACTTCCAGCTCTGGAACGCGTTGCGATAGGCCTCCTCTGGAATGTCCTATGCTACCGCGGCGCAAGCTTGTTTGATTCCAAAATTCACTAATTCTTGATTTACTTTGTGGTATTCCATTATAAGTTTTCCTGGATATCAGACAATTACTTATACCACTTATTTTTTATCAGAGCGCGACCCGGGTTTCAATGGATTATCATCATCTCCAGGCGCTAATTATGATTTCTTTATCTTATTGTAACTTAGTTAACTAAGTTACAATAAGATAAAGAAATCATAATTAGCGCCTGGAGATGATGATAATCCATTGAAACCCGGGTCGCGCTCTGATAAAATATAAGTGGTATAAGTAATTGTCTGATATCCAGAAAAGCTAGTTTGATTCCGTACACTACCGCGAAATCCGTGTCTTTTATCCGGGGCTATTTTGAGGCGTGGAAACGAAAAAATGTTTCTTGCTCGGGGTACTCGAGGGCTGGAAGATCGTTGGCACCCCTGTTTTGACTAATTTTCGAATGACGATGAAGGCACTGTGTGCCGGCGCTTTTTCATGGTGCAACTTCCAGTTGCGTTCAATGTCCGACCGGAGGCATTGTACCCAGAGTTTCAGTCTTTTGAGTATTATTGATACATAAAATTTGGAGTTTACAGTGGTTCCAGGTTATATGATTAAGTTTCCGGTGCAATCCGGTGTAAATCCGTACATATAAAACAAGATGTCTGTTTGTTGTCCCCTATGCGTTTCCATACAGCTGCTCAAATTGCGACCACAGATAGTGCATATGTTCATAGCATGCTCCCAAAACCCGTTGTGTTATTTTCGCTTGCGTCCGACGCGTCCTTAGCATTTTTTTTCTCACTACCGAACAGTGCAATTGCGCTCAACGCCACCTATCACCCATTTCCCAACCCTTCTGCTTACCCACTCTTCTTTTTATAACATCCCCATTCACTCTGCCATGTCTATATATCCTTGTGCGCACTGTGTGCGAAATGAAGGCCAATTTGGCGACTTCCAGTTCTAATAATGCCTTTTCTCGCAACTTCTTCGTAAATAGCTCACGTATAACCTTCTGACTGCCCTTTTAACCGTATATTCCCACAAATCGTGTTTCCCATTACGTTCTTACGACGCGACTTAAAAAATGGAATTAATGATCGTAACGTCGCGACGTTACGATCATTAATTCCATTTTTTAAGTTTCCCCTTCTTTGAATTCTATCCTTCCCGACCAATCGGGGCGACCAGCTAGTCTTTGATATTTAGCATAATGAAAGTATCTGTCTGTGTAAACAATTGCGCACAAAACCCTTCTAATGTCAACTGGCTGGTTAGGGTGAACTGGTTCACCGGGACAGCGGGAATGCGCCTGCGGCGCATCAATTAACCCGGTAACGCCTGAATTAAAAACTTTCTGCGATTTTTATGGAAATCATTTATCTAAATTTCATTGAAACTCTGAGTCATTTGGTGCAAAATTTATCCTTTTACCACTAAGAGTTACGCCTAGTGGTACAATATGGCACCACCAGCATATTTTGCATCATAACATCCCAAATATATTAGGCTCACATCAAATAATCATACTTTATACGAGATATACAGGCAACAAAAATCGTAATTACATAATAAAACCTTTGCATTAGCAATACATGGAGCGTAAGTAAAGAAAATGAAATGCTTACTGTAAAAAATTCCGTGTATTTGGGCTAGTTGATAGTTTTCAAATTTCAAACGGCTCTAAATGCGTTAAATTCATCTTTAAAATAGCATTATTTTCGGAAAATGGCAATAAAAATGTTCACAGCAATTTAAAACTCTCAAAAATCCTAATAAATTACGATGAATAATAAAAAAAATTTACGTTTAACACTGCACTTCCAGCTGGTACCATTTGGTACCGCTAGGCGTTAACGGGTTAATGCGTGGTATCTTTCTGTGTCCAAACATATTTCTTTCAACCGACCCAGGTTTCAGCACATAGTGCCATTTTCAAGGACCTCGAAAGTATCCTTATATGCTGAAACCTGGGTCGATTTAAATTAATTTGTGTGGATAAAGACACGTACATTTATCATATTAAAAGAGTTCCGGGTTCTGTGAACTAGTCCTATTTGTAACAAAATCACGAAAAGGAAAGGAGGGGAGGGGAGAAGGATTCCTTAGGGAGAATCCTCTGAGGATGAGAGCAAGTCGTTCTTCGAAACGTCGGGAGACATGCAGCCAATTACCCGGTGGAAAACACGAGAATCCTTTCTTTAGAGAGGATAGTTATCTTTTCCCTCACAATGACATCCTCGAAATCCTCGAGCAATGGGTATCCTCGAACTGTGTAGCCAGACTCACTCCATGTGAGCTTTGCTATCAATTAACCAACTAATTGACTAAAAATACCAAGATGGATGTACACTTTGCTTTCCGTAGTTTATACTATATTTAGATAGTATTAACTATCGATACTTTCGATAATAGTATATATTGAGATTGGAAACATTGAAGATTCATACGAAGCATTCAGCGTTCTAAAAAACACTCAATTTTGGGTTAACAGTCGCTAGTTGCACTGCTTAGAACTACGCCATGATGACACTCGTACGGCAAATGAAGCTGGTCGGAATATATCCATTATACCCGGAGAATATCAATTTAAAATGTGAAAAACTTGATTTTGATGGCAATTTATTTCGAACGGTTGAAGCCTTCAAAAATCATCCCAGTGATCTGTCATTCAAATTACGATCATACCCGAGATATTTTTTAAAGGAAAATTTCAAAATTTAAGGCTTTTCCCCGGCATTAGATTAAAACACTATTGAGTTCATTCAAATCACCTCCTACCCTTACTCAACACGCTCATTGCGAGCCAGTTCGCTTCAGTTATCGTGATTTAGTTATTACTACCGTCTCTATTGTTATCGATGTAATACGTTGAAAAACGAAAGCATTGCAAAGTTTTGGAACCGCGAATTTTATGTGAACCTAAGTTCAGCAGTACTTATTTCAATGCAATGAAGTTCTGTCGTGTGCAACCAAGGAGAAACGGTGATTTCGGAGTTATCTTGTTCACTTCCTTATCTTTTTTTCTCATATCTGTCGTGATATTATCTGGAGAAGGTCTTAAGCGCTTGTGACCATCAAATATGTTGTCACAATTTTTGTTTAAGTCCTAAGAAGACTTGATTACGTATTTATTACGTCAAATCAATCGCTTTGCGGCAGATTATTTGCTATATATAATGGGGTCATAACTGATTTATCCGCACCTTACACTTGGATATTCTTGACGATGTTTTGGAGGTGTGCTGCAATTATATCGCTCCTGGTAAATGTCCTCTGTTTCACTATAAACTGTGAAGGCACCAAAACGTTATATTTGGGTCGTTTTTACTGAAACATATATTTTGTTGAATCCAGGATTCATTCAATTTCATAAAAGTTGGAAAATGGGTGAAATAACATATATCAATGAAATCTTACCCTTGGCTAGATATCAGCAAGTAATTGGCCAAGTCATGTTAAAAAAGTTTTCACTTAATATTTTTGCTCCCCAAGGGGGTGTCATTTCATGCTTTTAAAAACTATATATCGTTGGATATACGTTGAAACCTAATTAGGGCGGCTTGCCTTCAGTTGGATTTCTCAAATAGTAAAATTTCATGACTTCATTTCTATTTCAATGTTTACGAGTTTTCTTAGAAGAAATCACTCATTGTCGTTTAAATTATTAAATAATAACAATTATAATGCCGTTACTATCGTAGAATATGGAATATATTTACCTTCTATAAAATGATGTCATTTTTTTCGGAAGTGAAGTTTGTATAATAATATCCTTCTGCTTTATTTTTAGGCGTTATGGGGGGCGATTGGACTCGAGAGGTAAGTATATTTTAGCTTTATCTTTTGATTTATAACTTTTACTAATCCGAGGGGATTATTACTTATAACTTTCGCATTATGTATTCAAGCTCTTATAATGGTGCGGACCCGAGGAAATATGGATCACTGGATATTCGAATAGACAACCTAGGAGCCAACACTCCTCTCAATTGGGCAACTGCTGGAGTTCAATGTGGTACTGGGGATAACAAGGTGAGGTTCACTCGATGGAAATACCAGCTGTTGTTTCTATTTTTGGCGCAAAAAAGTCATTATCCTTGTTTGCGAGTTAGGATGGTATTTTTATTCTTATTTATACAAATACGGTAGCTGATTTTACGCCCTTTTTCACACGTAAAACGCCTAAGAATTATGCTATGTCTGCGTCACAACACGGCGATATTTTATAATACACGTATACTTGGTTTCTTTTTATGCTGTAATATGGTACTTTGGACTCTAGCTTAAAATTCACTCCTATTTTATGAATCGGATTACTTTGTTGATTGAAGTGTCGAGAATATTTGCGTGGAATAGCAAGGTTTTTCTCTTTCGCCTTGTGAACTTATTTCAGTTTTCCCTGAAATATATTTTCTTTGTAGTTCCTCATGTCATTTTTTCTAGCGATTTTTCCCTTACTACGTTACATATGACTTCAAAATTTACAATTTGTGTTTGTTCCAAATTATTGTTTTTTAAAACCTAACATTGCTGGATGCATACTTTGTAGAATACCATTTTTTTAAATCAAATAGCCAGTGCTGTGTTCACTCCACGCTGTGTTCTCGCTTGCTCACTTTGTTTTTCAAGAAGGGAATGACGTTGCTTAATATTTTATCGGCGGGGAGCGGCACATAAGCAGGAGCCAGTCAAATTTTGTTTGGGTGGATTATACAGGGATATTAATTATTATTAAAAACGATTTATGAATGCAGTGTCTTAATTGTTGGTTAATTTAGGCAATCTTCCCGTCGATCGGTATATCAATGGCCATTCCTCAATCCGTTACTATTCAGCCGATGATTATGGCAGAAGATAATAATAGAAATAACTCGAAATGTCCCTAGGAAATGTACATAACTTTGACAACAGTTACAATTTGGCTTATGAAACGTACGAGTTACATCTTTTACCTCCTATTTCGCATTTTTCTCCATAGCTATAAGTAGAAAGACTTATCTCGCTCGAATAGGTTATTAATATTGTTTGCTCGCCCTTGATCTAATGTCAGCCTTGCGAGCATTCCGTACTAATGTCTATTTACAAAAACAATGGGAAAATAGACGTTGGTGCGGTGAGATGGGCCTTACGTTGAGTGCATGGCATGAAGAATGTCTATTTTGTATCGATGCATTCGATATAGATATGCACTTAGCTACAAATTATTATTAGGAATAGAAATCTTTATTGCCTAAATTGGCTCGTATTATAATATTCTCTATGTTGCGGATTTTCCCTTTTTTATTTTATGCAATAGTGAGTTTTTTTAAGGATATGAAATGTTTGAGTGAAATATTCCGCTATACTTTATGAAAATAGCATTTTGTGATAGTTTTCAGCCTCCGAGGAGATAATTTTAAGTCCAGGATTCTCACGTTTAATGGAAGAGGATGAATTATAGTTCCATTTTATAGGGAGTATGATATAGGCAGGATTAAACGGAAAGCCTATTGGAATTTAGCATTAAATTTAGATGCAGATTGACCGTTTATCAAGATATTTTTGCTATTGCATCCACTGGCTATGTCGTTATCGCCAGGGAAATCTCTGTAATGAGCGAAGTTTAGATGCAATCATTTTAGAGATTTATCATTAGTGCCATATTCAATTTGTTTATGTTGCTAGACTTGAATGAGATCCCAACCCGTGTCCCGATCAAATATTTTCTAAGTATCTCTTAATATGGTATATTTTCGTGACCAGGTGTTACATCTGATAATTATGCT
This sequence comes from Ischnura elegans, assembly GCF_921293095.1. NCBI lineage: Eukaryota > Metazoa > Arthropoda > Insecta > Odonata > Coenagrionidae > Ischnura > Ischnura elegans. The sequence continues at coordinate 90,673,606 of NC_060259.1, forward strand.
CCGTTGATGCTCACAAAGGTTATATTTTACTTAACTTCCAATAGCATGCATTATAATAATAAAGTGAAAATAAGACGAAGAAAATTTTTTATTGGTTATATTCAACTATGACAGTATGATGATGACAATATGATTCAGATATAGCTAATATTTTCTACTTTGAATATGCATGGTCACTTAGAATTTTATATGTAAGAATTAATGATTTCATTAATAATAACTACAGCAGATGTCATTTCGCGCAACGGTTAACGCCACCGTATACACCAGAAGATTACAAGTTCGAGTCGAGGAGCAGTCGGTTGTTATCGTAAATGTTGTTTAGAAGTTAACTTTACACGTCCCCCGTCGTTTTATGCTTTGCTATTTTGCACTTTTTGAGGAAGATGTTGGTAGCCTTATAGACCTAACTTTTATGAAATAAAATTATGAAAATAATAATACAATGGGTTAAAAAATTATTTTAAATTTTTTCTTCATATTGTATCTATTAAGAAGAAAAAATAAATAAAAATTTTCAAAACATGCTTATTCTTAAAACAATGTAAATTGTCCTGAATATGAAAAACAATTTTTTTATCACTTGAAGTACAAAGTGTGGTTCTCATCCTTACTCACTTTACTAGCAACGAAAGACACTGCGTAACTAATTGCTTGCTAATCTGGTCCCCTTTCACCACGTGCAAGCTTCAAGTTTCGATTTAATTATTTACTCACCCATCACGCTCTTTTAGACTCATTTATAATAAACCTAATCAGCAACCACGCTCTACTCTCCGTTAGTTGAAATATTTTTTTTACGTTACAGTGCATTTTATACTGTTTATAAAAGAAGTATGTTCTTTAACTTTTTATTTTATTTTTTTATTATTAAATTAAAAAGTCTTTATTGCCTATCACGTCCTTCATTCTTGAGTCTTATCTCTCCTAGATTGCACTCAAGTTCTTCGTCATCCATCTTCCTTTCCGTCGTTCACTGGATTCAATCATGCGTTTATTTGTAACTACTTAGATCATCAATATTTTTTCCCATCTCTCTTAGGTTAACATGACGACAAAGGACTGCAAGGGTGGCCCGAAGGCCTGCTTCAATTGCACCAGTCTTCTTATCTGTCAAAATGTCGCGGGTACGTACCATCCCCTCTTCTGCTCTACGTGCTCAACAACTTTCTGTGACCCAACGGTCAGCAGGTGTGTGGATAAAGCCCCGTTGCAGTGTAGACCGCATCAGGAATGCACGAGTCCAGGGTGAGGGAAAAGTCTTACTAAGTGTCGCCAAATAGTGGCTGAAAAGAACTTCTTAATAAAGAAAACATCTTTTCCAGGTTCTTCCCTAATCCTTTGGAGTGCGAGACGTACTTCAGATGTCAGGAAGAGGATGGTGATTTGAAACTACAAGTTTTGCTTTGCCCACATGGTCAGGTCTACAAGTCGAAGGCGAATAATGATACTGGGGGTTGTGTGAAAAGGACTGCTCCTACGGACTGCTGTAGGACCCCATGCAATGTGGGAGATAATAAATTTTTACCATTTGGCTGTGATCACCGGTTTTACTTGTACTGCTCGGGTGACAAAGCAACACCTTTTATTTTCCGGTGTCCACAGGGAAATTTCAACGAGACGACTTTAGATTGCAACTAGCCCAAAGGGTAAGATTTTTATCTTATCTTTACTTTAACAACTCCTCCATCAAATTCGTCACATTTGCGATTGTGATGTTGTAATTTTTAAAGAGGTTGCTGATATTATTATTAGTGTTAAGTAATAATTTATAAAATCCATGATTGGGAACGTTTACAATAATCAGTTTTTTGAGAGCATCAATGGAAAGGTGAAAATGAGCAAGTTGAGGAATAAAGCAGTTTCGCGACTTTATAAGTATTTATTTGATCTATACATTGGTACGTTTTAAAACTTTCTATCAGCTACGAGCTCATACCAAGTTCCTGTTCCCCAATGGAAATGGAAGAGAGTCGTAGATGATTCCCTGATTATCAATGCATGGCTGAGTCATTAAAATTGAGTGCATGACGTATAATGTGGGTGGGAAGCAATGGCAGAGGTGTGAGCATGAGTGGGCCAAATACAGTCCGGGAAGTATTTGAAATACAAAATACCGCTCCAAATGTTTATCAAATGCAAAATACAAAGTACTTTTGACTTGGACATTCAAAAACAAACTTCATCATAGGTTTTTAAATACCTTTCAAAATATAAAATACATATCTAAGGAAAATAAGAATTCTCAAAAAATATAACCCACCTTGGCACTTTCTGGATAGTTGCAAATATGGAGAAAATGACGCTGACGAAAACGAAGTAATCTTTGAACCATAATATTTCAGAATTGTCATCAGATCTACCTAAAATTATTTTACAAATTTGTTTTTTATTTTAGAACGGGAAAAATACCAAAAATGTGTAATTAAAATACAAAATACATTTTTTAATGTATTTCAAATAAGTAATTTAAAATGCTTGTAGTTGAAATATCGCTCAGCCCTGGGTATGACACAAGGTTTTCCACTATTTTTTTGGCTGTGTGTGGAGAGGAGATGGCAAGGAAGGCGTGTGATAAATTAGAGACAAGGGTTTCAGTGTTGGAATGATTTTAATATCGGAGAGGCAGAGGGAATGATGAGGCGTTAATTGACCAGTCGGTGAAAGGGCTGCAGAAATATTGATAGGAATATGGTGTAAAAATTAATCGTAAGAACAGCGCAAATAACGCAGTTTTTTAAATGGACAAAATTTCACTGTGAGCTACTGTCAGGTAACAGTTACTATTTGGGTGCGGAATACTTCAGCAAATATTGAAAGCAGTTATAAACGTGATGACATCAATGAAATTAGTCGGAATCCAATGCCAGTTGAAATCCTGCCAAAACGTTTTCAGCTCTGGTTATTTTTGTTCTGCCTTACTATGTGTATTAGCTTGTATATTAGCGGTATTATGATGGCCGGAGGGGCTCATTTTTATATATTAGTTTGTGTAAGTATCTTATATCATCCGGAATATTTAGGGCATTACAATTGGCCTTTAGAATTATAATTTATCCACCAAAATTTTACATTCCTCCAATTTAAAAAAATTTACTTTGCGTAAAACATTTTCCATCCAGTGCCGTATGTCTAGTTCTTTCTTTTCTTGTCCTTTCCCAAATAAGCGCATGTCTGTCAGTTGCCTCTTCTGAATACCAAATCATTAGGCATATGTTTGAGCAGTTATGAAAAAGTCTCTGTAAATATGGTTCAGGTAATAATCTCCATTGAAAAAATTGGAACTTAGTGGACATGAATTTTTGTAAATTAAAAATGTTTTTCACAAACTTAGAATGCATCAAATATGCGCATCGAATAATTATTTATTGTAATTTCATTCTCAAACTTACATCTTTTCAATCAATGATATTTATTTATTATTACAAACTTATTTATTCAATCCTTTCAGGATCTAGACGTTATCTCCGCAGCATGTGAACTATTGACTAGATTTCTCCAGACCTGAGGCAATGCAGCCTTTACTGCCGTCAAGATACATGGTTCGAATCAGTCGAAAAAAGCACCCAATCATCATCAGCTTCTGTATTAATAATGATATATTATGCTCGACACACCGAGAAAATGGTCATTACTTAATGATCAAATATATATTTAAAAATACGTTTTTTGGATTCCAATGTGTTCTTTGATAAACCCAGATCAACTGTGTTGCTATCGTACTTGTTGAAATTCATAATGATGACGAGGAAAGACTCATAAAATCTATGGTATAACTGTGTTTCCTTTTCTTGAAACCTTAGGCAATAACCCTAATAAGTAACCAGCGAGCAATACACGAGAAAATGTTTTACAACATGTCTTTCTATATGGAACTAATAAATCCTCAGTTCATTCATAATATCGTGTAATACTAAATGTTATGGTTTCTAATTTTCATTTGTATGAGCTGAAATTACTTCAAATGATCTTTTTTTTTAATTAAAGTTTTCAATGTTTAAAATAGAAAGACCCTTTAGGGGGAGGTAAATCGCAATCGGCTTTCAGCTATGTATTTGTACTTTCATTGTTCATGAATCTTGCATTCTCCTACAATGGCACACACCTTGCGGTTAAGGAAGCACTCCCAAACTCATTTTTGATATGCTGAAATCGGAAGAAAATTTGCATGTTTCATTGAAAGCTCACCGAGGCGAATTGAGGATCAACGTACACGTTTTAGTGAGGCCTCCAGAATTTATGTACAGTAGATGGAGCCGAAATACTTCACATTTTATCTCTTCATTACTTTGAGTGAAAATAGATATAATGCCTCATTTAGTGGTGTTTCATCTATTTTCGTGATTCATTCTCTACATAATCCAAATAATGCTCTCAAATTTATGATCAACATGTTTGAAGTGAGAAAATATTATTAAAATATGAATTTTTCAGCAAACTGCTTAACTTTTTCCCTTCCTGCTCATATTTGAGGCATCTATGAGAAAAGCTGGGCAAAATACAGACCGAGGAGTGCTTGAAATACAAATAATATTTCAAATACCTTTTAACCCTAGAAGTGCCTACTGGGGTTCAGTAGACCCCAGCAAGTTCTTTCCTGTTACTTTTTCGAAAAGTGAATTATGGGTAGCTCACCCCAATGTAAATTCCTTTCCATGTTTCAAGAAGCAAATAATGCGAGTGGTGCAGTTATTTACATGCTATGTGTAATACAAAAAATATTTAAAATGTTCTCGGTACGCCAGACCCCAATGTTCAGTTGATGAAATTTTTGAATGTCATGCGTGTTTTTGAATTTGAAAATGAAATTCAGACTTCATCGAAAATTTTATCCTAATGATTTTTTCATTTTTCAACGATTCCATTCAAATAGCTTTTTTTGGAATGTAAACGATCATCACTTTTTCTTAAATTTCATACATATATGTTTACTTTATACCTATGCGGTAAAAAATATCGTGAAATGTGTGTTTTCTCGTACGTAAGTGTTAACAAGTATCGATTATAATCTTTTTGTGAAATTGCAAGTTTGTTGAAGTACAACAGCTACTTCTAAGTAGCTATTTATTTATTTTTTCTCTTGCACAAGGGAGAATCAGGCTACGAAAATTGGACTAGAACAAAAGGAGCAGCGCATGATGTCAAAACTCCTATTTAAGCTTGGTAGTTGTTGTTTGATAACGCTTTGCGAAGTAAGATAATACCCCCCACAAATGAGGAATGACAACGTCAGCGTTTAGGAATGGCAGGTCAGCAAACTTATCAAAAAGATTTACACATCGAGGAGAAAGAGGTATTCTTTGGATTTTTGTATTTCCTGGGGTACAGAAAACTTGCAAGAACCTTTATGAACTGTGGTCAAATGAGTCAAATGATCTACACTGCACCGATGAACCATGTCTCTACAGCGGTTCCATACAACTGCGAGATCAGAGCGCAAGAAGGTTTTTAAGTGTTCAGCAATTCGTAAAATTGGGAAAACTTTGTAGCGATTTGTAAGGAATATTACACGCACCATGAGTATTGCGCGGTCAACGAACAGCTCCTCGGGTTCAGAGGCCGATGCCTACTCCGAATACATCTATGAAAGGGAAACCGAGGAGGTATGGCGTAAAAATTATCATGATGAACCACGCGAGAATATTATATATAGGAAATGCTACACCTTACATAAGAAAAGTTGTTCCTGACCCAGGCAAAACGGTTCATATTACATCAGGACATTATCATCACCTATTCCTGGCATGGCTAGGAATAAAACTCAATGATTAACTTCAGTGGAGCAGGTGAAGAGTATGCTATCGGATTTATCTATCACTATCGAGGGCACTATTCGTAGGAATAAGCGACCAATTCCGACAAATTTACAAGTAGTGCAGCTGTTGGATCGCCACGATTTGCCTTTGACCCTGAGATTATCCATGAGTCGAACGCACCAAAAAGTAATAAAATTATACTTCCTCTGTCATAATTTCATTTGGATTGAGCAACCAATGAAGAAACTTGGAGGCTAGAGACTATTACCGAGTACTATACCATAAAAGGAGGAACGGAGAATTTTGACCAATTGGGCCATGAGTATGTAACCAAAAGAAAAACCCTCCGTGGTCGGTACGAATTTTCTTTGACTTGCTTGACCAGGCTGGTGTTAAAGGAATGGTGCTGTATTGCTGCGATGACGGTAATGAGAAGATGAATCGAAGGACATTTTTGAAGAATTTGGCATTATCACTTGTAGAACCACACCTGCGTTAACGAGTAATTACGACTATGATGCGTGCCTCAATTAGGCACTTAATTCACGAAATACTACGTATTGACGAGCCAGCAGTTAAGCAACAGAAACGTCTTCAAAGTAAGGCTCGATGTAGCTTTTACCCTATGGATAGGGACCGAAAAAACTCAACTTAAATGGTCACTATGCATATCTGCCATGTACGACGAGCATAGGAGTTCTTTGTGTACTAATTGCGCAGGACTAAATAATTAACTAGATGTAATGTCTCTTTATTAGTCCATTTATGAGCATTTTGTAATGCAAATCAAGTGTTTATCCAATATGAATGACACAAAAAGACCATTATAAAATATACGGAAAGAACGGAAAAAATTTTCATATTGAAATTTGACTAATTCAAACTTTGTAACACAATTTTTCGAGAGTAAAAGTTCATTTAACTTTTTTTTCTTGAACTGTATACTGTCGAGCACTATCTGTGAAAAGTATTTTTCTGTAAGTTTACAAAATAAGCGTCAGTAAATAATATTCTACTAATACATAAATTTCGGCGTTATTTTCCAAAACTTCATAACGAAACGGTTTTTTTTGCTATGGCTATTAGGGATGTGCGAGTAGTACTTTTTGATATTGAGTCGAGTATCAAGTCGAGTTGCAAACTACTCGCGAATATCGAGTCTAGTAGAATCGAGTTTGGCAATTCGTTAACTAGGCAATACAGCAATGCATTCTCCAACATATTCTCATTTTTCCAATTCCCCTTGCGATTTTTCTATTTGGAACGCTTAACTTGATGTATAAAGGAAAAGATAACGAGGGATGATGGTGGTAATTGAATCATAATAAGGAGGCGAATGAAAATTAATGTCTCAAGCAGTGCCGTTAGCACAAATGAAATGAATTTACCTCTAATAATATGTCGTCAATTTAATTAATGTATGTATTCAAAGAGCCCTCAGTAAAGGCATTTGTACAATTGTTATAAAGATTATACACGTAAATGAATCATGTAATATTTGATCCTTTACAATTCTCAAATGCAGAAGAACTAATTGTTCTACATGCTCACGCGGCAGGTTTCGGCGTCTCCATTTTACAGTATTACTGCCTGCAGAAAATTGTCTTTCGCAACAAACTTGTGTGGCTGGACGTACTTTCTCACCAAAGTTGCAGGATTTGGGAGCCTTGGTAATTTTAATTAACATTATATCAACGATTCTAATGGATCTTAAATCTTCATCGAATTTAAGTGGACGAAGCGAACGAACTATAGAACTTAGCTTTAGCTCTGCACACAAAATATTTTTTCCTTAACTTCTTACTTCGTTTAATCGACCATAAAAAACTCTTTTTTGTTAGTTCAACAAGGGAACTAAACGCAAAAATGCAATAAACTAAATTACGAAAACGCAATTATATAGTACTAAAAAGGGTAAATGATGGCACCACTTGTGACGTCAAATAAGGGAAAAACCGGCATTGTCCGCTACATCTAAAAGTTACATTTTTTCCATAATCCTAAATTTTTTTTCGTATTCTCTCGGCATTTGTGTAAAGAAAGTAATGCACTGAAATAGAAAAGAATTGACTGTTCGCGATTCAGCGGTATATTCCGATTACGCCGTCAGGTCGGGAGACGGTCGGCCGCCGCGGCTGACGAAAAGGTATTCGGTGCCCACATCGACTTCTATTGTGGTTGACTGTAACGTATACAAAAGTTGAAACTCCTAGGGTAAGGCATTAGATCGACTTTAAAAACGATACTGTTACATGAGTTCCATGATAGTGCTTCCTGTCGGCATATTTCTGAACTTAGTTGCCTCTACAGCTCTGTAACTGAAACTACTCGACTCGACACTCGTAATACTACTTGAAACACTCGAGTCTAGCTCCAACTACTCGACTCGACTCGAATTCTCGAGTACTCGCACATCCCTAATGGTTATAGATATTTCGGAAAATATATTTTCATGCGTTGCTATTTCAAAGGTTCTGACACTATGATATTTGCCATCAACGCTAAAAAATATCGGTTAATTGGTAAGTTAAAAAATAAAAACTGTTACGGGGTCCACTGGACCCCAGTGTGCACTTCCTGATTCTCCCAGGAAGTATGCACCTCTAATATTAAAATGAAAAATACATTTGAATTGAGACTAAGAGATCTTTAAAAAGTATTACCTACCTTGGCACGTTATGGATAGTTGCAAATATGAAGGAAACGATTCTAACTAAAACGAAGTAATCTGTGAAGCATAATGATAGAGACGTGTTATTAAAGCTGCTTCAAAGGTATTTAACAAATGCTTCTTTTATTTAAGAATGGGATAGCTCCAAAAATTTGTATTTGAAATACAAAATACAAGATAAGTACATTCAGGTCGTGTATTTGAAATACCAAGTACAAATAGCATTTTTATTTCAAATGCGTATTTTAAAATAATTGCATGAGAGATTAAGAAGGCTTTAATTAATGAGAGGGCTCTAATGAAGAGGGCTCATGAAGTTATATACATGATATAGCTTCATATTAAAAGGCAAGGCCCTGAAGAAGTTAGGGTTCGACAAGCTTATTATGGGATGATTTTTTGATGAGAAAGTAAAAGAAAGGTGTTATTTCACACTCGTCCGACCTCACCTTGAATATGCAGCGAGCACATGGGATCCAGTGCGGAAAGACTTGTTCCGCGAGCTGAGTGAAATGGAATGTGAAGCTGCGCGATCCGTCAAAGAAGGTGCGGGCGTTAAGGAAGCGCTACACAGAGGTTAGGAGAATCAGGCTGGGAGCCGCTATAGACTCGGAGGCTGAAACGCTAGGCTTAGGTTAATTAAGAAGTTGCGAATAAATATCTTTAAGAGCGACACGGAGAACACTATATCAAAGTCCCACTATATTTCCAGGTCAGACAGAAGCGATAAATGAAGACAGATATTTTACCGAACGGATGGATATGGGACTTCGTTTTTCTCCCGAACCATAAAGGACTTTAGTAAATGATATCCGCAATTTTGTTTGAACATTTGCTTTATATTGTCGTGTCCTCTCGTGGGCAGCTCGACCAGGGGCGACTCAGACAAGAGAGTTTGCCGCAAGGAGTGTATTTGGGGACAGTTGGTTGGTCATTTCGTCAAGAGTCGGGACCCGCGTAGCGGGGGCCCACAGGGCCGTGGAAGGGAAGCTCTACGATTGACCCGGAGTAGCCGAGGGCGGAGATCACTCTTGTTCAACAACCAGCTATCTCAAATACACTCCTTGCGGCAAACTCCGTATATTTCATTTCTCACCGATACTGTCCCTCCGAGAGAACCACCTTCGCAGTCCCGAATCCCTCAGCGTCAGTCAAGATCCCTAGTCTGAGTCGCCCCTGGTCGAGCTGTCCCCGAGAGGACACGACAATATTTTTAAACGGCTGGTGTCCAAACACTTCCCGCTGCACGCTGTTTGGGCGGCTTGCGGGATATCATGTGGATGTAGATACAGTTTACAACATTAATAAAGATTTTCAGTGCAATTTATATTATTTTTAAAAATATTTTAGACACTTTGATTTCACCCTCGTAGTGACATTCATTTTTCCCTACGTGTTTGCTAAGGGTAGCCATTATCAAATAATTTTGCATTTCTCTCATCAAATGAGAAGTTATACAACATCGATGTTATGCAATTCATAATCCCTATTTTTGCGTAGTTTCTATTCAAGTTGTAACTGTTATTAGTTTGCAAATAAATATTTCAAATATATTCAATATTTCTAAAGCGTAATTGCATCTAAATATTCATTTTCATTTGAAGTTTGAACATCCCTTCCGTGACTGTGTGGGGTAACTCTGTTACCCCAAGTCATTGAGATTTATTCCACCATTCGAAAACTTTAATTTTCTAATGGTGGAGTAACTGAGGTACTCTGTACAGCTGTTGGCGGGAAGTCATAAAATGTGAGACTTGTTGCGTGTGTGGGGTAATTCATTTACCCCAGCATTCTTTCATCACTGAACCTTTCATTCATTCCATAAAGTATATTTTATGATTGCCACAAATCATATTTTAAACCTTAAAGCCACTGTGTTTATCATAAATTCATCTCAGCTCTTCACCCCGGTATATGTGGACACCAACTTCATCACCAATGTAGCTTCGTGAATTTGGAGAAGTTGCTGTCTTCTATCAAGTTACTGCGCCTCACCTTCGTTGATATCGATCTAGAAATCGTTGTCCTCCATTCTTTATGACTGGATTTACATGCTTTTTTGGCGACTAATTCACAAATATTATTGTGTCTTTTTAGGTAAAGAAACTTTTTTCATTCCATAATTTCAGGGGACAATTTTTCTTTTAGATGAGTTCACAACTACCCCCAATACCTATACGGATTAAAAATTATTTTAACTGTTACAAAATTAGCCGATATTATGTATTTAGGAAATCCTACGAATTTTGCGGAACTAGGACACGGTGCATATAACACCAAGACCTCGTCTGCAATTCCACTATAAATTTTATGAGTGATTAGCCCCAAATTTACTTTCAAAATGAAAAGAATGCTCCAAGAGTGGCGACGCTTTTGAAAGAATTAAAATGAGAAATTAGACTGAATCAATTTGGTGGCGAATTGCATTCATTGTTATATGCCGTGCTTAGCATCACGGTAGATGATCCGCTTGCCAATGTTGGTGGAAAATATCCATTCAAAGTATGCACGAAAAGAAAATCGGATCGTTATGGAATCGAGATCTGGGTATTGTATCGCCGTCATATTTGTGTTTATTGATTTTATGTTTATTGATAAGGTCGTTGCTACGGGTTTTTTGGTTGTTGTGGGTTGTGGACTGAAAAATGAGAGAGATAGTGTCGCGTTACAAATATATATCAAATAAAAGAGCATTTTAAAAGTTTAGTTGTTGGAACCAATTCGTATACGCGAGTGATATTTCCACTTAAATCTACTAGAGAGCAATAATAGCAAAGGTGGCGTTACAGTATGCGCTTCTGTCTTGCATTCTCTCTTCTCAATTTTACACCTGCATGATTGGAAAAAGGAAAAATAAATGTCATGGACAACGGTTAGTAAACGACGTAGTGCGGTCCTAGTATGGGACCTGGTGTGGGGTTACAAGTGGCAATATCTTAACTTCCATTCTACATGAAACTAAGAAGTCCCCTCTTCCACCTAACCCCTCGAGAGCGTCAATCTTCTAAATTATTTCTACTGTATAGATACCTTTTTCTCAACTTATACGCAACCAAATTCTACAAATGAGGTACCGAAATGCACAGAGTTTATCAGAGAACATGCTACGGCATATATTACTTCCTAAATATTGCTATTGTTTCCTAAAATTGGTTTTTAATAATAAAAAAAAAGAAACCAGTAAATATTCCTGACGTTAACGGCGCACAAACCGATTTGCAACAATATCTCGCATTCTTTAAATAACTTTTATCAAAATGCGGCTGATTCCCTATTCAAGTCTCCTGTTGATACGTATGTATGAGTCATCGTGTGCGTTTAACAGAGGATAGTGTAATTACTTCCAATGTTGTGTTTAAAGAGGTCCTCTGACCTCAATTTTTACATGAACATTCCAATTAAATTTGCACATAAGACTCTGCCTTTCCCTCTGTGGACCTGCATTGAAAAGAGCGGGGGAAGCCCGCTGGGAGCGGGCGCAGCACTCTCGTTAAACATATTTAAATACGGTAGATAAACGTTTACAATACAAAAGGTATACAATATGCACTATTTGTGAAATATCAAGAAAGATTAGCAAATAAATATGAGAATCTTGTGTTAAAAAAGATTTATTATAACCTTATTATAGTGTCCTGTTTCCCTAGGAAAAGAAAGGTCATAATTCTTTCGTCAACTCAGCACAACTACTTTGAAAAGCAGGTCCATAAAATAAGTTCAAACCGGAGATAATAAGGCATTATAACCAAATCGAAGTGGCAGTTGATAATGGGGATAAAATGACACGGGAATATGCACGGGTCCATAGCTCAAAATGGTGGGAATATTGAATATTCTTGGAAATTATATACAAGGATGCACTGAATTTGATTTGAACCTAAAACATTACAAAAGGAAACAAATTATCGAAGTAAAAGGAGTTTTTTATTAGGTCATTTTCAGTAGGATTCTCTCTAAATATTATTCTCCAAAGGAAACAGTTGCCTCACTGTAAAAATTTTAAAAATGCAATACATATATTTTTAAAATAAAATGTTTATTAGAGTTTAAGAGAAAAGATGACTCGCAAATCATCATCCCTAGTAGATCAATGCGTTGCTGCTTCGATTCATAGAAAAGAATATTTAAAAAAAATGTATTGTACTGGATGTTATATAGAAGTTAGCGGCTCTCATGGGGAAGAAACAAATACTTGTTTGCTATTTAAATGACGGGATCAATGTCGAATTCAATAATTTTTTGTACTCTAACTTCAATAACACCAATATTCTACATGTTTTAACCTTCTATATGTGTTTTATCATAGCATGTTGGAAAATGTACATTTTCGAAAGAAAAAATATGACATTTTCTTACGATTGCTCACAAAAATCAATGCGAAACCTTAAATGTAATCAACAATGTATTTTTAATTAAAAGAAACAAGGTATTATATCGTGAAAAAAGACCCTTTGAGTTGAATTAAAGGGAAGACCAAAATACAATATATACTAATTTATGAAATGTAAATGGGGCACCTAAGATACCCCGCACAATGGTTCGCCTAAGTTTTCAAGGCACACTCACGGAAGCGATATCGAGATATTTAGCATAAATTTATGCCCGGTACGAAAGAAAAAACCTTTCACGCATTAATATCGTGACTGGTCTATTTGTATTGCTTTTCAAAGGCACACTGACTGCATGCAATTTCATCTTCGCTTGTTCTATATTATTTAGAAATATGCTGACCTCTGTGTTTGCGGATGATGTCCCAGGGGTCCCTGGATTGAATCCCGCCGGGTGGTTTTTCAGTTTTTTCGCTTGAATTGATATGCATGTCCATAAAACTAATGGTAATAGAGCAATTAATCGCCCTTAATCCGGTTGATCAATGAAAACGAAATTATTGTCATTGCTTCATTGCGAGTTCATTTCCCTTTGCTGTTCCCTGTAGGAATAATACGTATTTTGCTCATAGTGATATCATGCATGCCAATTCCATCCAAATGATTTTTAATTGAGGTTGTACTATTACTTACATTTATGAAATGATTACGCTGTGGCAGTTATACAAATATTATATGCTGCTTATTTGCCTGCATGCACTTCAGATATACGCATGTATTAATTTTACGAAATGCATTGTGTATGGCCGCTGATGACCTTTTCTACGCAACCTATAAAAGTTATATTCTTTAGTTCTAAATTTTTGTCCTAACTTCACTTCGCAAAGGCTAAAAAAATGCTTATAATCCATTTCAAGCACTCAAATTACATATTGTAGTCGTAGAAAAAAATTAAAATATCTACTTGGATGATATCCTTGACTTATCCGTAGTAACATCAACAAATGAAAATATATTAAAGTAAGGGGATCCCCACATGGATACGGACTACCCTTGTCTGCAAGCCTTATCAAGGCAAATGTCGAGGACGGGGAATGGAGGTCATGCAACGCTAGCTGACGGCTCGTGCCTTGATAGAGAGAAGCACGTTTCACTGCTCTAAGTGCACAATATAAGTCCATTCTCCGCAATAATGTATGAAATGCACTCAAAGAAGTCTTTCGTACCTCTTGCAGTGCTCGGAATTTGCATGATAAGTGTCATTCGTGGAAATTTTCGTTGATTTTACTTATTCAGGACTATTTCATATCGCTGTCATATCGATTATCATGGTACAAAAGTGAATGTGGTCATAGTGCATCAACACGCTGGCCCCGTCGCCGTACTCTCCGCCGTCGTCGGCCAGAACCGGAGTCGACCGCATGCTCGTAAAGACAATGACAAATTCGGAGTTGCGAGCATGAACGGGATTATACTTTAGATTCACAATGTGGAATATAACGAAAAATCATTAAAAGGCGTGGTATGAGTCAATTAGGGGAATTATGGCGGAAGTATCTACTTTTACTCTCGGTGTGTGTAATACAAATTGGCTGAAAAGAAGGCCTGCCATTTCGTTATACATGGTTAGCAAAAAATCTTTGAAACTCACAAATGAAAGGAAAAGAAATTTTTATTGAGATGGTATAACATTTTTATCAATAACGCAATTCATAAAACCGCTGCAAAAGGATAAAGTGGGCATTTCAGAGAAAAATAAAGTTTGGTCGTTTTTCGCTCAATTACTTCAACTTCGACCCTATATATATTGTAAACGTGGGAACATCGGAAAGTATAAATCAGGAAATATTTTCATCAATTATTTGAGAATATATACTCGGCGTTTTAACTTCCTAACTCAAACAAATCGTTTTTGAGGTCTTTGCCGGCTTTTTTCGATTCCAGCCCATTGTGCGACGCCGATATAAAGCTACACAAACAACGTGGTTCAACTGACGTACTCATATATGGTTAATACATTACAGTTCAAATTCACATTCACACAAGTCACCACGGGCGAATATGCAATCTGAAACAAAGAGACAGAAACATAACGATGTAAACAGAAACAGGACGATGACACAGTTTGGCGTGGGGATGGAGATGGCCGAAAACACACGGAAAAATTTCACTTGAATCGGGAATCGAACCACGGACCTTCTTCTTTCCCGGCAGATGCTCAGATCACCAAGCTATCCAGGCTAATCTTACCTCCAGTGTTTTCGGGGTTATAATTAGGGATGGTCGGATCGGATACCTCGGATCCAAATATCCGCGGATATTGCCCTTCATCGGATACATCGGATCCAAAGTCGCGGGAGAAATCGGATCCGAAATTTTAAATAATAGCTTCGGTGAATGAAAAAAAGGGCGGAAAGAGTTTCGACTCTCTTTTCAAATGCGCCGTCGCATGCGATTCTTGGCTTACTCATGAACCGTTTTGTTTGAAAGCTCTCGCAGAGGTTACGTTGAAGAATTTCAGCCGTGGAAAATAAAAAAGGCAAAATATGACTGGCACATAGTGTGACTCTTCCCAAGAGATTGAACCATCATCGGGGGAATCTCAGCGTCAGGAATTTGAAAATGCATTAGGATCCGAAAATATCCGACCCGAATGATCCGGCTCCGAAAATCAAGGATCTGATCAGACTCCGGATCCGAAAAAAATCCTGGATCCGTCCATCCCTAGTTATAATGTATACTTCATGCACTCAACAGTAGACATAGCTTGACCTGTAGGCAGTGCCCACCTCCTCTCCTTCTCACTCGCGTGGTCTTTGCCTGCACTAAGCGCGCGGCGGTAGCGTAGCTGAGATCGAAGATCGAAATCAAGGGGACTGCGTGAAGGAGGTCCAATGCCATTCCATAGAAGGCTCATTTATGTTGCCACATGGGTCGCATTTCTGTCGGTTTTCAAAAATGTCCTCAGCGCGTGATGAGTGCAATGCGATCCACTTTTTCCAATATTTTGGAGCATAATGCTTGTAGTGGTGAGGAATAGAATCGAAAGTTTTGAAGTGTCCGATGCAAGTTTTTTCCCGTCCTATGTAGGCCTTGGTTTTGGCCAGGTGCGTCCTGATCGGTCGGTTTGTGGAAGAGTATCTTTCCGGCGTTGTAGAGCGAATTCGCTACAGCGGTCAATGTCGAAGTTTGGCTTTACATTCGAAGATTATAGCTCGATCTCCATCGCTCCTTCACTGTTAACACTCGATTTCCGATTTTAATTGAAATCGATTTATCCATCACTAATGCGGGGATCGCAGCGAAATATTTAACGCTTCTACAATTTCTTCGAATTTGGCCCTCTTCATTAATTTTGTAGAGGGTTAACCAGGGCTTCATGTCTCATAAATATTGCTGAATATCACGCGGAGATCGAATTCGTAAAAGTTTACAGATGGCTGCGCTGGTTTTTGGACCGATATTTGCCATTCTTTTTATGAAAAAAGCATTCGTGCTCAGGATACAATGTGCCTTTTATGCGTGTGTATAAGCAATTCCATAAGATTTCGCGGATAAATATGTATATTTAATGGAAAGCGATATACTGATAACTTTTGAATGTGTGTATTTATTTTCCGATCAAATTCTGACGTGCTGTGTTTTACAGCATCTACGGAGAATCGTAGGGTTTCTCTTTCTCGTAGGGAAATCTTTCTTTCCTGTAGAAACCGCAAATCGTGGTTTCGCTAGCAGTAGTGGGCCCCGCGGACCCTATGAAAACGTTGCATTTCCCCATCCCTTCGCTTCCATGCCTATCCTGTCCCTGGAGACGTCGTCGGGCTATCATGTCAGCGGCGCGCAAGTTGATTTCTTTTGATGGACACTCTAAAAAGTTTTATGTAATTTTAACGTAAATACCTCGAGGTAACTCGGTGATCGTTTTCTTATAATCGTAAACGAACATAAAAATTCGACGACAAACAGCGTCCACCATTATGCATCGCATCGAAGATAAATATCGCAAGACAGTGAATAAATTAGTTAATATGAATATTAAAATAAATGTGGCACTAATGTAATAGCTTATTTACAATTCACTAACTTTAAAAGATTTACTTTCCAACGTCCGTCGAGCACGGTCTTCCTCGTGGCCAGCAACGAGCTTCATGACTGTGCCTCACGTTCGAAAAATTGATCTTATTTTCGGAGTTGCTGGCAGCCGCAATTTTCCTATAAGTATCACACTCTACAGGCTTTGTTGTTTATCTGGTGGAAATATCTCGAGGTAACTTGGTGATCCTTTTTTATAATCCTACATTTTAAAAACACAAAATTTTGATGAAAAACAGGGTCCTCCTGCTGTATCCTATCGGCCACATGTACTAAAACTTAATCGTGAAAAATAATTAATATTAACATTAAAAAACCGTTTAATGATATTGTAAATAATAAATAATGTTGTTGCTATTGCATTATTACAAAAGGTGTATCATTAGTTTTAACATGCTGAATTTCGAATAAAATCCAAATCCAATCCAATAAAAACCATTTGTTCAACTTTCAGGCCATTTAATAAAAAAAAAATAACCTATGAAAAACGATTGGCGTAAAAACATTTATTAGTTAATTGAAAACAACTGCGCAAAGTTTCGAATCCGTACTCAAAAAAACATACTTGAGGCTTTGTCCAGCTTTTTCGTATTTCAGTCAACTGCGCGGCGCCTCCTATCCTTTTTCATTCCCTCCTGAAGTGTGCGCGTGAAAAGCCAAGGCTTATAGACCCGGCCCTCGAGAGAGTTACCCCGCGAACCTGCCCTAGGAACTCGTTACATATGTGTTCTCATGTTTTCAAAAGCTTCTGAAATTAAGGTATTGTCAGCTGCATGTCGTCAGTGAGGAACCTTATTGGTGAGCCACATGGCGCCGATAGGATGATCCGACTTTTTTCGCCTTAATAGTATGTTCGACGCGAAATCAATGAATATGGCCATAAATGTTCAACACTTGGTATTCGGCGCCTTAAAAATGTCAATTTTGGATTTCCAATAACGAGTCGATCCACTGGGCTCAATACCATGCCATTATGAACGTTTTATGACACACTCAGTACAACTGAGCGGGGATTAAATTGAACCTGTCTATTATAGCAGGAAGGAATCTATTTTAAATGTAAAAAAACCGAAAAAATTGAAAGCGATGACAGTTTTTTCGAACAGTTCAAGCCTTCATAGTTGATACCAGGAGCTTATCATTCAAATCGCAATCATATACGAAGTATTTCTTAAGGGAAGATGTAATTAAATTTAACATTTAATGCTTATCCCCTGCATTCAAATTGAGACAAAATTGAGTTCATTTTAATCTTCATTTTAAGCTTCAAGCCCTTACTCGACACTCTCACAACAGGCATGTCCACTTGAATAATGGTGATTGAGTTAGTATTACCCACTGTGTCGTTATTAAATTGATACGCTGAAAAATTAAAGTATTTCCAACTTTGGAACCCGCGAGTTTTATGCGCACGCAAGTTCAGCAGCCACTTATTTCAATCACATAATGTTCTATCGTGTTCGACGAAGGAGAAACGGTGATTTCGAAATTATCTTGTTCACTTCCTTATCTTTTTTCTCATATCTGTCGTGATATTATCTGAAGAGGATCTTGATTC
The DNA here is from genome assembly GCF_921293095.1 of Ischnura elegans. Classification (NCBI taxonomy): domain Eukaryota; kingdom Metazoa; phylum Arthropoda; class Insecta; order Odonata; family Coenagrionidae; genus Ischnura; species Ischnura elegans. The sequence goes on from NC_060259.1 coordinate 90,692,011, forward strand.
CTTTTGGCTATCGAACAGTCGTCAAGAGTTTTGCAAGTCCTTAGAAGACTTGATTACGTATTTATTACATCAAAAAAAGCTCTTCGCACCAGATTCTGTGCTATATATAGAGGGGTCATCACTGATTTGTTCACAGCTAAGGTTTCTTTACTCATGACGATGTTTTGGAGGTGTGCTGTCATGTTATCGCTCCTGGTAAATGTCATCTTTTTAACTTAAAGTTATGATGGCTCAGGCAGGAAATTTTCGGGTTGTTTTTACTCAAATATGTATTTTGTCAAATCCAGGATTTATATTCATTCAATTGCGTATAAGGTGGAAAAAGGGCGAAGTAATATTTGTGTAATGCTTGGCTAAGAATCAACAAGTATTTGGTAATTTCATGCTAAAAAATAGTTTTCACTTAATATTTTTGCTCCGCAGGGGGGTGTCATATCACGATTTAAAAAACTTTATATCGTTGGATAAGACACCTAATTAGGGCGGTTTGCCGTCAGTTGGATATATCGAATAGTAAAATTTCAGGACTTTATATTTTATTTCAATGTTTACGAGTTTTCTTAGAGAAAAAAACACTCATTGTCGTTGAAATTATTAAATAATGACATTTATGATACTGTTTCTATCGTAGAATATGGAATATACTTAACTTCGATAAAATGATGTCATTGTTTTAAGGAAGTGTATGTTAGAATAATAATCACCTTCTGCTTTATTTTTAGGCGATATGGGGGGCGATTGGATTCGAGAGGTGAGTATATATTAGCTATATCATTTGTTTTATAACTATTGCTAATCCGAGGGGTACATTACTTATAATTTTCGTATTCTGTGTTCCAGTTCTTTTAACGGTGCGGGCCCGAGGAAAGCTGGACAGCTGGATATTAATATAGATAACCTGGGAGCCTACAATCCTCTTACTTGGGCAACAGCTGAAGTTCAATGTGTTGATGGGGACGAAAAGGTGAGGTTCACCGAATGGAAATACCGGGTATTGTCAATATTTTTGGCGCGAAAGAGTCATTCTTCTTGTTCATGAGTTAGGAGATAATACGCCATTGGAAATTCTATCGAACCACGAGCGTTTCCTACCCCAGTTTTTTGCGTACAGATATCGGCCACTCCTCGTGATAAGATATTAATATTTTTAATCCATATTTTGCATCAAATGGCAATATTTTTCTATTTACTCTAGTCGGCTTATGTCAGATTTCCTTGATATTTATTCTCTTTTGGGGCACCATACCACTTTTTGAGTTTATTTTTTCTTGTAATGCGTAAAATATTTTCCTGTAAAATCTTCATTATTTGTGCCTATTCGTAATTTTTTGCATTATAAAACACTGTTGCGTTTTATTTGCTAGAATACTATCTTTTTGGCATCAATAAGCTAGTGCTCTCCACATTCACACTACCCCGCAAATCGCCTCAATAGTCTTGTGACCTGCGTTGATAAATCACCAGCAGTATTGGTGTATTTATTAGTGTTATAATTGACGGCTACCTATAGATGTGGTGACTTTTGTTACTTTCTTTAAGCTTTGGGGAGCTGCATAAAAATATGAGCTGGTGATATTATGCTTGAGTGCATTCAACGCTCATATAAATTAATATTAAATTCGACGTTGTGGCCATCTTGTTGATTGACATAAGCAGCCTCACCCAACGACGCTTCTATCAATGGTCTTGCCTCAGTCAAATTTGAATTTATCCAATGAGAATGTAAGGTGTGAACTATATTAATTAAAAAAAGTCTTAACGTCCCTAGGAATTTTTTTAATACTACATAATTTGGCGAGCATTTTTTAGTTGAGAGTCGCTGTTACTGATGAAAAAGTCTTTATCGCTGATAGCTGTAAAAAGAAATGCGTGGCAAATGAAACATATTTGTTTGTGATTATACTATTAAACTTAGTTATTATAATCGCCTACAGATATGTTTATTCTAGAACCAATTTTTCCATAACTATCAGCGAAAAGAGTTTTTAAAAAATTCTCACGACACTGGATTATTGATTCGGTTTGAAAATATGCCAATATTCACTGTTAATAAATATGTCTCGCTTCTTTGGGAGCACTTTTCAGCTATAGTTTGTTGGTGATAGAAAATTCTTCTGTGTGGATTATCGCACGGGAAACATATTGACTATGTTGTGAAGTTCCCTTTCTTTTACTTTACGAAAAATGTATTTAATGAGTAAACTAAATGTGAGAGTGAAATATTCCGGTGCACACTTAGAATATAGCTCAACCAACAATTTTTCAGGCATTTCACGTATAGAATTCTGATGTTTATTGGGAAAGATTCAGGTATATTTCCACCTATGAAATAGGCAGTTAGAAACTGAAAGCATCATTTCTTTTGGAAGTAAATTTAATTTGTAGAATGACAATTTTAGAGCGCGTGTAAGTTCTTTTCAGCGGGAACTGCTATCAACGTACACAAGCGTGTCTCCATTGCACCTTCAGCGTTAGAGATAATCTGAACCGCAAATGGGAAATCGGGGTTCCATCAATCCTCTGCCGAGCTGTAACGATAAACTGTCGCACATGGGGCATTCCAAAGCAGTTGCGCTCTCTCTTGGACGCATCGATTTCAGTTTCCGAGTGCACTCCTCAATTCCATGTTACGTCCACGTCATTTTTCAATCGGATGTGTCTTCTTTCAAGATTCGCGGTTGGATCTCGTCATGGGTTTTTGACGTCGTTGCGATGACGTTTCGTTTACCCCTTCAGGGAGAGCTGATGATTGAGGCAAGGAATCACTCACATGAGTGTGAAAACATCCACGAATCTCACGTCTCCCATGCACAAATGTCGAATGGTGGCAGAGAATCGGCGATCCGCTCGGCATAAGTTTGTGGCATCATCAATTTATCTGGGAAAGGTCAAGGCAGTTGATAGTTTGTCGCCAATTTCTCGCGATAAAGATGGCGCATTAACGAAGAAAATGTGGGTTACTTGAATCGTGCACGTTGTCCAAATACCACTAGAAATCTGATTATGTTGCCCATACTGCCTGACGTGTGCTCACACCTCTCCACTAGAGGTGGGTTAAACTGTTCATTTTTATGAACCGTTCACTTTGATCCTGTTCAGTAAAAAGAACAGTTCAAAATATCGGTTCATAGTGAACAGGTAGGGTCATTCGGTAGAAAATATTGTTTATCATGCGTTTAGAGTACATGAAAGCTTAGTGTGGTATCGTAAGGTTTGTGGAGAGTGTTATGGTAATTTCGAGCAAGAATCGCGTTTTAAACAATATTTTTGGATATGCATCCACATTAAAAAATTTCATCGTAAGCGCCAAAAACTAAGTCCAAAGATCATCTTGGTAAGGGGACCGAAAAAAATGTTCCACAATCATGAGTTCAATCGTTTCCTAAGTTCATGAATCGCGTTTTAAACAATATTTTTGGAGATGCATCCACATTAAAAAATTTCTTCGTAAGCGCCAAAAACTAAGTCCAAAGATCATCTTGGTAAGGGGACCGAAAAAAATGTTCCACAATCATGAGTTCAATCGTTTCCTAAGTTCATGAATCGCGTTTTAAACAATATTTTTGGAGATGCATCCACAGATCCACAAATGTTCAAAATACGAAATCAAAATGAACGCGATTTCCCAACTGAACGCCCCGAGGAAACTAATATTTGATCTAATATTTCGAACGGTTCCAAATAACTGATATTTTAAATATCAGTTCAAATATTAGTTATTTAGAACGGTTCTAAAGAACTAATATTTTAAATATCAGTTCAAATATTAGTCATTTCGAACGGTTCAAAAGAACTAATATTTTAAATATCAGTTCAAATATTAGTTAGAACGAACCGTTCAGTGGCTATCGGAGGGGAATAGTAGAGAAAGAAGGGGAGGGGCTCGGTCGTCTACGACGCACTTCGGCGGCCTTGGATGGCCTCCGTCGTAACCGCCATCTGTTGTACCCACAACGCACTTGCTCGAGTAAGCTGCAGTTCAAAATGCCTCTTGATGATCATACCTACTGTACCGAGTACGCCGCAATTGTGCAGTGCCGACATGAACAGTGAACAGGGTGTTTTAGAGAACGGTTCATTTTCGAACCGGTTCATTTCAGTGAACAGTTCGTTTTGGCAGTTCGGTTCTTTTTGACCCATCTCTACTCTCCACCATTCCTTGGGCCTATCTCTCGCACACATTCCGTTCTTGGAGCATGCAGGTATTACGATGCAGGATTACTCTTTGGACGGCCCGCTATGGGATTTTTGGGCTTTGAAGAACCCAGCAGAACTAGAACGGCTGACTGCCGCAAACAAGGTACTGAAATAAATATGGGCCTTTGGTACTGAAATAAATGTTCTTAGTCACATCGATTTCTTTTGCGGAGTATTATATCCACGTTGGTTTCCTTTCCGTTGTTATTCCAGTTGCCTATTCCAAGATCGTCGGTTAAAACTTGCCATGAGTTTTTCGGGCAAGAAAACTCCTTGTGTTATATTACCGTTTTGAATACCGAAACTTAAAAACCCTGAGGAATTCGCGTTTATAATTGTAACGCGAGTACTTGAGCCGAGCCTATGAGTTTCAGTTATCATTTTAAGATTTTAATCTGTGAAACCTAATTTTATGTGTTTTTCGTTTATGTTTCGAAACTTATTTTTATGTGTTTCAACGAGATTATTGATCCTAAGTTATCCATTACATTGCAAGTATGTCACTATTATACGTATTATGTATATTTGGGGAATCAAAAGTTTTTACATCTTTTTTTATCGCAGTGTAATTTGGATATGCTGTATTTTTAGATGCCTTTTTCCATCAATGCTGTTTTTGTGTTGCGAGGCCTTTTAAATAATGTGCCCCAACTCTTCGGTGTTTGTTTTTGCAAGTCCTTTAACTTTTGCATGCTAATCTATGAGCACTGTAGAGAAAAAATTGACGATCATCAGGCCGTTAGAATGCGCCTCAAACGTGATCCCAATTTTTTTTATTTTCACCGTACATAGCATACCGGTTACTCCCTCTTATTCAGGATAAAAGCACGATTTCCCGCAAATTGTTCAGAGTTGTTCGCTTCATACGCGATATTCACTTTCCTGGGCATCGTCCTCACCTAACAACTCTTAGCTTACTGTTTTGTCTCTCATTTGGGTAGAGTTTCTAACACCAAGAACGTGAATGTGTGTTCGTCGAATAATCACATCAATTTAAGATAAGACGTAATGGTCTTCATTTCACTTGAGAAACTAAGACGTTATTTTTTAATTATAACACGCTTTTTCTTAGCCTTCTTCGTCTGTTTCATCGGTGGAATCTTTTAATTGATTTTTTACCAATTTTCCATTGTCGGATGGCTTGAAGTCTACAGTGAAGATCAGTACCTTTTAAAAATACATTTTTACACGACTCTTCCTCGGTCTTCAGAGGCTTTAGGAATCACGACAGTCAACATTTGTATTAGTCGCTCAGCTTCGGGGTGATAATTAATGATTTCATTCTTCTTAACAACCTCATCATTCTTAATCACCTTTCGTGTTTCTAAACACCGTGGATTTACCAGCACATAAAAATTTATTTATGGTCTTGATTAAACTCGAGAAATCAAATGAATGGATTATTTTTTATTGCTAGATTACCAATTCTTTATTGCCTGTAATGTCTTTCGTTCTTGAGCACGATCGCTCCTAGAACTCTTGTCTTGTCGTCCATTTTCCTTCACATATTAGGAAGGAATTATGGGCATATTTACAGCTACTTGAATAATTAATACTTTGTCACATCTCTCTTAGGTTAGCGTGACGAGTGATGACTGCAAGGAAAGCACTCAGGCCTGCGTCGATTGCAAATATATTCTTCTCTGTCAAAATGTCTCGGGTACCTATCATCCTCTCTTCTGCAATAAGTGCTCATTTGGCCACTGTGATCCAGTAAAAAGCGTGTGTGTGGATAAAGCCCCATTGCAGTGTACACCGCATCAGGAATGCACGAGTAAAGGGTGAGGGAAAATTCTTACAAAATGTTGCCAAATAGTGGCTGAAAAGAACTTCTTAATCAAGTAAAACTTTTTTCTAGGTTCTTCCCTAACCCTTTGGAGTGCGAGACGTACTTCAGATGTCTGGAAGAGGATAATAATTTGAAACTACAAGTTTTGCTTTGCCCTGATAGTCAGGTCTACCAGTCGACGGCGAATAATTATACTGGTGGTTGTGTAAAAAGGAATGCTCCTACGGACTGCTATACGACGCAATGCAAAGAGGCAAATAAATTTGTTCCACTGAACCATGATCCACGGTTTTACATGTACTGTGTGAACACCACTGCACCACCTTATGTTTTCCGGTGCCCTCAAGGACACTATGATGAGACGATTCCAGGATGCATATAGTCCAAAGGGTAACCTTTTTATCTTAACTTTACTGTGGAAGTACCTCAGGTTAACAATCCATTCGACAAATTCCTCGTATTTTCGAAACTGAAATTGCAATCTTCAGCAAAGGCCGTGTTAAAATGTAAATTGGTTGTAAATATATTTTATGATAATATCCATGATTTGAAACATTTTCGCAGATCATTTGCGCAAGAGTATCGATTGAAGCACGGAAAAACGAGAGAGTTGAAGAATCCAGAGCTTCAGCAACTTCTTGAGCATTTACGACATGCTTATATTGGAGTATTAAAAAATTTCTATCGGCTAAGTGCTCTCACCAAGTTCTTATTTCACTAACAAAAAAAAGAAAGTTGTAGGTGACTTCCTGTTTATCAATGTAAGACTCAGACTTCAAAGCTGAGAAGTATACAACGGAGAATACGGGTGGGCAAGCAATGGCTGAGTTGTGAGACAAGGTTGTCCATTTTTGTCTTTGCCTTGTGTATGCAGTGCAGGATGGCTAGGGATATTTTGAGTTTTTTTTGTTTAAATGGTGGAATAATGCTTAAACAGTGTGGTTCACGAATGATCGTGCGTTAATTGACCAGTCGGCTTCAAGGCTGTGGGAACTAATAGATGATAACCAAACGCTTCTAGGAATTTGGCATAGGAATTACTCATAAAAATCCCCAAAATAACGCCTATCAGTAAAGAAACTATTTCTCACTCAGAGTTTCTGTTGGGGAGTTTTATTTGGGGAGGGGGATCGATCGCAAACTGTTCCGTGCAAATCAGTCTTTCAGAGTGGAATATTCATGGTGAAGAACTCATATGCTGGATAAACATTTCTTTAACTACTTATAAACGTAATGATATTGAATAAATTAGTCTAATGCTAATATCGATCAAATCTTGCCTAAAATATCCAGCTCTGATTATTTTTGCTGTTCCATACGAGGAATTAGCAAACATATTAGTGGTTTAATAGAGGACTCAATGCTTGATATTTGAGATCATATCTTATCATTTATATCATAGAACTTTCTTATCTTGTCCTTCCCACATGAGGCATATGTCCTTAGTTTCGGTTTCCTCCTCTCAATACTATACCGGTATTTATCTTCGGGATAGGCATGGTTGGGATATGTGTAAGCGTCCTTTCAACCATTGATGTATTCAATTCTTCCAGACTCTAGGAATTATTCTCACAGCTTGTGAATTGTTAACTACATTCATCCAGAACCTGAAGAAATGCAGCCTTCACTCCCGTCAATGTCCATCCTTGGAATCGTCTGATAAAAGCACCCAATTGTCAGCAACTTCATTATTATAATTGATATGATATTGCTCTAAACACAGAGAAATTGTTAATTATTAAATAAATAAATATATATATATATATTAACCATTTTGCTGCAACTTTGTTCTTAGCATTTACGTTCCCTCAATATTGTTTTGAAACATGTTCAAATTTAATATGATGGGTAATGAAAACTCTACAAAAACTAATGGTATAAATGTTATTCATATGTTTAACTTGAAAGCCGAGGCAATAACCCTAAATAAGTAACCGGCGAGGAATACACGGGTAAAAATTTAAATCTTATTATTCTGTATGGAACTAATAAATCCTCAGTTCATTCATAATATAGTATAAAACTAAATGTTATGTATTCAAATTTTCATTTTTTGTGCTGAAATTTCTTCCCATGATCATATTTTTTATTTAAGATTACTAACTTGAACATGGTAAGGCCCACTACATTTGATATTATATCTGAATTGGCTTTCATAATGGTCAATTGTACCTGAATATTGTACTCTCCTCTAGAGACAACGCCATGCGCTTGCAGAGTCATATTTTTTTGTACTCGTATCGGGAGAAAATTACCAAGTTTCCTTGAAAGCTCATCGAGGAAAATTGTGGCGAGTCAAGGTAAAGGTTTTGGTGAGGCCTCCGTAAACTGTGGACCATAATATATACGCTGGAGATGGGGCCAAAATACTTTACATTTCATTTATTCATATCTTGAATGAAAACAGATAGAATGCGTCATTTAGCGTTGCCTCCTCTATTATCACGGTAAATTATTCACTTAATCGGAAATGTGATCTGAAATGTATCATCAAAATGTAGAAGTAAGGAAATATAGATTAAATATTGCGTAACTTTTCCCTTCACTTTCTGTACCTATTTGATGCATTTTTGAAGAGTCTAATTGTTGCCTCACCTTTTATGTTATTCGTAAGTGCCATTTTTTGAGAATCTTTTCACGGGACGTAAGTTCCTATGGTTTAAAGAGGTACTTCATGGTATTTGTGGCATTTGCATTTACATAACATGTTTGTAGATTTTGTTAGGTTTATTGATGTGAAATTTTACGAGGCATTCCAAGGTTGCAACGGCCTCGGCAGTCTGGGCATAAGTAGACAGTGAAGGAGCCATGGTAATCTAAACAAATGAATATCAAAGAGAGCCAAGATAATTTCCGTCAGCAAATAAGCAAAAATCATTTTTTAATAACGAAAAAGGGATCACTACAGCTTGCCGATCCGATTCAAGCGAAATGATCTGTAGATATTAACTGTTTCTGCACCAGAGAATAGCCTTTGTCAACGTAAAATATGCAAAACATTTAAGTGAGAGGGTGCGAAATTAAGTTTAGAGTCCGTAAACCCTTCCATGTTTTATGGTGAAATTATTACTTAAATAACAGGGAATGATCTTATGAAACGAACATTGCTCATCACAGTTTTCTACTCGTTTACTTTCAATCCTTATGTAAGCTTTTGCGGTGTGGTGAGTATTGAGCGTGGAGGTTTTCGGGGTTACTACCGCGTAGATTCATCTCTGCATACGACAGTTTCGCCGGCATTGCTTCTTCAGGTCAATGAAGACGAGATACGTCCAAGTTCAAGTTCAAAAGACGTTCATTCACGAGCAAAACAGATACATAGAATTTGTAATAACAACAATAACAAAAGCTCGTGAAGCTGCTTTATGCTTGCGCCTCTTCAGCGTTACTGGGAATAAATCACTGGTACGGGAGTGGTATTAGCCCGGAATTTTCCCTAAGGAGGTGGGAAACCCGTAAAACCACCGTCAGGCCACCACGGTACATTTGACTCAAAAACAGTAGTCACCAACGTGCCAAGGTAAATTACGGTGGTAACTTAACAATATATAGACACTGAATAGATCTCCGCAACAATAATAATATATAATCTGAATAAATAAACAAATATATAAATAAATATGGCATAGCCCGTCTCTTATGCACCCCGTCGGAGGCCGGTGTCTTCTCATTGGCTAGTTCAGGTGGCCTGGGTGGCTTCTCATTCGTCCGCACCTCCCGGCTCTGTCCTGTCTCTCCGGGTTTACTCTTGAGGACTCTTCCCCATGTATTAGGAAGCTGGTATCCGTCCTCCCTATTGAGGTTGCTCGGTGTCTTCATGGTGATATATAAAGTTGTTTCTCCAGAATGATCAGAAGCCATGCAGCTACATTAGTTGGTAACGAGGTCAGTAATGAGATAACCTAATGTTGTCCAATTTCCACGAGTGAACTTGCTACAGAGGATAATCTTTAAGAGAAGACATATTTTTGGACGAGGGAAAGATAGAATAACCTATACAATGTCATTTCCCGTTTACTTTTATAATATTTCCATGTAAATTGCAGTCAGTAAGCGTCCATATTGAATTTCCGTTTTAAAACCCATTTCTTTCCGTCAGTGGGCTTATTTCGACCGGCTTTAAGATTAAAATTATGAGAGCATTAAGTTATTGCAAGTTTTAAAAACATATTTGTGGCTATTCGAGGGAAAAAATAAGTGCAGGCTTTGTTCAAGAGCCTCATATGCTCAGAATGGTTGGATGTCGCCGTATGGCTTCGGAGCAGTGGGTGGAAATGGTTTAAAGCCGACATTTCAAAGTCACGTGGATGATAATTGCCTGTTATATCAGCATTATAAAGGTCCTGGTCAAGGGCCCAGGGAGAAGAGAAAGCAAGAGTTTTAAACCCCCCTCCGCCTTGAAATGTATATGAATATCGTTTTTAGTGTGCATTCCCTTAGCTAACCCTACTTACTATACATACCTACCTTTTCTCCTAATACCTCTTTGAAATTATTTCGCGGCTGTGGTCATGGCACTGAACTGTCTTGGCGACCCAATGCCATTGAAGAATTTTTGATTATCATTTTCCGCGACTGCAGCTAAGTATAGCAAAAATACAAACCACGAGTATTACAAAAGAGGATCCTCTAGTCGGCCTCTAAATGTGCTGTCATGCACCTCGAGTTTAACCCTAATACGAACAAGACATTTTTCTGACTTATCCGGGCAATGTGAGTCTATTAGACTCATGTAACGTATTCTTTTCATTCAAACTATTAAGCAGTGAAAAATGTTAGTTTTCACATCACCTAGTATTTATTGAGTACTAAAGAAGCGTTTTCTATAAAAATTATTATTTTTACTTGAACAAACGTTTTACATTGCATACTAATTTTCCATATTGTCGGTCATCGAGTCCAGGAGACTTTTAAACTTTTTTTTGTTTACAAAACATAAAAATACAAATTATTGGTCCCCAAACGTTCATTGTGATGATTTAAAGGGAATTGTCACTATAGTCTAAAGTATTTGTTTATCGCGCATAATCCTTACGTTACTTAAAAAAGTTTTTCTTCTGTGTTCGCTGCAAACAGGCATGCAGCATATGCACATGAGGAAATTGTTTTTTCATTCTACCTGTAGCTTATGGATATACGAAACATCTCTTCTTTTTCTTTGGAATTTCAGTGGTTGAATTATTTCCCGCCGCAGCATGAAAAATGACAATTACTGCTTGTGTAGCTCGCTGAACGCCTTGCAATAGGCGAGATTGTATTTGTGCTTATATAAGCCCTTCTGCAAGGCTAAGGATGAATATTTGCCTCTTATTGAGCTAATTTTTATCCCGATTCGGATTGAGGGAGCACCCGATTTCGTATGGCGTAACTCCACCCATATGTAATCCACTCATTAAGTATTCGAATGGCCAGCGATTTTGTTTTCTTTTGTACATAAATTCGCGAACTAATTGGTCTAAGAAATTCTACTCCTCCCTCTGCTTCATTGCAGTAAGAGATTATTCCTGGTTTCCCATTCTGCATCATTTCACCAGGAAGTAGTGCTACACTCTTATTTAATTCAGGACAAACGAAACTAAAGAGGCGTTCTCCCTAAAACCAAAGAGTGCTGAACCTTCTGGTTTAGACCTACTTGTAAGAAAGGCAGACGGAAGAAATATCTCATTCATTAAAACTGTCGCAACTAAAGTAAATCCATTTTAAAGGTGTTCACTTGGCCAGTTCAAGGTCTGCACAATAGCTGTTACAAGTTACATTATGCTTACTGCCATTGTAACTTTTTGTCAGTAATAGTCTGATGGACGAGGCTAACTAATGATCGTCACTTTCGGCGTCTAAAGAGGCATTGGATATGTCTGAAGGGGCAATGTCGATCCCTACATCTGAAGAATTTCCTAAAATCATTCTTATTTCTTTTTAGCTAATGCACAATATCCTGCCAAGAAAAAACAACAAACAAATATTTTATGAATGAACAAGGCTCCGGTTTTATAAAATACGAATGAAGAAGTACCTCCGTCAAAACAAAATGTCTCATCCAGCTGCGTCATTTTGGAATGTCATTAACTAAAGCTCCAGCAACCGCTGAAAGAGCTGAAACTGCCAAAGCAATCTTCTTACTTTATGAATGAAAGGGCAAGAGAAAATAAAGCGTAAAAAATAAAACATAAGTACTCAAAATTGAAATATAAAACCATAACGATAGAATGCAGTAATCCTTTACAAATTGCAGCATACCACATCTAACGCAGTCTTCAAATCGTAACAGAAGTAAGTAATAAGTAACTAACTACCAGAAGTAACCAACAGAAGTAATAATATGAAGTAAAAAATTTACGCCACGCTGACATTTCAGTTACAAAATATATTGTTAAAAATTTGTTGCGATGAGTCCGAGAGACTCACCTTGCCCGTGATAGGGTTCAATGGGTTTAGAAAAGTCGCCACTCGCGTCGCTGACGAACAAATTCATCCGAGTTTCACGGGGAAATAAGGTGCAATTAGGGGTGTGAACCAAAATTTAGATTCATGAGGATATGATTTATTAAATTCATAACTCTCCAATGTAACTCCTCGCAATTGCAAGTAGGTATCTACCACTGAATTTTATATTTGGTGATCAAAATTTTTTATGTGCAGAAATCTCTTTCAATGATCACGTGTTTTAAAATTCAAGTTTTAAAAGTTGAGCATAGTAAATCCCACCCGTGTGGATAGTTTATCTGAATTACTTTTCAGTCGGGTACTTGCATTTACTTAGTACCTGGATCCTGTATTCTCCTCCATAGACAACACTTTGCCCTTAATGAAGCACTCCCAGCACTCGTAGTCATTTTTACTGTAGTCGAATCTGAAGAAAATTACTAGATGTCATATAAAGCTCACCGATGGGATCAAAGTAAACGTTTTAGTGACACGTTTAGAATATTCGTATAGGGGAAAGGGGCTGAAATTGTTTGCATGTCATTTCATTCAAGGGCGTACCCGGGATCGTAACTGGGGGGAAAGCCATGGTCTGGGGGTGGGGGCAAGCCATGGTATAGGGAGGGGGTCAAGCCAAGGTCTGGGTCGGGCAAGCCATGGTTTAGGGGAGGGGAAAACCAAGTTGTGACATTAGTTTATGAGATTATTTCCTTGAAAAAGTTTTAGTTACATATCTTATACTAATACATATCATTTGTGGGTTTAAAAAAAATTTGTTGAATGCTTTCGTTTCAATTCAGTTCTGATTTTGCTGAAAGACTTTTGCAATTTTTGCTTCTAGGGGGGGCAGCTGCCCCCTCCAGCCCCTCGCTAGGCACGCCCTTGATTTCATTGCAATATTTTATGAAAATATTAGGGATACCTCGTTAAGCGGTATTTCCTCAATTTTAATGATCCATTCTTCACTTAACGCAAATAGTGCTCTGAAATATATAATAAAAATGGATGAAGAGAGGAATTGTCACTTGACTTTTTATTTTCAAAGTATAACTTAGATTTTTTCTTCACCTCCTGTACGAATTTGATGCACCTTTGAGGAGTCCCTTTAAACTCAGTCTCCGCGCATTAAATCGCACTTTAACTTTTGCCACTAGTGGCGCTAGAATCGGTAGATGTCTTTGGCTTTTTCATATGCGGCATCTGATTTTTCCAATTTTTCACACGGATATTTCCTTTGAATTATTTTATTTCCGTGTCGCAAACGGAACGCATTTTTAAGATACAAATGCACTTGGTTTCCTTTAAAGTTTCAATAAAGTTCTGTGTACTCATTCTTACAATTAAAGCCTAGTTTTCAAATCGTTGAAAAAGAACCGGCAAAAACCGGTCGGCGATCCGGGTAGGAAAAGGTTTCTTCCACTGGAGTTGGGGTCGCCCTTCCATATTTTCAGCCAGCGGTCGCTGACCTGATTACGAGCAATCTGTAACAAGGGGATTCCGAGAAGCCTCTCGTAGGCAAGTTTTGCTCATTATTCTTTCATCAAGATAATTGTCAATTTTTATGGGTATAGCATACAGCTTTCCGGTCACATTTTTTTCCTACTCCGTAAATAGTTCATATTTCAATTGATGACGCAATTGGATTCGAATGCTTGGCTTGATTTGCAAGAATGAGTCCACAATAATATCTGCAACCTAATATGAAGGTACAGAAAAAAAATTCCTCGCACAGAATTAATTGTCAGGGTAAATCATGAAGATAATTGTGAAAAGCAGGCTCTGTAAAATAAAGTAGAAGTAAATCATGAAGATATTACCGTAGACGGGAATCAATCTGGGAACTTGGACATGGAGTCAGAGCTCCTGTACAACTGGACCACAGTAATACGAATTTCCTTATGATTCTGAACGGAATTCATTTCACTCGTATATATTTAAATGCGTTATTTGTTTTAGCTATTGGATATATAATTAGCATTATATTAATTAATTGAGCTCAATTGAATATATATCTAGCTTAAATGTTAGCAATAAACAATTACATTTGCCGCATATCGTATCTCTTACGGGCTAATACATATATAGACATGTATCCTAGCGAATGGAGTGCCCATTTTTTACGACGATCGACGGTAATCAATGGAATCACAGGACTGGAGAATCCCGTACACAATATTTATGCTGACAACCATGATGTGTGTTTAGAAAGAAAGATTTTTTCCGCGCATAGCCTTTGAGCGGATATGAAGACCAAAATTGCGAAATGTAGGGAAAAAATTCAAGTTCGCTGAAATGTTATTCAATTCTTTACTAGATTGTAATTCAAAGACTTCAGGGTAAATTGGAATTTCATGGTTTTATTTTGAAATCAACTTCAATAAAGCGCTCTTATTTACACACACTGTCATGAGGGAATACATTTTTTCCCGTCAAATACAAAACCATCATCGCATTTAAATACAAAGTACGTCTCCGCATTGAGGCATACGATGTAATATTCAAAGCAGTCTGGGTAAGTGAGGAATGCTGGGAAGGACGTACTATCTTCGCAGCGTAATGTTTTGCAATCTCCAGGGCTCGTCCTTGGCGTGCAAGTCATGTCACACGGCGAGTAAACTTGGTCCCATGGACATTTCCCAACTGCACTTATTCCGTTCTTGCATTCATAGAATACATCACAGTCATCTGGATCTGGAAAAAAACTGTAAAAAGGGCACTTTTAGGTTGAGCACTTGAATTTTGATCCATATGTTACGATATTTAGAGGAAGCGACCGAAAGCTAAGGTAATTAGCACCATTGAGAAAGGATATCAAAGAAAAGATGGAGAGAAACCCGGCGTCGGCATTAGCCTGCTCTTATTGAAAGGTCCCAAGGTGACCACGACTCAACGTCCCATTGGGCGGGCAGAGTGTTGCACTTGAAATATCCCCCGCACAACATTCAAGCAGGGATCGGGCAGTCTTTGAAAATTATCTGCCATCGCCGGGATTTGAACCGAGCTCACCGGGTGGGAAGCCAAAACACTAGCCACGAGACTCAGTTGATCCTCATGCATTTGTTCACCATTTTTAATTAATTGCCCAATTGTGATACATTGTGTAAAACGGAGAGACCCATATTTCTGAACGGTTCGATGCTTTTTTGGTACACAATAGCGATGAATGTTTATAGTGCTACCGGCCGGTGACGGAGATACGGATCACAAATAAGGGGATGAACGCCCAGTTTCGAGGCGATCTTACCTTACAGATAATCATTCCAGTAGAGTTAGGCAGAATTCACTCCATCTAAATACATCCTAAGAAACCTTGAAGCTGCCGGGTGCATGCTTATTGGGCGAAATATTCGAGGGTTGTATCAGATAACGTGAAAATGTGGAGTACTATAGAAACGAGACGGAGCGTTTAGACAAGAATAATAGAACTTTTGTCATCCGAAAAAATCGGTAGTCGCAGTTCTGCATCGCCCTCGGTCAGATAGGGCCAGAAAAGACTGCTTTGCCATTCAACTGGATTCTTAGATAGCATCATTATGAGATATTCGACATCTGGTAATCAGGGAATTACTTCAACTGAGACCAATTGATGGACCTGATCAAAGCATCGCGAATGTCCTCCAATCACTACCGGTCTCAGTAACGAACGAGAATAATAATTACTTATGTCAAGCTACTAATTGCCTTAAGTGATTATGTCTGATGAAAGGAAATCCAAATGGCAATTAAAGATGAAAATGATTAATGCCTGCAAAATTGCGTTTTCGATTGACTTAGGATAGCATCTATTGGGAGAAGACAGAGTTGAAAGATCATTGGAGAGGTTAATGTAATAGCAGTTTTCGGGAGTATTTAAATGAGAATTTGAATTTTTTGTCTTCCGACTCATTCGCCAGCGAGAGCATATCAAACTGTCAGGAGACCAATCGGCATCAACGACCGATCTGGGCCATTCCATGGACACGTGGCCACGCTTCGGCACCCATTTGTTCCCGTTTCTCGATCCGTCACTTTTTGAGCAAGTCGCGACGAAAACTCGACGGCCTTTACACTAGAGAGAGAGAGAGACCAGCGCGGTGATTCTCGTTCTTCTTTCGCCCGGATCTTCCCTTCGCCACGGCAACTCGAAGCGAAGCGAAAATTTTCTCCGCGATTATTCTCGTTCTTTTCGCCCCGCCTATCGCTTCAGTTCGGGTAACTTCGTTCTCTTGGCGAAATACTTTGACGTAAGCAATTACGGATCACCAATAAGTCAATGGGCACGAGATAATTTCAGCGATCAATGCATTGCCTCCGCAGTCCGAAACAATTGAAGAGCGCGAAGCACGTTGGTAAGTTCAAATCATATTTCTAAAATATATTATGCCATGTTTTTTTTTCTGCTTGAGACTATCAAATTGCTACATTAAGTATGGTTGCACAGTATTGCTTATTCGTTAGTCGTTTTCCATACTTGAACATAAAACCGATCTCTTTGTTTTTCATATTTTTCGAAGATGTAAACGATGAGTCCGAAAGTCCTTCCGGTGAAACTTATGGGTTAATATTTTCAATTTTAACCTAACCCAGATGGCACAAAATAAGAGAGATATCTGATTCTGATGGCTTACTTACGGAAGAAAATGATAAACACCTTTTCGTACGCTAAGAAACTTATGTAAGGCAAGGATATGATTTTAGGGAAGAATAGTTAATTCTCATATGAGCATAATTTGCTGATTTTGGATGAACACCAAGGCGGTATAACAGCGTACTACACATTCTAAGCTGCCTAGAGCTCTGCCGGATATAAATGTAAAGCCTAATAGTGAAATTAAATGAGCCTTTATAAGAGCTGAACAACTGATGATAGATATTCCTGTGCATAGAAACTATTTTGACAGCTTCAAGTGACTTGCCTCTGAGGATGAAAACCATAGTATGCGAGCCTTTTTCTTGTGGTGGAGAGAAAAGAGTTACTATTGCAGGAATCGACATCATACCTTTGAAATTGGTAGAAAACCGTGCAATCCGCTACACCACGACATCATTTACTAGAAGATTTGCTCTTTTGTGAGAATACTCCGGTCAGTCTCTTTCTTATTATTTCCTATGAAGCTTTAACGAGCATAAGAACCGAAAAACAAGTTTTCCCAGGCAATCCAACACATTTATAGGCTCAGAATAACAGCACTCCAACGATTACACAATATTTATGTACAAAGTTGTCATTAAAAACAACGAACACGGCGGGAAACCCAAGAAGATGAGGTCACTCACTCAGTCAATCATATTGCCCATTTTTTTATTCCTTCTTTTCCTAGTTAATTTTATTTTTATGGTACGTATTCTGTTAAAATGTACTTTAAAATATACTTTAAAATGTTCTCATAGAAATGGATTTTTTGCCACATATCTTAATAGAAAGAATAACACCCGTCAAAATGACAGGTTTAGCGTTTCTATTTAATGTGTAGCGGTAAAACGTGTTTCAATGAAGAAATCACCACAATACGTTACGCCTGGCCATTTGGATGTTTTAGTCAGCTTATGTATGCATTTCAAATTCCGTAACACATTTTGAATGGAAATAAGCAGAATATCTGCCATACCGAGTGGCGTGTGGTAGACTAGGGAAGGGGGTATCAGGAGTGACGCAACCGCTGTTCATTCTAAAATTTTCATTGTAGTCACATTACAATTAATCAGTTGTATTTAAAAATAAAGGAAACAATATATTTAATGAAGCCATCAATTACTTTTAACATAAACGAAGAAATATTTAAAGTAATTGCTACCTATCAAAATGACGGGTAATGGTCCTTCCAGGAGGCCATAAAACCCCGGCCCTTCTTGTGTTAACGCTTTTTCATAGAAGTGGATAGCGTCACAAACTTTGGTGAGTTAGTCACTGCTTCTCAGATTTTCCTCGACGTCCCGTACGGCCTGACGTATTTCTCCATTAAACTGTTATTAAGATTTCCTTACCTCAGTGAGACGATTTCTCTGACCGAGTTAGTGAGCTGGAACTCAAATAACGTCACCAGCTCAGGGAAAAAAGGCGATAGCTTTTTCGTTTTTCATTGCTAATTTTTTTAGAAATGGGATGAAATTGGATGTTTTGCGTATGAAATCGTTTCGGGCTTGACGTGGTGGAAATGCGATCTATCTATGATAAAATGTATACTGCAAATAGTAATTTCCAGATTTAAATATATAACTACACTACCGATCATGGTTTCGAAATTCTGTCATAGAATGTCGAAACCATAGTCTGAATGGAATTGCCCATTAGTCCAGGTTGTCCACGTCCACGTAACCAACTCTGGAGTGTTTTCATTGGAGCGAGTTTTTCCCAGAGGCACACGTTGTCAGTGTTGTCATATCAACGCCTAAGTCGCGAACCAGCAGAATACCTAAATTTATAAAACTTTATTTTTTATCTTCTTCGTAGTCCGTAGTTTTCCACACTTTCTGTCGCCGCTAACTACTCCTACAAAATTACAGTATGATCAATTTCATTTATTGTCAGATTTCAGCATTTTGTGAAGAAATCAGCGTCACTATTTCCAGTAAAAATTAGCGTGAATATGTGAACAAATTTAAAATTAAAGTTTGAATACTTTGGATTGAATCCGATGTTCATGCTTGGGGAAATGAACTAACAGCTACGGTATTATGGATACTGTTATTTGTAGTAAATGAAACAAATTTTATATTCGTAATTATTCATCAGCTTATCGCGATATAAGTCCTACAACATTTGTTCACTGAATCGCTCTAACGTGCTGGCCGTCAGATCTCTAATGTTATTAGAACCACCAATCTTAATCCTTTTTAAATCTTGCAGAATCAAGGCACTAGGAAAATGTAACTTCTATTTGCGGCATATACGCTGAATTTGGTGGTAAAGTAGTCAGATGACTGAGATATATAGATTTCCCGACTTGACTGCCGATGGTTTATGGACCGTAACCACGTAGCAATTAAAGTACTGAAAATTTAATTTTTCAAGTTAACGTTGTAGAATATCATTTCCAATATGTTTTTCCCATCATCCTATTGAGAGCGTAACTTCAGCTGCCTCAAAACTAAGTCTTAAGAGTTTAAAAATACTTAGTGCTATCACTGATTCATCAATTGAAGGTTTGGTAGGTCAGAACCTTCCATCATTTTCTTTTCAACACACACTTCCTGCTCATATAGTTACAAAATGAAAACATTGTTATTACTACAGCAACAAAGAAGGAAAAATTGTACATTTACACCAATGAAACAGGGAAAATAGAAATTGTAAAGGGAGGATATCAGGCTGCTAGAATCTAAATGAAGGATTAATATATCGATATTTAGGCTTGCTCGACTAGACACAAGTATTTTTGCGCTTGCATGTGAACGAACGACTAAAAAATTGAGCATCATCCCAGTATTGCAATATTTGATCATTTGGCGGTGTATTCCAGTCCTTTGCTTCTCAGTAACCTAACTCTAATACGTTGTGCAGTGTAGCTTACTTATCATTTATTTAATCGCATTAATTGCGACTATAAGCTGTTATGAGGATTTATAGGTGGTATGTAGCTCCTTCAATAGAGAATGTTGCACAATTTAAATAGCCTATAGCTTGGGGTCGAAGTAAAATTTGGTCTTTTAACTGTCAATTTTTCGAAATGTTTGGCGTGAGATTTAAATTCAAATGAGTTAAGTGACTGGCAATTATTTTAAGACCAACAGCTGGGTTTAATTGCATCATTATAAATTAAATTGGCGGCTGGAAACGCAGCTTTAACTGCATCAAGAGGCATATCCTTTCAGGCGGAGCAGTTTTTTTTTTACTTTTTATGGAAAAGTTTTGGAAGGAATATTTGTTTTATTGGAGGGTGTTTTTGGAGTATTTTTGTCATTTCCCCTCTTACTTAAAAAAAACTGATTTAGTGTACTCATACGTTTAACCTGAAGTAGGTTTTTTTTTCAATTCAAAGGCAAGAATAAGAATCGCTTAAGATTTATTTTATAGCTGCAGTGAATGTTGTTTTTTTGTTGCGCTATTTGATGAGAAAATTAAATATAGAGATTTATTTTAGTTGTGCCTATACTTCATTGTTATTATTTTGTAAAGTACTTTTACGATCGTTCTAACTATCTATAATTAAATAACCAAAATATTATTGAGTCATAATTGGAGGTGCTAGGTACCGGGTCTAACTTTGTTGAACAGCATTTCTCACACACGGTTAAATTTCATTGGCTAATTAACGTGTGGCTAATTTGGCTTCTAGGATATTTTTTCATAAATTCCTGTTGAATGCTGACGAATTACTGTGTTGACTTGCAGTTATCACTTTTTTTTAGTCTTCTTACCCATTTCGTGTGCAGGTAAAATTTTGGCACAGTAGTGTGTCGTTGGTGCATGTACTTTCCAAGCCTCCACAGCATTCCATTCCCAATGATTTGCAGCTGCCATTTGACACCTCCACCCATGCACCGTCCTGGTAGTCACAGAGAATATAGTGACTAAAGTCAATGCAGCTTATCATCTTCTCATTACATGAGCCTTCTATCTGGTATTTTAAATGGTCCCCCATCTAAAATGAAAAGTAATTATTGAGCTGAGAAAATTGACTTTCACGTATCTTTGAAATCCTATTTGATATTTGAGGACACACTAATCCGTTGACTGAGAGACGGATTGAATGAAGAATGAAACTGCCTATAGTGACACGTAAAACTGAGAAGTATTGGTGAAATAATATAACATTTTTGTCTACTACTATAAAATACAATTATCTCTACTACTCCAAAACTTACCAGGGGTGAAAATTGACATTATGTTGAGGCCAATTATTTTTATTAGATCGAGCACATGAAAATGATGATCCTGAGATTAATAGATAAACATGCATTATTGTCAGCCATTATAGTTGAATATTTTTTTATTTCCCAAAGCCGAGTGATCGCCAGTGATTGAGAAAAGTTATCAAATTATATGATATGGGAGCGAAACAATGATTAGCATTCAGTTTAAAAAATAAGTTTTAATGAGGAAAGGAAGTTCAGGTTAATTGCTTTGTATAATTTGCTGTGCCGGAATCGATGGGGAAAGTGTAAAGGCCGTTTTACTTTGGGCACGTAAATGAACATATGAGAACTGCATTTATTTCTCATTATGGCGGGAAATTGCGTGAATTCACGAACGCAACCAGAGCAGGGGCATCTTGCCATCTCACGTCCATGCATCCTCGCATGTACTAAAGCAATCCACCACTTCACACGACGCAATTTTGACTCTGACAATTGATCTAACGATGTGGTCTTCGAGATTTTTTCCTGGGGTAATTGAGTTGGTATTAGCGTTAGATGAGTTGCTACGGCTAGTCAATAGTGCAAAGAAGTAAAGCGCATTGAAAGCTACAAGTGGCTATGCTTGAGGCGAGATCGGAAAGGCTGTAGAGATTTGTGTGCCATTGAATGCGGAAGATGCATGAACACTGAACCGCATTCATGCATGCCTTGAGTTGAGGCTAAACTCCCTGATGAACCGTATAATTTTCACATAAAAGATGTAGTAGTGATATTTAAAATTGGATTGAAATTTGTCTCTTTTGGTTCCAAGTCGTCTACAACTTTTATAAACATCCAAAATTATCCTGGTCAGAATGGTTGAAACTTTTTACACAAAATGACCAAGGACCTCCTCTCCTGCCTGTATCGTTTGCATTATTTGTTAATGTTCAAAGATGTCATCTGGGTTCTGGCATTCAAGGTGTTACAGGCGCCTTCAATTACATACATTAATGTACCATTTTAATATTGGTTTGTTTAAAAAGCCTTTCCGCAAAGTGTGTTGTAACAGCTATTTAAATAATAATGCATCTCATTTATATGTCATTTTCATATTAATACTGCAATCAAGATGTGTAGTCATCCATGAAAATTGACAACATGGTGGACTGGATTGAAAGTACCTAAACAGTATTTCGATGCAATTCGTGATAATTTTCCGTCTGAATTTCATTTGCAGATTTGCAATATCATATAATATTATTTCCGTCTGAATTTCATTTAACTCTAATATATTTCTTTATATATCATTTGCAGATTTGCACTAGGGTCAGGGCTGGTATGGTTACAAGACTCCACTTTGACGGCCTAACGTTCGACATCACTGCTGTGCAACAGAAATAATAGATTAATTTTGATATCTACCTTGGTGATATTTGAGAGACTCGTCATCATGAACCGCCTATTGGTTGGCAAGGTGAGTAATCTCTAAACGTCTTACAGTGAGAGGAAATTGAATCACTACAAATCATTCGAATAATTTTCTGTCACAAGTCACTTTTTCTGGTATTTTAGATGAAAGTAACGAGTATTTAACACCTAAGCCACCAAAAAAACGTGTTTACACTCCCACCTATTCTACTCCCCTAGGCTATACTCCGGCCATTGTAATACATTATCCGGGCATATAGACCTAGGACCAATGGTAATCGCGGGTTCTCTCAGCTCATAGGTCGAGGCAGACCTTACCTAGTCTCGACTTCAGTCTGGAATGGGTGGCCACCTAAGTGATTTTCTATTTCTATGATTATATTTTTGCAAAGCAAAGTTTGGGAGCATATAATTTGTTTCTAAAATACTGAGCTGCATATCCTTTAAAAAATTAATCAGCATTGCATTGAAATGGAATGGCACAGAAATATACAACTCTGGATTGTTGATAATGACATGTTAAATAGTAATGTGAAGCATATTTTAATCTGACGACGTGCCCTAATTATTAGTTTTAAGTAATATTTCAAGTAAAATAGTGCATATCTCGGGAAACAGCTGGTTGTTTTAACGACGTATGTTCTCGGGATTATTTTCGGTAAAATTATGCAAAGTTACTTGCTAGTCCGATTGAAGAGGCAAATTTAGAAATTGCATGTTAGTGGATCTATATCTTTTCGGACGTCTTGTATGAATGGTGGATAATATTTTTGTATGAATGCATGTTTTCATTTATATCTCTGTATGTCTATGGAAACTCAATAATGAATATACGTTAACCTGATGTGTACAGAGGACACAGTGTTCGTTTAGTAAGATCCCTAGATACATCCATGGTGGTCACGCAGGTATAACCTTTGCAGCAACCCGAAAAGCTGAGAAGTAAAGCCCGGCATAAGTTTTTACATTTGAGCATTTTTGAAATATCGTCGGAAATTTTTTTTTCGATATAGTTGGGAAAGTATTGGTTATAGAGATGCTTTTAGCGCTAAAGAAATGAGCGTTATATAAAGGCCTTTAAATTCTAATGCATTGTGATTCTATTTTTGGTGCCTATGTGGCGGCGAGGCTAAGTCTCGCCGCCACCTAGGCGCCTCGCCTGTCAATCCGAAATCCGCGGGTTCGTGTTCCACCTGGGTAAGACGAATTTATACTAGATATTATGGGCGTTTGTGAATATCCTTCTATGTTGACTGTATACATCCC
The DNA here is from genome assembly GCF_921293095.1 of Ischnura elegans. NCBI lineage: Eukaryota > Metazoa > Arthropoda > Insecta > Odonata > Coenagrionidae > Ischnura > Ischnura elegans. Next base: position 90,715,874 of record NC_060259.1, read on the forward strand.
GTTGTAAAGAACGTGAATATGCTGCTTACGGGGAAATTAGCGTTTCAAATATTTTTTACCATTTTTTAAATTTCAAGTTCAACGAAATGCATAAAATGCTTTGAAATTTTTTTCAGTTTTTATAGGCTTCAAAAGTGACAATATGGATGCTATGGGCTAAATAGCTTAAACAAATTCTGTTTGCTCATCCAGTTGAGAATAATATAATTACATTTAAAACACGGGGAATGATAAAAGGTTTTCACCGAATGGCTTTTCAACGCCATTTTTTAAGGCCAAACACTAACTTAACTTTGTATGTACAATAAATGTTAATTATTTGCCCACGATGACGAGTTCGGCATTGGATTCCGTGCGACGTATTTGAGCGTGATTCTAAATGAGGAAGTAGGAAGTATCGGTTCTTGCGTAATAAAGAGCTGAAATGTGGTTTTAATTCAAATGATTTCATCTTGCGCCGTTGAATTTCATACCAAAATCACAAGTGCGTGGAAAATTTTATTGCCAAGTCAAAGGTGGATATAATGGTCATGATAACGACTCTAACAATGATTAGAATGGATAAAATGTTTGACGAGTCCACTGTTACCTGAAGAGGTCACATGATTGATAACAAAAAAGAATAATGAGATTAAGTATGAGGGCAGTAAATATGCATGTTAACATTAACTTTAAATAATAGGGTTGTATCCTTCATCAAAGAAAACGAAATGCATTGATTGCTATTCGTTACCCACCATTAGGGTTTTCATAATATACAAATTATTTGGTTTTAGAAATCCCAGTTTAAACGAATGGCAATGGTCAATTTTAACCTCATTTGAAAAAGACCAGATTGGCGCCCACGCGATGCAACTCCACGTGACGTCACAGGGACCTAGTTTCTACACGAGAGGATAGGAGTTTTACATCGTCTGAGATTACCAATGCATGCATGAGGCACAGAGCTCAGGGAAACATCTCTCTATAATCACTTATTAAAATTGTCTAAGGTCGGAAAGTTTCCTTCGTTTGATAAGGTAGTAATTATCCATATTTAAGCCAAGTGCTACCTGCTAGCAGGGTACTCTGCTACCTGCTAGAATTCAGCTCTCAAATATCAGCGTCATATCAGCGCTCAAGCCTCGCCTCAAGGTCACCTCATAGGGCGGCAGCGGGAACCAGAAATACGTCACACGGACTTTTCCCATCATTCCTACTTAGCCGTCGCGTTTTCGCGCGCTTGAAATTTTTCACTTTTCGTTTAACCGCGAAAAATAGATATCGTCATTCAAAAATCGAAGAGTGTGAAATGCGTAATCCAGGAACAATAATCTTTCGATTTCGGCAACCAAAAAATAATAGAAAACCACCCTATTGGCTGCTTTATGTGACCATACCTCATCTGATAGAATGCAAGTGTGTTCTTTCTCTGAGAAAATATGTCCCGGAGAGCAGGAGTAGTCATCGGCCCAGTATCTGCCGTTGTCGTCTTGAAAGCAAATCAGATACTTGTGCAGATCATGCGGGTGCTTGTTAATTCCGACTTTCATGCAGCTTTCCTCCAGTCTGCTCCCTCTGGAACTTATGCGTCGATTGGGAAGAAAAAAATTAAAGACTTAGGATCACTCATGGTATTTAGTTCACCAACCATTGCATGAGATTTCCTACGATTCCTTACCTCGCCAACACCTGACATCCTATAAGCACCTTGTCCGGCGAATATAATAAAAATAGGCCAATTAACCAACTGAAAAGAGAGTATTCTGAACATTAGTGAACCCTTTAAAAATTACCAGCGTAAAATGGAAACTCTTTCTGAATAGCATTCTTATCTTCTAAATGGTGTGATTCTACAAAAATCGTTTATGTGCAGTGTAAATATTGCAATTTTTCCCGTCTAACATATATGAAGAAAAATGTAGAGCTCCCTAGCTGTGGAGCAGGTGAGTTCGATTGAATTAAAGTGCTGCGGATATGCTGAAACGAATTTGTGGTGTTAATAGACGTGATAATGTATCGAAGATCTTATCTAATTAACTTGGTGAACTTTGGAGATATAAATTTAATCAAGTAAGATTAATGATATGTTATGCTCTGCCTTGTGACAATAGAGAGATAACAGACCTTTTTCGGTGTAGGAGTGAGATTGACGTCTATGGGGGATAACGTAGCTGGTTTATGAGGAAAATATACCGTGATACTTTTTACCAGACAGGATCGCCTTACACTCTTTATTTCTGTGATGCTCATTTGCATGCATGAGGGCAGATTAAAATAATTGACTTTCGTAGGCGCGAAAATTACTAACCGTATCATGAAGAAAAGAAATAACAGAATGGTTAATGATGGAAACTACCCTCTGGTTCAAGCTATAAAATTTTTTGCAAACAAGGTAAAAAATAAGTGTTCCTTTTTAAAATTTTTGCGCTTAGTTTGAAGATGGAGATAGATTTTAACTATTATCCACCTGTTTTATGATTTCCATTTTTAAGTAAACGGGAAATTAGCGCTATTTTTTAGGGTGTGAAAATTGTACCATTTTGTGTTTCATGCTATTCTCATGTATTTAAAACTTTGTATGCTGATCTTAAAAGTCTACCTTTACAATTTTATCCAATCATAATCAATTGCAATATCATTTTTACGTATTACTGCAGAGGAAATCTTGCCTATATTTATGGCTACTAAAAATAAATTCCAAAGCGCTGTAGATGGTGGGAAAAAATGAAATTCAGTTTTAGGAGAAGGAACCCCTTATAATTTATGATATTAGAACGCTGTCTAGGGTGAAGTGAATGTGGATAATGAACCAAAATGAAGGAAGAGGCCCTTTGAAATTTTGTAATGGACGTATATTACTATTTAGGCTGTAAAAATTCAATGTAGAAGGAAATAAAAGTTGAAAATGGCACACGATTGAAAAATGTTTCAAATTGGCTACATTTTTAGTGAGCAGAGATTTTAAGAACCATATGTGGAACTGTAAAAGCTACCTTGAGTTAGATATTGGCATTTCGTATAGTTTATTAACCTAGACATGTCATTTAAAATTCAGCTAACTGAAGTTAACATGAACATACTGTATCTGGGAAAAAGTTGACAGTTACTAACTGTAAGCTGGCATTTCAAGAAGATAGGTCAGGATGTATTTGAGGAATCAGAGGATAATGGCTTTCAAATATAGGAGAGCGGAGACTAAGGCCCCAGGGAAATGAAAGAATAAAAAACAATTGATCTCAAAAATACTTTAAGAATTCAACGTGGGAAGAAGAAAATTTAAAAAATGTGAAAAGTAGGTAAAGTTAAATTTACTACATAAGAGTTGAGAATAAAAAATGTTCTGAAATAGTAAGGCTCAAAAAGCGTGGATGAGGAATGCGTGTGGAGAGCAAATCAACCTTGCACCTGCATGGAATATTAGCAGTGTTTTAAAGCAGGGTGAGAAACCATCACATGGACCAGAGAATAAGACGCAACTCATAATAGTCCAGTGAAATAATATTTTTGAGGGGGACAGTCGCGCATTCGCAAAATATAATTGCAAAATTTTATTTTCGCCTTCATAGACCGCAAAGAAAGCCATGCCTCATGAACAACTCTCTAGAACCCCTGGAGGGTGAGCAAGGCCTAATTTGACTCAATGTGACTTTTTGCAGTTTTCGTAACTCGAAAACCGTTACCTCTAGCAAAACGATGATAGGAAACGAAATTACCCCAGATGAGTATTTCTACATAAATGTTCTCGCCATAGTTTTCTGCAGAAGTTGTACTTATCGAGTTACAGAGAGTGTAAAATTGGCAATTTTAGAAATTTCAATGGTATTAAATCAACTGTTGATGTTAAATTGACGTAGAAAGAATGGAAAAATTGCGTTTTTTAATGGAAAGAAAATGTCTATCGGATTAATGGGCACGTATTTGGTGTTTCTCGGTTCGATCCCTCGAGAAGGAAAATTATATTTTTCATGATAGAATTTCCTTTTTTGTGAGCAATTACGGGTTACCCCTTCAAGGTGTCCCTCTGGATTGCTTTTTTCTTTCGGTAAGTATTCATAAAACTTATACAGAGGTCGAAGTTTGCCTTTAGCCTTAAACATGTGTTTTGAAGTACTTCTATATCAAAAGTAGATGATTTTTCTCGGATATGTCCCAGGCTATGATAAATGCATATGCCTTTTTATCTTTTCATCCCATTTACAAGCTCTCCACGAGGCACTTCTCCCTCTCTCTCTCTCTTACGAATACATATCTATACAACTTTCATTTATAAAAGAGCTGATTTTGATGGGTTTAAGAGTCATCTGAAAAATGCTTTCCCCGAGTTTCAAGAATCAGTATTAAAGTTAAATGTAGAGAATACTTGGAAAGCTTTTCTTTCGCTCGTAACTTCGGGAATAAATAGCTACATCCCTAGTAAAATAGTAAAAGAAGGCAGCGAACCGAGATGGTACGACGCGGAAGTGAGAATATCATTGAGGCGACAGAGAGCGTGTCATGCTAAAATGAAAAAAGTCAGCACGGATTTATCCGCTAATGAACGCGAGCTAATAATTAAAAAATATAGGATGACTAAAGCCGCCACGAAGGAAGCGTTCAGGAATGCGTTCACGAATTATAAAAGGAAAACACTAGTAGAGCAGTTACAGGATAACCCAAAAGCATTTTGGTCATATGTTAGGGAAGTTCAAGGTAAACGATCTACCGTATGTTCGCTGAGAAACGACAATGGAGATGTGTTGACAAGGAGTTACGATAAAGCCAATTTATTAAATTCCTACTTTAAGAGCGTATTCACGGAGCATTCCGAAAACTCACCCGAGACCGATGACAATCCCTGTATACATAAGATGTCAGCTATTTACATTAGTACGCTCGGAATAGAAAATATATTGAAATCGCTTAGTCCAAATAAATCACCTGGTCCAGACAAAATCCCTTCTCGCGTATATAAAGAACTAGCCTCAGAACTTGCCCCCTACTTGCAGTTAATATTCAGTAAATCCATCAAGCAACACGAAGTACCTAATGACTGGAAAATCGCTAATGTAACGCCAATATTTAAAAGTGGAGACAAGGAACAGCCATCTAATTACAGGCCGATATCTTTAACGTCCATCTCTTGCAAAGTCCTTGAACACATCGTAGTCAGCTCGGTAATGAAACACCTAGACGCGCAAAACTTATTAATGGGAACTCAACATGGATTCAGGAAAAGCAGATCGTGCGAAACTCAGTTAGCGCTTTTCGCCCACGATATTTTAGTCTCCGGTGAAGACAACATTCCAGTAGACGCGATTTTTCTTGATTTCAAAAAGGCATTTGATAAAGTACCCCACGGAAAGTTAATAATAAAACTGAAATCTTATGGTCTAGACGAAGATGTCATTTCCTGGATTAGAGTATTCTTGAGCGACCGCGTCCAAAGAGTAGTATTAGACGGTGCAGTCTCCAATGAGGTTAGAGTCACATCTGGCGTTCCTCAGGGTAGTGTCATTGGCCCACTCCTATTCCTTCTTTATATAAACGACATTGGCGAAGTAGTGCAGAGTAAGTTACGATTATTTGCAGACGACGCTGTAGTTTACAGAGAAATTCGTTCCAGCAAAGATATAGATGAACTAACGACTGACCTTGCTGCTATCCAAGCTTGGTGCGATGCTTGGCAGTTTGAATTAAATTTGAAAAAATGCGTCGTAATGAATTTCTGGAAGAAGAACAACTCCCTACAACGTAGCTATATAATTCGGGGTACCCAATTAGAGACTGTTGAATCCGTGAAATATCTAGGAGTTAGACTCAATAATGATCTATCGTGGAATAAACATATCGAGAAATAACCGGTCAAGCTAATCGTAAAATGGGTTTTGTTAAAAGAATATTAGGAAAGTGCGACGACAAAATGAGAAATTAGCTGCTTTTCCCTCGTTAGGCCATATCGGGAATACGCTGCCAGTGTTTGGGACCCTTAAGAAAAAGGTTTAATAACAGAGTTAGAACGCGTGCAAAGAAGAGCTGCCAGGTATGTGAAAGGTCGTTACGATAGTCTTGTTAGTGTGACTGACCTCTTAGATAAACTGGGATGGGAATCTCTGTCGGACCGTAGATTGAAAAATAGACTAAACCTTTTAGATAAATTCAACAGCAGTGTCTTTTCTGACAAAGTTAACCATATCTTGCGGACGCCAACGTACTACGGAAGATCAGATCATATAAATAAAATAAGAGAGATAGATTGCATAACAGACAGATTCCGAATGTCATTTTTTCCACGATCGATAAGAGATTATAACGGCAGCAATAGAACTCGTAAATAGATTGCATGACTTGTAGTGTAGCCTACTAACCTATGTTAAACTTAATGCATGTTTCTGAATTTCTATTCTATATTCTATTTCTAACATCATATAGTAGTATAGTTTGTTATTATACGGGACGTTTCTCGGACGGTGTGGTGTGCATGTGGGAGTCCAAATGCATGCTGCATGCTGGTGATTGATCACCCCCTGCCAAACACCCTAGAGGTGGCTCGCAGGGTATTATGTAGATGTAGATGTAGACATCATCTGAGTAGAGGCGGATTTTGCTCGAGACCACGGTGGTAATACAATTAATGTAACAAGGGAACAAAAGAGGATCGATAACACTTCCTTGGGGTACTCCTGACGTAACATGAATTGTATCCGAGAAAACTCCATGCAAAACAACCCTCTGTACGCTATCATTTAGGATATCTTTGATCCAACCAATTACGTGAGTACCTATGCCGTTTGCTTCCAACTTTTGAATCAGCTTTAAGTGCGGAACCTTATCGAATGCCTTTATGAAGTCTAAAAGTATGGCGTCAACCAGAACATGTCAGTCACCCGCGGCTAAGATATCGTGAACGAAGAGAGCAAGTTGAGTTTCACAAGACCTCCCTTTTCTAAATCCGTGCTTTTCTTTTGCAAACAGATTTTGGCTATCTAGATGACCCTTTATCTAACTGAAAATTATATGTTCAAATATTTTTCCAGAAATTGAGGTAAGAGAAATCGGACGGTAATTACTAGGCTTTTCCCTATCCCCACCTTTAAATATGGGCCTGACGTTCGCTGTTTTCCAATCTTTAGGGACTGTGTGTTCCGCTAGAGATTTTTCAAACACTATCTTCAAGTAAGGCGCCATCTCTGATGCTGATTCCTTATACTCTCGAGCTGGAATGAGATCTGTGCCTGTCGATTTCTTTGAATTATTAGAGCTGAGTTATTTTACTAAACCACTTCTTGAAATACAGATAGACGGCATATGTTCTTAGTAGAGTCGAGGTAAAGGAGTTGATATATTCGTCGTGAAATTAGAGATGGCACTATGGAAAAAGTTATTTAAGAGATTATCTTTATCTCGATTGTTTGTCACTCTATCGCCACGTCCATTTATGAGTATAGAGACTGTAGCGCTATCATCACGCGGCGTGGGAGTTGGGCTCTGCGCCCGGACCCGCTACCACCTGTCCAAAGCCGAAAAAAGTCCTCCTCACTCTGAAGTGTGCGACTGCCCTCTTACCGTACGGCATCTCCATTCGGTATCTGACGAATGTCACCGTATTCGCCACTGGCTGTGAATCAGTAGAGAGCTTGAATCAGGGACCTGGAGCAGCAGTGGATCGGAGCGAGTTTTCATTGTTGCTCCGGGGTGCTCCACTCCGCTTCGGCCGGAGCGGAGCGGAGCAGTTCGGAGCAAAGTCGGAGGGGAGCACTCGGGTGGAGCGGCATTTCGGAGCTCCCCGGAGCGGAGCTATAATACTGCTCCGCTCCGGTATTACTTTGATGATAACTTTGTTCCATAAATTCTATTGCCACCTGGAAGTGCGTATTTTCCAAATAGAATTACCTATAATTAATCGTATTTAAGTATAATGAAGGGTTACCCGCACGTGATGGCACAGCGAGATTTAATAGCATATTCCCTTCATGACGTTTTTATTTAGATAATATCATTTTTTTTAAATATCGGTTTCTTAGCATAATGATACTCTTGTAAAAGTGGACTAATATTCATCAATATGTCCATAGCCAAATCAACCATTATAACGAAAATTTAATTGGAAATCAAAATTAAATGGTGCACTACTTTCCGCTATGTTTCAACTTTTAAGCACACCTTTCAAAATGTGATATAATATCTACACAGCAAATACGCCAACTGCGATTTTTCTGGATACATGCACTCGCGAATCCAAAGTTTATTTTATTGTGATCCTCTCTTTTGATTAAAAAATCAACAACTAATGGTTACCGAGGCAGTTTCATGCTTCAATTTTTAAGATATTGTCATAAATAAAAGTCGTTTGCAATTATGAAATTATGCTATTGTTTTTGCCATACTTATAAATATCAATTTTCCTTCATTTTACAATGCAAAGATTATAATTAAAATTAATTAAGGATTAATTACAAAGGTATTGCAAATTTATTAAAAAGGCATTACAAATTTATATTTACCTACCTTGTATATTGCCTTTTTATTACAACTGAATTTTGAATCATCAGTATACAAGAAATTTGAATACAGCTGCTATGAAATTGTATTACAAAAATCGGTACAATTTGTAAATGTACAAAAGATATAACATTTGTATACAAATGCTTGTGCTCTCTGGATAGAAATACGACATTTCAAAATAGGTGTTATCTCGGACATCAGTTTAACAGACAGACATTGCTCAGAAAAACATCTAATTACAAAGTATGTTATTCGGAAAAAAATTATGGGCTTTCGTTAAAATATATATGACTCTCAAATCCAAGTTTATATTGTAAAATTCCATTCGAAACGCTCTTTCCACCTAACGAATGGGCCACATCCGTATCCTTAATATTTTAAACGTACGCTATGGCATCGTAAAAAAATATCCCAGAATTTTGAAAATTTTAGCCAACAGCATTTTTATTTTTTAATATCGCCCGAAATAGAATTTTATAATGCGATAATAAAATTAATGAATGATTTAACTGGCGACACAAAGCTTGTCAAATTATATGACAACATAGATAGCGAATACCGACTATTGTATAGTATTAAGCCTTAAGATTGTCAATATCATAATTTATTATTCAAAAATACCTAACGTATGGTGTTTAAATAGAACACATATTGGATTTCTCAATTTGAAAAGACATTTTTACATAATGAAAAGGAAAGAAAACTTTGTAAGTCCGTATAAATATTTAATTTACGACGTAGGTTTCGACGTGGCACGTCATTGTCTAGTAAAGATGCGCAGAAGGCAGAGAATAAACAGCCACACACATTTTTTTTAAAAATGTTTACTTTTCATTATGTCAAGAAGGTTCCATTAAGTCGCGCCTGAAACAAATACTTTTATTACATAATACTAATTGTAAATTGAAATGTATTGGTATAAAGTAATACCGCTAATCGCGTAGACTGTGGATTAATTACTCAATATAAAAATAGCCGCAGGGAATATCCGATGCGTTCCCCAGCCTTACATCTACATCTACAAATTACCCTGCGAGCCACCTCTAGGGTGTTTGGCAGGGGGTGATCAATCACCAGCATGCATTTGGACTCCCACATGCACACCACACCGTCCAAAAAACGTCCCGTATAATAACAAACTATACTACTATATGATGTTAGAAATAGAATATAGAATAGAAATTCAGAAACATGCATTAAGTTTAACATAGGTTAGTAGGCTACACTACAAGTCATGCAATCTATTTACGAGTTCTATTGCTGCCGTTATAATCTCTTATCGATCGTGGAAAAAATGACATTCGGAATCTGTCTGTTATGCAATGTATCTCTCTTATTTTATTTATATGATCTGATCTTCCGTAGTACGTTGGCGTCCGCAAGATATGGTTAACTTTGTCAGAAAAGACACTGCTGTTGAATTTATCTAAAAGGTTTAGTCTATTTTTCAATCTACGGTCCGACAGAGATTCCCATCCGAGTTTATCTAAGAGGTCAGTCACACTAACAAGACTATCGTAACGACCTTTCACATACCTGGCAGCTCTCCTTTGCACGCGTTCTAACTCTGTTATTAAGCCTTTTTCATGAGGGTCCCAAACACTGGCAGCGTATTCCAAATGTGGTCTAACGAGGGAAAAGTAGCTAATTTCTCTCACTTTGTCGTCGCACTTTCCCAATATTCTTTTAACAAAGCCCATTTTACGATTAGCTTGACCGGTTATTTCTCGAATATGTTTATTCCACGATAGATCATTATTGAGTCTAACCCCTAGATATTTCACAGATTCAACTGCCTTTAACTGCGTGCCCCGAATGACATAGTTACGCTGTAGGGAGTTATTCTTCTTCCAGAAATTCATTACGACGCATTTTTCCAAATTTAATTCTAACTGCCAAGCATCGCACCAAGCTTGGATAGCAGCAAGGTCATTCGTTAGTTCATCTATATCTTTGCTGGAACGAATTTCTCTGTAAACTACAGCGTCGTCTGCAAATAATCGTAACTTACTCTGCACTACTTCGCCAATGTCGTTTATATAAAGAAGGAATAGAAAAATCGCGTCTAATGGAATGTTGTCTTCCCCGGAGACTAAAATATCGTGGGCGAAAAGCGCTAACTGAGTTTCGCACGATCTGCTTTTCCTGAATCCATGTTGAGTTCCCATTAATAAGTTTTGCGCGTCTAGGTGTTTCATTACCGAGCTGACTACGATGTGTTCAAGGACTTTGCAAGAGATGGACGTTAAAGATATCGGCCTGTAATTAGATGGCTGTTCCTTGTCTCCACTTTTAAATATAGGCGTTACATTAGCGATTTTCCAGTCATTAGGTACTTCGTGTTGCTTGATGGATCTACTGAATATTAACTGCAAGTAGGGGGCAAGTTCTGAGGCTAGTTCTTTACATACGCGAGAAGGGATTTCGTCTGGACCACGTGATTTATTTGGACTAAGCGATTTCAATATATTTTCTATTCCGAGCGTATTAATGTCAATAGCTGGCATCTTATGTAGACAGGGATTGTCATCGGTCTCGGGTGAGTTTTCGGAAGGCTCCGTGAACACGCTCTTAAAGTAGGAATTTAATAAATTGGCTTTATCGTAACTGCTTGTCAACACATCTCCATTGTCGTTTCTCAGCGAACATACGGTAGATCGTTTACCTTGAACTTCCCTAACATATGACCAAAATGCTTTTGGGTTATCCTGTAACTGCTCTACTAGTGTTTTTCTTTTAAAATTCGTGAACGCATTCCTGAACGCTTCCTTCGTGGCGGCTTTAGTCATCCTATATTTTTTTAATTATTAGCTCGCGTTCATTAGCGGATAAATCCGTGCTGACTTTTTTCATTTTAGCATGACACGCTCTCTGTCGCCTCAATGATTTTCTCACTTCCGCGTCGTACCATCTCGGTTCGCTGCCTTCTTTTACTATTTTACTAGGGATGTAGCTATTTATTCCCGAAGTTACGAGCGAAAGAAAAGCTTTCCAAGTATTCTCTACATTTAACTTTAATACTGATTCTTGAAACTCGGGGAAAGCATTTTTCATATGACTCTTAAACCCATCAAAATTAGCTCTTTTAAAAATGAAAACTTTACGCTCTTTTTAAAAGTTTACATCGGTATTTAGAGAAAACTTTGCAGTTACTACCCTATGGTCACTTATTCCTTCGACAGTGCCAACGTTTATTACCTGATGTGGTATATTTGTCGCTAATAAATCAAGAATATTTTCTCCTCTGTTTGGTGCGGATGCTATTTGAAACAATGAATTAGATGTGAAAGTGTGTAATAAAGCCTCGCAGATCACTTTATCCCTCCCACCAGGAATGAAGCTATAAGTCTCCCAATCTATAGAAGGTACGTTGAAATCTCCACCCACAATCAAGTTTCTTTCAGGATACTTGGATGCTACGCTGTTTATTTGATTTTGAAAATCCAACATTGACGTTATATCTGAGTTAGGTGGTCTGTAATACGAACATAATAAAATAGTTTTGAATTTTGGACATTTAATTAAACACCACACAGATTCAACGCTGGTCTCAGTTACGGTTATCGCTTGGCTGACGATTGAATTCTTTACAGCTATAAAAACTCCGCCCCCAACTCGATTAATTCTATCTTTCCGATAAACAGTGAACGGTTTTGGGAAGATCTCATTGTCTGAATCATCATCTGTTAGCCAACTTTCTGTTCCAAAAATGACGTTACACTTCGTACTATGAATTAAATGGTGGAATTCGGGAATCTTATTTCTTAAACTACGGCAATTAACCACAGCCACGATTAAAACTTCGGAAGTAGTAATATTGCGATTCGGGAATAATTCTGATTTGCTTTTGTCGAATAGACTATTCACAGGCTCTTTACCGCTGATAAATGGAAATGCATGTCTTATTGACACACTTTCAAAATGACTTGAGCCTTGACTGCCTTTGAACGTGTTGCTCGACTGACGCTTCTCGTGCTTAAATGTAATACCTGAAACGCTGATTTTTCTCTCTACTTCTCTATTCTCATTTCTGGAAGAATCTTTGTCTGTGAAAAGTTTTGAACTTACCCCTTTATTTTTCAACCCACTAATATATCTACACTCTGCCCTACTCTCTACTCTAAAAAAGACCTACAGTGCTCAAATATGCTACTCGCTACACGACTAGCCGACTCGGCCGTGTAATGGACTCCCGAACGGTTCAGAGGGATCCGACACGATCGGATTGCCGGCCTAAGGTCCACGAAGGAGGCTCCGATGTCCGTGCAGAAACGACGCAGCCTCTGGTTTATGCCTTCCACTCGGCTCCAAACCAGAGAACCACGATCGATCCTCGGGACAAGACTACAAATCGAAAGCTCAATGCCGACTCCAATGGTCCCACCCACCCGCTTCACTTCGGAATTCAGATCCCGGAGGGAATCTAGAATTTCCTCAGATCCACGGAAGGTGGCATCATTGACGCCGACATGAGCCACGACCCGCAGTCTAGAGCACTTCGTGCCCCGTACCGCATTATCATTGCAACCAGAAATTTTGCAGTACGAGATAGGGCGTATGCATGCATCATAATGGTAGAATTAAGTAATTGGTTGCGTCAGCTACTAGTACAATTAGCGCTTACAACGGATACTTGACGCCTACGAGAGCATTTTCATTTATAAAACCAAAGGGAAACTCCTAAATAGACGAAGGACCCATCCCAAATTCTTCCCTATTTTCACTGTTGCACTAAGGACATTACGCTCGCAGTAATTTTCCACTTCGCAACGGTTATCCTTACGTTACGTTTCCCCTCCCCCCTCCGACAAAAGTTAACCTTTCCCCCCCTTTTACCTCCATCCGTCAACTCCCCCCTTTCCGCCCCCTCCCACGCCCTACGTCCCACCACAATTTCGCCTCTCCTCTTTCACCCCAAACCCCACACACCACCCTCTCCAGCGGTTTCTATTCTTTCATATATTTCAGCGGTGTCTATTGTTTCTACATCACTCAGGTTTTTGTTGAAGTGAAGCTCAAATCCTCAGTTGCGTTGGGAAGGGAATCTTGGACTCAGAAACCGGTACGCTTCTCCCGTCCAGGTAGCATTTCCATCGCTCGATTTCGAGCAATTCTCCCGGAGTATAACCCATGGAGTAATTGTTGTATGTGTGTGTGATCACTTAACGGAGGCAGCCATAGCCATGAGACACGAGTTAATAGGATTTACCCGAGTGATATCCATGTATATGCATCTCCAAAGTACCCTGCGAACCACCTCTTGGGTGTTTGGCAGGGGGTGATCAATCACCAGCATGCAGCATGCAATTGGATTCCCACATGCACACCACACGGTCCAAAAAAACGTTGCGCATACTTAGAGATTATACTACCACATGCTGTTAGCAATTATAATAAAATTCAGAAACATGCATTCAAGTATACATAAGTTAGTTGGCTACACTACAAGTCATTTCTGAGTTCTAACGCTGCCGTTATAATCTCTCATTGATGATTGAAAAAAAAAGATTCTGACTCTGTCTGTTCTACAGTCTATCTCTCTTATTTTATTTACATGATCTGATCTACCGTTTGGGTTCGTAATATACTGTTAACTTCGTCAGAGAAGACATTGCTCTAGAATTTATCTAAAAATTTGAGTCTATTTTTCAATCTAAGGTCTGACAGAGATTCCCATCCGAGTTTATCTAAGAGATCAGTCACACTAACAAGGCTTTCGTTACGACCTACCTGGCAGCTCTTCTTTGCACTCGTTCAAACTCTGTTATTAAGTCTTTTTCATGAGGGTACCAAACACTGGCAGTGTATTCTAAATGGGATATAACGAGGGAAAAGTAGCTAATTTTTTCACTTTGTCGTCGCACTTTCCTAATATTCTTTTAACAAAACCCATTTTACGATTAGCTTGACCGGTTATTTCTCGAATATGTTTATTCCACGATAGATCATTATTGAGTCTAACTCCTAGATATTTCACGGATTCAACAGTCTCTAATTGGGTACCCCGAATTATATAGCTACGTTGTAGGGAGTTGTTCTTCTTCCAGAAATTCATTACGACGCATTTTTTCATATTTAATTCTAACTGCCATGCATCGCACCATGATTGGATAGCAGCAAGGTCATTCGTTAGTTCATCCCCATCTTTGCTGGAACGGATTAATTTTTTTAGACTATAGCGTCATCTGAAAATAATCGTAACTTACTCTGCACTACTTCGCCAATGTCATTTATATAAAGAAGGAATAGTAGTGGGCCTATGACACAACCCTGAGGGACGTCAGACGTGACACTAGCCTCGTTGGTGACTGCACCGTCTAATACTACTCTTTAGACACGGTCGCTTAAAAGTTCTCTTATCAAGGAAATGACATCTTCATCTAGATCATAAGATTTCAGTTTTATCATTAACTTACCGTGGGGTACTTAATCAAATGCTTTTTTGAAATCAAGAAAAATCGCGTCTACGGGAATGTTGTCATTTCCGGAGACTAAAATACCGTGGGCGAAAAGCGCTTACTAGGATTCGCATGATCTACTTTTCCTGAAGCCATGTTGAGTTCTCATTAAAGAGTTTTGCGCGTCTACGTGTTCCATTAAAACGAGCTGATTAAGATGTGTTCAAGGACTTTGCATGAGATGGGCGTTAAAGATATCGCTCTGTAATTAGATGGCTGTTCCTTGTGTCCACTTCGGAATATTGGCGTTACATTAGCGATTTTCCAGTCATTAGGTACTTCGTGTTGCTTGATGGATTTAATGAATATTATCTGCAAGTAGGGGGTAATTTCTAAGGCTAGTTCTCTATATACGCGAGAAGGGATTTTATCCGTACCAGGTGATTTATTTGGACTGAGCGATTTCAATGTATTTTCTATTCCGTGCGCACTAATGTCAATAGGCGGCGTCTTTCGCATGCAGAGATTGTCAACTGTCTCGGATGAGTTCTCAGAAGGCTCGGTGAACACGCTCTTGAATTAGGAATTTAATAAAATGGCTTTATCGGAACTGTTTGTCAACGCATCTCCACTATCATTCCTAAGCGAACATACGGTAGGTTGTTTACCTTGAGCTTCCCTAACATATGACCAAAATGCTTTTGGGTTATCCCGTAACTGCTCTACTAGTGTTTTTCTTTTAAAATTCGGGAATGCATTCCTGAACGCTTCCTTCGTGGCGGCTTTAGACAGCCTATATTTTCTAATTATTAAATGAAGTATTTTGTCGGTTATTTCTCTTTATTTGTAAATTCTTTGGTGTCTTCTTCTTTTTGGGTGAGAACATTATCTTATGATTTTGTCACATATTTTAGCTGTCAATTACTTGGAATATTTTATACTTTTCCACTGTGCTATTTCTTTTCCGTGGACCATTGGAATTTGAAACAAATGACTGCTATTCATGTTGCGATCCTTGCCATTAATAGCTCTTCTTGCGTAGATTAAAATTTTACTTAGTTTAGCTAAAATTGATTGTATTTATCATTATAATAATTATTTATCTCCCCTTCTCATGGAATGAATCAATTTATTTTGTATCTTTCTTTATCTGAAGATATAATTACATAATTCAAATGGTAAATTTGTTCTTATTACAATTGACCGGTCATATTGACAACGAACACCCTTAATGTAGTGGTGACCTGTTTCAGCCTTAAACCCTTATTCATGAATCTCCCCGCTTTGTACATTTATTTTCCTTAGTAACAAAACTTTCACCAGGGGGACATTTGAACATTAGGGCCTCGTCTTTACTGAGACAAAGAGCGTAATATACAGTGTGCTTTCCATTTTTGCAATCATATACTTGAAAAAATGGGTAGTCAGGACGCCCAGAGCAATCAATTTCTTGGCAGTCATCAACAGTGTGTATATCGTCACAACCAAACTCATCGTTAGTAGAGCATACTGTCGTAGCTTTATTGACTTGGCATTTTTGAGGTGTTGCCTGTTTTCCTTTGCATTGATAATAAGCCATGCAGTCATGAGGGTCTGGATAATACCTGGAAAATAAAATGTTTGCAATGAATTGGTGAATTTGAGGTCCTTATGTGTTATGCTATCATTTTCTAATTGCTAACGCTTTAACGGCTTTGGTTTTTGCTGAATTTTTTTGCAATTGGGAAGGAAAAAATTGTAAGGTAGTTTTTTAGGCTTGATTATTAAGAATGCCAAATGGGAAATTTATTTCATAAATGGCATTTGTCAATTTTATTTCGCTAATATAACTGGCGTTCTTATATGGCGTTTTTACTAGCTTAAGTTACATCTTTATGGTAGCAGAAAACAATGCAAAAACCACTTACGTTTGGCTGTAATAGTGATATAGACAGCAATACAAGTAAATATAAATAATTATAATAAATATAAAGGAGTAAATAAAATAAAAATTACAGGCAATATATCGAAAAAAAGATTGGTAAACAACCGGTTCTAATATATTTTTATTATATTCAGATTATCAATTTTTTTAGAAGCCTTCGAGTGATCATCATAGGAAGTTCAAGTGAACACCATGCTTGGAAAATGTTCACTAATGTTTATTTCATGAATATGGTATATTTTAAGAAAGAAATGCTATAAACAAGGAGCCACCTAAGAGGCTGACTATTATTGGGAAATGAAATCATTGGCAAGAAGCCCGAACTTCTTTCCTGAGACCTAAAGTTGAGTATCAAGTGAGGGGTATCAGTAACCCTACCTTATGCATCAAAATACATGCATTGCAAATGATAACACAGAAAGGATTACGGCAGTATTTTTTTTCTAAATGCTTTGATTTTAGATAGACCATGAACAAAGACAGAAGTTATAATAATGGTGATCTTGTGGAGAACCTACATTTGTACCTAAGAAGGGGATATTATTCGAAATATACAAAATGCCATCAAGAACTGTGTTGGTTTATTGAACTTTGACTTTGTTTGAAATGCGAAGCCGTGGTCATTTCAACGGAGAAATATGTTGGTGATAGCAATGCTCGGTATTATGAAATAACATAATATACCTATGCTTTTTTTCATAGTTTTTCCATCAACATCATCATCAGTGGTCAATAATCCGAAGATTGGTTTGACGGAGCTCCCCACTCAGTTCTTGTATCAGCTAATATTTTCACGCCTCAGTATTTCTTCTCTTTCACATGCATGGGGACTTCGTGGAGGAGGTTTGATTGTATTCCATAGAAGGCTGATTCCTGTTGCCACTTTGGTCGCATTTCAATAAGTTTTTTAAAAATGTCCTCGGCGCGGTGGTGAGTGCAATGCGGTGCTTTTTTCCATTATTCTGCCGTATAATGTATGTCAATGGGAGAAATATTATTGAAAAGTAATGACATTGATAGATTACATCATCATGTGTATAAGGTTCGGTTAATGCAGCTAAATATACCTTATTTCCCCGTTAAACTCGGACCAATTTGTTCGTCAGCGACACGAATGGTGACTTATGAAAACCCATATAAATGCGTGGTTGGTGACAAAACTTTTGAAGGCCGACTTGAGGATCCTCATTTGAAATATTCGTGTTTATGTCCTTCAATATAACTCCCGTATCCATCCTTGACATCCGCTTACCCCTTGCCAATTGTCTTATCAGATCATTATTTCTGAAGATAAGACCTATTGAGCTATTTCGTACTTTTTCTTACAGTTTTCAAATGGATTTTCTCCCACTCTTCTCAACGCTTCTTGGTGGCTTACTCTGTCGATTCGTTCGATTTTTCGTTCTTCTGTGGGATCAAATTTTGAATCCCTTCAACCCTGTTTTATCGGCTGGTTTTGTTAATTCCTCGCTCTCATCATTCCGAAAGAATCATTCCAGAGGTATGTTCTGATCTTTTTTTCCTTACTTCCATGATCAACTCTCCTGCTAATCCTGCTTTAAGTTGATCCTTGATACTACGATATGTTTTTTTGCGTGGGCTATTCTACTGATTATTTCTTTCCCTTTTTTTTACATCCATTTCTACGATGCTTCTTAAATATCAGGATTCAATCATATCCTCCAGTTTTTCATTTCATGCTTAAAAGTTAGCTTTAGTTTACTTTCTTCTTCCTCATTGATTTATCTTTGTCTTTAGTACTTATTTTCAGCTTTTATCTACCATTTGTCTCCAATATTTTTTATAAATATTCCTCATTACCTCTGATTTTCACTGCTATGTCGTTGGAAAATCGCAGCATTCTAATATGTTCCCCATGAATTTTCATATCTCATATTCTCAGCACAACCTGTTTTTTATATAAACAGTGGATAATTTGCCTATCACCGCAAAGAACTCCAATTTCGTTCAATTGCATTACGCTCAACTATGTGGAAGTTATCACTCGAAAATGAAAAGGAGATTTCGTTGATTTCCACTAATTTATTTTGTCCGTACGACATGTTTCGAACCATAGAGGTCATTATCAAGTACTATCAGGTCAGTATCAGGTACTTGATAATGACCTCAATGGTTCAAAACATGTCGTACGGACAAAATAAATTAGTGGAAATCAACGAAGTCTCCTTTTCATTTTCGAACTCCGATTTCTGTCTGTATTCTAAGAATTGAATTACAACTAACATTGTCCAAAGCCATCAAAGTAATGCATGTAACTTGATGTTATCCATTTTAGAAAGCCCAATGTCTACTATTGCCTCAATGGTTCCTTAGTTTTTTTCTGCATCCAAATTGATCTTCGCCCTGAAACTCGTCTTCTTTTCGTGCTAATATTTTATAGTCAGATCTCTTTCACAGAAGTATTATTATGGTTTGTGTTCCTATAATCTTCACAGTTCTCAATTATTTTCTCTTCGTAATATGAATGATGATGCTGTTTTCGCAAAGCATTTGCAATCTCACCTGTGGAGTATATTTCATTTCTGATTTTGTTCAGCTGCGTCTAGGTCTGGTTAGCGCTAATATTGCCTTCGTTGTACAATTCTTCTTGATATGACTTTCATCTATTGACTTTTTCTTTGTTTTAAATCATTCTCTCCCCATTTTTTTCCTCAGCGCTTTGAATCTCGCACTATTTTCTTATGTATTGTGATTTCTTACTATCCAATAGGGAACTTCTACTTTTTCATGTTCTAGATAGTTTTATAGGTCTTTTAATGTGCTCTTTATTCACTTTTCCCTACCCTTCCTTGCGAAAAATTATATTCCTTTTTATCTTATAACTTTTCTGTCTTCATACGGTTTGAAAATCATACGGGTGTACGAATTTATGCATGGTCCATGGTTTTTTCATGATTATTTGTCTCCTAACAATAACTTCTTTAATTTCTTACTTTAGTCCACTCACAGCTATTCCCGTAGGTTTTCCAGCTCTCAATGTTTCACCATTACTATATTATAGTCGCTATCAACATCTGCTACAGGATAACCGCTGCTTTCTCCCATCTATTTCTTGTGGATTTGTTCTTGTCCTTTCGTTTTCCGCCCGTTTCTTTTTCCGCAATGATTTCTGTATAGCGTGGTGGTAACCACTAACCTGAGTTCTGCACAGAATTCCAGGAGTATCTCATCTCTGTTACATCGTTTCCTTATCCATATTTCCCAGTTACTCTTCCATCATGAGCGTTTCCGACGATAGCATTCCAGCAATTTATAATGACAAGCATTATTCGCCTATTATTTGCTTCGTTACTTCAGTATTATTATCTAACTAGAAATTCTCCACCTTTTTACTGTCGTAATTGACCTGGTACGTGTAACCTGCACCATTGCAGTAGCTATGATTTTGTATTTGGTTTTTGTCGTCTCATTGTGATAGCTTTTTACGCATAGCCCAGCCCTCTTTCTTAGCAATATCCTTACGTTAGAATATAATACTCCAGAATTAACATTTTGCGATGATTTTTTATTTTTTAGATGCCGGAAGTCTCTTTCCTCAGGCCACTTCATTTCGCTCATTCGTAGCACGTTGAGGTTGAACCTCCGTATTCCACCTTCAGGTTCCTTAGCATTCCGCGGATAGGCAGCGATCTCACGTGACATGATCCTTTTTTAAAAATTGTATCTCACTTGACCGAGTCCATATATGCACCGACAGTCAGGCTGCTCTAAAAGCCCTGAACTCACCTTGGTGCAGATCTAAACTATTGGCTGAATGCTACAAGGCTCTCAATATTTTGGGCAGCCGTTGCAAAATAGAACATTTCTGGGTACCGGGACATTCAGGTATCACCGGAAACGAGAAGGCAGATGAACTGGCAAAGGCCGGCGCTGAACAGAATCCAATTGGCCCAGAACCAATTGTGCCAGTTGCCCCATCAATGGGGATGGCTGCAATCAAAGTGTGGGGATCAACCCAACATTTAAAGATCTGGCGATAAACACGGGGTTTACGTCAGGCAAAAACCCTTATAGGAGAGATCTCTCCTAGACTCGAGAGAAGACTTCTTCTTATGAACAGAAGTCAAGTGCGGACGGTAGTAGTCCTGCTTACGGGTCACTATCACGTAATGAGACACATGCACCTGCTGGGGATAACAGACTCAGATAGGTGTAGATGGTGTGAGATGGAGGAGGAAACAACAACTCATCTAATATGCGAGTGTCCCGCAATCATGAGGACTCGATATAGACACCTGGGCTCACCTTTTATAGAGCCCAAGGAAGTAAGAGATCTTCCCATTGGGGACCTTTTGTCCTTCGTTAAGGACATTGGCCTCTATGGGTGATCCATTATCGGTGGTTAGCACAATGGACCTATAGGTCTAAGTGCCCTGGGAGCTGATCCCCCACCGCATAAACTAATCTAATCTAATCTGACCGAGTCCTCTTGCAGAGTTTCCCAGCCCGGGGATCCGCATGGGGGACGAGTTTACCCTCGGAATATTTTCTTCGGGAGAATTCCGTCATGTCGGATGAAAGAGTGAGTGGGTGTCCTCGCGATGGGCAATAATGCGATCGTTTTCCTCATGGCCACAGCTATTAGCGCATCCAGTTCACTTCGATTTGGATACGTTTTTAAAGCACTGAACATCCGTGATGTAAAATCACATTCATTTCGTTTAGAAGTATTCCATTCTGGCAATAAAGTAGAGGCAAAATTGGTTAGCGTTCAGTTTTGTGTTCAGCTGATAGTTATATTCCTCTTTCACCCAAAAATCTCAAAAGGGAATCGGTGACAGATGATTGATTGCAGTTGATGATAGTCAAAACGTTTTGCGGCAAAAAGTGATTGCTCAAGCCAACACATTACTCATAATGCTAACGAGCTATTTTTGTGGCATAAACTTGGAGTAAACTCAGATATTGAGAGTTTTTACTTGAACGTCACGAAACTCTTCGTTTCTTCTTCGTCAACTGTGGTTTATGAAATACATAGTGCATTAAAAATCAGGAGAAAAGAAAATGAAACTTCACAATGTAGCTAGGATGTGTAGAAGAAAATGTAATCATAGTGAATTTATTTCATTGTAAAGGCATGAAAACTTTTCAGAGCAGAACACCAGAAATGAGATTATCCGCGGACAACTGGATGGAGTATCGGTTTACATAGCACTTTCCTGATCGTTCTATGCGCGTTTATATTTCATTGGATCTCGACATTTTTATATTGTGTAGGCAAACCTACCTTTATGTTTGGACTGAAATTAAAGGACACGTGAATTTCATATTTTCTCATTGGATCTAGCATTGCATTAAATTTGCTCTTAGAGTAAATGTATTTAGGGCGATACATGACACAGAATTATAGAGGTAAAAATAATGAATGGAAGACTGTTATTTGGTTTAATTGCTGTTTATATTTCCTTAGGCTATTCCTCATCAATTAATTTTTTTACCCGTTTGGTTGACTCTAAGATGTCAAAAATATTCATTTTCTTCCGAAGGAAAAAAACCGTTGCCATTGTGACACATATGAAGGGTTTCTCTGACACATTAAATATTGCAATTGAGATGCTATCCATCAGACATTCATGTTTCATGAAGTTTTCTAGGGACTTTAAATTGCGATGAAATCTTTGAGTTCTAGAGCGCCAACGCACACGTTAAAGGAATCGAAATTGCCGCATTTGAATAATTTATGCCGATTATAAGAGCGTTCTAATATTGTGCCATGCATATGCCCACGCTGAGATATGCATCGCGATATCGTGATGTAAGATTGAACTCAATTTAGGCTGACTTTTGAAGTCTCTAGGTTCCCAATGACAGTATGTATGACGATATATTCTCCACTATCGTTTACTAACTTTAATCACTGCATAGCTCATTGACGTATTCACATACATATTCATCGTCAAAGTTTACTTACGTTCAGAGCCATGTATCCTAGAGTACCTCTGTGGTTGACGTGATTATTTTAGAGAGTTAGGAAATGATAAGAGTTTTAATGCACCAATACTTAACGGTTAATTTAAAACCAACGTTAGCCTAACTCAGACGTAACTTCTCTCCGTCCGTGTGGTTAACGTAATAGCGGAAACTATCACTGCAGTCTGCAATACAAGGAAGTAAAATGTTCTACGATAAATCTACTTCAGTGAGATTGAAATTCTACCATGCCAGTGTATTTAATGAAATTATCTCCGAGAATTTCCTTGGAAAGGTTTTGGAGTAGGTATAATATATCATTTTAAAGATCTCAATCCAATTCCCGTGGCCGAGCGTATGAATAACCTATACAAAGGTAGCGTTTCAATTAACATTCGTTTTCAGCAATCCTTATGATGTTAATATGCTGGTGCGTATGTTTATCATTGATTCGATTTTGGGTACGAATCTTTGCAAAGAAAGAGATTTAAAACAAATTTACATCGGCGCAGTTGGGAAAAGATGGTTCAGAGAATTCAGGAAGAGGAATTCAGAGATGCAGTCTTATTTTTTACGTGCTTAAACATCTACGACTTCCAGGTGCTAGGCGTGGTTTAATTCGTGCCAATGAAGTGCTAGTACACGTTTAATGACTTTCTGAAAGATGTGTGATTTCTGAAGTTCTGCTTTACGAATAATCTCACCCAGAATCAGTGGTGCACGTGTAAGGCTTGCATGAGGCTTCGTCGTCTGTGCAGGAGTCGCCAGCGCAGCATGTCCTGTTTTTTGAAGAACAGCTTCCATTGTACACCAGCTTCCAGTCACTACCTTCTTGGACACAAACAACAAACATGTCGTTATCGGCGCAGGTCATAGCTTTGTTCTTGCATACTGCATCGCTGCCTGTAGCTGCGATCTGGAAAGAGACGCAAATAAAATTATTGCGCATCTTTCCTACAGCTGGTCCGGAGTCGAAGATTAAAGGTGATCTCAAATGCTGGGATAATGAACTCTGAGCCTCATGATGAAGTAAAACGAATAAAGTAGATATACTCTAGTGAGGCCATTGTAGTGGTAAATTTTGTTGAGCAGAAGATAGATGATGATTACGTGTCAATTTTAATTTATCAAAAATTGCATACAACTAATTAATTGTTTTTTTGTAGTACATAAAGAATTATGAATGCAGCCCTGAAGTTATTTTTTGTAATTTTCATCATATCGGGTCACTTCGAAAAATTACTATCCGTGCTTTGATAATTTTACGAAAATATCGGGTAAATCAGCAAAATAACTCTCCAATATATGTATATGTTTAAATATACATAAAATGTCTAATATTTGGAAATGGAAATTTTGAATTACAATAAAGATTTTTATGGTGCAATTTTATTGGTAAAATGTAAATGCTATTTAACTTTGTCATAACTAAATGTAAATTACTTTTAACTTGGTACAGGCTTATTTTTGCGCTGCTTTTTGCCGTGGGTGGTGACAGAGATTATTTATAACTTCGGGGACTACAAATAATCTGACATGATTTATCATCTCAATTCTCAATCACATCAATAATCCGCTGGTTGTTTTCTCATTTCTCATGATACTTCAATCCATTCCCGTGAAATCTTCGTGGAATTTTTCTCCATAGTTGAAGCTCCGCATTCCTAGGTTTTCAGGGCCTTTTCTAAATATGAATGCAGTATGGGGACCTGTTATCTGGCATAATATCTCCATACACTTGTCTATATACACTCTCACAGCAGGACTTAACTCTTTGTCTAAGAGAATGTAGCTTAAATTTTTATAATATCGGTCTCTAGCCATGGTAATTTTTACAAAGTGTCTTCTCCCGTCAACCGACTGCGCACGTGGCCCTTGTGCGTTCTCTATGTGCCAGAGGCATGCATAGTGGCAATGAATACTTCAAGACAGGACAGGTATGTCAACTAGTTACATCAAAATTCATTTATTCTGTCTGGCTAAAAGCTTTAGCACTGTCATATTTTCTGATACGTTCAAGTATCAAAATATCCCTCTGTCAAGTCATGCATCAACTGTCAAGCTCCTGCCATATAGCCAGGTAAAAACGCTTTGCATTCGGAATCTACATTGTCGCATCATTAGTTATATTATTAAGTACGTTGTCAATAGTGCTGCTTCACGGCTAACATAAAAATCTCTGTGTTACAGACGACTGATGGACTGGCTTTAAGGGAAATTGTATGCAGGAATTACGTGAAAATTTTAGTTGTACAATGCGCGGTAAGAAATTTATAAGTAAAAAAAATAGTTTTTTTTTCAAAAATTTACATCTTCGTAACAAATACGAACTTTTCAAACAGTTATAAACAATTTTCTTTGCTATTTTTTATGAAGTCTTTCCGTAACAAATACTAAAAACAAATTTACCGTTTTCCAAAATGATACCCTCTAGCATTGTACGTGAGTATGAAATTTTTGGAGTACATAGAAGTGACGAAGTATCACGCATTGGTGATGAATAAGGTACCATCTTCGCTTGCTTGTGCTCCTTAAGATGTTTAGAGCTACTCGGGCATAGTTGATACCTATTATGTATCAGTGATTCATTGTATATTCTAATGCTCTTCTGGAAAGGAAAATTGGCTCCAATTACTTACTCTATCTATAATTGATTGGAGATTTCTCATCCCCCATGGAATTTCATTTGTGAGTACACGGAGGGGTCTTATGCTAGAGTTGAAAAATCCATTGAGGAAAAATCAACCATGTTGTCGTGGGGATATAAATAGAATCCCGTGAACCATTACTTTATGTAGGGGCACACCCTGTGTCTATGAGCACGTTTTGCAGGCTGGCGCCTCAGTATTTTTCTTCTTGGGAATCTTGGAGACACACTGAGAAGCACGAAATCATACTGATACATTTTGTCAAAAAATACCAAAAATTATAAATATTTAAATTCTGCTAAATATTAAAACGATAATTACTGTATATGAATATAAAACGGGAAACTATGAAATTAAAAGAGTACTCTATTGAGTTGTATTTCCTGTAAGTTGATTATATCTATTCATCGGACGTTTTGTTCTCGACTTTTTGATATTTGACGGGTTGTACAGGATAGTTTAGTGATCGCAGAGACCTACCATGTGCTAAATACTCTAGGTTATATCCTATAGCAGGGGTCTCCAATTTACTAGGCCACGAGGGCCACATTTCAATTTCCGAATCGCCCCACGGGCCGGATAGCAAATTTGCCGATGACTGAAGTATTCGATACCAACGTCTACTGAAGAATCCGGTAGCGTATGTCTTATTTACGAACAGTTGAAGGCGACTTTGCCGTGCAGTACAGCGCTGCAATGCTCCTAGCGGCGTCTCACAGAGTCAAACGAGCGAGAATCACGCGCTACTTGAAACGAGTGCGCGGGCCGGATGAAAGCCCTCCGCTGGCCGGATCTGGCCCGCGGGCTTTATTTTGGAGGCCACTGTCCTGTAGAATACATTATGTTAATCTTGATTGCCTAATGTCAAAAATTTGGCTTTTTCTTTTTTCAAAGTCTTTTGATTTGGTATCCATATGGCGTCAGATTTTCCCATCCCCGTCCTTTCAGGATTATCCTGACGTAGGGACATCTGCTCTACTCATCACGGCAAAACATTTTTAACTCTTCCCAAAATCCAGTCACTTCCAAGGAAGCAGGCTAAAAATGTCCTTTTACATCTTGATCCGGGGCCCGAAGAGTGACCCCGCCTATTTAAAAGATATCTGATGCCGTTGCGGATATGCTGGATACCTTTATATTGCAGTCCTTAGCTCAAACCAGAAATCTATGTTCATCACATTCATTCGGTTGATAGAAGCGTAAAAGAACTTTAAACAAACATATCTTCCCCATTAAGCTTTCTGTAGTGAGTTTATAATCGCGAAATTTGCCGCCAAGGTTTCATAAGTTGGTGACATCATTTGTGTCTAAGTTCATTCGCTTGTTTAGGGAGAATCTTACACTGTGTGGAGAAATCGGTCTACACAGTGTAAAGAATAGCCAACCGTATGATACTGAGGAGTTGAGGAAAAGCTGCGACCTATGCCGAAGGAGTTTGTGACGCAATCAACTTAACTCCGAAAGGGTTAAAGCCGTCTATTTTCTTGCCACGAATAGCTTTACAGAAAGGCGAAGGATCAAGTAGCAGATAAATAGCGATATATTTATTTTTTACCACAGTGAATGATTAAAGAATATTAGTGAAAAAAATCCATTTATGGGATCTTTCCATTGCCAGTGGTTGGCTGCGAGTGATTGATAAGGCCTCCGTATCGGTTGCATCATTATTTTTCGCTTCAACAATTCTCTTCGAGCAATCATCTTGTCGTCGGAATGAAACATTTCAAACACTACAATTTCAGGCCGTGTTCCGAACCACTCGGAATCAACCCCTCATTATGAAAATGATTTTAATAATTCGGATAAATTTCATTGGTATCTCCCCGGATTTGAGCCAAGATCTTATCCCTTTTACCCCTGGTGTTTTAGCCACGATTTGTGGATATTGAATTTATAACTCGTATTTTTTTTAGTTTTTATGCTAACAAGGGCAGCTGCGCGGTATTAATGTCAAACTGCAGACTTATTTCAACATAACCACAAGGTTGGATAGGAAAATATTAAGTTTCAATACTTTCAAAAATATCTTTTCAATTTATTTAGGATAACTTCAATCTGTATAAACTTTAATTGAAACATAAGAAATCAATCGCATGTTATATGTTCGAAGTCAAGTAAGTGGGCCCAAAAGAAGTAAAATCTTTTAACATCTCTATTGATATCACAATTGAGTTGAGAAGACTGAAAACTCTTCATCGATAAATATTATATCCGTATTTTTTTCGCAAAATATTTTACATGCTTTGGCCTTTAACTTAGAGTTATTAGTATGCAAGCTGCAGGTGAAACAACCAGTCATGAACAACGTTTTCAAAACCATTTTTAAAATTCTATAATTTTTCCTGAAATTCCCTGTGTGTTATTTTTTCCATAAGTCGTCCTTGATTTACCAAACCCACATATGATTGTAGCAACCCGACTTTAGCTGATTAGATGCAAAAGATTCTGTGAATTTGTGATAAGGAAATAATCACTGTGACTATGGGGCATTAAAAATCGAGTCCAGAACATGACCATCGATTTTTTCTCTTTGACATTTCATAACTTCCACCTCGTTTTCAAATTAATCCTTAATGATGCGCCATAAGTTCGTTTCCCGATGTTTCCTAAAGTTTGGGCAATATAGCACGACCAGCGTTTTTTTCTACGAATAACTTGTTCGAAAACTATGCTATCACCTCGAAATTTTCATATTTTGCAACGTAAATGCAACATAAATGAAACGCGACCCCCTATATCTCAAGTAAGAAAATTTTCCTAAATACAGAACTGTTTTATTTTAGACTATCAGACCACCCGGTGTTACTCGGGAAGGATATTAGGTACTCCTAGAAGAGCGAAACTTGGAATTCATGGTCATATAGCTGGATTTAGATAAAGATAACACGTTGACCGCCATGCCGGTCATATGCCCCGTTCACATTACCATCATTCTTAAACAGCGTAAGATGACGTCAGAACCAACGCGCGTTCACACTTACCATGGTTAGACACTGGCGACATCTGATGAGTGGTAAAGTAATTCCAAGTGAAAAATGAATTGACAAGAGCGAATAACTTGTTGGAAGGAAATACAGAATGTGCAGGAAAAAGTTCTTGTGTTAATTGCAATGATTTTAAACGTATGTGCATATTATGAGCTGCTTATGAATTAAAAATTGCATTCCAGCGTCGACAATCATTGTTCCTTGCTACGTAGAAGGTAGTTCAAATGTGCTCGTCCAACTAATCATTTCATCCATAGTGTGGCTTGCATTCTTCTACTGCTCTATTTAATACGAATAAAAGCGAATATTTGTGATAATTAGATTGATATCAACAACATATACTACTACTTGCCCTTTATTCGGATGTGTTGACAAATCATTGATGTAGGTATGTGAAGAAAAATCGAGGACCTAATCTTGAGACTTGAGCCTCAATTGAGACACACTAGTGATTTGGGATGGAGATACACTTTTCGCTGCATTGCATTCTTAGCTATTATTGTTTTCTGATTTTGACAAAGGACATGATCCAATCTGATGCTATACCGTAAATTAAAACTCTTTTACCTCTTCTTCAAATGCGGACGAATAACTTGCAGAAATGTGACGATTGTTGAAATTTAACTTATGAAATAAGAGAGAGAACATGGTATTTTTTGCGATATGTAGTGTCACCCGACGTTTCTAAATTTATTTTCTATCGTTAAATCTGACTAGCTGTTAGCCTGATATTTTATATTGATATGGGAAGAACTTATGTTCAAGGATGGACATAAGTGATCTTTTTCAAACTGGGACAAAGAATTCCTACCAGAACAATAAAATCATTGTGACCTTCGGATTTTTATTCTGGTAGTTTCGCACATTTTACTTTCTAGCAAAATATTTATATAGATTATTCAATCTGTTCGTAACAATACAATACGAGCTAATAGCTAATTCACTACGAACTATATACTATATCGCATAACTTAAATCAGGTTTAAAATCTCATAATATACAACACATTACGGAATGAATCAATAACACTTTCCTTAGAATTAATTCTGACGAATATAATTCAACAATAACGGCCGTCTCCTCTTCGAATGCTTTATTTTCTGTTTTCTTTCCTCCTATCCCACTTCGTTGCTGCTTCGCCTTCTTCTT
Source organism: Ischnura elegans (assembly GCF_921293095.1). Classification (NCBI taxonomy): domain Eukaryota; kingdom Metazoa; phylum Arthropoda; class Insecta; order Odonata; family Coenagrionidae; genus Ischnura; species Ischnura elegans. Next base: position 90,745,374 of record NC_060259.1, read on the forward strand.
TTTCTAACCAGCTTTTAACCAACTTGCGTTCACACACGCATGAACTACCGCCAACCATGGTCGGAAAACGGTGGTCAGAATCCTAACCACGGTTAACGGGAACTTGCGTTCACACCTCGTTTTGTAACCATGGTCGGGGCTAACCGGCGTAAAAAGAACGTAGTGTGAACGGGGCAATGATGACCGGAGTCGAGTGGCTCCCGTCACGCCACGCCGTTCATAGTGATCGGCCTCCGAGCAACTGTTTCAAAGTGGATTTCTGACGCCAGAGTGACCAGAATCTCTTGCTAACGAATGGGCCATGACCGTAGTGGCATCAGATTTTAAACATTTATTTTAAAGTAAATTACAAAAACACATTCAATGTTTTATGATCCGGGAATAGTTAATGGATTGAAAAACACCAATGGCGTCAGAGGACATATCTACTAAAAACATCATGGCGGTCAACGTGTTAAAGCCTGTACTGTGACGGTCTCCTCCAAATGATTGTCCCAAAATTAGAGCAAGACTGTGAGCGGAAGACGGTGAACAGCGAGCAATTAAAGAAAAAGAATTCCGGTTGCCTCGTACGGGATCAGCTTCCACACTAACACCGCTCCACAACAATGATCTTTATGTGTGTCCGTGCGTAGACCAAAAATGACGTGTGAGCGCATACCGTAGTAAAAAGGTTTGCTCCGAGAAGATAAGTAGGTAAATGAAGTACCCTTCAATTTCAGTTTTTCCATAGAACGTGTCAGGAGGTGTGCCTAGCCGGTAGGTGTTCAACCGCAGAAGCTGTATTCGACGTAAGGTAACAAACGTTAACGAGGAAACGATGCAAAGGTAAGCAACCGAAAGTAGCACTACGGGATTCAAATCTCGAGATGCACCTATGTGCTAACTTTGGTCGAAATCTGTGCTGCCGCGCCTAATTTTTACAAAGCTGTAGGAGTCTAATTTTACCCCTTTTAATTTTATATTTGGTGTATTGTTTTTAGCCTTTAAATGTTCCCTTGCTACAAAAGAAACACGTTAATTTTCCATGGAAGTACTTGTAGTGCCAATTAAGCATTGGTAGAAAGTGTTGATTAAAACTAAGCATAGTTCCATAGCCTCTAAAAAATTATTGTCTCGCTGTGATATTAACGCTAGAAAAAAAATTACCTTCTCCTTATAAATTGCTACAGTAAGGCTATGAATTACCTATTGAAAAACCATTGAAATGGTGAAAAGTCCGATGTTAGTGTGTGAATGTCTCATAAACACAAATACTAACTTCCAAGTTATCCTGCAGACTTAGAAAGCACGTAAAAATCGTTGCAAATTCTGTTCAAGGGTTGCGCTGGTAATTTACACCTGACATTACACCATTCAATCACATTCATTGGTTTAAAATATTCTTCCATAATTTTTACTTTGCAGAAAAAAATTTTATCCTCTTGCCATTTGAATGATTTTGCTAAAAGTTATGGAAGGTTAACAATATCTATGTCGCTGCTCCTTGTTTTTCAGCAGCTTTGGCATTTTTATGCGGGAGAAAAATTAAAATGTCATATCACGAATACAAGGATCAAGAACTTTGCTATTTCCACATAATATTTTATTAGCACCGACCATGGTTTCGTTACAGAGTAACATTATCAAGGTGAAGATTTAGGTAAATTGCCAGTATATATATAGCAGGAGTCGTTGGTTAGGGGGAGGTAAGGGTTGGGGTTGGAGCTGGGTTTGGCGTCACTTCTTGTTCCTTGTATTCGTGCTATTATGGATTTCCACCAAGTTACGCCCTCTACGACTAATTAAAATGTCATATATTTATGCCGTTGCGTTGTACTCAATTTTTGGAGTGCGATTTCATCGCCTTCAAAATTAGCTAAATTTTATCATTGTATCGTAGAAATACTGCTGAAATGGTCTTCTACATCTATGCTCTACCCCACACGCCGCCTCTTTAGGCGTGTGGTGGAGAATGTTAGATTACCTGCCTCTAACTAAAATAAGGTTCATGATTGAGTGATTTGGGTTCCACCGTGACTTCTCCAAACTTTTTAATTCCTTAATTTTTAGAGGATAAAAGGAATTCCCATACCTTCTCATTTAGCAAAATAACTTTCTTATTTTTCTGTTTCTGTTGGACTTGGAATCATAGTGAGGTTGTAAAATTATGTTTACCACGTCACTCTAAACGATATCTTTTCTTATTTGCTCATTAAAATCTGAATCCTATCATATAGCCTCCGTGGCCCTGGCGGTTCCAAGCCTCACTCATCTGAAAGCTCTGTCATTTTCCCTGTCCTCTCGCAGATTTTTACGTATATATATAGTTACCGCTAACCTGGGAAATTGCAAGCGTTACACCCATATTCAAAAAGGGAAACAGACATGACCCAGGCAACTACCGTCCGATTTCTTTAACATCGATTATAGGTAAGATACTTGAACATATCATCGTTAGCAATATCATGACTTTCTTAGACAGACGTAACTTCCTCCATAATTGTCAGCACGGATTCCGAAAAAATAGATCATGTGAAACACAGCTAGCTCTCTTTCTTCATGAAGTTATAAAATCTGGTGAATCGAAAAGACAAGTTGACGCACTATTTATAGATTTTAAGAAAGCTTTCGACACTGTACCTCACAACAAACTTTTATACTAATTAAAGTCATGCGGATTAAACGAAACATTTGTAAACTGGATACGCGACTTTCTCAGAGATCGTAAACAAAAAGTAGTTCTGGACGGAATTATCTCTGATGTTGTAAAAGTTACATCAGGTGTTCCACAAGGAAGCGTAATCGGCCCCCTGTTGTTCATTATATACATTAACGATCTCTGCTCCCGCATTAGCAGTAAAATACGTTTATTTGCTGACGACGCTGTCATCTATCGCGAAATTAGTGATCACTCTGACTATGGAAATCTATCATCGGACTTAAACAACGTTCATTTGTGGAGCCTAGAGTGGGGACTCGAACTTAACCTGAGCAAATGCATAGCGGTACATCTCTTGCGGAATTCGTCCAACTCTAACCATGTTTATGCAGTGGATGGCATTAATGTAAAGGCAACAGACGAAGTGAAGTACCTGGGAGTTACGATAACCTCGAACCTCACGTGGGGAACACATATAAAGAATATTTGCGGCATAGCCCTGAAGAAATTGGGATTTGTCAAGCGTATTGTGGGAAGCTTTTCGGATGAGAAAGTAAAAGAAAGGTACTATTTTGCACTTGTCCGACCGTACCTTGAATATGCAGCGAGCGTATGGGATCCGGCGCAGAAAGACTTAATCCGCGAACTGAATAAAATACAAAGGAAGGCTGCGCGTTTCGCCAAAAACGGCTACGGGCGTACAGACAGTGTTACCCAGATGTTAAGCGAACTAGGCTGGGAGCCATTGGAGACTCGGAGGCTGCCTGCTAGGCTTAGATTGCTTGAACAATTGAGAATGGATATCTTTAAGAGCGGCACAGAGAACATAATATTAGAGCCACACTATATTTCCAGGTCCGATAGAAGTGATAAATTAAGAGAGATGTTTTGCCGAACGGATAGATATGGGAATTCGTTTTTCCCCCGAACCATAAAGGACTTTAATAAACGCTAGTCCCAACCTCGTTAGAGCACTTCATTTCTTTTGGGGCTGTAAACGGCTGGTGCCCTAACACCCCGTGCCACACGCCTTTTAGGCGGCTTGCGGGGTATTATGTAGATGTAGATATAGTGCAGCTTTCCATAAGTAATTGTAGCGGACGTGACATGGTGGAATAGAGTGGTTTATATATATTTTTTATTGCCTAATTCGAAAGACTATTACTCCTGGAGTACGCATTTCACGCTATTAGATTTTTAAATGTCGATATCTACTTTTCGCAACTAAACGAAAAGCGAAAAATTTCAAGCGCGCGAAAACGCGACGGCTAAGTAGGAATGCTGGGAAAAACCCGTGTGACGCCATTCTGGTTCCAGCTCTCGCCGTATGAGGTGACCTTAGGGCGAAAACATGTGCGCAGCTGCGATGCACGCTGGTAGCAGGTAGCAGAGTACCCAGCTAGCAGGTAGCGCTTGGCTTGAATAAGGATTATTAATACCCTATCAAACGCAGGAAACTTTCCGACCTCTGGTAGTTATAACAGGTGATTATTAAGACATGTTTCCCTGAGCTCTGTGCCTCATGCTTGCATTGGTAATCTCATACGACGTAAAACTCCTATCTACTCGTACATAAACTAGGTCTCTGTGACGTCACGTGGAGTGGAATCGCAAGGCGCCAATCTGGAATTTTTCAAATGAGGTTAAAATTGACCTTTAGCATTCGTCTAAACTGGGATTTCAAAAACCAAATAATTTGTATAATATGTAGTCCCCTTGCCTTTATCGTAGAAGCTGAAGGAGTAAAAACATTGCTTTTTCTACAAGGTGATTTATTTTGTCCTACAATGGTTTTACTACAGCATATTCACTTTGAAAATTTATTTATTCCTTCAACTTTTATGAGTGGAGCTCCATTTTACTTAATTCGCGGTTTAAGTGCTTCTGCGCTGGATTTCATATGGTAGGCTTGCCTCACGTTGGAGGTATAGAATTGACAATTTCAGATATAGACTCAATGTAACGAGTGAAATTGTACCAAAATCTTCATTTTAAATATTTTATGCATGTTCTCAGTACATACTAAAAGATGGGTAGCGCAGTGATCCTGGATTTTGGCATTACCACATGCATTTGGCATGCGCTTGGCATTACATCGTGGTGACCAAGTATTTCAGCATGAAAACATTTTTGAAATGCCAGTGCGCTATATTTTAAATATACTGGGTATACTGAAAGTATGGAACGACATCGCCAATTATTTTCATCCCAAACTTTTGAACCCAGGATTATAAATATTTGCACATGGTCCCATTAATTGATTTCCTCTGGCACAAATATTTTTGGGATCTTCAGCGTACAGTGCCAGTTGAATATTTGCTATGTTTACTAATGAATACGTAAATTTACCTCATTTGATGGAAGACATGTTAGCTCCTCCTTAGAAAATGTTCTTCCAGATGCGCAGGGGTATTCCTTTGCTATATAATGGTCTTCACCTTCATCGAAGCAAACCAGGAACATTTTGTCATCGAATGGGTGGTAAGTGAGACCTGGCTGGGTGCAGCTTTCATCCAGCACGCTTCCTTCAGAACTGATGGGATGATTTTCATGGAGAAAATCGAATATGTTGAGTTATTCATAATATCAAATGATGCGCTACTGGTAAACTATTCGTCTCATGGCGTTCAGTAAAGAATTATTCTCCACAAGATAATATCGAGTATTAAACTTCCATTTCCAAAGAATAACTTGCATAAACCCTTTTGCAATGCCATACTAAACTGTTGACTTTATATGTGCTTCATATGTGGTATAAAATGCATTTACATAAGGGTTAGATTTGAATTACAAATGAAAGAGAATGGTGCATATTGTACCATAGGCATATATGAGCCTCTCCACTAAAATTGGTCGATGCAAGAAGGACTTAATCCATGTATGCATTGAAACGATTGAGGCGAATAACAAAAAAAGTTCTTCATTTCTTACCTGGCAAATGCAGTAAATCCTAGGATCACCTGGCCAAAAGAAAGAGGATTCAGTTTGTGAATAAATTCGCTGAAATAAGATGAATAATGATTTTAGAAATATTTTGTTAACTACCAACGTGAAATATAAGCTTTTATCAGTCTGCATGGTGCTTATCTTTTGAATGGATGCTCTTTTATATTTAATAGTTGGAATTTTGTCTAGATATGTTATTGAAGAGGCTGCGGCGACATTCATATATATACCTCCCCTGCGGAAACATGCTGAAATTGAGAAACATTTTTCTCTGTGACCAATCAATGGAGATTTCGTGTTCGCACCATTTTTTCATCGTTGGACGTCATTGCATTCAGAGGAAGTGACAGGTGACAGAATTGTGTCGCGTGAATGTCAAGGAGGAGCTGAAATTGAAATATAGTGGGTAAATTTTTAGGAAAGAATTAAGCTTGCGATTATTCCAGCTATCTCTTGCAAATTCGATCGCCTCGTATCCGTAAGCAACTTGATGATAAACCTTATCATGGAAATCGGATGATAAATTTAACGTTGGTGTGATCTATAATCTGCAGCAATACGAACGGAAGCACTTGAAGTAGCTGGTAATGATAAGAAAATGAGAAAATGGTGCCCGTATAAAAAAATGAGGGAGCGTCAGATAAAATAGATTAACAGTGCCGTAGTTCCCCTTTTTTAACAGTCATTATGTTCTGGTTTAATCGGAAAATTTCATGAAAGGGTATGAAACTTTCCGTACATTTATTACGGGGCTAACTGAGAGAGCACCTAGAAAGTAGAAGTCTCACTACGTTTAATTTGTTCTCAAGGACATTCTCATGACATCATTCCACATAGCACTCCTGACTGACAACAAAATTTTCTCTATTATTTGGGAGGAATTTTAATTTTTTCCAACCATGAATATGTTTTCGGTGAGCTCTAGGTGTTGTCTGATACCAATCACTCATTTTTTTTAAATATAGGTTGATATGAAAAAGGTGAGGTTCGAACTCATCTCATCCTAAGCCAAGGCTTTCGAGCTTCCACGTATTCATGGTCATGGTGAGTGCCTTCCTTTCTTTCGCCCTGAATGTTCGGCGCATTTTTGTGTTCCCAACGGCATAATGTGAGACTTGATGCTGTGAAAATTCGGTCATGATATCAAATTCATTCGATTAATAAAAGTCCACAAGAACTTTAACCTTTAAGCAGGCGCGTGGGGTGTCGGTACACCCCCAAAATTTTGCATGTAAGTACTATTGAATTTGGACATTTTCTGAAAATCTTCAGCAATTCCTTGCTAACTTGATTTTCTTGGATAATCGCATTTTTGCGTAAATTTTGGTGGTATTCTGCATTCTTGGGTGTAATGGTATTATAAAATATTTTATTTCTTTTTTCAACATTAGGAACACTTGTAGGCATATTAATTGAGATCTTGTTTTAATTTTGTACGAATTTGTCATCAGCAATGATATGATAACTTGGTTTGAATTTTACCCTATATTTTTACCCCTAGAAAATATATGAAATTACTCTACACTAATCCAAGCAAAATGTAGATATTTTATTTCCATTTTTATGGCTGGCAATACATATAACCAGATATATTTCACAATTACTTTTAAGTTAACTATGAAATTTTCTAAAAATAATGCAAAAAACTCTTTAAAACTCTATAAAACTTATTCATTACTCTGTACAAATCAGCCTCATTCAAACATTTATGACATATATTTTTCATGTACTTCACGAAAATATACTCCTTAGAGTTAATTCTAAAATTTTTTATGTAATCTGTCCTTGGAGATATTGTGCATTTCCCTCTTTTCGCCAATTCCGTAGCATTCCTAGGTTTTGTTATCGGGTGCTCTGTCTCAGATATTTTTCTGTAAAAGTGCTTTGCTAAATTTGTTAGCGCTGCTTTTTTTTAAATTTACATTGTTGCAAAATTTATACCAAAAACCCTTAAAAAATGTCTGCGAAAAATTTGAGACCCTGGGAAAAGCATATATTTTGAGCATTTATACCAGCAACATCTAACATTATGAAAAACAACTAAATGCCACCGCCTGCAACTTCTAGATAATGGGTGAATATGTTCCGCACATTACATCAACAGTATCAACACCTGCCTTGGAGAAATTATTCATAGTGATTATTTTTGGCATCTGCACTTCCCCGACCTGTTGTCAATTTTTCTATCGTGATGCATCGACGAAAGTAAAATAACATTTTCATTTTTCTTTGGGACTAGGGATACGAGACTCATGTCCTTACTAAATGCAAAAAAGCTACTCTTTGCCCTTCTATTTTTACTTTCAGCAACTGCAAAGATATTTCCTTATTATTTTTTATCATAGCATAAGGAAGGTGGTTTTTTTGACTTAAGTTTTTGAAGTAATGGAATGCAGGAATACAAATCATCTGCTGTCACATTCCTTCCTGTATCTTCTATTGTCCTAACTAGACTTATCACAACAGTATGTGGCTTTAATGGCAGTTTAGATTCACCCCCCCTTTGAATCCCTAGGCACACTTACATAGTTTTAGTGCACATAATTTTGGCATAAGACATTTCAAAAATTATAATGCCATATCTAGCTGGCTTGCTGCGAATGAACTGACGATATGGGCATTTCCCTCAAAAGGAACCAGCTTTTCGTATATCGTGTTGAAGATTCCTGTCTGATAATTTTCCTCGCAATTTTGAACGAACAGCTCAAAAAACTCACGAAAATAAGCGAATTTGTCCAAATCCCGCCGTTGTTGCCTGTCATTCATACAATCAAATCGGATACTCCGAAGTAAAAATAAAAATCTGTTTAAGCGCATTTTTGAATAAACTATATATATTTCCATCCTTCTATTCCTGCAATTTCCATGCCATTTTTATCCCAGAGATCTTGGACATATTGTGCCCTCAGCAGAGTTACCCAGCTAATTTAAGCAACCCATTGAAAGCTATAATTTCACACTCGTCGGTGAGTTTAGCATCGCGTTTTCTCTCAAATGACTGCGAGATTCGTGAAATGAATGGACTTGTAGACACTACTACTGTCCATAAAATAATGTCGTTCGCAGACACCGAAAAGCAATCAATAGGAGACTTTGCACTTCTAGTGGAACCCAGCGATCCGTCAGAGACTGTCACAAGATTCACTGAATGGATTCTTACATTTCGTGGGGGAGGATTTTTTATTCCACAGTGACGCGATGACATCCTCACTCATTAAAATATTAGAGCAGCGATGAGTGGTGTTTGTGTGCTGCAGAGAACGAAAAGAAAAGTTTTCACTCGCACCTGATGAGTCACTTCGTGAAGGAGTCCGTCCTATTGGCATCTACAGGGCAGAGGTATCGGTGCATCGAAATTGTCCGTCTTATATATGAGTTTGCGAGCACATTTTTCGACACGACTCGCAAACTCATCTTGCTCTTAGGACTTAGCTGAGCAAGCTTGGGACACTGTGGAAGGAGAATGAGAAACGACTAAAGGCAGGTGGAGGGAATAAGATGAGATGGTGGAGTAGACCGAGAAGGAGAACAACGAAGTGCTGGGCATGTTGGGCAAGGAGAGGAAACTCCTCAATGAGACATGGAGGAAGTAGAGGGTTTGATTGGAGCAAATGTTGACTGAGTTATGATAGAGCCTGTGCAGGAAAGGACGTTAGGTTTGCTGGGGAGGGGAAGGTACAGTATTGGATTATCATTTGTAATGAAAGGAAGTAGGCGATACTGTGCATTTTTGTCCGCAGTTTTCCGCGGCGGTGAGTGGATGACTTCGACATTGTCGGGCTGCGTCCGCATATGTTTTTGAATAATCCATGATAGATTTTGCCACCAAATTTTCCTCTGTTAGATAGGACCGCGAGCCTATTGCCATCATTTACCTGAGGGCGCCATCAAGATAGCTGGCGAAACTCATCCAGGGATTTATGGTGCCAAAACCTGGAATTGTCTTCCCGAAATTTCCCAGATTCGCACCAAAATTCCCTATATAAGGGAGGAACACGATAGGCTGTCCCCAAAAAAACATTGTTTTTAAAATTTCAAAATCGTCAACCGGTTTTCGATGACCCTCGGGTAAACAAGGATAGGCAAAAAAGGATTTTCGGAAAATTTTAAATAATTAGTTAGCGAGAGTTGCCTAAATACCAACACCTTTAATTTATCAGACGATTTCGCGAAAACTGCCAAAATAAGGGTAATCAGGGTAAGTTATGTTCCATAGGACACAATTTCGTCAGTTTTGCGTATCTTTCACCATTTAGGCTTTGCGGCCCGCGCAGCCTGGCGCCAAGAGTGGCGCTAAGCGAATCGGCTCGCGCGACGCGGCGCAACAGACGACTGAGGCAGTCCCCCTTCCCTCCCCCTCCTCCTCAACCACGTTCGCCCGCCATGTTCACATGCTTCAGTGACTCTATGTCTCCCTCTCTCTCTCTCCCTCTCTCTCTTTCTCAAATACAGATTTTGAACTCGTATCGTAGACCAAGCTTCTTGCCGTCCTTCGCCCGAGGACGCCAGCAGGATAGCTGGCGAAATTATTGTGGATTGCTCACAACATGCACGGACGCAGCCCGAAAATCTCGGCGTCATCAATATTGTGCGCAGTCAACATTGGGACGGGAGAGATACTGAGTAAAGCTCTCACATTGCTCTTGTTAACCTATCTTAACCGGTAATATAATTTAATAATAGTAATTTACCCTATTCATGACTTCAATGATAATGTAGACACATATTATTCAAGACATTTATTCTGTGAAGTCTCGAGGATTACAGATCAGTATCCTTCGATTTGAGCTTTGGGATATTTTAACGGGATATTAACAATTTTTTGATACATTCATAATGTAAACTTTTCTTGGGTGCTGAATTGGTGAGGAGGTGCTGCACCGAATGTTTCCCACGCTCTAGGGACATTTTCCTGGTACACAGGCCTGTGTAGCACTGTCAAACTTAGTGTAGAGTGGGCACTTTTTCAAAGCGGCTGTAAATCCCCCGCCGACCTTGTTAGCGGTGCACTCGTAAAAGCCCATGCAATCCGTACCGCTAGGTATCCTTCCAGCCTGTTTGCATTTCACCTGCAATAAAGAAAAGGTTTAAATCATTATGCTTGCGGCTGTTTATCATTGTTCATGTGCTCATTTTCCAAATTTACAGATTGTTCAGTGGTTGATTTTTATTTTTACGCCAGCCGAAGTACATTTTATCGAGTAAGATTTTAGTGCGTTTATTTAGAAACCAGATAGCGTCTCTCTATATTTTTTGGAAGCCACCGCATTGCTTTTTCTTAAATCGAAAGAGGTTGGGAGTTTCAACTTTTTTCATACCGCAGAAGTCTTTACCAGTACTAATACAACGTGTTTTAGCCAAACTGTTCCTTTACTTCAGGTATTAGTAGCGTTTCCCCAAGTTAGAGGTCTATGCTGGCATCGCATTCACTATGGAATTAAAATAGGTGTATTTTTACGGTGTGAATTTACAAATTCTAATAAAAAAATAAACACTAATTTTAAGAAAAGCCTTCTAATTTCGGTCCTTTTGCGCCCTTGGTTCCAATAAATATGGTGAAAAGCTAATAACTAACGTTAAGTTCCCAACCACCTTCTCTCTTCTAGCCTGTTATAATTCATACGAAGTACGGAGCCTTCTGTCACGAAGATCATTTTTAATACTGTCTTCTCAATGGATCAAGTGGTCTAAGTTTTTTGCCACATCCCCTGGTTGAACGTTTTTCGGAATCATCTAATCGTTAAAATATGAACTCAAGCGAGGTAGTTGTGAGCCAGGGTTTTGAAGGGGTTCAAACGCCCCTTAAATATTGGAAAGATCATGACAGATTAATCTCCTCCAAGTAGTTCCTCCTTCCGAAACACATTACTCCAACCTCCCCAAGTGCTAACGACAATGCCTATAATTCATTATTTTCGGTTGTAGCTTAGGCAAACTTTTAATAACTTGTAGTTAGATTCTGAAAATTTTCCATGAAGGTTCAATGAAAATATATGTTGCTGGGTTTAATAATGTATCTTAAATATTAAAGCTTTAAAATGCTGAATTTGGCAATGCTGGAAAGTTTCACGCATTTAAATTTTAATTTTCAAGTCCAGTTGTGATATTTTTTGTATCAAGAACTCGAATCTCTCCAATTGATTTCGGAAAGCGAAAGATGCCGCAGAGCATTGGGACAGTTTCACTCGGGGCATGTCATTCCGCAGGTTAGCACTGTAAACATTTTGGAAATTGCGAGAGTGCGAGCTCGGAGTTAGAGCAGGGACTATTTTGCCAACTCGCATCTATGCATTCTCGCATGCGTTCTAGCAATTCACCGCTTTATACGACGAAATTTTGACTGCGCCTTCGTACGAAAGTCAGATTGCGCAATGACGCTCTCCGTGTAAAACGGCCTTTAGCGGAAGTGAATGTGATTATAGGGTGTGACAAACAGATCGATAGAGTCAACATTACCTTTTAATGGCGAGTTAGCTGGTAATAGGTTCATTTTTAGTGACTGGTGAAACTAAAACATCTTAGAAATCAGTGAAGATTTCTCGTGTCTCACACCGGATGAGATCCTCCATTTCTCCTTCCGACGTTTCGATATGCAACTTGCCCACTGTCCTGAGTGATTCAGGAATTGAATAGTAGGATCCTCAACCGGTATGAAACCCGAGAAATACTCACTGTCATTGTTTGCTATGAAAAAAAAACATCTTAAAAGGCAGCATCTATCGGTAACGAATTAAACTCGTATATCTGCTTCAAACGTGCCTTTTATTTACACCCCCATTTTTCACGCTCAAGTCCATAAGTATTTACCAAATGTCAATAAGTCAGTGTACTCGGCGTTCATGTTGGAATCCTTTTTTCTTCCCTCCTCTGTTTACATACATTGTTTCATTCTGTGTACAATGTACAATTCTTTCATTCTGTGATCTGTTTCAATTTAATATCCATGTGAACGCACGTACGAATGTTTTAGGATTCCCACCGGGTTGCATACTCCATTTTTGCTGACGTTTTGAGCTCCGACTCGGGGCTAATCCTCAAGTCTGCTGAATGTCGTTTTATTTGTTTTTTTTTGTTTCTTGATCATATTGTTACCATTAATTTTGTGCATCAAATTATGTACAATAAATTAACTGGAAAACAATATGCCAATCCCTCTATATAAGAATTTTGCGTTTTCTTATTATAATGAAGTCCAATATATAAACTTTTGTAAAACTATGTTCCGTATTTGAAATTATATAGCCTATAGTTTAAATAAAGCGACATTCAAGAGCCCTGAGGCTATTGTCTTCTTTTGCAATATTCGTGTCCGCGAGTATAAACGTATTTAAGCTACTCGTAAGCTACTTGGGCGTCCGCTTACAAATTTTCAGGTATTAGAAGCGTTCTGAGGAGATGCGAAAAGTATGGCACGATATCTATGGCGGTCGGACGAGCCATAGTGCGAGCTCTCCGCCCATTTCTCCGTCAGAAATGTGGAATAGGAATTTCATTAATATTTCAATAGAGGATCCTCAGGTCGGCCTGATAGTTTATTGTCGATCACCTTGCATTTAAATGGGTTTACACAAGTTGACACTCGCGTCGCTGACGGACAAAATGATCCAAGTTTTACGGGGAAATAAGGTAAAATCAGGGGTATTGACCCAAATGTATGAATATAATGATATGATCTATCAAATTAAAAACTTTTCAATGCTGTGCCTCGCATGTTTAACGTGTAACAAATATTGTAATGAAAAATATTGGAAAAAAGTGGATCGCATTGCACTCATAACCGCGCATGGAAATTTTTGAAAACCGAGTAAAATGCGACCGAAAAGGCAACAGAAGTCTGCCTTCCGAGGGATGGAATTAGTCCTCCTCTATGCAGTGCCCCTTGAGGAAATGACTCTCTCGCGGCCGACCGACTGCGGCCGAACACCGAGGCTGTTTTTCAGGGCAGTAAGGGGCACATTTTTTATTTAACCAGTCCGCCTTTTCTGCATGACTGTAAATAAACTCTAAATTTTTTTTACTTACTTCGCATACGCCTTTCATCGCATCAAACTCCTTGTTGTCACCGCAGTAATACACAAATTGAGGGTTTCCAGCGATGCAGACGACGTAGAACGATGGTTCTCCAGGAAAGCTGGTCACTAGGGTCTTATTAGCCGGGCATTTTGCCGCGTGGCAGTCAGCGGCGGTTTTTCTTACGACGCATATTTTCTGCGATGTGGAGTACACTTGACCAGATTCGCAGTAATGTGCCTCCGCTGCCAGTTTATCAGTTCCTGCTTCATAGCAGTAGTGGTAAAGGGAACAGTCCGTTGCGTCAGGGAAATACCTGGAAGGAAGATGATTATAGTTTGATTTACTTTTCAAAAAGTCAAGATTACCTCCTCAAAGTGAGCCATAGTCATTAGTTTATTATTCTCCTGTCCTTTTTAGGCCTCAGGGAAGTCTCCTATGTTGTTTCACCGAGTCGATGAAGTTTCGAAAACCCAGCCGTTATCCTTCCTCAAGGCTGGTGAGGATGAAAACCAGCCCTGAGGATAAAAACAGACTAGGTTTTAGAAACATTGGCATACTTTTTGTCATTACCTGGTGGATAACCCGAGTAGCCTTCCATGATTTTTTTGTTTTATTAAAAAAGTAGGGAATTAGCAATGAGAAATAACATTTTTAGACCGAAGCAGATTAGCGAAAAACTGTTTTTCTGCTCTCATATTGGAGGTATTGGTAAAAGTATCTTCAAAAACTATGTATTTTACATTAATATCAACCAGTTTAAATGCCAATGGTCCGGAAATACAGCAATTTGTTATTGCTAGAATCCGAGTACGGCGTCGTAAATGTTTTTAGTTTCGCTCACGACCATGCCATTAATATGTACTTCATATTTAAGTGCAGATATGGATCTCGCTAGCATTATAAACAGTTACCAGCCCATTTGAATGCCCTGGTGAGCTAGCTTTGGTGAGTAATTTTCTTATGGCATACAGTGACCAATAGTTAGGAAGAGCTTATTATATTTCGTTAGGGCCTATGAACTCATCTCCACGTGAAAATTATTTCATAGAATAGTGTCTACTTGAATAGTAAAAATATTTTATGCATACATACTATCGTAATTAGAAAATTTTGAATTCATATTAAGAGCAGTATCCACTGGTATTTGGAAAATTCTTGCACCAATCACTCACCCGCTGCTTGTGCACTGATAATTCACATCACATGTCACAGGTATTTTTTCGGTACAGGATAAAAGATCAGAATCACAAAATAAATTCTGATTTCCTTCTGAGCAGTTAATATCTTGCATTTTGGTGAATCCCTTTGATGTATACGAGCACACCCGTAGAGTAGTGCAGTCAACACAAGATATAGCAGCATCATTGCAGGAATCTGCTGCTGAAGAAGAACCGTTTGAAGGTGATCCAGACTTTGGTGGAGATGCAACGAGTTGACGAGCAACTCTCCGTGAGCAAGTTACCTGTGGAAAAATAGTAGCTCTTTTTAGAATGTATCCGAGCGTAATGCTGAAAGCCATAATAATTCGTTCCACCGTCCAATGGCTCAGCCCCAACGGCCAGTTAACAGAAACAAGAATTATTTGTGACTTAACTTCCGTAAATTTGGACGCAAATAAAATCAAATCTGTGCCTCCGATAAGACTATTAACTCCCTTGTAACATAAATTTATATTTCAAAGTGATTATGATCAAGGGAGTACGAAATAAGTATTTTTAATCGGTTTTCAATCCATCTTTGATTATACTTGGGAAGAGCATCTATGTACAGAATCCTCGTTGCAGATACGAAACGAAGCCTGCGAGAGGCAATTATTCCCTGGTAGTTATGAGGAAAATGGGATTTGTGTAAGGAGAGTTTTCCGAGACTAAGCCTAGCATAAAATAGGGTCATCCATCCCAGCAAATCGGAATTCAGTGACAGAAAGGCTAAGTTTCTCTAAGGTTGTAAAGAGTTAACACACAAAACTTTAGAAAATCAATAGCATTCTAGAGAAAGCAAAAGCTTGTAAATGGCAAGGAAAGGTTCATTTCGCGCTATTGTATTAAACAATTAGAAGTATGTTCAACCCTATTTTCTTTAAATATTCTTGCAGGAGATAATTTGTATTTCGGTAGCCCTTAACACATCGGTTAAGGCATTAAATCGTTGTCCCCTTTCTATTTTCAGTAGTAAGGACTAGGTTTCTGAGGGTACTAGGTTTCTACTCTCCTTTCCACGCCACGTTATCATTTTTACGCAAAATGACAATTTTCAGAGACTATTTCGTGCAACAGTTCGGCAATTTAGGCGTAAGTGGCAAGAAATAAAAGCTATCAAAATTTTGAGTCCAAGCCAGCATTCGATAATGAATAATACAATGACCCTCAGAATAACATGTGTAGTTGTAATAACTGAAAATTTTACATCGATCGCGTCGACCAAATAAACCTTCCTGTTGACTCCTCAGTTGACATGCGTATAAATAGAGTGATTGTAGGCAGGGTGACATTAATAAACTTGCCAGCATTTTGATATGAACAAAGTTTTCAGTACTAGGTAAGACGAAGAGCGCTAAATGTCACTGCGACGAGGAGGCCACAGTTTTTTTTATTAGAAATGGAATAGGTTTGCAAATTTTATCCTTATAAATATATTTTATTTTAGTCCTTAGACTTTTTCGTGAGAATTGAATTTAACCCATTTCTGCCTAGAAAACTTTCTGCAAGCGATTGTGAAGATATTTAGGTACGTTGCTCCTGTGCTCGTCTTTAGTAATCTAGTGAAATATTCTAGCGATACATCTACTTGTTTCGTCAAAGTTACCCGTAGCCATATAACAACAGTTGCTGGTAACGAGGTCAGATTGTAATGTTGTTCAACATCTAAGAGTGACTTTTAATTGGAAGGATGAATATTTAAGGAAAGTATATTTTTAGATCAAGGAAACCTAAAATAATTTATAGAGTACCATTTTCTGTTTACTTTAATGATATTTGTAAGCATTTAGAGATATTACACGTCCATATTGAATTTCCGCTTTGCACCGGTTTCTCTCCGTCATTAAACTTAGTTGGACCGACTTCAAAAATAAAGCTTACAAGGGAATTAAGTTATTGCAAGCTCCATCAACATATTTGTGACAGTTCAACGGCAAAAAGGAGTGCGGGTTTTAAGAGCGTTATTTGCACAGAATGGTAGAATGTGGCCACATGGCTACGGTGGGCGGAAATGGGTCAATGGAAACCAATTTTCAATTCAAAGTTAATGACGAGGGGCCAAACGCCATCATCTGAATCAACCAATCACATTCATTAGTGATTGCGTGATCTTGGAGTCTGGCATTTCCTTCTTGTTTGCATGCGACGGGGCAGTTGGTTTTGTTCTTATTCATTCCGAGGTTTAAGCACTCAGTGAAAGGGAATAAGGCGCAAAGAGAAACTGGCTCATGCGGAGAGTCACAAGAGGTACCCTTTGGTAGTTCTGCCTTGCCTTACCCATTTTAACCTAGTGCTGCTTTACGAAGAAATTAAATTTCAAGACTTCTCATTTGATAAAATGTAAAAAAATGCCAATTCATTATAATTATGTGGCAGCTACATATTGCACCATTAAACTTAACAGCGTAAAAGAACTCGATGTTAAAATCTTTCCCGAATAGAGCTGAAAATGTGTGAACTTCTGATGTTACTTAGAAGCAACATTGGGTTATAATGGGTTAACACGCATGTTGATAACATTCGTGACCGTGAAGAGAGCCTCACCTGATCCGCCGGCACACACGCGCGCGATCGCTTGTCGAAGGCCTCTCCTTCATGACATACGGACACGGCTCCTGAGAAACTGCCGTCCTTGTTGCGGATGCATACGATGTATTTGCGGCAGTCGCCTGGGAATGGATTCATTGCTTCCTCCGAGCAAAAGTAGCCATTTTCTCGGTCTGGCGTCAGTCTGTAAAAAAATAAGGGCCGATGTCCTTGCTGGCCAAAGTGCAATTCAAGAGCATACCTAAGTTGGGTGATCTGAGTTGCACTTTTACGGAGCTAACTCGAAATATTGGCTCATGAAATTGTATGCATGGTAAAAGTAGTATTTATTCTTTTTGTTACACTTTTCCTTATTGAAATTGTTTTGCGAATGAAAATTTCATGTTGAAATGCCATTCTAAATGCATGAAAATATTCATGTGCGGTTATTTTTTAACGGCCTTTTGATTGCTGCTTAGGTTTAACCAGCCAAATCTTTGGTATCTCTTGTTTTATATGAGCGATTTAATGTCATTACAAATTAATTGAAATATTAATTCCCTTCCTCAATTATATACGCGTTAAAATACACCTGAGAAACTATTAATGAAGTACCATTGCCCAAAATTCTTAATCAAATAGTACCTCATTCACGAATAGTAGTAGCGGCGGTAATGTTGTTCCGGGATTGCTAAGAAATAGAAGTAATCCATGGCATGGGCCTAAAGAACTGGAGTTATTTATTTCATGGGATTGGTTTTATGATGCAATATATATATTATTTTCTTGCACAGTGACAACAAGACTTGGTAGCCGTTATTTGAACAAAGTTTTGCATTGTAGATGTAAAGGCTCTCGTAGAATGGCTCTTGGATGAGAAAAAAGACATCGGTACGCGCTAGCTATGCATATATTTGTTCGTCTTACAAACGTAATCTGAGTGAATCTTGATGGTGAAAATCGATGACAAAATAATGTTCACTTACAGGCAAAATGACCGCATACGTATGCGCAAAAATTATGGAAGGTTATAAATACAAAAATACTTCAAATATATTGTCTCAATAGGTAGTGGTAATTGGGTATAATCTAATAAAGTCGACTGCAGGGAACTCTTTACCACTTAATTCATCGTGAATTTGGTTCGTTATTCGAATTATAACCAAAAGCCGTCATCGAATGAAATTGTCGAATCCCAGGTCTGAGTTGCTAATGAGATCACGTTAAAGAACAAAAAGAATAAATACTATTTCCTTTGTTTAAACAAGCTCTACATCTACTTCTTGAAACGATCGGGAAGGGTGTATTTGTACTCACTGTGCTACCCCGAGCTGAGAATGAAGTGCCTAGAAGAATATTAGAGGTGTATGTTAAATGTAAGATAAGAAACTGGATATCGATATTTTAGAGGTAAACTCTAACTTTGACTCACCAGCAGGCAAAAAGCAATTCCTAAAAACGCGTGCATTGTGGCTCTCGGTGCACTGAGTGATCTCCTAGACCGCTGACTGCAGACTGTAGTTGGAGTCTCGTTCTGACTTATACCTTTATATAGGTGATGCTAAGAGCAGTGTTTGTCGTAAAGGAAGAGGTTTGGATCATAACCTTTATTACCCTTTCCAAGGAAAGGGCCAATCAGCTTCCGAACAACTAGCATGTTTGGATGCATCTTTCCTTATGGTTTCCGACTACGTTTTATGGCTTTCGAGATAAGGCACCCCGGCGTAGGTACTCCATGTGAATGCTTTACTCAAGAACCCTTGATTGGAAAGCTTCCAATGGAAATATTGTCATATTGAATAGAAGGGGAAAACTTTTTGAGTGCACTGATAGTCCTTACTGAAAGGAGTTTAGCAATTTATCTCCACGAACAGGTTTATTACTTCTGCTTTCGGTTGAACCTTTCCTTATTCGATAAGAAAAAGAATTATTTCACTCCTTGCTTTTGCATTAATTTCCAATTCTTGGGTTTCGGTGGGATTCCATATTTTAACGTCTCCTCTTAAATATGAGGCAACAATGGAGACAGAACAGTCGTCATTGCTCCAAATAAAAGGGAACGATAAATTTTACTTCTAATTCAGTATTTATGGGAATGTTTAGCTACACCGTTAACCATCGTTGGTTGCGCGGCGTCTACCAGATGCCAAGCCATTTTTTTGTCCTTTTCGTGTTTTCATAGTTAGGAAACTCACCTTCCTTGTATCTTACTATTTTATGCCTCTGAAATATTCACAAATATGATTATATTTTTTGTCACATTTCTGTTCTAAATACTGATGTTTTGTTACTTTTGGTATCTGGTAGACGCCACGTGGCAACTTGAGCTAAGATAAGTTATATGTTAATACCTTCGCGGTATTCATTACAATAGTTTTAATTTTGTTTTCAATTGAAAAAAAACAGAGTAACATTTGATGTGGTTGTCACATAATTTGAGTAGACGTTGGCATATGCAACTGCGTTTCCCCACAACCAAAGCCGCACACTTTTATGGTAGCTTTCAGGGTGTTGCATAGTTCTATAAGCAGATTATTAACGATAAATATGCATATTAAAAATTTCTTGTTGAACCGGATAGTACCTAGTGTTTCAAAATAATAGGAGAATTTTTTTATTCGAGCTCAACTGAACGCACTTTCAAAAATAAAATGTGTGTAAAATCAATAATTCTATCTTAAGTGAAATTATGAAATTGAAAATTATTTTCTATGTTCCTAGCAAAATCCGTAAGTTGAAACTTCAGTATTCTTTTTTTGTCAAAAAACAGTAGAAGTATAAATTAGTATAAGGAATAAAGTAGATGAATCATCGGACTGCCTCTATGACGCAAGTCTTGCACTCATAAAGAATTATGTTGAATCCGATGATAGAAAAGGATTGTCAATATATTGAGGGAATTTTGCTAGAATCAACTAATTCAGAGGTATCGGAAGCTCTTGATAGCAATGATAGTAAAGAAGACTCTTTTGAGTTCCAACAGTGAAGTGGAACAAGATAGTGAGAAAGAAATCGGCAAGGAAGAAAAAAATACAGTTAAAAACATTGTTTTGGGGAAAGATCAGATGTGGAACAAGATAGTGAGAAAGTCACGAAATTATAGAGTTCAATTAGAAGTGTAGAAATTCGCTCTCACCATGTATTGATCGAAAAATCAGGATTGTAAGGAAAAGCAAAATCTTCAGAACCGTCTTCGAGTGTCAAATTAATTTTATGATAGACAATATAGGTATTAGCTCTCATAGTGGAAAATACAAATAAGTTCATTGCCGTTAAGGCAACCGACTATTGTAGGGAAAGAGATTGCACTTCGACGGACATCAGTGAAGTAAGAGATCTTGTGGAATAATGATGGCCCAGGGGTAGGCATTTTCCCCGTTGTAATGGCTCGGAAACGTTTTAATTTCCTCTTGCAGTATACATGGTTTGATGGCAAATAAAAAAGGAATGAAAGGAAAGCTCTAAATAAACTTAGTCCAATGAGGGAAGCATTTGGATTCTTTGTCTATAGCTGCCAAGAATGGTATTATTTGAGTGATTGCATCACTATTGATGAAACGCTGGCAATATTTAGAGGGCGGTGCGGTTTTCGCTAGTACATCCCCATGAAACTAGGAAACCATAGAATAAAAAATATTTTTATTGATAGACTCGCGGAGTTTCTACTCATCAAAGTTAGAGATATATGCTGGAAAACAGCCAGATGGCCCATTTCAGGTTAGCAATAACCCTTATGGTGTAGTAAAAAGTTTGTTGTAAACGACAATTCTACACTGAGAGAACAGGTTTGGATGCTACACCCTAAACCCTTTTGGGCGGGGAGATTTGGATGCGCCATCAAGAATCATGCGACGTCAGAACTAACTCTTTGGATGTGAGAACCAAAGGCAAAGAATGTCACACCAAACACGTCCAGTCATCGTCCTTTGGATGGGAGAACCAAAGTTATGGTTAGCGCACTCAACCGGTTTAGGTACGAAATCTAAATCTATTGTTACGCGCTCTGGTGGAAATCTCATGAAGCTCTCTAGCACCCGCAGTTCTGTGTTCAGCCGTGGAAGCCGTAGACACGTGTGGACTTGTTGTGGGCAAAATGGGCGAACTCTGCTGCCGCTTGTGCTTCGTTGCTCTTGCTGCTCGAGATTATGGACGAGGGGACGGCGAATTTCTTATCGAAGGCTGGACTTGGAGCCTATATCCATGTGTTCGCTGGTAAGTTGCGAGTTGTTGTTTATTCTCACGGCCATTTTGTGTTTATTCTCAACGCCATGTTGCATTAATTGCCCGCACTACCACCCTTTGCTTATGAGTTCTTCATATTCCCATTGTTATCTCTATGTGCTTATTAAAACAAAGTTCAAACTCTCAGATCATATTTAGTCGGAAGTGCTGCTGTGCTTATTAACATTGACCTTTATTTATTGAGGTTAAATTGTCTCACGTTTTTTTGTATTTCCCGTTGATATTTATAATATGTTGTGATTGTATTTTAATAATATTTTATGTTATTGGCATAAAATTTGGTAATGATATTAATTCACTGTGTTTTGTGCACTTTTTATGATATTATAACGGTGGATTCATCGGGAGCCTTGCGGAGTAATCGTCGAGAGCGTTGGCACGGAGTTTATTGACGAGGAAAGGAGAATGAACAAGAAGAGATTGAGAAAAATTGTGTGTTTAGAGTGAATTTCATGTAACTGTGTGTTTATATATTGGAAATAAATGTTCTTTCTAGTGTTCTACAAATATGGATATTTATTTTTCCACCCGCGCATGTTACAATATGTTGAATTATGTGATAATAGATATTATGATAATCACAGAGCTAGGTTTTCTCATTTTTTAGTTGCACTGTCTTAGTGGCCCATTTCAAAATGTGTTGAAAAAGAACAATACTAAGGTGTAGTGGAATTGAACAGGAGGGAGGAAGGGGTAGGGGCGCCATCTTTTGGGCAGGTGATCTAAAGTTTTCATTCGGCATCCAAACGTTGTTCTGATGAGCTACCCAACGCTTTGGTTCTCACACCCAAAGTACTCGTCCATCTTCTTTGGATGTAGCAACCAAAGGAGTAGTTGGAACATCTAACTCCTCATCACCCATTCCCTTTGGGTGACACAACCAAATGTATGGACAAGTCCTTTCCTTCACCTCAGCTTTGGGTGTGATACCCAAACCTACGATTCTCATATCCAAAGTGTTTTTTCAGTGTACTAATTCGAGCCAGTGGACGCAACGTCGCGGCAGATAACTGGTTTACTTGTTATGATCTAGTAACAGATATTCTAAAAAGTGGCGAGCTTACATACGAAGTCATAACTAGGAAAAATAAAAGGTAGCTACCACCGTCCTTCACTGCCACACAAGGTCGCCAAAAATTAAAATCCCGATTTGGTCAGTGCCGCCGCCAGCGAAACTGTGGTATTGAACCAACAACCAACGCGGTAGCACTGGAAGAATGGAGACATTGGAATCCCGTTTTAGTTTTCAGAAAGAGTGCACTTTAGTGCCATGTATACGAAAGCAAGAAAAAATGGCCAGTTATCTTCATCGATGTACCATGGTTCTTATATTTATGAAACAAGAGGTACGGCCAAAGAAAGAACGTTACATTGTTACATTCTACAAAGCTAGAAATCTGGAGCGGACGTGGTGAATAAGTTATGCGCGACATACTCTGTTTCGAAAAACTCTAATCGCTGAATAATGGTGGTATTTTAAAAATTGTTTAAATTAGTAGAAATAAATGGCCGTATAGTTTATCTATAGAGTAATTATAATTGCCAGAAACTTCGTAAAAGAAGTTATTTTATGAAATATCTGGCTAGAGTATTATTGGCGGAACACATAAAAAAGAGATCTTAAATTACTTTTTTTGCAAGCAGAGCTGAAAAAAAGAACATAAGAACTTAGTGCATTAATTAATTATGAAATTGAAAGGAATGAATTGTGTAAGGGTACTTGTAAAAGTTTGCGAAAGGAGACTGAGAAAACTGAAGCAGAAGAAAATTGCACAGCCCGCAGGACGTGTTACGTCTGTGGGTGAAAAAGATCGGAATGGCGACATACAAATGTAATAATAGTAAAGAGTTCAATTTCTTGGATAATTCAGAAAATATTTGTATTTATTGTCCAACTAAAACATGGCGATATAATTCCGACATAAATAAAACTGCAATAAACGTCAAAATAATCTATTCTAGTCTATTTATAATATGAATATCTTCGTTGTTATGATGCACAAATTTGTTTCGTATAAAGGGAATTAAATATTCTACGAATGATATTATGCTTTTAAAACAGTTATTTCTACTTGCATTCATTTTCTTAAACCATTCCAAAATGGTGTCTGTGAGGCGTCGCGCGATTAATATCGATCCACATTGTGACGGACGGAGGGTTAAGCTTCTACTGAATGCGTGCAGCATTTCCAATTTGACTAAAATAAGTGAAAGTAATACAAATAAACATTCATGGATATTTTTCGAATATTACTCTGTTAATACTGTGATTTCAAAGGGCTAGTTTCTCGCATTTAGTGATTCAAACCGAAGCACAGTGGTCCGAAATCGGAAAAATGCCTGACCGAGTCCAAAATAGCGTTTTTTTGTGCTACAGACTTGAAACTTGGTGCATATGCTCAAAAATACTTTTTTATCGTGTAAAATGAAATTTATTTTTTATGGATTCCATCCGTTGCTAAGACACGGAGGACCAATTATGACCAAGTTTCCAAAATTACATCCGATCTCGCATTTCTTCCTAAACTTAAGAGTTAAGCTGCTGGTAGAGATTTGTAGGGGTTTAAATGACATAAAAAAATTACATTCCAATAGTACGGTACTTTATCTACATTTTCATTCACTTTTTTTTATATTTAGGTTAATATTGGTGTGATATAATGTCGAAAAATGCTGGACCCTTTTTTTCAGGCACGCTGTATACGAACCTAAAGTATACATTATCTTTAGTTTGAGAAATATAAGGTCCCCTATTTTTCATCAGAGAATATACTAAAGATAGTTTAAGAGTATAAAACAAAAATCTTTAGAAAAATATGCGGCTGCAAAAATGAACGAAATTGTTCGGTAAGATTCGGGACATAAACTATGTATTTTGTTGAAATATACTTTGATAACGTCTCTAAGTAACCAGAATCATCTTCATTGGCATATGGGTACGTATCCTTTATTCTTCGCATCGGGGCATGAAGATGACAAGTACCAATCTAATCAAATTTTTTTTACAAATAATTGAGTTATGATTTCGTATTGCACCGTTGGAGCGTGGATAAAAATGATACAAAACATTCATACAAAAAAAAAGAGCAGCAAAAGTTTCTCGTGGAGCCTGTTCCTTTCAAAATAAGTTTGAAAGTTTATAACTCATTAACCAATAATTCCGTTAGAAAAATACATTAATCCGCAGAGAGTTTGTTTTATTTCACGTTAGCTTGTGGAAGGTAATGTTTTGTGAAATCTTAGTTGAAATTTCTGCGTTACGATTGAAAAAATGGGTTCGTTTCGGTACGTTTACGTATGGGTACATATGGAATTTTATATGTATACTTGTAAAGTTTTATATTTTGAAAATTTTTGCTCCTTTGTTTTTTTCATTTTTTTTAAATTTACTGAGCCTTGCTGTCGTGTTTATTTTTTATTGTTTTCTTTGTACCTCTGTTAAATGCTTTCTATTGAATAGTTGTTCACTTGCAAAATAGCTCATGGGCCAAAATGCCCCACGATAATAAATAAATTGAAATTGAAAAAATGAGGCCCGGGTTTTGACTCTGCAGCGGACGGTGTAACTTTGATATGCAGCTTCATTGTAGTCACGAATAATAGATCATAATTTTTTATTAATTGAAGCTTTAATACTGTTAATAGAATGTCAAAAATTACAATTCTAATTTTCATTAGTTTGTTAGTTGTAAAATAATTAGATAACAGCTGTATCTCCGAAAACGGAGATTCTGTCTCCATCGAAAAAAATCTGTCGGCAGAGTAGAGCGGTTTTTGCATTGCCAAACTCATTAATTTAGCTAAAAATACATGAGATGATCAATGCAGGATGATTTAATGTAGCTACAACATGTAGAGGTAGCTTTTTGCCGAAGGAAGGAGGCCCTCTTGGCTCGCTGGGGTGTCCTTTTTGTGTAGGAGAAGCGTTACTTTGGCATGTCGCAGCACTGCAGATTGTAAAAATACAGTATTGACCATCTCATATCATCTTATGTAAATATTTTTGCGTCTCTGTGGATGAGTATCTCGACATATTGATACAAAAATGGTTCTCCTCTTGCCAACTTATTTTTTGATAGAAAGATTTCTGATAGACTCACCTGTTTCCGAAATAATTTTGTTTTTTCAAATGGTTCCGAAGACATTAAGTAACTAATAAGTAAGTTTATCAGTATGCTACAAATACTACAAATGTAATTCATTGGGAAGCATGTTGTATTATACGAGTCGACAATAAATTAACGCGCCACCAAGATTACACCTTTCGCCACGGAGTCGAAGAACAGGGCTCATTTTTTAATCTAAACGCAAAAAATTGACTTAAAGTGCGAAAAATAATTTAATTTCATTTAACAAACTTAATGTTCGACTGGAATTTATTGATGCTTAATTTTCTTCATGTAATCATTTTTAGCTAAGATATAACCTATCAACCTCGGTTCGCTTTCATTTTCAAACGGACAGACCTCTGTGGGAAAACTTTACTTCCAAGGGTTCCATAACCGATAAGACATCAGAGCTGCCTACTCGGGGGATATAGCTTTGTAGAAGGAATAAATAATGCACTGTGTCCTTATTCCACGGTATTTAATTAAATCACGAACGGATTACCAAGTTATCCAGGGTACAACCTCCCAAGGGAAATCGTCGTGGTAGCGTCGAACCTGGTTGTGTAAATTATATAAATATTGGGGTATTAGCGCATTATTTCTCCCGCCGTGACATCATTCAACAAAGGAGAACCTCCTGCTGTAGAAGTTACATCCATGCAGATGTTCGCGTAAAAGCATCGTAAAAAAACACTCATCGTTAAACATCGCTCTCAGCGTATCGTCGCGGCCTCCCTCTCCCGATTGATGCTGTCCTGACTCCCAAGGAAGCGGTCGGCGCGGCGGTCGCCGTTCGGGCCGACAGCAACCGCCGCTGCGGGACTGCCTCGGAGCCCCCGGAACGACAGCTGTGACGTCAGACCCACCCGAATTGACCACTCCCCCGTCAGAGACCGTTCTTCGCGCCGTAGGAATTTTGGCAACTCTGGCAATTTTTATCTCAAGAACGAAGAGTTACCTAGCCCTCGGGCTTTTTTGCGTTGTGCAAGACTCGTCGTCATCTATCTCCTTATTTTTTTCCAAAAAATGTGCAAGTTCTCCATTATACGGTAATCATATTGGCCAATAAGAAACAAGGTATGAAACAGATAACACCCCTAACTCGTATCAGTTGCATCACTCAGCCAGCGAAGTGAAACCATGGATCTCAGAAATAATTATTTATCTGAAGTATCCACCTCTTCCGCTGGTATTGCGCACGGCCTGAACTTCCGCCAGATTCATATTTGCAGATTAATATATACCATTGCTGGATGAGAGAGCAGTGGAAATGGATGCCAGTATCCGTGATTCCGTATGATTTAATAAAGCTGGTATTCTCCATTTGCACATGCATTCTGTGATACGTACTTCCTCAGGGTATACAGCACCCTTTACGTTTAGAAGTCGCACATAGCCAGGATACAGGTAGTGACCGTAACTAAGAGGGAAGCGTCTTGGTGAATTGTACTGATTCTTTGTGAGCTCAGTGGTGATAGTAAAAGATAAAGCCTCCTCAGGGACATATCCGAAAGCATCTCTTCTCCTTTCCTTCACTTATTGCTAATCAGAACCGTCAGAGCTCTATTTCGGAAGATATAAGCGATGTTTTTCCTCCAGAATATAAAACTTACAGATGCGATCGACGCAATAGAACAGGTGGCGGATTTTTTATATCAGTTAAATCGCATTTACATTGCGCCGCCCACGAAATAATTGACAACGAAATAGAAATTGTATGGTGTACAATTAAACAACCACACAAAAGGAGTATTCGGGTTTTGCTCTTTTTATAGACCTCAGAACTCCGAAGTTGATATTATCTACCAACTAGGATATCGAATATCCGCATTTTCTCAGAGAGACAGTACAAGTGTAATAGCAATCGGGGGAGATTTTCATAAACTGGGATACTTACATTCATAAACTGGGATACTTACACTGTAAAACCGAATTCAAGGAATAGCGAATTCAGCGAGATCTTACTCAACGTACTTGCAAATCACTCTCTTGCCCAAGTAGTTGACAAGCCTACGAGAGAAATTAACATATTAGACCTTTTAGCAGTAAGCCATCCTAAGTTGATAAAACAAGTTGATGTCATTGGCGGTATAAGCAATCACAGAGTAATCTTTGCGGCATTAAAAATTGATGTAGTTTCAGCCGTAAAACCAAAACGCAATATTTACTTATTTGATAAATGCAACTTCACTAAATCTGACGAGATGCCTAATGACTCCTACAAAATATTCGTAGCAACATCAAAGGACAAAAGCACATGTGCATGATGGAAAAAATTCTTAGAAATTCTTCGCCAAGGAACCAACGAACATATTCCGCAAAAACTGAAGTGTGATAATAAGGAACCGCACTGGTACAACAACGATGTCAGAAGGGAACTTAGGAAACAGAGAAAATTATACAACGTGTATAGAAAGTCCATTACGTTATGTAATAAATCGAAGGAACTTGAAGCCAAAGAAAGTTACGCTGCACAACTCTCAATAACCAAGAAATCCATGCGAACTGCAATGCGAAAGTTCAAGAAAAAAGTACTCGGTGAATTACTCTAAGAAAATCCTAAATCCTTTTGGTCGATGTTGTTGTTGACGCAGTATTTCTAGATTTTAGGAAAGCTTTCGACACTGTATCTCGCAACAAACTTTTATACTAATTACAGTCATGTGGATAAAACGAAATAGTTGTAAACTGGATACGCGACTTTCTCAGTGATCGTAAACAAAAAGTAGTTCTTTACGGAATTAGCTTTGATGTTGTACAAGTTACATCAGGTGTTCCACAAGGAAGCGTAATCGGCCCCCTGTTGTTCATTATATAAATTAACTATCTCTGCTCCCGCATTAGCAGTAAAATTCGCTTATTTGCTGACGACTCTGTCATCTATCGCGAAATTACTGATAACTCTTATTATGAAATTCTATCATCGGACTTAAACAACGTTCATTTGTGGAGCCAAGAGTGGGGACTCGAACTTAATCCGAGCAAATGCATGACGGTACATTTCTTGCGCAATTCGTCCAACTATAACCATGTTTATGCAGTGGATGGTATTAACATAAAAGCAACAGACGAAGTGAAGTACCTGGGAGTTACGATGACCTCGAACCTCACGTGGGGAACACATATAAAGAATATTTGCGGCATAGCCCTGAAGAAATTGGGAT
This sequence comes from Ischnura elegans, assembly GCF_921293095.1. Taxonomy (NCBI): domain Eukaryota; kingdom Metazoa; phylum Arthropoda; class Insecta; order Odonata; family Coenagrionidae; genus Ischnura; species Ischnura elegans. The sequence continues at coordinate 90,774,214 of NC_060259.1, forward strand.
TTGTCAAGCGTATTGTGGGAAGATTTTCGGATGAGAAAGTAACATAAAGGTGCTATTTTGCACTCGTCCGACCGCACTTTGAATATGCAGCGAGCATATGGGATCCGGTGCAGGAAGACTTTATCCGCAAACTGAATAAAAAAAGGAAGACTGCACGTTTCGTCAAAAACTCCTACGGGCGTACCCACAGCGTTACCCAGATGTTATGCAAATTAGGCCGGGAGCCGCTGGAGACTCGGAGGCTGCGCACTAGGCTTAGATTGCTTGAACAATTGAGAATGGATATCTTTAAGAGCGACACAGAGAACATAATATTAGAGTCACACTATATTTCCAAGTCCAATAGAAGAGATACATTAAGAGAGATGTTTTTCCGAACGGAATCAATTAATCTTAAAATTGTCGATAAACTGACTTTTGAATATTTTTTTAGCTGGCGCTTTATTTCAACTTCATACCTTACAAAGAAAATTTCCCATCACTTATATTCCTTTCTTTTGCTGTAATTCGCATCCGTTTCACAGTTTCGGATTTTATTCATAAAAATTTGAGTATGTTAAGCCAAAGTTTACACAGAGTAAACAAATAGCACAGTAATCGATGCAATATTATCTATAGAGATTAATTAATGTGCTATATATTCTCTCGAAGGGAATACATTATTACTCATTACGATATAATGAAGAAACTACCGGTTCACGTGAAATGCACCTACTTGTGAGCATCACGATAAATGAAAACTTAAGATAATGAGTAGTAGAATAAGAGAGTTAACAATGTGAAAATACCAGATATGCGAGTGGAATTCCCCCTGGGAAATATTATTCTGGATTATAAATCCGAAGGCCATTGTAGTTTATTCATTAGCCTACAGAAAGTGTCAGAAATATGTTCTAATTGAGTCAATTAAGATTAAAATTAAGACTAATTAGTGATTGAACTTCAAACTTATCTTGATCGATGTTACACGACACGAGTGGTGTCATAACTTTATGTCTCCGTTCTCTGATTTCTTAAAAATGAAAATAACTGGCTGTTTTTGCACTCCAATTGCAATGAAGAAAAAATATAATTTTCAACGAATTTGCCGATAAAATAAGTAGGTTTAAGAACATTTTGTTTTAATCTGGGCCAATAAGTGGGTACGTAAGTATTTAAAAAAACAGTCAAGAAGTTCACTAAAAACAAACAGCTCTCAATTTGAATTCCCTATAATGATCTAGTATGACAATGTGTTATCGGAGCTCGTCTCAATAGGCTCAAATTTGTTTTTCTGATATTGCGTAAAGGTTTGAAAAATCAGGTGTAAATAAAACTAAGGTAGTGGAGGTGATGTGCATTCACTGCTTAGGAAATGAAGAGGAAAAGGCGGTGAAATCGGATTGAATTCATTATTCAGAATCGACTTATGGAACTATTTACATTTTGACTGAATAATACTTATGAGTGTCCTAAATATTTCATGGTGTTAATTTAAAAGACTATACTACGATTTTCTTTCTCCCTCCTATGTGAGAATAATGATTTATGCGTCTATTTTTTGTCACTATGAGTGCTTGGTGTTCAGTACCGCGAAATATCAGACGTGAGTCCCTTGTCATGGCTAAGATAGTATATTTAAAATAAATTAAAGCTTCATTTATCATCATACACAATTTATTAGCACGCACAATTATTACAATAAGCGGAAGTATATCGTGATGAGCTCAAAACTTTTACAGTGATACTCATTACATTTTTAACTTCCTCAAGAATGAGCCCCAAGTATTTAGGTCTGCATTCCCGAAGCAAATTAAAATTATTCAAAATACATGTGAAGGCTAGACACATTTATTTAAGTGATATTGATGTAAGCATCTGTATGCCTTATTATCTTCACAGAGGTCTTCAATAACTCCAAACTAGGTTTTTAAATACCAGCAGAACTGTTACCGATAGTGGGTATTTCTTTTGTCCATACTTTATTGACGGAATATTTATCAAAATATCTGTTGAAACTATACAACATAATGAATGAATGCCCAATAAACATGGCCATTACCTCATATCAAGATATTTATTGTCAAAGATCACAAAACTGCCTTATTTTCCAAAGGTGTACTAGAGAAACACAAACCCACTAACATAAATTTTCATTTTTTTGATTCCTTATTTCACGACATTATTGTCTTTACGGATGAATTTTACTATATTTTAAAAAATACAGCAGGTTTCATCATAACTCACCTGAATCGCATGAAAATGATCAATTTACACGATCTTTTTCATATAGGATAGCTTAATTTTTTAAAAACATGCAGCCAAAGATATACATGGTATGTGAATCACCACTGGCCTACATTGATCACCGTCAAACCATCAAGATAGTAAAGGAAAATTTTTTTTTGTTTACTAGACTAGCAAAGGGAGCATGTGCCTAGGATAGAGTTTCCTCAGGAGCAGATGGTCTATCGCGGGAAGCAAGAGGTAGCGCTTTTCCGCCAGGGATTCCTCGTCCCGCGGGTCCAGCCCCCAGCCCCCAGACCACTGCGCCGTAGGAGACTCGAGGACCTCCTCGATCAGGGAGTCGCTCATCTGCGGCGGCGGCGGCTGGGACCGCATCACTGCAAGCGCGGCCTCCGCCGAGATGGGCTCTGGCCGTGGGTGTTGGTACGCGGCCGGCTGCGCCCCATATGTGGAATCCTCCCTTTTGGACGAGACGAAGATATCAGAATGCGGGAAAGGTAAGCGGGCTCAAGGGATAAAACATGTATTTCAATGCCCAATCCATGGTTTGCTTAGCCAGAAGGATAAAGAATGAACAAGTTGAGTTAGGTACTACTCGAACTGAGTGAATTATCTAAAGTAATGAATTGCAATACCAATTTAAGTAGGGAAATAATATTTATTTTTGAACCCGGTTTTTCGATTGCTGTAGCCTCACACAATCGGTGAGTAGAGCACATAATAACCCACCGAGGCTAGGTTGAGAGTTCTAACTAGGCTACGTCGGGCTAAGATTCTTCTTAGGCTAAGGCCTTTTGCATGCGCACTGATTTTAGACTGCCACTCAAATACCGACCGCCCACGTTCGAATAGTGAACAATTGGATGGCATGGAAGCTTGCACACTCACATCGATAAAGATAAAAATTTGGTTTGGTTTGCAGCCGGCCATTGCCACTGTGGATCACGACGACCAAGCCGTACGTGCCAGCAGTGCTACACCGATAAAATATCGGCCGGTTTTTTACTGGCCATCCCAAATAGCGGTATGGGCAAGAAGCCTTAGCCTTGTCATCAGTGGTTCAACACCTGTTCTCCTCCACTTCGTGATTGCTCAGGTCAATCGGAAATATGGTTCCGGAGATTTTTACTTATCCAACTTTTCCAAAGTTTTCACTTTTCATTTAATCGCGAAAAATAGATATCGTCATTTAAAAATATAAAAACGTGATATACGTACTCCAGGAGTAATAATCTTTCGATTTTGGCAATAAAAAAAAAATAGGAAACTAAACTTATTATCCAAGTAAGAGTGGGAGATAAATTCTGCTAATCATCGCGGGATGGTAGCTCGATTCCAGGTTTTTTTTATAGTTACCGTGCGAACTATATGCGCCTTTACCTGCTGGATACCTTTTATGTTGAGTAGCATGCCAGATGATGCTCCATGTTTCTGAAATTCTATTTCATTTTCTGTATGGCTGAAAGGTATCTCATTGATTTAAAGTCAGTTCTATATAGTGTAGTATTATGAAATAAATGTCAACTTGAATGAATTGACAACTGTCGTTTTGGATAAAATTTCATTCCTAAATAGTACCAAAATCATTATTTTAATTTTCCAAAACATTTAAACTATGTTGAGTAGCATGCCAGATGATGCTCCATGTTTCTGAAATGCTATTTCATTTTCTGTATGGCTGAAAGGCATCTCATTGATTTAAAGTCAGTTCTATATAGTGTAGTATTATGAAATAAATGTCAACTTGAATGAATTGACAACTGTCGTTTTGGATAAAATTTCATTCCTAAATAGTACCAAAATCATTATTTTAATTTTCCAAAACATTTAAACATACGATTACGCATTATTTTTTCTGATTTTATGCATCAATTGGCGTCTCTGTGTCTGCTCTAGTTGGGTCTAGTCGATACCTTTCTCAATCTAACTACCACCAACTATCACCAAAATAAAATTTATTGTTTTTTTGCATTAGTGGGTGAATAAAGCCTAATATAATTATGAATCTGAGTTCAAACCTTGAGAAAAATAGAGGTGATATGTACTTGCACCTTATCATAATCGTTTATGACGGAAAATACTTTCCCCATTCTAAGGATTACTCTATGGTTAAAGAAATTACTTCTTAATTCACGTTCAAACTAATGATATGTTATGGTATTTCAGAACATTAGTTCAAATGGTGGCATTATTTAATAACATATGATGAGGCAGCACTAATGCTTACAGCTAAATATAAAGTACCCATACATCAAATTGGTCAACATAAGCACTGATATGTTAGCACTACTTAAGAACAATATTTGAACGCTTTTTCGGTCATTAAATTTTGGGTGCTTGGCGCATCAAAGGAGTACTTAAATAATGTTTTTGACCAGAAATTTTAAATTGAGGAAATATGTGAAGTGACAACATGGGCTTAATGTAGATTTTTCTTTTTTAGTTGAATGCACGAGGAAAATCTCGTTTTCTTATCAATGATATTGGTACACCCCTTGCGAATTCAGACCCCGCGATTCATTCACACTGCGTGGATACCTGAACGCTGTAATGATTTCCTAAGAAATGTTCAAAGAAAATACGGTCACAACCGATATGGAAAGGAATGATTATTGAAGTTACTTTTTATTAACTTCAACTGATACAAGATACCTGTGTTATTACTTCTCAAGCATCAGCCAAATATTAGATTTTTCTATCAAAGCTCAAAGAACGAAATTCATGGCTAAATAATGTAAAAAAAACCTATAAATTTGTGAAGTTTTACGAAGTAAAAGCTACTTTTAACTGAATATTTTCCGTTTAAAAACCAAAGATTCTCAGTTTGGAGCGGTAGTAGCAATGCCAAAATTATCTATAAAATTTCGTCATATTTTTTTTCTCGTTTTATAGGGACGAATGCATACTCCATTTTATGATGCTCGGAAATGTTCTGCCTAGCATATAGTTTAGTGGAATAAGGTTGAAAACATTGGGAGATTAGGATTTGGTGAAATCAATGCCATAATCGCAGCTACGTGATCAATTGGCCTCACCCATAATTTACTGCATTAAGGGGCATTCTATGCATGACCAAAAACCCTGAATGCTGCTACTTGTATACAGGGTTACTCGTAAGGGGTGACTATCGACGACGATTCTTGTGGATTTGGTGCAACTACTCCATCCATCGACTCATCCTGACCTTCCACCAAAATACTCCTCTCCGCTCCTCTTTCCCAACCCGCGTGAGAATCGCCTCTGGCTTCGGATAGCCGGCAGCCACCCGAGTCTCGCCAGGGCCCCGATGTGGCGCTTATGCAGCTGGAACAAGGCGCCCGGCGGCGCCTCCCAACTCCGGCTGCTGCTGTCCGCGAGCTGCGTCGCCTCCACCCCAGAGCCATCGTCCGGCGTCACGGCGCGGGGAAACTGCCGAGGGAACCAACCCCAGCGGTCCAGCGACCCTGCAGTGTTATCTAGCCGGGCAGGGCGAAGAGGAGGCGGGTGGGCAGGTTTGAGGAAGGGCGATGCCAGGGTAGGTGAGGAGACATTGTTGGGAGTTTTCGAGGACGGGCTTGGTGGGTTATCGAGGGCTTACCGCGCCCTCCCTGCCCTTCGGATGTCGGATCACGTCGACTTGCCTCAGGCGGGAGGGGAGGGGCATGTCATCGGCGCAAAGTTCTACTGGGTGCTCTCATCTACCACACTCGAACACACTCATGCTTCATTACGGAGGATTAAAATCTACTACTGCGGTGAACCTACGACTGCTCCTTTATGCACTACAAAAGCGGCTATGCTACGAAAGTTTTGGTATGTTCTACGAGCAAAATCGAAGGTGCAGGATATTCAGGATAGGGTAACAGAGGCTGTTTTAGGTGACCTTTTACTGAAAACACACTTGCCATGCTGAAATATCTATATAATTCATGCCATAATGATGGTTTCCTGCGTGCTGAAACTGGAACTATGAGGATGTTCCTTTTTGGAAAGATACTTCTGTACAAATGATGCGTAAAAACTTTTATCTACTTACTTACAGGCAAAATTTTACCATTCACCGAAAGAGAACAGGGTTAGTGAGGAACATATATGCAAGCTTAAAGTAAAGTAAAACTGAATAGGTACTAAACTACTCAAAATCAAGTAAAATTCAGGTGGTAAAGTTTTAACAGATATTTTCACGCGGTAGACTGTTGAGATTATTAAATAATAGCACATTTCTTAAGTTGACATGCAAAAAGTACGAACAAAAGTGATAAAATAGTCATAAAGTTTGAAAGTACTACAAAAATATACATATATTTAATTGCATGGTATCTCCATTGCATTTTAATATGAGAAAGTTTGGGACATTAATTATCTGCACACATAAATGCTTGCAAATATTTGAAAAACCCTTGAAAAATGTTGCAACTTACCCATAAAACGCTTCCCCGGAGTACCCTCCCATTCTTCCTCATCCTGATTCCCTAAGTCGTAGAAATCGGAATTTTGCAAAACTGGCATCGGATATTCATCCGAAGATCCATACGGGGCCGCTAATGATCTACGTTGCCTGTGTTTAGGAGTGTCCTCATTTGCTTTCTTTGTCTCGCCTTGGGCTTGGCGAGAGGATCTTGGCCGCGTTAAGGTACCGGATCCAGCGGCGTTTTTGAGCTCGTCCTCGGCTGTCTCATTCATCGCTCTTACGTCGTCCTGCCGATCAAAATAAGTCTCACCCTTAGGAAGGCCAGTATCACCGTCGGCAATGCTCCGCTTCCCCACACTAGAATCCCCCCTGGTCCACTGTCCCTCGTTGAAACCCCAGTCGGAGCTATCTTTTTTCTCATGGCGACCACCTAGCATCCCTTGGCGTGCAATCGATCCCAAATATCTTTTGCCATACGCCATGCGGTCGTGGAGTATAGAGGACAGGTGTCGCTTTTCTGCGTCGAAGTAATCATCGTCATCTCTTTTGTGGGGCGCATACGCTGCATTGTTCTTCAGCAGTGAAGAAAAGTGCCTCTTGTCATTGGAGAACAGCTCATAAGGGTAAAATTCTTCGTTCCTCTTCCCAGTGTATCCAAATCCACCAGTGCGCAAAACTGATCCAATATTTCGCTTCGTGCCTGGCCTGAATCCGTATGTCCGGACAAACGAGCCGAGATGGCGCTTTGCTATCAGTTCCTCAGCATCGACCACTTCCTTCGGCTCCTCACTTTCCTCTACTGGGACTATCTCTTCGTAAGCTGGTTCATTCAAGGGAAGGGCGATGGACTCATCAAACTCCTCTGGAAGGTCTGATTTGGTGTCGTAGTCTTGGCTAATCATGGAAGGGAGAGCGTAGTTTCTCGCGAGGGACTCAATTCCACGTTTTCCATTCACCATTGAGGTCATGTGCACAGAGTTTTTCCCTATTGTTGATATCCCCCCATTTCTGAGTATGGAGCCAAGTCCCCGCTTGCTGGCACTGCTTCCACTGCCGTCTCTTTCTTGATTGGATCCCCTCCCTATTGACAGTAACTCCCCACTCCTCGCCAGGGCTGCCACGCTTCTCTTCCATTTACCATATTTTCCCTGGTACGGACCATAGCTGTTAGCCCTTGCTAAGGAGCTAATGCCTCCTCTTTTCCCTAGAGAGAAGCCAGAATCGTCCTCTCCTGACCAATCCTCTGGTATATAAGTCTCGAGTGGTTCCTCTTCCGGGCTGTAATCTTCAAGTGTGTCATACAGGCTTCCTATCGTCCGTTTGCCTTGTACAGTTGGATATCCACCTCCCCGCGCCAGAGAACCTACGTAGCGTTTGCTTGGGGCGTCTTCTTCGTCCTTGTCTTCCACATTCATGCCGCGGAAACCAGGGTGGAGTTTCTTATTCCATTCCTTCCTAAAGTATGGTAGATCTCCGTTTCGAGCGAGGATCGATACTGATCTTTTTTGGATTCCATGCGTGGAGTCTAGTATCTGAGGTCTTTCAGGAATCACGTGGCTGCTGGACTTCTGATGGGCTCCTTCCCCAAAGACAACCTGTTTGGAAAAGAGATGGGATAACAATGAAGTCAGGTCTTCGGTAATTACTTACGGTTTGAATACGCATAACTCTATTCTTTAATTCGACAGAAAGATTTTATCAGTATTTTACTTATTATATATATCTACACTAGAGAAACCATGGAAAACTAAAGCAATATGTGTTATTTGAATTAATATTGTTGAAAGCATAAATTTTTCATGCATCAGTGATAACTTACTCCCTGCCTATACATGTTATTTTACAATACTACCATAACACAATGGCGTCGGGTAACATTAAAACCCCATTGCCAGAAATAAATACCTTCGTAGATAAAAATAAATATGCTTATAGATACTCTGGGTTCAGAAATGAAATTGTTCAACGATGGAGAAAAGTAGAGTTTGGATGTAATAAATGACGTATAAATAGCTCCAAGCCTAAACTGAAGATATGAATGTGGATTTTTTTCGCCACGCTGCCATATTCACATACTTTTTTGTGTTTACACACAATGAGGATGTGATGAATATAAATTTCTTCTGTTCTGAAGGAATTTTACCCCATTTGATAAATCTATGATAATATTGTTTTCAGACTCAAGTATGCATAACTACAGGTTTGGTGTTCATGGGGCAGTTTGTCGAGATTTTGCCATGGTAGCTTTTCGAAAAATAACAGTGAGATATAATGAAAAATTGTATAGGTAATATAAGGTCTGAGAAACAGAATAGGTAATATAAAAGCAACTTATCATCGCTAGATATTTTAGCTACGAAGACCATTGAAAAATCTAGTGGAATTAAACTTACGATTCATTCAACTAGATGTCTTGAAGTTAACGGTTGACGTCATCTCATATAATGCGTGATTTTATGACTATGTACGAAATTTTGGTTGGTGTCGCAAATGAATGTGTTGAATATCTTAATGACGCAATATTGCCGGAATCATAGAAATCCGTGCCAGAAATGTGCGTGGAAAGAATTTTTTGTGCTCTTCGTTTGAAGCGTTGGAAGCCATTATTTTATTATACAGAAATCCTGGTACACGGGTAAATTTCAGTAGATCCTTACTATGAGAATACTTATCAGTAAAGAAACAATGTAAACGCATGTAACCGTAATTTACAGTAAAATTAATTTGTTTCAATTATTATACTTATTCGATTATCACATTTTTTCCATTACATCTTATGCTGAATTGTGTTAATAGGAATAGCTTTGGCTTTCAGTTAATTTTGAAGTATCCAGCACATCGTTCTCAATTCATGGTTTCCCTTGAAGAAACTAATCTCGAACTCATTGACAGCCTTGACTTGACTTGTCGGAGGGTGTGTTTTTACTGCCAACGGTCCGAAGAGACGTCGAAAGTAGGAGATGTGTCAAGGCTCGTCCCTTCGTTTCGAGTGACGAGAATGGCAAAGAGCCAGCGTTATTGTGTCGAGAGAGAGTCTCCAGCTCTTATTGCTTCTCAAGATCGACAAGGAATTCGTAAGGAAATGAGCAAGAAGACCTCAGCCCTTTCCATTCTCAATGCCTTCGCTTAGTCCGCGTTTGGAGTTTGTCTCTCTAACGGCAAATAATGGTTATCGATCGTTTTTACTTAACACTTTGTTGAGTCACAGATTTTTGGAACTTTTCACTTAACTATTCCCCAGTTTTTAATTTACAACCATTTGCAGTTGGATATTCAGAGAGTTTATCTATTATGTTAAGCCTGAATCACACAATCAATTCTCTCAGTTCCTCTGATAGTGTTTCCGGAACAAAGGAGTGTGCGCTCAATCCATCATTTTCTGAGTAGTACGGTGACTCCGCCGTCCCCTTTTTTATCACTTTTTACGTAGTGCTCACAGCTTACGACCGCCATTCTATCAAAAGCCAAACGTGGCGTTACTTTCGCTGCGGCCGTGCGTTAGACTGACTGAAAGACGGTGCCAGCGATGATTTCAGCTACGGTAACTGGACGAGCGACTATGTAGGAGGCTAGGTGGGGGGGCTTGGGAGGAAACTTCTGGTGAATAAAATTTACTCTAGGTATAATGGTAATAAATGTAATATGGTAATAAATAGAGGCTCTCTGGATCCGCCAATGCTCTTAATGACTAGAAAAACCTACTGTCATCCGCGGCCCGCAAAGTTATTCAAGACCTTTCTTCAACTACTGTGACGATTGTTCAAATGATTCTTACATTTGTACATGATTCTTCAATACTTAAATGATTCTTCGATTCTAAATGATTCTTTGATTCCACGTGAATCACACGAATGACATGAACCACACGATTCTTTATGAACCCTTTAGAACGAGGAGCGTATTTTGATTCATTCGGTTCATGCCAATGAACAGTTCGAAATGAACGATTCATTCATGAACGACACAGCTCTAGCTAACATAGCGCGCCGAGCGATGGAAAAAGGGTTGGGACTTCTCACCCTTGGATCTTTGGATCATTGCGGAAAATTATCATGTGAAAAATTCCTTTTCCGCGATATTGCTGGATCATATGCATTATAGATTCATTCATTTTGCCATTGGTGGCCGTGACTTTATAGAAGCACCAAACCAAATGAATGTTATGCCTACAAGAATATTTCAGTAGCCATGAACTTAATGGTACCTTTTCAAGTTGATGGTTTGAGGCGTTACTTTATGGAATTTATTCACATTTAATGACAATTAAAGCATGTTTTCCACATAAAATCATGTTCCACAATTTTATGTGGGAAAACATATTTTATTTTTCATTCAGGACCTTTTCAAGACATTCCTTGTTTCAAACTTGTGAGGTAGTGTTCTTTAAAATAGTTTCACCTAGTCTATTCAAGGTGTAGAGTATTAAATAATAGCAATACTACAAAATACATTGGAAATGTAACAGCTGCCAGAATACCATTTGAATATCACTTTCATATTATCATCGGTATTGGGTCCGTCACTATTTTACAGCGGGTAATTGATAAAATATCGTACACTAATTTAGGTCATACATCGCAAAACATTGAATCTATAAGGTAAAAATACGGTTATCATGGATCAATAAAAATCTAAAAAGTCTTAAGGCCTGGTTATACGGTACATTTACACGTACAAGTTAATGTCTAAAAGTGTGAACGTGTGAATAGACACGAAAACGCAACGTGTAACCACCTAACTTGTGCAAACTCATGAACGGAAAAAAAGAACATGTTCTAATTTTGTGCATGCATTTTTACATGTTTCATTTTGGTCCACAAAAGACATTCACGCAAACAAACATGAACTTGTGCATGTTAATACATCGTGTAACCAGGCCTTTAAGTAAGTATAAAAATGCAGCATTCGTGGAGCATTGGAGGGAACTATTTCTGGTCGAGAAAGAGGGATGTTTCAACAGAAAAAACTGTTTTGAGTCGAACGCACTTGGCGGCCTTTGTCCAGTTTATGCAGTAGAGCACTTGAAAATTTATTTTTTTTCTAGTGAAATTGCTTAAATCTAGATCTTCCTCGCTAAGAAATTACGGGGGAGAAAGTATCGAAAATCAAGCAGAGAAAATAAAAATTAAAAGTGACAAATACAGACAGGCAGAAGGGGGAAGGTTGGCTAATAACAAGGGCTGCATTTAATGGGCTTGGGGCATGAAGGCAGATGTTTATGCATTGGAATGAATGATTAGCAAGAATAGATAGCTGTATATTCATCTCCGGATAAACTCTGAAGAATGAATTCGCTTTCACCCACTGGTTCATGCCTTAAAATACATTGCAATATTGTTTTGAGAACCAGATAATTTTACATAACTTACTTTATCACTACAATACGTTTCTATGCCATATAACTTATTCAGCAACTACGCTTTACTATATCACATACCAGAGATTGTTGCGTTACAGACACCTGTTACGTATGCTGGACCTTAGTACTAATTCAAAAGTATGTTTACATCCTGATAATGATATTTTATATTATCAAACCCCATTTTAGCTGCTAGTTAAGCTTTGAAAATGTACGTATATCTTACTTAAATTTTAACAAGTTTTCAAAAATTTTTCTGATACAGAATATTTTATAAACCATAAGCAGGCTACCCGGCGTTGCTCGGGAAGGATAATACCCAGAGAATTGGGAAAGTTGGAATTCATGATCTCATGGCAGGATTTTAAAGTAAAGGAACAAAGCAGATAGGATGCTGGTATACATATCTAATGGCAAACAATGGAAAAAGACGAGTTTTGTATACCGCGCACGGAATCAGCTTATACTCTGCTCTACAACATTGACCATTATGTGTTGTCGTACGTGCGAATACCAAAACTATCATGTGAATGCATACCCCTACAAAAAGGTTTCCATCAAGAGGATCAATATATAGAGTTTAGAATCCTGAGTGTTATACCCTTCGAGAGTGTTTAGTGGTTCACCAGTCCGGCAGGATGTCCAGCCACAGAAGTTGTATGACGTAAGGTAACGGACGATAATGAGATAACTACGCGAAGGAGGCGTCGGACGCAATCAAAAGTAGCACTACTGGCTTTGGGAGCATGAGATAGTCCAACGTACTAGCGTTTGTCACAATCCGTGGAGCCGTAAGGAAACGCATAGCGAACAGACATCCTGTTTTATATGTATAGATATCAGCTTTGTCATGGTTTTTCCACCAGCTTCCTTGCGGGTGTCCTTTGAGGCATTCACCGCCTTTTCAATGCGGGCATCGCAGTGTGCATCCTCGGGTAAAGCTACCTCCGTCTCTCCCAGAAGTACGGTGCTTCTTTGTGTTCAGCATCTCAGCTTAAAAACTTGGCTTAGAACGGCCACGTTTCAGTGAAAGTGATTAAAGTGATGATTTAGTCCCTTCGCTAAGACCACTCTCTTAAACGGTTTAAGAATGATGGAGAAGTCTTGAATTTAATATTCAACCCCCTTCTCGAGAGAAATGAAGGTTGATTCAATGATACTTCCAACTGATGCTTCTAAATAATCTTCCAGTTACTTCTTTCTGAAGCAAAATTTCTGTGTGAAGCTAAATATTTTTGTTGAAAACTGACTATTTTACTTTGACGGTACGTTTTTCCTAGTTGGGCATATTTTTTATTTTAATCTTCGCCACTTGTTGCACAAATTTCCCAATTAATGTTTTTTTAATGATTCTTGCTTAATTTGTACTGGTTGAAGGATATAAATACTACGCATGGTTACATTAGGGGGTATTTTAAATTCCTTCTATTGATCCTTTACCTAGTGAGGTAGCAATTGACTTTCAGCTACCCCCTTTTACCAATTGCCGATCAAGAAATGAATTTGGCGCAATATCGCATGCATATCTATGTATCATTATTTTTCCGATTCAAGAAATTATTAAGAAGCTTAATCAATCCTTTGACAGTAGAGATCAAGATATTGAAAATGATTTTGTGTTGTGCAATGGCTAAATAATATATTTTTTTCCACTAGCATTGGGTATTAGCATCCACTCTGACTTTTATATTTTCATCAATGTTACCCCGTGTAAAGGTGTATTTTCCCAGCGATAACAATTACATTCCTGCGGAGAGGTTGCGTTCCGTTAAAACGGTACGAAAAAGAGGGGAATTACTTTGATTCTAAGTGCTATTTTAATACAAATCGAGGCTAATGAGTGCTTGAAAAAATGTTTTCTGAGGTGCTGACGAGAAAGGAGCTCTAAATGAATATAACAACTTGATTTGAAAGATTGAGTAAGATGTATCGTATGGAGGCGGAAAGTGAAACTATGTGTAAAAGCAAAGGTTTAGGTTATGCGACATCTGTTATGGTTCATAAATGTTTCATAAAGAGGGACAGAAAGACTATTTGTCTTAATTTGTTATTTAAGTAATTTCATTATAAAAGCTGATCTAGGATCCAACCGGCGTTTATTGAAAATTTATTATGTGTAAATCAGTGCAAAAATGGAGTTTAATGTTTATTGGAGGTATATTGAAGCTTTATTTACGAATTATTGCCTTGAAACTTCATTAATCCAAGTAGAAGTCTTCTGTTTCTCAGTACATTTCTCTGAATTCTTCAAGTAATTTTTTACTTTGACAGAAAGCGATCATTCGGTAGGGGCATTGTTGGTTGCCTTCCCTTCATGGATTCTTTGCACAAGTTCAAAAAGGACCCCAACCCGTACTGAGTGCTTTAACCGTGCTTCCTTCTAGCGAGTGCTGAGAAATTAATCGAAGACAATTCTGTTCTGTAACTGGGCATGACATTCATTGATGTCAATCACATGTTTTAAGAAGGTTGAGAGCTTGGCAATTAAATCCATGAAGTTCATAGCGCGAATATAGTTTACGGTAATCCAGTTAAATTCAAGTACTACCTGTTTTTCCTCCAGTTTCAAGCGTTTTTTAATTTTATTAATTCCTTAATCTAGGTTTTATGCTAGAGAATGCTTGAAATGAGCAATTTAGCTCTAAAAACCTTATTATTTAACATTTGCCGCATAGCCACTCATTTACTCAGTGCTAGGTTATATTTGACATTAGTTTTTTTTATTATTTAAGAAATATGGACTGCTCATTGGGGGTTGTGTATTCTTATTATTTGCTTAAAAACTAATATTAATCTTCGGTTGTAACTTTTATCAGGTAAGTCTTGAAATTTAAATATTTACTTGCAAAACTTCTTTCGGAGTGGGTTGTGTTGAGTAGGCTCTTGACCGTATTTAAATATTTTAAATGAGGCTGTATGAATTTTATGGTAGTTTCCTAGAATATTTTTTGAAAAACAGCACCAATCTAAAACCGTCAATATTTTTACTTCGGTCTTTAAGATTGGAGCTTGGTGGATAGCTTCACTTGTCCACGTTCAGCCCGAAAAACGTCGAGATGTTAGTAACTCCAAATTAGAGTCCTAATCTGGAGCGTTAAATTTTAAATCTGTTGAGTTTTCGATAAAATTATACGAATATTTTTATGAAGGACATGCTGTCAAACATACCCTCATATGCATACTGAGCTCAACGTTCTTCTTGTATCGTACGATCACTCAGTGCTAGACTTTTATGTCTTCAATTCCCAGTGAGCTATCTTATACTCCATTGAATGCATGTTGACTACGCTTCATTGGGTTTCAGTTATATTCTTATGGAAAATAATTGAAAGTAAGGGAGGAATTTTGGCGGCAAAATCAAAATTTATTTTCACTGGAATTGCATCAAAGGGTATGTTTTTTTGTAATGTCCGTAGTCACATTTCCGGAAGTCACGGCAATAACACTTTCCCCGTCGTGATTCCCTTAGTTATTTAGGTAATTATGACTTTTGTAACTCATATAAAAGACAAACAGTGACCCCTGAATGACTGTAACCCACGTATCTTGATCTCACTCTCATTGAAATGAATGTTTTTTCACTCGCGCTAGTAAAACTGTTTTGCTGAAATAATAATCAATATGTGATAGAGTATAAAACAATCTGTGACCTGTGAAATAGATTTCCGTGAATAGAATTGTCCCTGAAAAAGTGTAATAGAACCATCCCTGCGATAATGTGAAGTCCCCACAAAAATTGCGAGCAAAAGGCGTATGGGGCATGCTAGGTTGTGTCATTTAGAAAACTATTTCATTTTCGAGATAGGTTGCACATTTTAAATCCATATTGGTGCTAGATACTTCTGCTGATCTCGACTGTGTAGTGGAGGGGCGACAAGCCCGCATGATGTCCACAGCAAGCGAAAACGTCCTAGTTTCGATGACGTCATATCAGGACGTAGATCACAAAAAATAGGTAACATGCTGGAAAAAAAACATCTCACAAATTAAAAGCGTTTCTCCCTATAATAAATAGTCCTTTTGAAGAATGAGGGCGTAATAAGCATTGAGATGTGAAAAAAATAAATTAAAGACACAGTACGCTGCTCTTGGCAAAGGGTAAGTGGAGTGTCGCTCTTATAACTGGCCACCCTAACAGATGCATTTGCTGGCCATTTTATTTAAAGTGCTGATTTTGGAAAATATATAACAACAAAAATACCCGTATTTCTCCATTTTTCAATCCGTCGCTGACTTCTGGAGCTATTCACAGCGAATAAAATCGAGATTCTCTACACTCAATTTGGTGACGTCACGCACTCCTTCTGTGCCGGTCAACCCAACTCGGGAACATATGGTTCTTTATTGTTTACCATTTTGTGCATAGTTACATCCATCGGCAAAAGTTTATCCATTATGAGCCAGAACTGCAATGGCGTCACGAAATTTTGTAAAGCGGGGGACAACAATTTATGATTTTCTTGATTGAAACGGGCGAGAGAGTGGCTGAATGGAGAAGTTTCTTTTCGTCGCAACTCACCTTTCACTTCCATCTACGGAATTCTATTAATTAGGTACTATACTGTGATTCTATTCAATAATTTCGTCTTTTGAAAATGAAGGCGTTAGCAGAAGTCAACAGCTCCGAGAAAGACGCGTGGGTACCGGCCCGCTGAGGGGTATATTATCAGGAGGAATATCGGAAAAATTATCCGAGATGCTAGCATAGTGACGTCAGTCTATTCGCCACAAAAGTTGAGGATTGGTTTGATATATTGCTAGTGTTACGAATAAAGTGCCTTCGTTTAAATCCCGGTGATTTCGAACGTTTTACGAGTATTGCCGGCGGCCAATTAGGTACCAATGTGGAAGATTAGGTCTTGGCCTTACTTTCACCTTTCTTAAAGGGCACTGCCATCCAGACTCGCTTTCTACCTGCTCTTACATTTCCCCTTCACTCAACTGCCCATGTCATATCGACGTAATTGATCCGATTGAAATTCGTTCACTTCCCTCCAATATCACACCTTTCCACCCGAAATGGGTGACGATAGCGTATTATAGGCGGGCAGCAGTAATTTTTTCTCTTCTCCGTGGAAGAAACGCTGTTCTGGGAGTGTCCTCCGTGCTACAATCGAATACATGCCAGAATCCTGTCAACATCTCTTACACTGCCAGGACTAGGGCCTGAGAGGTTAAGAAGCCTAAATTTCATCTAAAACATCCGGATTTGATTTTCTACTGTATCGGCATGGAATTATGCCACAATGACCTATACTGACCTTATATAATCTTTCATGTGAGTTAAAAACTATTAATTTACCCTCTTCGTCTACGAAATCCAAGAATGTAATAATGTTCTCCTGATGAACTTAATGGTTTTGGAAATGGCCGAAATTTAATTATAAATATGTGGGGTAGCATTTGGTATGTCAGTCATGAATCGAAGTAGGTAATGCGATGTTATTATTTATGATGCCGTGTGTATAAAGAGCGTCTTTTTTTAATTATCTGACTTTGACCATTATCGTACGCATTGATAGAAGGGAACCTAAAATGTGAATTACTCTCAACTGCATTGAAGGAAACTTTCACATAGAGGTGACGAAAGCTGAATACTTTATGTATATCCATTTAACTTTCTATTAAAAAACTCAATATTCATTCAAGAAGCAACAAAAGATACTCCATCTGACCTATCAAGTGGATTATAAATCGTGATATTCTCTCTCGACACTGATTGTGGGATTAAGATTTCGATGAAATGCTTCTACCTTGGCATCATTCTGGAACACTGAGTATGAGAAGTCGCTACAAGTCCATGCATGATCTTCATTCTTGGGCTACGTTAATAACGTTGCCTTAGATTTAGTTTATTCTGCAGGAAGATATTTGGCTGGACAAATTTGAATTCCTTTTTGTGTTTCATTCACGCCTATGCAAGAAATACTTAAGCAGTATTAAAGTTTCACAGACTCTCGAAAAATGAGTGGAAACTTCGTTGTGAAAAATGAAAATTCTGAATACGGTGGCCTAAAGAAAGATGAAGTGACCTTTAAAAGCTTATCCTGAAAAAATTACTTTTTCACTTTTTGCATGGGC
The DNA here is from genome assembly GCF_921293095.1 of Ischnura elegans. Classification (NCBI taxonomy): domain Eukaryota; kingdom Metazoa; phylum Arthropoda; class Insecta; order Odonata; family Coenagrionidae; genus Ischnura; species Ischnura elegans. Next base: position 90,792,270 of record NC_060259.1, read on the forward strand.
ACTATTCTTAACGTACTCGCTCAACCATTACGAAAATTACCAAGCGTAGTTGTAATGATAATGCATCTCATGGAAACATATGCTTCGGAATTAAGGACGGCGAGGAGAAACGCATCAGAGCGCGAAAGAAATGAACTCATATTTTTTTAATTTTTAAGGCGTAGTGCACGTATCTATTCTTGGGTAGTGCGTTTATTGTTCTCACTCTGAAAATGTTTCGGTTTTATGTAAATTATTCCCTGAAAATCACTAAATGAGATGCTTTTAAGTGTGGTATTGAACGCCATTGAATCTTGGTAAGAATGAATTAGGACTGAACGATTCTAATAATTTTCACATTGTAAAAACACACTCTTGGCTACTGAAGGCATAGTTAAAAAAATTCCTGCTGATGGATGCAATAGGTAAGAATTGGAAAATTAAAGATTTATGATAGTTATTGCTCAATTGAAGTAGTGGGAATTTAAGTAAATGAATAGTCTTTTTGCTTAAGGATGAATTTTTTTATTTAAGTCGGAATTAAAACATTACGTCACACGTTTCCAAACAATCGTGAGACGATTTGTTTCTGCGAAGTAATTGAGATGAATATAATACACTGAGTCAATTGAGTGCAAGATCTCATAGTTTAATTTTCATTCTAGTAGGTGTCTGAGATGAGCATGCAGATGCCCGAGGAAATAAAGGTAATACGAACTATAATTCCCATATTATCTTGGTCGCCTCAGCAAAGATCACTATACATGTTATAATGAAACATCAGCTTTCATTGGCTCTTCCTGCGTAGTAGACCCATTTTCAAATATCAGGAGCGGAAGAAATTCACCCTCAGGTAATTCGATCCTTACTTTCGCATATTAAGTAGATCTTTCGAGAATAGTGCTCCATTCGTCACGTGGAAAATTGAGCAATCTTCTATTTGCCGTCATTTCTAAGTTATTTCTTAGACGAAGTAAATTCCTTGAAAACTTGTATCTTATTTTCTTATGGATCAGGAGCTCCTTCCTTGTTGCTAATCCTAGAGTCCTGGCTCGAGAAAAGGAGATCGTGGGGTCCCTTATTTGATTGGGAACTCAAGAACATGCACTACACGCTTCTTTACGTTGATGATAAGGTCGAAGCCTTAAGTACATCTCTAGAATTAAGTAATTTTTCAGCAAGTAGGGCTTGAAGGTCGTGATGTTGTTGTCATCTTTGCGTAAGGGAACTTTATCGCCGTTGTTGGGACTTTCCCCTTAAATCCTAATTTAATATATTTTGAAAGCGACCTGAAATAAGAGTACGCATTCCGTGTGATTGACTTCCAGTTATTCTTAACATTCCCACCGAAATCTCCAAAGTTTCGATCTTCAACTCAGAAATAACTTAGTGGCCTAACTCATCTGCACGAAGAGAAATGCAAACATACGTCATGCTCGCGTGATGGTTACGTAGAAATTTAAGCAATCGTCCGTTGTTGGGAAGTTGTTAACAGGTATTCTTGCTGTCTCACCTGAGTAGCAGGTTAAGCTTTTAATCTCCATTCCATTGCTTTGAGAGCCCCTTTGAGAATTTAAGTAATCGTGTGATTTTTGTCGTTTGTGATTTCCCAGCGAATTTTGCTGGCGGTGGGTTCATCTGTTTTCCATCGGGTCAAGATCTGAACATGCGCCAATGCTTTTATCTCCGAATCGGTGATATTATTAAGGGTGTCGATGTGGTATTTTGCTAGTTCCTTAATATGCTTTAGCATTTGCGGGGACTAGGATGAGGTCAACGGACATGATATAGTGTGGAAAAAATCGCATTGAGACACATTTTCCTCGCATATAATAATCAAGTTATTAAACGAGATATTGACCAAAAATTCACCCTTGGCTGGAGGGAAAACTTGTAAAAGGTTCTTTTTGTACTTGATGTTTTCTTGGTCAGGATAGCAGTGCAAGGCAAACATATAATGAAAGTGATGTGGCTTAGGAACGCTTATAGTTCAAGTATTGAAATTAGCAGTTGCTGTTTGAGCCTTAAATTTTCAAGTAACATGATGTTATTCCCAAAAATGACGCCAAAGTTAGTTTTGAATTAATAGAGTGAGTGGTTGATAACCTATTGAAGATAAAAATTTTGGCATAAATGTAACCCTAAACCTGATGGGAAATCCGAAAACAGCAATGTGAAATATTTAATTTTCCCGTACGTTTCCAACTCGGTGATCTTCTTGTAATTTTATTTTAAATTTGGCAATACATTATGCACGACCACAATGGTGTGTCAACATCCAAGCCTTCATTAGGAACTTTTTATTATAACTTTTTATTATAACTAAGTACAATGCGTGCTTGTGTCTTCGCCACACTTGAAGGCATACACTTAGGGGAATGGGGAATCTGTTTCTTTGGACCTATTTTTGGAGTTACTGCTCTGGATACAAACGAAGAAAGCTTTCAAAGAGTTATATTTGATGATGCATAAAATACCAATGATATAAATGATCCCCGTTTATTAAAAATTCGAAAGCAATTCCCTTCGTCTTGTAAGTTTGTACGTGCATGATATTTCGTGGAGACGAAACTCAACTATTATAACTATTTTTGGACAGTGTTCAGTGAAATTTTGGTGGCTATGTTTTTTACATGTGTTTCGGTGCTTGGCGTTTTATGTTATTCCAAAAAGTGTTAGAAAATCAATGTCTTGGAACTTGGAGTTGGAAACAGAAACGTCGGTGAAAATGTAAAGCTTACGCCGTAGTTGAACCCAGCACTGTCAAAGGCTAAATTTTCGCAGGCACAGGAGAATTCCCTTATCAGGTAATCGAAACACTAATTTTTTCTGGCCACTGTTCGTTATAATATAAAAATAAAACACTTTTACATCTTCAGTCACAAACGAAGACAATCAGAGAACAGCTCTTGTGCTAATCTAATCTCTCGGACTAGAGCCGCTTATCCGCATTGGACAGTCTTGGAACACTCTTTACCTGAATGAAATGTATGGTTTTCAATATGGTGATGATATTTCAACACCAAATATCGCGCTGTCGACTCGGTGAATTTATCAAGAATGGTCACTGATCGTTGTGACACTGTCTAAATCTAAAAGCCTAGCGTTTGTGCTCGAAGATGTTGCAAACGGAGGCGACCCATCAGAAGTCCCTATTCACCCATTCGTATGGGCTCTGAACTGTGCCGACGGTCTCGTAAGCTCCAATGACTTGTAACAAATGTACGATATTTAATACTGCTGATTATTTTGAAGCTCCAAAGACCGTGGAAATTTCTTGAATAAAAGGCCTGCCATTTATGAATATTTAATTAGCTTTCTCTCAACGATGATGACAAGAGGTCTACGACTAAACGGCGGATGGACGGAGTGCTAAGCTCGAAGTATCCTCCACACAACATCTACGCAGGTGACGAAATACTTCTGAAAATCATAGCCACCACGAGGATTTTAACCCAAACACATAGGGTTAGGAGGCAACTATCAAACTATTACATTCAGCAATCGCATCAACCCATTCTTTCTAATTTTTGTGCCTAAAAATGCCGCAGTCGAAGACGACCTAAAAAGAGTTCCCGCGTATTCTTATGCTCGAACGCCAATCCGCGCAGGGCTATTTCGAAACTCTTCACTTATTTGTATAGAATACTACTGCTGCTACTCAATGTAGGTGATGATATCCAAGCGTTAAATTTTGTACTTTTTATTTGAATTGAAACTTAGTGAATGTAAAAGATGACTTCAATCTTGAAAAATTCTGAAATCGATCTTATTTTCTAAACTCTTTTCACCATGTAATTTTATGAAGTATGTATTCCATCATTGCAAATTTTTGTGGCCACTGATCGTTGCAACTTCGTGAGTGATAGGTGAGACGTCATTCTAGAAACTGTCACAAAACGTTCCACTAACTTGTATCAAATATGTGGTACTCAATATCGGTGATGATATTCATGCACAAAAATATATTACTGGTCACTGATCGTTGGAAACTCGTGAATTTAGGGGCTGACATGAGTTTAGAAACAGTCTATACACGCTCATATTCGTATTTGAAACAACTCAAATATTATTCAGTATCGAAGATGACATTCAAACTCAAAAGCTAGTATTGGTCACTATTCGTTGAGACTTGTTGAATCTAGGGTCTGACGCCTGAATATAAAGTCTCCAAACCTTTTCTTCAAGACCTATTTGAACCAAATGTATGGTAAACAGAATCGGTGATGCTACTCAAATCCAAAGATTGTACTGGCCACTGACCGTTGAAACTTTGGGAGGCTAAGGGCTGACGTCCGTTTCCGAAATGCGTGCACTTACTTGAGCTGCGGCCAGCAGCAGAAGTAGCCGCGCGGGTCCTCTGGATCCGCTCTTTCCCATCTTCACGGCGCTCCTCTGATCCTCCACTGGGAGTCGCGTTCGCTTGGAGCTCTCAGGGGTGCTGTCGCTTCGACGCCGGGGGCAGGAGTGCATGCTGTGGAGGCCTGCCTCCTCGCCTTTATGCCCCCGGTGTCTCGGCCGCCCCGCCCCCGCGGACGGGGCCCCTATGCGCAGGCCGCGTCCGCCCCCACCCCTGGGGACGGGGGTTGAAGGGTGTAAGGGGTGGGGGCCCCAGGCATTTGGTTACTTCCCCCAGTCCTCAGCGTTTCCCATTTCTCGTTTTTATTTCGTCCTAAACACCGCGATTAAACAGCGGAGCCTGTTGGAATTCCCGCTGGACGTCACTCACTCCGTAACCCTTTGTGACATATTTTCGTAGGGTTCTGGTAATTTTGCGTTAATTTCATAGTGGGTTTTTTGCCGGCCATTTTTTTGGGCCTGATCTTCTGAGGAATTTCCGCATGTAGTAATTCTAATCAGCATTTCAGCAGATTCAGGATCAAATTTGGGGGTGTCATAACCTGGGTCCGGGGAGTATGGAATACCCCTGGGAGAGATTTGTAAACGTTTTTAAACTGACAATTTTTACGCATTTTGGAGCCTCTTTTCATTGGTATTCATTGAGCAATGTTAAGCCCTTAAAGACACAAAAACTATTAATATAATAAAAATTAAAGTTTTTTGAAAAAATTTGGAGTAGAGTAATGACCCCTTAGACCTCCCCCTTACATCTGCTCCCGATTCTAACACAGATTAGTTATTCCATATGTTTATTAAAAACGCCGTGATTGCAAAGAACTCAGAAACTTAAGCTCTGATATCGATCCATCGTTCTTTTTATTTTTGTCGAACGCATTTATAGAAGTAGAAGACTGGAACAGTACACGCTGGAACAGTAAATTTCCTTCACCGGGATTCCGAATTTTCCGAAATTGCGTCGGGTTTTCTACCACCTGAACGAGCAGTTTCATCTATAAAAGACTCATGCTAACGTTCTACATAGGTTACCGCCAAGACTCGAAACGTATTGGAACATTTTTCAAGCTTTTTATAAAATTTTGCCTTAGTTAATGATGTGCATTTCTCCTAAGGATAGGTTTTCCTTGGAGAATGTAAGCGTTTGTGAAATATTTTAATTTTCACCGAATGAAAGAATTGCTTAACCCATTAATGCCCAGACGTATCTTTAGATACGTCATACTTTAAAAATTCCTATATACTCTTTAGTTAATTTTTTATGCAATTTCTTTACGTAATATGGCAGAAGAAAGTCTTCAAATGGTATACAAGTGATTTAGATGATTAAACTCTATATTTGCAATTGTTATGCTTAATTTCACATGGCTGGTCATGAACTACTCGGAAATGGCTACGCTATGGTCATGTGAAAATTTAATTTTTGCATAAAGTATTGAGTTATCCGAATCCAGTTTTTACCTGTTTTATTTTAAATGTATAAGGAATATTATCATTTTAAAGAAATTCATTTTTCTTTCAAGCTCATGACAAAACTAGTCAGTAAAGTTTTGACATATCTAAAGATACGTCTGGGCACTTGTGGTACTAAAAACTCAAGTTTTGACTTACAGGTATATTTCACTATATTTATTGAATAAATAAGTAAATAATTATTTTATAAACTTAATTATGTGATACCTCAAAGACAATTTTATATTTCTGCCATTTCATGAAAGATAATATTGAACAATTAGGTAAATACAGCAAAAACAGGTTTTTTCTCAGAATTATAGTGTGTTGTATCCTCATTTGAATTGCAATAAATTACCTTCATTGGAAGCATAACATGAATCAGTATTGAATTTCTGGAGGCACAAATGCTCGCGACATCAAGTTGCCTATCCTGGCACAGTGGCGGAAACAGAAAAAATTCAAGGGGGGCGCAAAAGATATCTTGAGATACCTTTACTTGTATCGTAACGAAAAATAATCAAGTCACATTCAAAGTTTAGGAAAGTTTTATTTAAAATATAAGGCAATGCCATCTTATGATGTGAATGAGTTACAATTGTAGTTCTGCAATATTAGGCAATGCGGGCGGCCCCGTAAGAGGGGGGCGCGCACCCCTTTGGCCCCCATGTGTATCCGCCACTATCCTGGCATCACTTGTATTCTGTATCGCTGACGGTGGAATGCATTGATTACTTTTTTTCTCGTTAAACTTTCCGCAGGCAATGAAATCCAGATTGCAAGTCGGAAATCAGTGTAGGAAATAAGTAACTTCAGTCAACATTGGTAAGGAAACTATGCACCATACTATGTCACCCAAAAATTTGTATTTAGTATTCAAGTTCGAGTCTCTGATGGATACACCTGACATAATGAGGAAACGGTGCTTTAAAAACTTCTCTACCGTCTCTTTTGTGTATGATCTTTTGTAGCGCACCCCTTGCTATATAAGTCAGGAAAACAGCACAGCTCCCATTTACCGTTGAGAAGAGAAGACGTACCTTAGTGATGGAGCAGAGGTGAAACATATCTGAAATAGCTCTACCATCAACACTGTCAGCAGAAAAATTCAAGACAAGTTTTCTGAACATTTGTTAAAAATGTCAGTTCATTCGTAGGTACAAATCGAAGAGATTTATAAAGTGTTTGGAATATCGCTACTCTCAGGTTATCACCGTGTACCTAGTCGATCGCTTTATCGGAGATCATCTCCAGACTGCACCACCGAAATAGTTTCTCAGTCAATGCGAAGGAACAGGTTTGAAGAAATTTTAAGGTTTCTGCATCTGGCAGATAATTATTATAATGGGAAGAATGATGGCAAGGTTAGGTTATATAAAGTTCAACTTTTGTTTGAGATTTTGAACAAGACTTTCAAAATTGTAATCGCTGGAGGATACTGTTTGGTGGATGAATCAATCGACCCCTACTATGGTAGATACGGCTGCAAGCAATGTATTAGAGGGAAATCAGTAAGATTTGGGTTATATGTAATTATGGTGTATTTCTGAATCAAGTCAACCTTTATCATGCTGGTGCCAATCTTGAGAGAACAGATCTTGGTCAAGGAGGAGATGTAGTTTTAGGACTCATGGATGAGTGTAAATTACCACCAGGTACAAATATATTTGTTGGCAACTTATTCACATCAGAGAAGCTGCTTAGAAAGTTGACTGGAAGGAGCTTGTGTGGCACTGGAACACTTCGTGACAATAGAATCAATTATGTATATAACCTTCCAGAAAAAGCTGCATTTCAAAAATCAAAAGAGGGACTGCTGAAGTTAAGTCGAAAAGTTTCTAACGATGAGTAATAAATAGTTACCATGATTACTGATAGCATGCATAGTAAAATGAAAACTCCTGTTTGTTTTTCTGTTTCCGAAAAGAAAAAAAATAATATTCCAATGCCATTGGCGATCGCAGAATACAATTCTCACATGGGTGGAGTGGACCTGTGCGATCAATTCTTGGCAAGTTATCGGACAACAGTCAGGAATAAAAATGATGGTTCACTTATTATAGATGAGAGTTGATGTATCAGTTGTACAGAGATGGCTACGGTATAGAAAACTGGGATACAGGGTCACACCGCAGTAAAATTTCAAAATGCAAATGTAAATTGTTCACGTAATAATACTCAACATTATATTATTTGATGGATAAAAATTAAAATTGAAGTTCAAAAAACAGTGATGAAGGCATCAGTAATGAATTATATAGCAAAAACGTGCACAAACACAATTAAATGATAATGTACATTTTTTTGACCCCTTAAGTGCCCAGATGTATCTTAAGATACGTATAGGATTAAGTACTATGCAAATGACAGAGATTTTTTTAAACATTTCTTCCCACATCAGGGGTGATGTCTAATCATAATTTAAGCAAAAAAAGTAAAATATTTTGAAAAAAATCTTCTGGGCATTAATGGGTTAAGACCAATAAAAGATCTTTCACTTCAGTTACTGTAGATATGGTTCTATTTTTATAGAATTCACTTTATCGTCCAATGCTTACTAACTTTAGCCACCAGATATAAATAATTTGTCAGAAATGTAACCAGGCTCCGTAATTTTGTGTATTTTTTTTGCATTGGCGACGATTTGATGATTTGAAATTGATTTGTTGCTTAATTTGCCTGAGAAATCTATTTGAGGTGAAATTTTTTTTGATATTATGTTGTCAATAATATTAAAGTATTTCTCAATTTTTTCGACTTTTGTGTCTCAGCTTAAAATTTTAAACAATTTAGTTTTAAGAAATCAAATGGAACAATTTAGTCATTTCTATTAGTATAGTAGGTATTAGCATATTACTTTGGTGCGTATTTTCCCTGGTGTTAAATGTAATTAAATGAATCGTTTGCGTTGCAGTTCAACCTCAGAGATGGTCCCAGTCTTTTGGGTAAATAAATTTTTTGTTGCATTTCTCACACCATGCCATGTATTGTCTCAATGACGAACGAATTATATACATAATTTTTCCCATGCTGCAAAATTATATTTTTTAGCACCATGGCCAGTGTTAAGAAATGTTATTATTTTTCCTGCTTTAACATGCAATTTAGGCTATATTCTTAAGCTCTTAAAAATTCCCATCGTTTATTCCCAGAGCTGAGATTCTTGTGCAGGTGGGCCCTGGATTAGAGCAAAAGAATATACGGGGATACGGACATTTACAGGCCCGGAAATAATTGAGAATGGTGCCTCTTAAGACGCATACTGATTATGTTCGTAAGCATTTTTATGACTCACTTTAAGGAGAAGGTTATATTACTTCTTAAATAAACTTCAATTATTCTGAACCCTACGTAAAATTTTTCTACTGCAAGAGTTTTTGTTTGGACCTAGCTTTACACCACTTATTTTAAGACTTGTGTAATTCATAGCTATATGCGACTTTAAAATATAAAAATTTATGAAATGCCATAGTTTTGAATTCCATCGCATAAAGATATGATTAATATTATTACACTGTTAGTGAATGAAATACGCTTATTTTAAAAATGCAAATGGAGCATTTGCTTTTGGAATCCCATGTATATATTCACAAATAGTTTTAAAATGTTCTGGTAAATTTTATAGCTTTTAACACTACAGCAAGTATTGCAAGTTGAAAATTAGGTCTTAAAAACCGGAATTAGTTAAACACGCATTAATGCCTCTTCAAAATACCGAAATAGGGGGAAATAGGAGAATACCTTTCCATAGATCTGTTCAAAAGGCTAGAATTCTAAGACGAGATATTTCGCATGTGTCTGTGTTTTGATGGCAAATCCGTCGATGTATGGATAGGTCACACAATGCTGGGCACTCTCTGTTAAGTAAAGAATTGGTAAGGTACATGGCAAATATCTCGGTGTGATAACCCAATATTGTACACGAATACATGCTCTGATATCTTTAATCTATCCTATGAACAGAGTATTAAATCGAGTTTATCTCTGAATCTATTGGAATTTAGACCTGACACACAGTATAAGGTGCATAGAGTTCTCTTATATTTGCAGGTGTTGTACGTAAATTCTTATAGACCTTGGTGGCTCGCATTGGCAGTTTGTTAAATGCTTTAATGATTTTGAGCTTATTTTGCTTTCTGAAGAACATTTTTTAATGAAAGGGTTGAGACTGCTCGCGAAGGATATGACTTTTTCCGTATAATGAATATAATACAATTAAAAATATTAATGATTTTGACAAATAATTTTGTGAGAAATTGTACCTAGCATTTTTATCGAGCTATTAAGTTCGTACACAGGCTGCTCTGCAAATTCGATTCATACACAGAGTTGAAACGTGTTCTTTCAGATCAATTTCGGAGAAATATAAGGTGCGAAAATAAAGAAAAATGCAGGATATATCTATTTTTATGATAAATTACAATCAGCAATGCAATTGAACTCATGAAGTGAGTGCTTCGTACTAGACTTAGGTACTATTTACCTTTTCTACTAGAGCTCACTTTAGATTTTAAGCTCCAACACACATTTGAGCCATGCGGGTTGCAGCTAGTAATTTATACGGGTAAATTCGAGAAATTTTTCGGGTCATCTCCCCAAAAAGGCTTGCTGCAGCGTGGAATCCTTTCTGAAATTTTATCTCTAGAATATGCATTGAAGTCTATCTGTCGCTGAATTTTCCGAAAACTTTGATTCGTAACTAATTCGCCCCTATTTATTCAATTTCAATTTTGGTATGGTATTTGGAGGAGGCGACCGACAGCTGAGGTCATTTGCGCCATGAGGGAAGGATGGCTAAGGAAGGGTGGAGAGAAACCCGGCGTCGGCATTAGCCTGCTCTTAACGAAAAGCGGACCACGGTTTACGTCCCATCCGACGGACGGAGTGTTGCGCTTGAAGTGTTCTCCACTCAACATTCAAGCAGGGATCGGGCAGTCTTAGAAAATTCTCTGCCACTGCCGAGACTTGAACTCGAGCCCACGGGATGGGAAGCCAACACTCTAGCCACCACACGAACCCGATCAATTTTAATTTTATTAGTCCATAGAGGTCTTCCTTAGACCAACTATATATGTGAAAAATTCTTAAAAATTACAGCATTCAAGTATTTTACATTTAAAGCAATAAATTTTCTCACTTATTATGTAATAATAATACTGCATTCGGAGAGTGACGGAACTTGATATTCAGAAACTGCCGGGGGCAGCCGTTAACTTGTTAAAAAGAACCGCGGCATTACATCCTTTTTATGATATTTTCGTGTTACTTCTCAATTTATTGCGTGGAAGGCCACCGTATTGGTTTTTAGACTAATTACTGAACTTAAATACATCAAATTTAAGGTTTTACAATCATTGTTGTCATTATGGCACGATAATCTCATCTCGATTTCATTTAATCTCGGAAGTGTTATTATTTGCTTAATTATTTTCAGCATTACATTGTTTATCACAAAGCATAATTAACGTTATTCATAATATTTAGGAATGGCGAAGAAACTTTAATTGCCACAAGTAATTTTTCAGCAAGAAAAAGTGGTACGACCCTTGAAACTACCACGACACTATTCGAGTGTTTTTCCGTTAGGTTGTGACTACGTGACCACGTAGTTAAAAACTCATTTTATCTTACATCGGTAAGAAGAAAACCGAAGGAAACATTGTTTTTCATCATAATCCTTTATTTGCCCAACCAACTAGTTCTTATCATACATTTGAGAGAAATAAAAATGCTTGCTTTGAAAATATGCATTCGTTCATAATGGCCCCTGAATTTTTCGGAGGATAATTTGACCGCAGTTAACAGTTTAACGACAACGATTTATAAAGTATCAAGGGAATATTGATTGCACCACTTACTCTTACTACATTTTGCGAGGATAGTGAGATGAATTAATTAAAGTATCATATGGAACTAAAATACCGTGAAATTCAATTTCAGCAAATTCTCGTGAAAATGAGACTTGTGAAAACATTTGGAAGACCCGTTTGGAGAAATCGCAAAACACGTGTGCAAGGGTAAATTTAGTTCTTAAATAGCCTCATAACTTCCTTCGCTCACCTTATTTGGGAAGGATAGGAATATGTTAATGGCAGGAAATAGTAGATATTTCCAATAACGTGCGACAGAATATAAGGGGCGGATTAAAGTTAGCATGGGAGTGACCACTATTCCAATAGTTTAAGGAAAAATTGAATTGATCACCATAAACGTGTTTATTTATCACAAATTTTCATTGTGTACCCTCCATGTGCCAAAAAAAAAGGAATAACGCGAGATAGTCCGCCAATGACATAAATGTTTGATTACTTACAGATTAAGTTTTGTGTTTTTTGAATGAAAAATTTTAAATTGTGCTAAAAAAAATAACTTGTTCCATCTTAAATGGACCATCAAAGTTTTTCAGCTCCAAATATTTTACCTATCAAATAACCAGAAATTCTTCTTTCAAGATATGTAATTTATTGATCTCTGTATATTTCCTCTGATTTTCACCACGCCCGTTGGTTTTGTTGGCAATAATTTCGCTTGGATTACAGTGAGCGTCTTTAGACCGAAAGGGGTGAAATAACTATACCGCTTGAAAACCTAGATGAAATGGGAAACTTAAAGTTGACTTATTCGCGAATAGTGGATTTTGCCTTCTTATGCTCCAATGCGGCCAGGGTGATTAAAATGTGGCTTACAGTTGAGTAGCTAGTAAAACGATATATATGGAGTGAGAAAAACGTTTCTTCTTATTTGGTTAAATGTTCAAATCCCTATTTCGTACGATAAAAATAGTTCAATTAGTTTTAAAACTGGCTGTTTTTTTTATTTCCACTTAAAATTTTTGTTTTCTCCACTACCCGACGCGTTTTGCCAATTTCACACCCTTTTCAAGTTCCTTATTCAGATCTTGCATATGAAACACTAAAAAATAATGTGATAGCGTCGTATAGGGGAGTGAATCAAGTTCGTAAGATCGTAGGAACGTAACTTGCATAATTTTGTGAAATGATTTGATGGTTTCACCTTTGCATTTGGGAAAAGTGGTCGCCGTGTGGGATGAGCGACTAGCTACTGATCGAAGAGTCCTGGGTTCAACCCTCCAAGAATCCTTGTAACGCCCCCAAAAAATATCGTCCAAATGCGAGTACAGCCGTGGACCTTCTGAGGGTTTGAATTGAATGCGCTGATGACTAAGTCTGGGGTTTGCTTTCTCATTTCAAAGGAATTTGCATTAAATAAAAATATCACTTATGTGATGAAATGTGGTGCTTCAGAAGAATGATTAAAAATCAAATGGATCGACCGAGTTAGTAACGAGGAAGTCCTAGGAAGAGTAGGAGAGAAGAGAAGCCTCATGAAAACCTTAGTAAGAAGACGGAACAACCTTATAGGCCACATCTTGAGACATGATGGCCTGATGAAGACAATCGTCGAAGGACAGGTGGAAGCAAGAATGGAAAAGGAAGACCTCGAACAAAATATATGGAACAAGTAAAGAGAGATGTGAAAGAGAAGAAATACGTAGGAGTGAAAAGATTAGCTGATAGGAGAACTGAGCGGAGAGCTGCGTCAAACCAATCCTAGGATTGTAAGCCAGTGATGATGATGTGAAAAATGCCTTGAGCATTTTATCAGTTTAGTATTCAATGAAGTACGTAGCGTTTAAATCAAGTAAATTGTGATAGCTATAAAAAGGAAAGAAATTTTGAGAAACAGTATTGCCTTATGGTGAGAAGGTAGATACCAAATCCTGCTACAATCAAGTTCAGGCTCGTTTCTATCGCTAAGTGAAAAATAATGACTCAGCGTACGAATTTTTAAGCTTGATTTTTTTTTCAAAATTTGAACCTCGCAATAATTCATCCTTATCTCCGCTGCGGTGAAATATTTTCTGGTGATTTTAATTATTTTTTTAATTATTAATTGAGGTTTAAGTGTGACCTCTAACTTTCGAGCCTTCAAGAGAGAATCCATGTTTTGTTGAGCCAGGTGCTATTTTTTCCCTTCGATTCTTGTATCTTAAATCGAAAGTTATGCCGTCCTTAAGTCTGTTTGATTCATGTAGATATTTGACGACAGTTGTTTCACCCTTGTCATTTGAATGCAACTACGTTTTCGTGTATTCGTTTAAGTTTGTTATATATTTTGAGCATGATTAAAGAACATGCGGCTATGTTCAATGCTACTAAAAATTGTGCCCAGAAACTGCTTCAGAATGAAATTTAAATGAAAGCAGTTAAATAATTCCTCAAAAAATGGATAGTCCATACTTTCCAATGTAACGAAGGTTTTTTAAGTTTTAAGTGTATATGGGCTACAATTTAATTTTCCGTGCAGTGTTTTCAGTCAGTTTGGTTTTTATTCAAAATAATGACCATGCTGGTTCATTGAGTACATTCAGAGCCTTAAGCTTCGCGTAACTTTCTATCCGAAAATAATTCGCGGAGAAGGACATGAACTGATTGTGAGACGTATGAATGTATGACGTATTTGACGGATTATCCGCATCGGAAAAAAGATTTCGGCTTCTCGGAGTAGAGATTGCACACGTGTATAGAAACGGGTTTAGCCACAAGAAAAAATTGCTGTATTGTCACAAGTTTTGTGGACTTCTCATCCCAAAGAAGTGGATGAAAATAATCCCATATGCTCTGCATTGGGGAAAAATGTTGAGGGTGCAGCAAATCTTTCCCTTAGAACCTGCAGGAATATTATTCCCTCTTATCCAACAGAATGGCAGCTTTTAAAGCAACGCCCGTATTTTAAACGGAAAAGATAAAGATTTCCAAAAAATGCGTCATAGAGCTGCGTGTGATGAAAAAAAGAATGTTATTATAAGCATTCAAAGTCCTTTATCTACAATATTTAAAGTATTTAGAGGCTGGAGGAGCCTGTTAGGAAAGTCAAATAGCCCGCCTTATTTCCCTTTGTGAATTTGTTTTTCTCTTGAGACCGGCATAATGGCAGATATATTTCAAACTTGAAATTTGTTTATGTGGCCGACATTTAGTCTTAATAGTTGACTGTTCATGAAAGTATGGCGTGAAAGCAAAATGTTCTTCAGGTCTTTATACTGACTTATCGATTATTCATGTGATAATTGTGGGCGGTCATCAGAGTTGCCACGCAAACGAGACAATTCGGATTTAAACGTTTGTCACTGTCAAATTAATGGGAGCCGTTTGGCCGTGAATAGGTTGAACAAAATGCGCACATTGCTTGCAGAACCCACTAACTGTCGCAGAAACTGCGCCATTCAGAAGGTACGAAGAGCAATTACCTTGGTAGGTGTAAAATAATTCCTCCATTTTTATTTCCGGCCTAATTATTAGTGAAAGTGAGAATATCTAGGAACTTTTCTATCAATGACTCTATTTTTGTTAGTGTAGGAAAATATTGAACGAATAAAGATGATAATTTATATTCTATTAACATACATATATAATATTTAAAATAAAATTTCTGGTCATACCATGAGACCAGGTTGCACTGATTTTTCAAGACCCTTGATTGTCGCTTCTTCAGAGGCACTGGTGACAACATGAATGCAAAAATATAATAACAGTGAAAATCATTTTAACTCAAGTAACACGTTAACCTTTCCATGTTTGGGTCTACTTATCAACATAAATGAGATAAATAACAAGGCAAGATGAACTTGTAATTTTTTGTCGCATTTTAATGAACGAGATAAAATTTTATCCTGGAATAATAGATTGTATATTTGACATGTCTTAAAAATTAATTTTTGGATGCGTCAGGAGAGGTGTATATTGTGTTTCTTAATAGAAGTTAGAGAAGGAGCGGGGACAGGGAAAGGTTTCGGAAAATTAGATGGTGGCGGAGGGAGGAGCACTAGCATTCAGCTAAGAACCACTTTTCTAGCCTATGGAGGGAACACATTCAAGAAATATTTGCAGCAGAGATGTAGGAGAGAAGCTAAATTTAGTCGTTTAGTTGTTAGAGATTGTTATTCGAAGTTTTTGGATAAAAAATGAAAAAGAGGTGCTACTTCGCACTCAGACCATTAATCCGCCCAAGCATAATGGATCCTGGCGTAGGAATGCGTGGCGGGGGAAAACAATACAAATGAAATACCACGCGACTCATGGAAAAATGATACGAGAAAACGGAGAGCGTCACGCAGGTTTTAGATAAACTCTGCTTGGAGCTGCAAAGAAGTCTAGGTCAACGTGGTAGGCTTAAGTATATTATTGAGAAATTAGGAAGAGAGATCTTTCAGAGCGAAACAGAGAATATCATTAACCCATTATAGCCCAATGTTGCTTCAAAGCAACATCAAAAATGTATAAATTTTCAGCTCTATTCAGGAAATATCTAAACTTCGTATTATTTTGTGGTGTAAACTTTAATGAAAAATATTTATCAGCCACGATGACTATGATTGAGTGGAAAATTTTCATGTTTTCAAAGTGCTGCTTTTGGGAGAAATCTTGAAATTTGATTTCTCCCAAAAGCAGCTCTGGGTTAGGAAGGGTTAAAGAACCTCACTATATTTTCACATTCAATAGAAACTGAGATATTTTGAGAGATAAGTAAAATGAAAACAACAATAAAAGGGTCAAATATAAGATGGTCATTAATCAGTTGAATTTTTCTAACGCGGGCCTTTGTTTGTTTTCTCTTACATTTAAAAGGATGGTGTCTTATCACCCCCCGCCACACATCTATTGAGGTAGCTTGCGGGGTAGTGTGTAGCTGTAAAAGGTCTCGAGCAATCATTGTGCTCTCCAGATCTTCACCACATCGCTAAACTTGAATTCTAATCCCGCCAAATGCCAGTCTCCATCTTCTTTGATTGCTTCGACTGCAGCTTTGTAGCACTTTGTCCTACAGTACTGCCTCTTTTGAGGAAACGTTTTTTACCTTTTTTCGAGAGAATAAAGCTTCCAAGGAATTAGGTCCCTTCGTAATTATTCTTTAAAATAAAGCTTCTTCGAAGTGACTGCTGGACAATTCGTTGCCTCCGCGATTGACCCTAAGGCTTAAGGTTTTAGCCCTTAGGCCCTTTGAATGGAAGTAATTTACTCCACGTTGTTACTCAAGGGATAAAATATGGCCGAGGGGTTATTTTTATCTTTTCATGGAGGAAATTTATTATGAGGGTTGGAGTGAATTCAATGCTACCTTTGCGTATTTAATATGATTACCTGAAGAATTCATAGGTAAATTCGAAGAATAATTTAGTGTTTAATACATATATATTTACTTTAATGTATATTATTACTTAAATATATATTATTTTAAATTTGGAAAAGATTACTACAATTTGTATTTAATGTAGTGAAAAATTTGAGTCATTGTTTAGGTAAACATGGATAGACATGTGCTGGAACTAATGTTTGCTGGAACTGACTGCTTTGAGAGCACACTCTCCTTTTATCTCAGCTGGTTGGGAAAATATGTTCTATATCGTGTAAATTTAGTGACTTCTTGAACTTTAACATCCTAACTTCTTGAACTGTACCTATTGAATTGCCCGAACTAAATTATAATTTTAGGTTCCAAAGCAACCATTGTAGAAAAAATTATAATTGAATTCTCTTTTTCACTTTTTTTACTCAAAGATTTTATTACAAATGGGGTATTTATCCATGATGAAAAAAGTAATAATTTTTCAAGAATTATGTGTACTAACTTTGTTTATTGAGCGCTGCTTAAAAATGTGGTACAATGCATACCAAATTTAATGACAACATGACCTTCCGTATGAGTTAGTTTAACCTAAAGAGTAGGGGAAGTTTGCCCAAATCGCACCAAAAACGACTTAAGTGAAAAATAAGTGACGCAATATGTTTTCAATGCTACTTCATATATTGAAGTATGTCTGCTCCTCTGACAATTTTTGGAAACAATCACTTCAAAGTTAACCACATGTGTAAAAATGCAATTTCAAAACCTTGGAAATGGTGCGATTTAGGCTACAGGTTTCCCAAATCTCACCGCCGGAGTCCAAAATTAAGAAATGTTGTTTCAACGACAATGAGTAACAGGGAGGCAAGTTTTTAGGGATATTTTTTTCGATCCGTAAATATTGCTATTATGAATAATAAAACATCTTGAACATAAGAAACGAAAAAAGTAATAATACGGCATATCGTTTACATTAATAATAGATGTAGTTTTTCCGCTAGATGAAAAAGTCTACAATAAATGTAAAAAACTACAATCCTTTTGGAGAATTGATTATGCGTTGGAATAGTCTTTTCACTGCTGCTTTTTTAAGAGTTCTTGTATTCATTGGCATTCGTGTAGCACAAAAAAGCGTTGTTGAAACCTCATTCTGCGCTGCAAATCGCCCAACCTTTAGATTTCCTTTATCTGCCAAAACTTTTGGTAACATCTGAACAGTTTGAAAGCATTTTTCATGCACATTTAAGATAACAAAACCATTTAGCTTATTGGCAATTACAAGGACGTCAAAAACATGGTGGACATACTCTTTGTTGAC
This sequence comes from Ischnura elegans, assembly GCF_921293095.1. Lineage (NCBI taxonomy): Eukaryota > Metazoa > Arthropoda > Insecta > Odonata > Coenagrionidae > Ischnura > Ischnura elegans. Next base: position 90,810,520 of record NC_060259.1, read on the forward strand.
TCTTTGAAAGGGTATATTCTCGGACTGCCGAAGACTTAATTTGGGTTGCGTGTAAGAAATCCACAATAACTTTTTTTACCGGCAATTTTCTTCTCTTTGTTGAAAGGTTTGGTTACATTAGTGTTGGCTTCAAGAATTTGAAAGGCTAGCTGCCTAACATCTATTGGCGTTATTCCAAGCAATGACGCTACAAATTGAAAAATAACCTGAACTATTCTGTGCTCTTCTGCCATCGGTAAAGCTCTCCATTAACTGCAAGATTAAGACCACGATCCAAGTTCCTACCGACTTCTCCTCGGCATTGCACAGAATTATCTCTGTTGGAATTTTTTATTTCTTACAACATTTATTTAATCTAATTTTCCTTTGTGTAGGCTTTCACGGTGTGGTGAGGATTCATCGTGGAGGCTTTCGGGGTTACTACCGCGTAGATTCATCTCTGCAGACGACAGTTTCGCCGGCATTGCAGCAGGCTTTTCAGGTACGTATTAACCCTAGGACGACTGAAAAAAAATTATCGCGTAGTAGCCTGACTGGGTCCAATGGACCCTCAAACATTTTTTCCACAATATTACGAGTTTATGATGAATTTAGGCTAAGTTTGGTGATTGTTTCCATCTTATTTACTTCCCCAACATATTTCTTCACCTATTTATTATTATGTAGTTATTTATTGGAAGATATTACTGCAGCGAAGCATAACATTATTCCCTCTACCAGAAATATCACTCCACTTTTACCATTTTCATGTATGTTCATTAGCACAATTACATTTACACAAATTACAAAATGGATTATTTGTCAATGATAAATAAGTCATGGAACAAATTGAATGAAACAAAAGTATGATGCATTTACAAATGTTATTAAAAACTGTTATGGTACTACAAGCACTGATTGCATAAAATTTCAGAATGCTCTTGGCATATTTTTTGTGCACATCGTGAAGAGGATGCTCATGTATTTCTATCTTTTTTGTAGTTTCACTTACGACACTTATTCTCCTAGGTTGCTAAGGTTGTCAAGGACTGTGTCATATTTTCTTTTTCACGATGTAAATTCTTCCTATATTTGGTTTTATTTTGGATTCCATGAGATTCATGAGATACTACTTTGTTAGGAAACCCTGTAGGCTGTATGGCATTTACAGACGTGAGCTCGGGTGGAATCCCTCGTTTATTTTACCTCATGATCTCTACAAACGCTAAACCTTTGTATAGTAGGCGGTCTACTTTCAGATATTATGTTTCTGGCTGATTAGTCCCACAACCATGCCTGTAACTAATATTTTCCCTTGATTGACCTCTTGACTTTTATTAGAGTCTCTGCTTGTATACTTGGATATTCCACTTGTATGAATCACTACTACCACTTGCAGCCAAAATTTGAATTTTATTCAAAATTTTAATTCCATACTTTCCTGGTTTTGATGAAACAAACTCTCTAAAGGTACAGCGCCCACAGAACATCAACAACTGTTCGTCAACAGTCATGCAGAACCTTGGCACGGATGCATATTTCAAATTTTCATTTCGACCATCAAATATCTCTCTAATAGTCTGCAACTTATCTTCGCCTCTGCTTTTCCTCATTTCTGTCGCATTATCAAATCGAATAACCCGCAGTATTATTTTGATTCTATAATACTGTTGAATATTGGTCGCCCGTTTAGTTTACTCAAAAGTTGTGAAACATTTTCATTTTTGACTTGTAAAAATGATAAATACTAGTTGTCCCAGAATCTTATTTATTTAAGAGTCATTTTCTTCCTTCTACAAAGCTTGAAAAAACTGTGTGTCTTTGGTGGTCCATTTTCTAACAGCATCAAAGATTTTGGACGCAAAATCAGCAAAAGAGCAGAAGACAGAATAAAAATTCCGCACGGCACACAGGATATGACGCAAAACATTACGCCTCCGCATTCTACCCTTTTTAGTGGCATGAGGTTTTGTTTATCACACCTCTTTCAGATTGCATGAAATAAAAAATTTCTCCCGATAGGAATTCCCCATTTTCATATTTCTATCATCTTCTCAGCAAGATGAAGAAAAAATCGCTCAAGGTTCAGTTCCTCTCCATTCTTACTCAACATTTTAGGCTTCACCTCCACCGGAGTCACTTCTACCCTCTTCCTGTCAGCGCTGTATGTTTAGATGCCTAACACGTCCTTCTACAATCTTTCGATGAATGCAATCTAAATGTGTGCCACTATAAGCAAGCCTGTGAATAAAGTGACAATGACATTTATCAATTTTTACTTCCAAACTTTACTTAGATATGAATGGAATATAACATTGTTTGTGCTACTCCTTTGTTGTGAATTGAGGAAAAAATTAGTGAAGCACTGTCTCATATTATGTTTCTGATATCATCAAGCAATTCTAGAGCTCAATTATTTTACTAGAACAGCTAATTTTTACAATAATTATAAACAATGCTTTTTATTACTACCTCAAAAATATCTTGATAGTTATTTTGACTAAAATATCCAAAGGGCGACGCCGATTTCTTAGCTCCTCAACTACACAGTGTATCAATAGTCACTCGATGAATTCAGTCACATCAATACCACACAACACAAAATTTGGTACCACTAAGCGTCCTGTAAAGATAGGAATAATGAAATTTATGTATATCATAGTAGATGAAAATAAATCTTCATCTAACTAATCCATCTGAAGAGTAAACGATTTGGTAAATGTGGTAAATACTGAAGTAGTACATTAGAATGAAAGATTATCATCTTATTATCAAGGTTTTTACTTACCATGTACGGTATCAAAATATAATCATGGAATTCCAATTCTTCAATGTCTTCAGTTAGATAGTTGGAATAAAAGCAAATGTCGGCAGGCAACAAGACCACTCCAGCTTGCGAGCGTAACTTCTGACTGACCACCACGAAAGCACCTCAGACGCTAGATTCTAGAGCGGTCTCACATATAAAACTGACAGATTATGGGACTGAATGTAGATAATTCACACTGTGTATGCATCAAACCAGAGTAAGTTGCAAAAACTACCCATTACGAAACGATGTGGATACATGTTTCTGACCGTATCACTCTAAATGTGACATTGTAAGAGCATATGAAAGGCTTCAAGCAAATCCATAAAAATTGCCCAATAATTGGTTATAAGTATCGCCCACGACTTTGTTTATAACAACATAAGCATTGAATCTCCCTAAACTACAAAGTAAATAAGAAAATTGCTGATAAGTTGAAATGAATTACCCGTAGCATTGAAAATAGTCGACTGTGTCCATTGGACCCAGTCCGTCCACTACGTAACCTTGTAGTATACTATAAAATGTAATGAGCCAATTTTCGTTATTTCTTGCTATGTTTTAGAGGACATAATTTAGGAAAAGTCACGGCGTCAAAATCAGTTTCGTGCATTTTTGACATAATTATAAACTTTCAAAACTACAAACTGGGTCCATTGGACCCAGTCCGTCGTTCTAGGGTTAAGCTTACAGATACCATGAAAAAAGTGCTAAGATATTTCCTAGTTAAGTGTTACCCGTGATATAGTAGGTACTATGTATTTAGAATCTTCTCCTTTTTGAAACCTTATCCTAAAGTAAATTTTTCATTTGACATACTTAGTAATGACATGGGAGGTTTTACCAAGGTTTTTTTTTCTGAGCTTCATGACTTTGCTTAGAGCATTAAAAAAATGCCCCTGAAATGTGTTTTTGGAAATTTTCTATTTTTGCCCCAAAAGTTAATACAATTGCCAGTTATTAAAAGTCGAGGACCTGAATATCTTTCAGCTTAAGTTACCAGGATAAAAATCTAATGACCATATCTTAGTGCATGTTGTTTGTCCTTTGCTCTATTAACAAGCAGTGCCGTATCTCGCGCTACTCCAAATACGGCAATAGATTATCCTATGCGCATGTCATGAAGCAAATGGTCTATATGAAATACCGATTACGTAATGGAAAATATCAATACTTTAAATATTTAGGCTGTAAGGCTTTATTGTGAATAGTCCTATGTGAACCCTTTCCAAATTTCACCTGTGTACTTATATTGGTGAAGGAAATAGGTCGATGCATGCATTTCTTACGGGGACTTATTACAAAAAGAAATAAATTCATATCAATATATCTTCATTAGGAAACATTACACATCTGAATAATTTATGTGTATGTATAGTTCACTCCTTTCCTAGCATATTGTTAAAATTTATATCCCCGTAACTATGTAAGTAGGTCTGAAAAACGGCTCTGTCGATTGCATACTAGGATCGATAAGAACTTCGCCTGTAATCACTCGATCCGCTTGATTTAACTTTTGTCTGATTAAACACATTAGGGGTAGTATTTATTATGACCTTCATATTCACACCTTGGTTAACAAAAGAGTTATTAGGGAATAAAGCGTATCCAAGGATTTTATCAGAGAAAAGCTCGATTGTGATTAGGCGATACTTTGGACGGTTAAGGATAGGAAGGATATTTGTCGAAGCTCATTGAAATAAATGGTACGTTGTTATAGTAAAATGATTTTCAACCACACCCAATTCCAATCTCAGGGGATTCGTTTAATAAGAATGGTCCGAGATTAAAGTACGATAGAGCTGAGTTATTTATGAAGGAATCCTTTACAATGAACGATTATTTGTTATATACATCTACAAAATACCCCGCAAGCCACCTAAAAGGCGTGTGACAGGGGATGTTAGGACACCAGCCGTCTGCGCATAAAAAATGGAGTGCTCTAACGAAGTTGGGACTAGCATTTATTTAAGTCCTTTAGGGTTTGGAGGAAAAACGAATTCCCATATCTATCCGTTCGGCAAAACATCTCTTAATTTATCGCTTCTATCGGACCTGGAAATATAGTGTGGCTCTAATATTATGTTCTCTGTGTCGCTTTTGAAGATATCCATTCTCAATTGTTCAACCAATCTAAGCCTAGCGCGCAGCCTCCGAGTCTCCAACGGCTCCCAGCCCAAATCGCTTAACATCTGGGTAACGCTGTCTGTACGCCCGTAGCAGTTTGTGACGAAACGCGCAGCCTTCCTTTGTATTTTATTCAATGAGCGGAAGGATTTGAATCCTGATTATCTGGTGGAATTGTCAAAAAAGGAACTTAACCGCTCATAAATAGCCATGAATCCATACCCAGTGGAGTTTTTTGTGGATGATTGCGTTGGTAGAGGATCGGCTGACGCAGTTTCCAGCCTAATCCACCGAACACAACTCGTTCTAAATGAAGGATTTATATTCAGCTTGTAGGATTCAGACTGTAGCATATATTGGTATAGTGATAACCGTTAACAGGACATTGTTATGGGGCTAGAGGTTTATCTCTGTACCATCTTTGAAAGGATTGTCGGATGAAAAAATTCCAGATTGGTTGCCAAAAAGGAATCAATTGTTATCGCCTGGAATTGTATTGATTTAGCTCGGTGTACTTTCCGCGTTTGTAGAAATAAAACGAACTGTTTTCTTTATTTGCTCATCTATAATAAAATCAAATATCACTTGGATTCTCTATGAATTCGTCTTCTATTCGTGAATTCGGTTCAATCAAAGAATCGTGATTTTCTATGATTTTGTTGACCATGAACGATTTAAAGAATCGAATAAATGTCATAAATCAAATCGTGATCCAAATCATAAAAATGAGTCAAACCTCCCAGCTCTACTGTACAATCAGTAAATAAGTTCATTCTTATATAATTCGGATGAATTAATAAAAATGGGATTCTTTGATATCACGTTACAGCTGTGCCATGACAATCGATACGCTCTTCATTCTCGAAAAATTCCGTTGAATAACATTCCAAGATTCCTCCAAGTGCCCTTGGCCAATCGTAAAATAATATTTAATCAGTGGGAAAAGGAATTAAATTTTCATTTTGATCTTTAAACTAATTTATCATCAAATATTTGCGGCTCCATTCGTTAGAAAATCAAATTAAAATACGGAATTCAAAAAGTTACTTAAGATATCGCGATAAAGATAGTGCATTAAATTTATTATAGCACCTCAAGGAATAATCTATCACTTAACCGTGTTTATCTCTCATGCTTGTTAAGGTGACTATCGCCGTTCAATATATCCACAACGACAAACTTCTAACTTTATGGGAATTATTACCGCCGGTATATCACGTATAGATCCCTGCAAAACGGCTTCCGTACTCGGCCACAATCGGTCGGCTGCTAGGAAGTCATTTCCCGTTCCCCGTTTTTGACGGAGAAATGGGCGAAGAACTCGCACTCAGGCGGAGTAATCGAAATTCTGCGCCAGAGTACGGCTGCGCTCGACGGCGAATCGTCGAGTACAGATGCACTCTCCCGGCCGCCCAAGAAATCATGCCAAACTTTTCTTAGCTCAACAGAACGTACTACTTTTTAGTGACTGATTTAACTAAAGCAAATTTGTAAAGGCCTGGTTACACGATAAATTAACGCGCATGAGTAAGTGTTTAAATGATAAACGCGTGAAGGAACACGACAATCCACCATGTAACCACGAAGGATAAACAGATAACAGAACCAGTTCTAATTTGCTTCATGCATTCGAATGTACAGTCACTTTTAAAACTTCAAGGACAAAGTTTGCGACGCCACTTCTACTTTTCGAGAAATTTTAGTTTCCCTTAATCTTTTTGTTTTCTTTAGTAACTCACCGAAAAGATTTTGTTTGCACATCAAGATATATGCTCTCGGAGGGAGAATTTACTTGCAAATTGATCATTCTGTATCAATGTATTTCGGATATAAGATCATTTCGTGTGCATTTACTGCGTAATAGCCACAATTTTCACTGTTGGTTTTATTTTGCGCATTATAAGGCATTCACTGCAAGCAGTTTCGGTGGTCAAGTGGAGTAATCGATAGACTGGGAATGTCATGGATGTTGGATCGAGTCCCCGACGTAGAAATCTATGCTCGTATTTTTTTCAGGTACTTCAATCGTTTTGTGTTTCTTTATATATTTCAAATAGTTTTAAATTCATTGCAACTGCATCATGTACTTTTTTAAACAGTAATGAGTCATATAGTTAGAAATTGGGTTGGGACAGACGTATCACTTTAATGAACGGCAAGAATTTCATGAAGGTAAGGGATTTGCAAAAGAGAATAATCGTAACCAGGCGGTGAAGGGCGCATATAACCCAGCGTCGGTGTTAACATAATTGTTTAAGACTAACAACAAATGGTCATGCATATCTTTTGATTACTGCAAATTTATCAATTTCTGTTTCGATTGTTGTTGATTTTTGAAGATTTTCTTTAAAGAATACCATGCTGATCAACCGCTTCGTGAGGTGGTTGTTGGAGCAAAGTGTTCAACACCATGAACCTAAAGCTAAGTATTCGGAAAAAGGCTAGTCAGTGGTAAGACCTGGCCTCGGCGTTAACGTACTCGTAAAAGACCGATGGGAAAGAGTCTCTCTTTTCATTTCATTGCTAATCACACTATGTTCTGGGTAATTAAAAATATGCATAAAGCATACACTATTTTTTTTATTTAGCTGTGCCTTGAAAATGAAGTTCAGCGAGAAATAATTTAAGAGGAAATACAATAACCTAATTTGATAATTTAAAATACAAAATATTATTCATTTTCCCTATGTATTCGTTCACCGGCTATAATTCACAGATGTATTCAATGTGCTCTAATTCCTTTTGCCATGTAATTGATCAAAATGGACGAAATTATTAGTCATTTACGAAATGAAATAATTTGTTTCATCCAATATATATTCCTCGTCCTTCACATCACTATTCTTTGTTATTATATGTTGCGAAACTTTTCCTCGTCAACGAAAATGGTGAAGTCTCAAAAAGCCCATTCTCTAACTAAATTGTTCCCGCTGAATAACAGCTTCGAATTATTACGGAGGCTTCCACGGTGATTGAATTGATGATTATTTTTCGGGTTAATTCCACGTTGACTCATTTTTGGCGGACGACAGTTTCGGGCGTGTTCTAGCTTCCGTCTTCAGAACCCAGCTTCAAATGTTTGTGTAGGTCTGTTAGGAAATGCTGGAGGTCAGATATGTGGAGTTGAATTCTAAGCTCCATTACCCGCCCTCTAACTGTTGTGTAGCTGCATCCAAATTGGATAAGGCACTCCCAAGATAAGGCAACTACTCTGTCGACACAAATGATTACATTCGATCAAAAGGCTAATCCTGATGGCCTAAAAATTGTGAGTGAATCGAGGTCTGCCGCTCCTTCGCTTGTCTTTCAGTGACTCGTCGCCTTCCTTGAAACGCCTTCCCCGGTAATAAACAGTCGCCTCAAGGCTCAACCGCGTCCTCCTTTGTTCTTCCATAGCTCTGAATTATCGATGAAATTGTTTGTGAATCACATGATTTACTTTAGTTTGATGTTTCATTGTTTATAGTTTCCAGGTCCTGGTCTCATGAGTTCTACTTCAAAACTATGGCAATATTTGATTTTCACATACTAGTTATTCGTAATATGAAGAAGTGGTAAGAGCGTTAAATTACTGTGATGAAATCTCAGGTTTTTTTGCTAAAATGTTTTGCTCATGGAAGTCTATGACTTCTATGCATTGATAGTTATAATTATTATTCAGTACTTACGCATAGTTTTTAAAAAACTCAATTTTTTCTATACCAACATATGATACAAGTTAAAGGAAGACCGGTGAAAATGAATATTTAAATGTGTCTTTTCATGCGCTTTTCTTTTGCTCGCTTTTCTATGGTTTACGGTTCCACGATTCACGATTCTATAGTTATCACTTGAAATTTACTATCAAATTATGCATAAATGCTCAACTGAGAATTACCGCGGTGATATGGTATGCGCTTTCATTTACTACCTGGATCCGGGTTCAAATCCCAGGGTGCACACATTTTTTCAAGAAGTATTTTCTCAAGCGAGGAAAAGTTCAGATTACTAAAAAGAATAATAAGAATCGTGCTTATAAATTTGCTTATTGAAAAGAAGAATTAAGATTATTTTACAAAATTTATGCTAGCAACAATGACTAAGAACAAAATAGGCCTTCTATGAAAAGTTTTCTAATTGATCAGGAATGGTAAAGCAAGTGTTATGGATTTTCAAATAATACCAGAAACATGTTTTAAATTACAAAAAACTTAAATAATAGTTGACGATGGTCATAACAATAACGATGATGGAAATACCAAAAAAATGCGCTCGACCTAAATCAATGATATAAAGATGTGTCACTAAATATATCTTAGGGTGATATCTTAGGCCTTCTAGTTTTAACATTCACAATAGGTTATATTTTCAACAAGTTTTCTGTTTCGGCCCAACAATTAATTGGACGAATCCGTCCAGGGAGATTAGCTAGATCGTTTCATTAAGGAACATAGAACGCATTCAACACGAAACCCAAGTGATGGTATCGATGATCACAAAATGTGCACACTCCATGAAAGTACAAAGTTTTTCAAATTTGATGGCACAACCGAGGAGAGTGCAAAGTAAATGAATTATAGCAAATAGTTAAGATCAATAATAATCGAAAAAGAATAATGCATTTCTAGTTATAAAACGAAATGTGTGACACCTTGCGAAAGTCTTTGAACTGTTCATTAACGCTAACGCCGTGTTTTTGTCCGCCCCATACCACCGGCTTACACTCTTTTCCGAAGTCCTTGCATTTTAAGTGTAGCCATTCTTAAAAATGATAAGACCATACTTGCCCTATTCTTGATTTTCATGTGGCTCATTACAGTTTAAAAAATAGTATATGATGCTGTTGAAGCAAATTTAAAATGATTTGAAACCTCTAAAGAAATCCGAATTTACAAAACGCGTAAAAAACATTGTAAGCAAAATTTCCGCGTCGGGGACTCGATCTAGCACCAATCACACTCTCAGTTGCATGTTCACTCCACTAGACCACCACAATTGGTTTTAAATTAAGTTTTATAATACTTAAAATGTAAACCAACAAGGAAAACCGGGGTAAGTACGGAAAAATGGACACAAACTAATCATTAAATCCTACATAAATCGAAAGAGAATGATCATTTTTCAAGTACATTCTCCCTCCGAGTGAGTGTATCTTCACCCACGAACGAAGTATTTTCGGTTAGTAACCAAGGAAAGCAAAAAGAGTAAGGGATACTAAATTTTTTCGAGAAGCAGAAGTGGAAGAACCACAAAATTTGTCCTAAAACTTTTGAGAATTACTGTACAACGTGTAAAATCACTTTCAAATATAGTGTACATGTTCCATTCCAGTCCAACAAAATCATTCATCCATTCACACATTAGCTTGTAGGTGTTAATGCACCGTTTAGCCATGCCTTGGGAGAACGCCCAAGCAGCTGCTGAGTCACCTGAATCCGTTTATACTCGCGGATGATCGTGGACTCGACTCCAGTGTGCGATTGTTCGTAGCCACGTTCAGTTAACTCGAAGCTCAAGTGCATTAAGTTCGATTCGTCTGCTTAGCGAATGACAGTTGGCGAGTTTGGGAAGCGATTATTAGGGCTATCATCACATAGTCTCATTCGCTTATTGCCTGTGTTAAAGTTAGGAAATTAGCGAAATTAAAGTTACATACGTCGCAATTGGAAACGTGCCTTCATTTCTTGGTCTTTTGGCCTGTCTTCGATAGCGGTATAGCTTTATTTATCTACTAGCAGACCACCCAGCGTTGCTCTGGAAATCTCGTATCCAGAGAAGTGGGAAACTGTGTTAATCCATGGTTACTTGGCAGGATTTTTTGACACGCTGACCAGCGAACAATGGAAAAAACGATTTATGTGTAACGCGCAAGGGATCAGGTTATACCCCGTTTAACAACATTGATCGCTTTGTTTGTACGTGTTTAAACCAAAAGCGTCTTGTGAAATCATACCCCAGCAAAAAGGTATTCACCGAAAGGATTAATAGGTAATAGTAGTATCCTTTGAGTTATGTGTTTCCTTTGATCGAGTGTGCCTACCCGGAAGTATGGCTAAGCAGAGAAGTTGTATGACGTGACGTAACAAATAGTAATACGAAAAAGACAAGGACGCGTCGGACACAGCCAAAAGTAGCACTACGGGGTTTTGTAGCATGAGATGTCCCTATGTACTAACGTTGGTGGCAATCTGTGCAGCCGTATGGCCAGGCAATAGCCTCTTTGTAGCAATGCGTATAACATAACGGTAACATAATAATTAGAATAAATGGAATGAAAAGCTGAACTACTTAAGACGAAAGAAAAGGAACAAAAAATGCACCAAGGGATAGAAAAATACACCAATGAGAAAACCTTGAAACTAGGAAATTAAATTTGAACCAAATAACCCAATTTCAGACGAAGTATTCATTCTTACTCTTAAAATTCTAATAATTTCGGGGGAGACATTAAATATTTCTTCTGTTAGGTCATTCCACTCCTTTATTCCTCTATGAAAGAAGAACTTTTTCAAAATTACCTTCCCTCTTTATACCTTTCCTATAGAAGACTTTTAAAAATAATTACCTCATATCATTATTTCAAAGAGGGACTTAGTAATCTTCCAGCAGGATCAGAAATTTAGTTCCCACAAGAAATCTGATTGAAAACTTAGAATAGAGCCTGTTGTTTTGCATAGGAAGTTGAATACTTCTCCCTAAATCAACTTGAGCATAATAGGAGTGTTTCGTAATCACATTATGAGTCTTTATTGTATTTGATGACGTCTTCAACCACTATATATTTCCGATATAGCACGCCTATGTCTCCTTCTCCACATCGTTAAACTGCCCACCTCAGGCAGTCGTATACTTTTCTTTACAAAACATTGCATAGCTATAATAGTTTAAATCGAGTTCTTCGCTAATGGAGGAAGACGTGACTTGGTTTCCTTATGCAAACTCGTCCCCTTAGAGCGCTACAATTGGCTCAACCTATCGTTTTCGATCTCCGTATCGCGGGAAAACTTATAACGCGACCGAATCTAGAGCTCACACTGAGGTGGAGAAGTGTCCCAAGGTCAAAGATTAATGACTCCCGTCGCACGGAGGGTGCGTTGTTTTGGACTGCGTGCGGAGTTGTACAAAAGGGTGGAGAGAGAAGGGGATGGATTCGGAGAGGTAGGCCACGGATAGATCTGGATAGGGCGGGCCGCAATCCACCCACTCCTCCTCTCCGGCCACCTACTCCACCTCGGAGTTTGAACGGGCTGTGTCAGGGCATTCGGTCCCTGAGGGGCTGGAAAGTTCCCGCCGTCGCGTCCTCGAGAAGTTGTCCGCATAATGACGATGATGTGGGCGCAATGGTTAAGGTGACGAAGTTTGCCGCTATAATTGATGTTTGACGAACTTCCTATGATCGGTTGACTTCAGGGATGGCGATAGCGGTCCATCCTCATGCACCTTGAAAATAATCGCATCTTCTTGGTGCAGAATGTGGAATGGGAGTGTTCGTTTTGTAACCGTCAGTCTTCCAAGCTTACATTGCTTCATCAATGGACCACCATGTAAATGAGGCTTAAAATTTCCATAAGGAACCCAATGCTTTGAAGGTAGCACAATGAATTTACTATAGGATGCCGAGAATCAAGATAAGGTACCAAGAGGAGGACAATAAGATAGGATACCAAGAATCTTAAATTTAATATTGAAAGTATTGAAAAATCACCATAAGGATAGTAGATAAGTTAATTGATATTTTATTTACCTTCATTTCTTCAAGATTCTCAATGTTATCACTTTTTACAAGGATTGGGCATTGGAAAAATTTTGAAATACATTCTTGGTTTTTGTTATTTGCCCTACAATTTATGGTGCCGCAGTTTAAGTTATGGTTTTGGACCCGTTTCTGGTATTAATAAATCAGATTCATCAGATGAATAAGAAAAACTCTACTTATTTCGGCTGAATAGTAAATATAAATCAATCACCACAAATAAAGATGCAGCTATCGGTGGCTTGTTTAATTACTTGCGTAGAAATTGGGTTTTGCGGAGATGGTGACAAAACACGAATTTTCAAATGGCGCAGCAGTCATAGAAGGGTTGGTTCGGAAAAGAAAAGGATAGTTAGTGGAATCCGCTCTTACACGTGGCTCCATTAGCACTCTGCAAAGTGTCCACGAGTGCAATCTGTGGAGATAAAAAGCGGATTATTAATCGCTATTCACCGGCAGTACTAAGAATTAGGGATGTGCGAGTAGCACTTTTTGACCTCGAGTCGACTATTGAGTTGAGTTGAAAACTACTCGCGAGTATCGAGTCGAGTCGAGTATTGTAATTCTTGAACAAGGCAATAGAGCAAAGCATGCTCCAACATATTCTCATTTTTTTAATCACCTTGCGAATTTTCCATTTTGAATGCTTAGATTGATGTAAGAAGGAAAAGATGCCGAGGAAAGTTGATGGCATTGAGTCACAATCAGCAGCTCGATTCTGTAAATGTGATATGGCCGTCACAAGCGGATTTCGTCAATGTATTCACGGCTTTGACGCTGGAGCGATTCTGAAACTTTATAGTGACGTCACTCTCACAGCCGCGTCCGTGAAAGTATTCACGCCCAAGAGGGCCCGTGGTAGCAGTGGTAGCTTCGTCGCGGCAATGCGCTCTAATTTTTCATTATGAATTTACGCTGTGATTGATAATTAATAGCACATTATTCATTAATTACGATGGTGGCTATTTCATATTGTCACATCCCATAAGTAATATGTATTAAAAACAATTAAAAGAAATGCGTAAAGTTAAATTTACATTCGCGTCCTATTTAAATTGATTGGTCTTCATTGCGATTGAAGTTGGTGGGAAGTTAAACCTTGCGCTGAGGGTTTGACAATTATCTTATATTTGTGCATCTTCTAGAATGTACAAGTAAAATACTCACAAGTTATTGTTCATAATAATTTGGAGTAGAACCAACGGTAAAAGTATTGTGCGGTATTGAATGTTAACAGATTTATTTAATATTTGTTTCGTAAGTTCAAGCCTTCGATTTGTTTTTATTAACGAGAATGGAGGCTCTTTACATACCTCCGCTACTGTTGCATGAGCACCAATGTCGACGGAGGCAGGAGATGCACATACTTCGGCGGCAGATACGCGATATCAACAATCCCTTCGAGACGTGAGATTGGCGATGGATCACTGAGTTCACACCACGATTAATTCGTAGACGTTTAGATGGCTTGCCGGGGCATACTTTAGTACGTTAAGATAAACATTGATCATCTATTCCATCTCTTCCATGCATTATTGCTGCCGTTCAGTAACACGACCAACATGATTCGTTTTTCTGTTGACATTATAGAAATACTAAGACATGTAAACATCTCGTCCTCTAGCAGAAACTGTTGATAATCTACTCGTATTCGCGCCAGAAACATTTTCATCAGTATAAATCGTGAATAGTGGCATGTGCTTGCATAATCAGACATATATTGTATACGCACCACTGCGCATTTAAAATTATGTACTGAAATGATGAGAACAGCTCAAACGCGTACGAGAATGAACCATTATTAAATAATAAAATAACACTTGTTCTCATTCCGCGTAAGCATTAGCTCCATATTATGAGGAAATTAGAGCTAATTGCGCAATTACGAGCCCGCTACGTGATAACTGACTTTGATACGCAGCACTTGACAACATATAAAAGAGGTAATGTACAGTTTATAGCTATAAACTAATTAAACAACCGTAAATTATCATTAATAGGTACTTTTAAAAGAAAAGACCTCACTCAAAATTGAGTAAAGAAGTATCATTTACTTTGGGAGTGAATATTCCACGGCATTGTATGTTTCTCTATGGTAACTGAAGTTGCAGTTGGCCGCTGAAGTAAGTTTGTATCGGAGATTCTGATTCGTTCCTCGCGTCCGCACAGCTACCAACATAAGAAACTGAAGTGATCGTTTGCAATCCGTCAAACATCTCACGACACAGGCTTACAGGATCGCTTGAACGTCTTTCACGGTGAGAGGCGTGAGAACTCCACTGTGGTTCGAACCACGCGAAGCACAGGTATGACATTTACAGAATCGAGCTGCAGGGGATGAATGAAAATTAATGTGCCTTAAACAGTACCATAAGCACAATTGAAATGAATTAACCTCTAGTAATATGTCGTCAAAGAATGTACCCAAACTGCTCAGAAGAACGCTCAACAAAGATATATGTACAATTGCAATTAATATTGTATACGTAAATGTATCATGTAATATACTTTCAAAGTCTCATGCAGAAAAACCGATGGTTCTACATGCTCAGGCAGTAGCTTTTGACGTCTACACGTTACAGTATTACTGCCTGCAGAGAAATGTCTTTCACAACACACTTTTGTAGATAGACAAGTACTTTCTCTCCAAAGTTTCAAGGTTTGTGAACCTTAGGAAGTTTTATAAAAAAATATATCAACGATTAATATGGACCTTGAATATTCGTGGAATTTTAGTGGACGAAGCGAACGAACTATAGAACTTAGCTTTAGCTTTGTACATTAAAAAATTTTTTCTTATTTTCTTACTTCGTTTAATACATAGCAACTATTTTCTGTTAGTTCAAGAGGGAAACTAAAAGCAGTAAAGGAATGAACAAAAATTAGCATTGGACGTACTTAGTGTTAAAAAAGTCTAAGAAATGACCTACTTGTGACGTCAAACACCGGAAAAAAACCGGTATATCCCGCTAAAACCTAAAGTTTAATTTTGCCATACAAATTCTAACAATTTTACGTATTCCCTCGGCGTTTGAGCAAAGAAAGCATGGTAGGGTATAAAAGTATCGCATATGAATGTATGGGCGATGCTGTGCTCCACTCCGATTACCCCGAATACATCGGCGCGCCGGGGCGGAAGACGGTCGGTCGCCGCGGTTGACGAAAAGGTGTTCGGCACCCACGGATACTACTCTAGTCGTTGACTGCTACGCATACAAAAGCTGAAACCTCCAATTCAAGGAATTATATTGACGTATCGACTTTAAATACGACTTTATTGCATAAGTTTAATGATAGCACCTCCAGACGGCAAGTTTCTGAACTAACTGGCCTCGACAGCTCTGTAACCGGAACTACTCGACTCGACTCGGCATTGGTAATACTGCTCGAACCTATCGAGTCGAGTATCAATTACTCGACTCGAATTTTCGAGTACTCGTACATCCCTACTGAAGATAAAAATAGATTTTTCTAGTCACATCATAAATAAGGGAAAGTTGGCGGAATAATAACTTTCAAAAATTTAAAATACATATTTTTCAATCTTTCATTGGGGCCTAATTGATAGCAATTAAAATATAATATCCACGTTCTTGCTAAAAATTTAGAATATGTACTTACGAATAAGTGAAAAGTGGAGAAACATACATTACAACACACTTCACACAACAGACGACTTTAGTTAAGTCGAGCATGCTTTCAAATGACTTAATCAAACGAAAGAATCATAATCTAACTTTTAGGGCAACTTTTAAGCAAACAAACTATAGAACTTAGCTTTGTAGACCAAAAAATATGTTTTCTTTATTTATAACTTCGTTTAATCAACCATAGACTCTTTTTTTGTTATTTCAAGAGGGAAACTAAACACAACAAAGAAATGAACGAAAATCAACAATGGACTTAGTTAGTGCTCAAAAAGGCTAAAAGATGGTACAACTTGTGACGTCAAACATCGGGAAAACTGGCATTGCCCGCTGAGATGTAAAAGTTGCATTTTTCCATAGAAATTCTAACAATTTTAAGCATTTCCTCGGCGTTTGGGTAGAGAAAGTATGTAAGGGTACAGAAGTATTGCATCAGGAAGTATGAGCGATGCTGTGGTCCACTCCGATTACTCCGAAAACGCCGCCTGGGTGGAAGACGGTGGGATGCCGCGGCTGACGAAGAAGGTGTTAGGCACCAACGGCGACTTCTATAGCGATTGACTGTTACGTTTACAACGGCTGAAACTCCTAGGCCAAGGCATTAGAACGACTTTACGATATTACTACAAGAGTTTCATGATAGCGCCTTCTTTCGGCAGATTTCTGAACGTATTGTCATGGATACCTCTGTAACCGAAACTACTCGACTCGACTCGGCATTCGTAATACTACTCGAATAACTCGAGTCGAGTACCAACTATTCGACTCGACTCGAATTTTCGGGTACTCGTACATCCCTACTTCTTATAGTTTGCTTGCTTCGGGAAAATGATGGCCCATTTAAATTGCGCATAGCACATTACCTCGGCAGTAAGACGGATGATAGTTAAAATAATTATGTAACTCCTCCTGTATTATATATCTTCCGAGGTTAGTGATGATATTTAGCATAATGTCGCTAAATTGTGTTCAGGATGTTACAATTAAAAAGGATAGCACAAATGACTTTCCTTTGACTTACTTTGCCAGCCAAAAGTCCATTTAATCAAATGTCCATACTGGATTATCAGACCGGAATTTATTCATCACTCGCTCATTCTAATTCCATTCATATTTTTTTCTCCAGAAACACTAGTTAGCGGAGAGAAATATTTCAGCATGCAGTCCATTCTTGAAAGGGCCTTTAGGCCCATTCTGAAGGGAAAAAGGCATAAAATCGCTATTAATATTTTATTGGAAAGAAAAAACAGTTCTTCAAAAAGCAGAGTCATTAATTTTATTAAAAATACAATATCTGTCGGAGAAAAAACATTAGATAGAGAAGTTCAGGAAGCGTACTGGGTACGCATGACGGCGTTGAGATGTTAAAGAACTTGGCCGCAAATCGAGAGATTTTTATTTAACTTTATTTAGCTTTTTATTTGACCTTTTCCTGAAGAGTGAATTTTCATTTATATTTTGTCATTTACGGTCAGCAATTTTTAGTTTAATGTTGGGAAAAATGGTACCATATTGTGACATGGTGCCCTATGATTGGATCGATAGGAGGAGACATGAGCTCACTGTTTTTGTAGCATGCAATGCATAAAGTGCGATGCATAGCATGCTATCAATTCCAAGGCATTGCCTCTTGCGCTATACTGAAATGTGAATTTTGTAGCGGGTGGCTGGACGGAGGCAAGGGAGGGGGGAGTGGGAACAATACTAAGGAGCGAGTTGAATAAATCCTTGCCCTTTCCTTGATGACGGAGATTTTTCAGCCTGGCACGAGCCAGTAACAGCGGGACTGAGGCTGATTGCGTGAAACAACCTCGGAGGACCGGAGGCTGGTATTGAGCCATCGGAATTGCTTTGGGGGAGCCTAAGGGAACTGGGGAAAAATACGAGCTTTGGAATACGGAGGGAGAAATATAGTCATATCCCATACTGGTATTATCTTTTGTGTCTCCTCCGCCGAGAAAAATGTTTTTTGAAACAAAGATTACTGCATGCTGCCGTGACATAGGATAGAATATGGTTAGACACTTGTGTGATGAAAAACAATTGAAATAGAAACATTGTAGAATTAATAAACATCTAAAAATTTTGAAGAAGTACTGATAAAGTAAACTATAATCTTGTGACTGCGCTATGATTGTTCCAGCAAGGAATACATTTCTGAAATAGGGTGGTTTCAAATCGGTTCTTTAAGTGTTAAAGATTTGTTTTTGCTTAGCAAAGCTTAACAACCTAGCGAGGTGATTTAAACGTATTTTTATTTATAACTAAAGAAAATGAAATACAATTTATCTTTAGATTTGGAGTTGACCGAGAACACTGCAGTCAAAATAAAACTTCATCGTAGATCAGACATAGTATGAGATAAAAAATAGAGTTTTTCCCTACTGTATTCTGAAGGTTTCCAGAACTTTCGTTTTAAAATCGTTGCCTATCCTGGTCTTCTATTCAATTGTATACTCTGTGTACATTTGCACCTAAAGACTAGTTTGTACTGGCAAAGAGTACATTGTAAGGTCGTATCATCTTGGTAATCTTTCGTATTTTAATGTCTGTTTAACTTTAATGTAAGGGAAGGTGAACATTAGGCATGGTGAACATTACATTAGCTTGTAAAAATTCACTTTTTCCGTGATTTTATGTAAAAAAAAATTTTGTAGTGTTTGGTTATCTATGTTTGAAATTATAATGAAAATATTCCGTATTAAAACCTGCATTCGGATGGAATCAATAACTTTGATGTTTATGAGGTTGTACGCTCTTACCTAGGATTTTGGCATATATTCTGGTTACTTTCACTGATTTGTTTAGTCTGTTGAAACTTGAATGGCACACTTTAATCCTGCTATTAATAGGTTAAAATCATAACCATTGTTAGCAAATCTATGTTAATGGATCTACGAAAAAGATTACACATTAATGGCCGACTGGTTGCACACGCCGCTGGTATACTTAGCATTCTGACTAATTGAATAATGTATTTCATTATTTTTTCCGCAGTGACTGAATGCTATAGAATAAATTATTTTCTTATTGCCCACTGTCCTTCGTTTTAATTTGATGCTTCGCCCCTGTTTCGTTCTTAAATAATCGAATCGAAGTGAAACAATCGAATTCAACTGCATGAGATAAAATGCATTCTTATTCACGCGTGCATTGCATCTACGCGTTTTCTAAATGTTCTAAATTTGCCTTCAAGGAACTATTTCAAAGCTAAGCTATTCATCTGCACGAATCCCTAGCGCTTTAAAAAAGTGAATTTGGTAGGACAATGGAGCATTGAATTGTTCCATATATAAAAAGATAACTTACTCTGCATCTTATCAGGTACATTAAGTAGTGGGAGGATAGCAATTTAGTCACACACTTCAGTGAAATGCGCGCATATAGGTGAGTTGCCGCCGGGTGCCCACATACTCGCGGTTTATTTTCCCGGGCTATCCATTAGATAAAGTTTTCCCTGTCCGAAATTATCCGAAATTTGAATAGGATGGCCTCATCGTTTTTTGAGGGTCACATTTGAGTCATTATTTTTTTTAAACCCACCAAACAGGGACCTCGTTTTATAACTATTATTTGCATATTAACTCGTTTGCTTCCCACTTAGTGATGGAAAATTGATTTCTATTAAAATCGAAAATCGAGTTTTAATAGTCCAAGATCTATGAAATCGAGATCAAGTCATGATCTTCGAGTTTCG
Source organism: Ischnura elegans (assembly GCF_921293095.1). NCBI lineage: Eukaryota > Metazoa > Arthropoda > Insecta > Odonata > Coenagrionidae > Ischnura > Ischnura elegans. The sequence goes on from NC_060259.1 coordinate 90,830,511, forward strand.
ATCCAAACTCGATTTTCAACATCGATATTGAACATTTCGTTTAATCTCAGCCACATAGCAACCGGTCTATGATAACATCAGCTGTTCCATGTGAAAGCCTTTCCTCCAAGGCCGATAGAATCGGAAAGGTACGCGCTCGAACATCAAGAAATCATCTCAACCAGATAACCTTACTTAATTATTTTAGTGAGGTTGAATTGTTCCAATTGTTAATCCCAAAACTTTAATGCTCGAGCATTATTTTTAGTATTAATAATTCAATCTAGTATTCCGTGTACAATTTTTCAAAATTTTTTCTGCCACTCAAATATTTATTTTGTTTTTTGAATGAATAAGAAACCTGTTAATGTAAAACCTGTATTATTTTCAAAAAACAACGGTTGATCCTTTCATTTATTCCTTTTGGTTTAAAATTTCGGTTTTTCCGTGAGGTCGAGCTTTTCATTTCGACTAAAAATCGATTGCTCCAAAAATCGACCGACTTTTTCCACTACTATGCTCACTCTAGTAGTAATTTGAGGCTTCGTTCTTTCAATGGGCTTTTACTCCTAAATGTCTGGCCCACCCATCCCAACGACCTAATTAGAACATTTAAATTGGCGTAATGAGTCGCGAAATGTCCGAGTGAAGACTGCAAAGAGGGCGCGCTCCGCGTGTTTCGCTCCAACTGTGACGCGGATTCGAGTGAGAGGCATTTCATGGGGGCAGGCTACTGGGGGTCCTCCGCCCCTGCTGTCAACCCCACGCTCGTCCGCATTGTCCACGGCCCCCGCGGGCCATGCTCCGCCCCCCGCCGCCCCCGACCCCCGCCGCCCCCAGAGAGCAGCATCTTGCCTCTCGGGAGGCGAAGGGCTACGTGTACACGGCTTCATAATGCGAGAGCCTGCTCATCGACCAGCCTCCCATGCCCCGCCGCTACAGCCCCCGAAGTCCACCCCTCCAACGGTCATATTGAAGGAAGAGCCTGTGAGCGCCCGGTCCCTCGAGGCTAGAGATCTCATTGATCCGAATCGAAATGATTTCGCCACATTTGCTCCGTGGAAGATTTTTTGGTACCCATTTTTCGCGGAGAAAAATTATTGGTGCTGAAGATTTACTTTAAATTTTTTTCTGGGTACTTCATCAGATAAAGCTTGTTCAATTGTATCTGAGGTATCAAAAGATTGATTTGAGGTTTTCATTCCAGTTATGACTTATTTTTTATTCAATATTTCGCGGAGCATTGCTTGCTAAAAATATTTCGTCAAATTTCCGCGTATTATTTCCCTATTACTGGCGTTTTCCCTCTCTTACACTCCCTTTGGTAAACTCTGACGAAGCGGCACTGAAACACGAGGGGAGTAACGATAGTGACAGTGAAATAGTACGCAAAAATTAACCCAAAAAGTTGATTTTGGTTTTGTTTATACCCTACAATTTTGTGTTTGTTTTTTAACTTTTAATTGTATACTTTTTGTTTACTTGCACATGTTTTCGTGCTAAATTGTTAAAATGTTGTTAGAAGTGTTTTTATTTTAAAAATTGTACAAATTTTCTACTTAGACGCTGGTTCAGGCGGCGATGTCGCAAAAAAATTAATCACTTTGCCATAATTTTTCTTAAACTTTTTTCCAGAATGTAATTTTTCTATCACTAATAAGATAAAAATTTCCCAGAGAAAATTATTACCTAATATTTTCGTTTGTCAGTCTCTAAATTTCTCTCTCAAGGTCACTTATACTCAAGTGTTAACTAAAGATGTCTTCACTGCCTTTATTTTCTCTTTAAACTGGATCTAGTTATTGCCTTTTTTATTCATACTGAAAACATGCTTCTATTCAGCAGTATAAATCTAATGCCAGCTGCGGTGCTTAGTTTTAACGATTGTCTCATAACAACCTTTAACGATGCTCACTGGATTTCCAAAGCTAACGACTATGGAAAAAATGCGAATGAAGTCATTTAAATTCAGCTTAGAAGGTGGATAAGCGGAACATCTTCTGAGATGTGGGTCACTGAATAAGCATCGGGTGTTTTTCAATCCTGCGTTAAGAAACTTGGCGAGGGGGGATGAGAATAAGAGTGGGAAATGACGAGGAGAAAGGACGGAGCCAGCAAGCTACGTGCTTGAGGAAGCATATGAGAAAGCTTATGATTCGACGGAGAATATGCGTGTGCGAGTGTGAGGAGGAAAAGGATAGAATTAAAAAATTCGGCCGTAGAGGAGTGCATGGTTTTTCAGCCATATTATACTGTTTTCTATTAGTAATCGTCACCACTACAGAGGTTTGATCCCGGGACATCTAGATGGGAAGCTAGCTTTAACACTAGCCCGATCGCCTACGAAAGCTAAAAAGTATTCAAAGATATGATTATAATCGTCGGCGAAAACATAAACATTTGCATGCGCACAGAGGATTAAACTTCAAAGACGCAAATTCTTTTAGTAATTAATGGAGTGCAGTGTACAATTAAGATGTGTTTTATTTTATTTCCCTTCATAATGCCTGAGTATTTTATGCTCATGGAAATTAATTATCATCGAATATCAACAGTGAAAGGTATGCCTAAGGTAAACACGGTAAGCAACAGTGCAAGGAGAAGATACCTAATAGATATTGGTGGAGATGGATTTGAACGGTATTGCAATCTAAGATACCATCGTTGCGTCTTCAAAGAGAATTCAAAATGCAGTGCTACAACGGAATGATGAAGGAAGTGCCAAGAACATAGGGTGAAGGATTAAGTCTTTTGAACACTCTGAAATCAGAACGGGACTTCCTCTTCAGCCACGCCGTGAGACATGATCACTTGATAAAGACAAATGTCGAAGGGCATTTCAGTAACATCTCAGCAGGAAAATGAGTTTGTATATTAACTGAGGAAATATTTAATCAATAAAAATTTCGATGCTTGTATTCGAATATAATAGTACCTTTATATATACATTAAAACACCGTCTAACCTAAGTTAATAACTTTTACCTACGGTGTGGTAGTTGTTAGATTTCGTTCCATCAATAAAAGGTGTCCTAACTAATCCAGTCAGTTATTTCTACACACCTCAAGCTACTTTAGCTACAAGTTTTTTGATTGTATTTTCAGGGATACTTTAAACCTATTAATTTTAATTTTAGAATACTATAAGAAAAGCATTGAATTCCGCGTAGATCTTATTCATTCGCTACTTTAAGTCGCTTACATTCGATATTTGGTGGAAACGAGCGTCATTACGAGGAAATGGACTGCTATATTTGGTTCTTTTGCTCAAATTTTCAGCTTACTTCGTTTTACTGTGGTAATTGATTTTTCATCCAAATTTTTCCACTTGTCTTCCATTTCAATAATAGAAATTCACCTGTGCCTTCGGAGGTATTTCGGGAGACTTGGATGAAGACCTGTGTGAAACCTTTCTAAGAATTTTGGAACTGATGTTAAGATATTGGAAAGCTTTTAGCTCTTGCATGGAATCCATTATATTTGTTCTACCATCAATTGGAATTTTGATAAATTAAAGTTGTCTTAAAGTAAAAATTACGTGGAAAACGAAATATACTATTAACTATATTGTTAAAACTAAGAATATCATCTAAACAACATAATTCTTACCTAGGGTCCACATAGGGCTGAAATCGAAAAAAAATGGCCAAAAATCGATATATCTACTTTCTCATTTCGCGCCGAGAATAGTAAATCAGCATTTTGGAGTGTCCTGAGCATGTAACACTGAATATACTTTTTCAAAATAATTTTGTCTAATTTTTATAGCGGGCCAAAACTCAATAAAAGGCTATGAAATCTTGAGTGCGCGATTTTTATAAAATATTTCAGTGTTTGTTCCCCAAGCAATGGAATCCAGATAATAATTCCGAATTTTTAATAGATTATATGGATATTTCTATTTTTGTCCTTAATTAAGGGTGAAGGCTTGTTATAGAATGTCATTTTTTTTTAATTTTATGATACCACTATTTTTCTTTTTTTACCACTAATTTTTTACCTAATATAAGAATGAAAGTAGTTACCACAGCTTGCCACTCCTGAGATATTTATACCAGGAGCTAGACTGAAGTCTGTGTTATCATGTGGAAAAGAAGAATCTTGCTCCAGCTAGCACCCTTTCGATATTTTTCGTGGGAAAGCAAGATACGGCGCGCCGCGGCGTAGGCACTCGGGAACTTGGTGTTATATGCATAGCAGTCCGTTAAAGGTACTGGATTTTCGGGAAATGTTGAGTGTATTGAACTCAATTACTTAATATTGGCGATGCCTTATGGTGTGTACTCTCTTCTGGCTATTTTGCCCTTGGTTGTTTGCGTGGAAACCACATGCGGACGGTTATAAACGCAACGATTGCGCTTTCAATATGCATCCGATTTATTCTTTTACTTTGAAGACATGCAAATTTTTCTATTCCTCTAATTGGGTTTCCAAAAAATACGCCGTCTGTACGATTGGCTCGCTCAATTCCAGCCAAATTTTTAACTTGTCTCTCTTCAGTATTCCTTGTTTAACAATAAGTTTACGTCGAAGGACATAACAGTATAGTTGCCCACTTGGATACAACGTAATAAACATGCCAAGATTTATGTAGTATGCCAAATAGGTTCGTGAAGCAGAAGAAATCATTCGTATTTGAGTTTTTGTGCATAAAACTATTTTTTGGAAGAAGACGAAAATTAAAAACTTTACTTGCGGCTTTCATTCGAAAGTGTTTTTCACCAATACTTTCGAAATTGGGATAATCACTCAAGAATTAATAGTAGACGAGCGTGATGCGACCGCTCCCAGCGGGCTTCCCCCGCTCTTTTCAATGCAGGTCCGCAGACGGATAGGCGCGTTTCTAATTTTAAAATGAAGGAAAAAAGGCAGGGTCTTATGTACAAATTTAATTGGAATTTTATGTACAAATTGAGGTCAGATGACCTCTTTAAACACAAAATTGGAAGTAATTACACTATCCTCTGTTAAAACTTGTTTAGCGTTTTCCTTAATATTTACAAAAATATTTTGAAAAGATCTTACCCTAGAGAATGCTACACAAAGTTGGCCATGAGATAATACAGGGTCAGGCAGGAGTAAGCCAGCTCCTAGCAAAGTCTGACCCCGAGCCTTGTTAACAGTCATCGCATAGGAAACCTTAATGGGAAATTGTCTGCGCGTTAAATTAAAAGGCATGGTGGGATCCGACGGTGTTAACTGTATTCTTGGGATGAGGACAATCTTGCCGGAATCGATTATTTTTTTAATTGATTATTTTTTTTAAACCAATTTTAGGAAACAATAGCAATATTTAGGAAGTAAGATATGCCGTCGCATGTTCTCTGATAAATTCTGTACATTTTGGTACCTTATTTGTTAAGTTTGGTTGCGTATAAGTTGAGGAAAAGGTATCTATACAGTAGAAATAATATAGAGGATATCTGAATTCGAATAAAATTTGGTGAAAATAGCTTTACTTCTGCCTCTGTTTAACGATATCTCCCAAATATCTTCGACTTGGTAAAAAAAATTATTCGACAATCCTAATCAAGTGCCCTGTAAAATCCTTTTCAAGGAATTTCGGGCGAAGGATTTATCCGCTTCTCAGTAATTTTGAGAGCAGTATCGACTCAATGTCAAGTAAATGCGTTTTCCTCAGCTTACTGTCTTAAAATAGCTATGCTCTACGGAAAACTTCATACATGTTATCATATGCCACCAATTATTAACAAAGTTTTAATACATGGGGCGGGAATTGTGAAATTTGCCATTCTTCCTATTGGACAGCTTTTCGAAGAGGCGTAGGAAGGCCAGCACAAGAATATCATGAAAAACATGCCAGGAGAGTGTCTGGGATTGCCACAAAACATGACCTTTTCCACAGGCAACTATTTTAACCAGATCCATTTCTTTCTTGCTCTGTGGGGGTTCACCGTAAAGTAAAATATTAGCAGAGGAGGGGAAAAATCTCCTGGTGAGAGAAGAAAATATTTTAGAATATTAGGACTCTTCATCTCGTGACTCAGGATAAGAGTTTAAGTGGCAAGTCTTAGTTTTTGAGCAAGTAGCAAAATACATCTTTGTTACTGGGATTCTTCTATGTCATTACGTTTCAGTGACCAATTTTTCTAATATAAAGATCCAAAAGCAATTTTAACCATAATTTACTTATTCGCTGCTATTCGATAACTATAACGTTGTTAGGCATAGAAGAAATTCTATCTTTTCCTTGATATTCCCGTAGCAACAGTTCGTATTTCACCCGACAAGTATACTCCACGCATTACTTTCCCCAATTTTTAATTGTTATTGGCCTCCTAAACAATATTTTGGATTACATAATCCTAAATAAGTTCATTGCATGTTTAAAATACACAATTCACAAAAGACTACAGTGATTTTGGCCCGCTTTTTTCGATTTCAGCCCACTGTGCGGTGTGGGAGTTGTTCAGTTGCGTTCTGCGTCCACAATACTTTGGAATCCCAAGGGAAGGTGACGTGAGTTTTCTACATGACTGAAGGAGGTGAACTTTCTTCTTGCAACGAGAAAGGGGAACTCATTTTGCCATTGCTCGCAAGCGCTTTTGAAAGAAGAAATTTGGTTCTCAGATATGAGGGATGTGATAATTTCGTAAGGTATAATAAAAAGTGAAGCATTTATTACTTGGCGTAGTTTTTTCCTTCTTCTTTTTTATCCTACAAGCAGTGCTTTTCCAACTGTTGAGTTACCAAGAGGATGCGATGTCACTTTTGGGGCGATTGAGATTATTTAACCAACTCCAACTTTGTGATACCCCCTGAGGTGAAGTTTCCTGAGGACCCAAACTTGTTTCACAATCTCCACCCTTTAACTTACTTAAGCTGGAAGGTACCCTAACTGTAATTAATTCTGGGGTAGCCTTTATTTAACACGATCAGGGACTAAACGTATGAGTTTGACACTTGGGTCAAATTGAGATGGCCTCGCTCTCGTTATAACTTTTTTCCGCCTGATCTTTAGCAAGGCCTTAAAGTGTACGCAGTTTTATTCCATAACTGATATCTAACGACGCCTTAAGCGAAAATATACAAATAAATTCACAGGTAAGGGAAGAAAGGAATAGGAACATATAATAGAAAAAGGACGAGGAATACGGTGCTGTGGTAGATGGAAAAAGCCAGAAATCAGAGGGTAAAAATACGGCCTGACTGAGCTTGTTGTTGTTGAGCTGAGTTGCTCGTTCGGTTAAAATATTAAAAATAAGCATTTTCATCATGCGCTGCATACTTATCAACGTTTCGCGAAATTTGGCCATCCGACTCATTGTGCATTCGTTATCCCTTGGAAAACCGGAGTTTTTTTACCACGTAGAAAATCATACCGACATCGACGATGCAGCAAATCGATTTGGAAATTTCGTAAATAGGTATCCCAGCTCCGGAAAGTCGCGTTTGGGGGATTTTCACCTTATGTCACCTCTCAATACCTTTAAGATCGATCGTCAGTTTTCAATAGAGCAAATTTCCTTTGCTCCTTGAACAATTGAAAGGATGGAACTTTGGAAAATGTGAGTTATAGATAGGCTCCGGAAGAAAAGAAACTGAAATGGAAGAGTTGGATAAAACTCCCCTCCTATAAAGACATCTTTCCTCGCTCCTCTAAGCCTCTACCCTCGAAATCTGCGCTAAGCTTCCGGCCAGCTACCCGCCCCGAACCACAGGCTCACTTGCCAGCACGCTCCCCCGTCCTCCCATTTCTTTGTGACCCCGGTTATCCACGATCGCGAAATCTGGACCTCTAATGCCATATCAGGATAAGCAGAGCCCAAATCCTTCGACGTCCATTAATGTCCCCCTCCTTTAATATCGTCGTATTTTTATCCAAGTGTCTTCCAATTCGGTGCCAAATGTATTGTAGTTGAAATTCGTCAATTTTTCTCTGCTACCAGCGATTTCTTGTTTATTTCGCGTCTCTATTAATCCCTTAGTTCACTTCTATTGATAGTGCGATTGACAATAAAGAGTAGTATCGTAGAATACAATACTTGTACAGAATACCATAGGAGAATAAAATTATTCACTAAGTACTGTGTATGTATAGGCCTGCTACAACAATTGAATTTTTACCAATATATATTAATGCTTGGTAAATATAACAATAAAAACATTTATATTTCATTTGTACTTCAATTTTCTCACGCGCAGAATGCAAGTATATGCTTATCCGTGTATACTATTTTGGATCATCGATTTATAGGGATGTGCGAGTAGTACTTTTTGATCTCGAGTCGAGTATCGAGTCGAGTTGAAAACTACTCGCAAATATCGACTCGAGTCAAGTCGAGTATGGTAATTTGTGAACCAGGCAATACAAAAACGCATGTTTCGACATATTTTAATTTTTCCAATCCCCTTGTAAATTTTCTTGTCTGAATTATTAGCATGATGTAAAGAGGTAGAGATAATGAGGTATGTTGATGGTAATTGTTAGAATCAGTAGATGATGAAAATTCATGTGTCTTAGAGAGTTCCACGAGCACAATTGAAATTAATTTATCTCTAGTAATATGTCGAAATTTTAATTAACATACGTATCTAAACTGCTAGAAAGAGCCCTGAGTAAAGGAATTTGCACAATTGTAATAAAGATTTAATTCGTAAGTGAGTCATGTAATATTCGATTCCTTCAAATTCTTATGGAGAAATACTCATTGCTCTATATGCTCAGGCTGCAGATTTTCTCGTCTCCATGTTACAGTATTACTGCCCAGCAGAAAATTGCATTTCGCTACGCACTTTTGTGGCTGGAAAAATGCACTCAGGCAAAAATTGCAAGAATTGGGAACCTTGAGAATTTTATTGCAAATTATATCAATGATATTTATGGATCTTGAATCTTCTAAGAATTTAAGTGGACGAAGTGAACAAAATATAAGAACGCAACTTTAGTTTTCTTGGCAAAACAAATGGTCTCAATTTCTCACTTCGTGTTACCAATCTTAGCGGCTCTTGTTTTTTAATTACAAGAGGGAAAATGAACGCATCAAAGGAATAAGGGTCATTCCATTCCAGATCACCCAATATAAATAAAATTTTTCGCCCGACATATTTAATTATTCTGATTTTTTTATCATTGGTTCCGTAAAAGTGGAGAATCACAAAACACTATTTGAAAAAATTTACAAGCCATACTTTTTTCAGCCCTTTTTAAAAGAGTGGCTTGGAAAATTATGACTAAAAACGTAGTTTTCATAAAGTTTAATATGGAAGCTATTTTAAAAGATACCAGAAAAATGTAAAAAACAGTGTATTTAGCATGAAACGACCTTTAGGAAATAATTTTTATATTTTTCTGTAGTAAAAAACAGTTTATCAAAATCTTTCCGTAAACACTCTGGAAAAATTTGTCAATACTAATTTTTAACATCATAAATTTTTATGAAGAAATGAGACTTACTGATAACATGTTATTTCTGGGTTGAATTCTTAAAAGAACTACTTGCACTATAAGTTTTAGTACTGAAATTCTTTCCTTTTTTCTGGAGCTTTCTAATAAAAATGTGTTACCAAACACCGAGAAAAAACCGCCATTGTCCGCTAAAGCCTAAAAGTTCCGTATTTTTTAATAGAAATCTTAACAAATTTTGCGAGTTACCTCGACATATTAGTAAAGAAAACAGGGTTGGGTATAAAAATATCGCTCAAGAAAGTATTAGCAATGCAGCGGTCCACTCCGATTACTTCGACTGCGCTGCCGGGTCGGTAGACGGTCGGCCGCCGCCGCTGACGAAAAGGTATTCGGCGCCCACGTCATCAAATGCTACAGTGGATGACTGCTAAGTATGCAGCAAGCTAAAACTCCGAAGCCAAGGCAATAAAACGGCTAATCAATTTTAAAAACGGTATTATTACATGATATCATTACATATTTCATGATAGCACTTCCTGTCGGCAGATTTCTGAGCCTTCAAACCTCGACATCTCTGTAACCGAAACTACTCGACTCAACTCGGCATTCGTAATGCTACTCGAAAAACTCACGTCGAGTTCCAACATCTCGACTACACTCGATTTTTTTAATACTCGCACATCCCTATCGATTTGTATCAATTATATTTTAAGTTTTTACCAGCAAAAGACTTCATCCCCGTGCTCCCTTTTTGTTCTTCTTATATAAGTAGACGCATTTATTCCCTAAATTTTATTCTGCATTTGGTGCAAATCATACCAAAATTGGGTACTCCTTCGCCCGAGTGGACATTGCGCAACATAATAATAAAATTGAGTGTTATAAAATATAAAATTTTAAATTTTTCATATTTGAATATTTGAGTTCGATGACATTCTTCAGAATATTTATTTTCATCGGCTCGCTCATGGGTTCCCTTAAATGCTCCGCGGTGTCATGACTTGAAACTTTCATTAGATTTACTCAGTGATCGGCAATTATCACCTTACAATTAAGAGATTTGTAATGCTACTCCCCTTTAAGGAGACCCTCCACCCTAATTTAATTTAATATTTCCCTTTCGACGCTTGGGTTTTTATTATGATTTTCGGGGCATATGGAGTGAATCTTAATCAAAACTTGCCCGCATAATGCGCATAAAAGTTTTAACTCGCACATCTTCCCTTGGGTAGATATTCTATCTAACAAATGTTGAAAATGTAAAAGAATGGAAGCATGTGAATTTTAAAACTTTTTAGCGGCCTAAAATTTCAAGTTGATTATTCATTTTAAGCAATAAAATCGTCACAAAAGTAGCAAAATACTACAGGCAGAGCGGGAATAAAGTGTCCTTATAATTCTTTAACTGCGGTTCCATGAATGAAATGAGGAATAGCTTTCTGACGTCTACGAGCTATTAAATCAAATTCTGCGACTACATGGCTAAAATATTTTTGTGAGCCAACGGATGTGATTACTGAAAGGCAGCCACTAGTGTGATTTTTTTAGTTACCTACCATTAGTATTTATAATTATTATTACGAAGAGTTACTATGACAAGAGCTTTTCCGATTATTGTTAAATGAAATACTCTCTCACACAGAAATCATGAAAATATCAATCAAGCCTTTACCGATCGATTTTAAATGATGAACTTGTTCTTAAAGGAATCATGAAGAGAAAAGCATAAGTTTTAGCAATCGTGAGTAAGAATACCTTTTTTTTCTTTGGCGTGACAGCATTGTGACTCGGTATGTCTAGTTTGATTGAAAATGTTTGAGATCCAAGGCCAAAGATTATATTTTCTTAAATATTGCTGGTATTTTTTCATTGAGGGTCGTATGAATTCAGTGAGGTAAGTTTGCTTTAGGGGTTTTGTTTGGTATGGCTTAGTTATTCATCCCTTCCATACTTGATTATTCATCCAGCAAAATTCTTCCATTTTATCGCATTCCTTCTTTGCTCATACTATCCTCACCAAACTTTGTTATTGAGTCCACCGTCCTTTTGTCTTCGTAACCCAGAGTCCTATTCCTTCCATTTTCCCGTAATCCCTGGATTTCCAATTCTTTTGTTTTCATCGTTTTCATTGATTTCTCTGCAACTCTCGATATCCCCTTTTAAAGATAATCCCACCCAGCATCTATTGTCTGCGTTTCCGTCGCTTCATTCAAAATCTATCGGTTTCCAGTTTATCTGCAACCTTAAATGTACCTAATACCATCCACCGTCTTCACACATTTTTCCTCTCATCACTATGGATTTTATGAGATGCTCTTCATTCTAATGATGACCTAAGCCTGAGCTTTTGAAAAACTGTAATATTATAGTATCTATAGTCCAATATAATTTATTTTATGGCTGTTAATGTGTTATGGCCCGATGTAAAAGGCCGTATAGAGCTGTTTTCAGTGGTGTGGAAATATATAAATAAAATGTAGCTGGGAGCACAGGAATGTTTAAAAAAAAATCATGTTCCCAATTTTTAATGCCTCTAACGTTCGTAGAGGTAATATTACGCTGAAATAGAAAATAAATCTGAAAGTATAAAAATTTAAACACGTTATGCGATTTGCAATCATTTTTAACTAAAGGCTAAATTTCATATAAAACCTATATTCTTATGTACAGCGGTTTTTAAAATAAATCTACGGATACTTTTCCTATTTAGACGTCATGATCAGGAGGCACTTGGCGCCATTTGTGTTGACTTTTCATACAACTTTACGTGGTTACGGTGTTTAATTATTTATCCTGAAATTGGAAATAGTGCACTAGAAACTCTTGAATCAATATGCATACCTAATGGAACTCTTTGCTCCCTCCGGTGGGAGCATGCGCAAATGCACCAGCAAAGGTGGTAATTTAGAAACAAGACAAATGGTAACCAGTTGGGTCATGTGTGGTCAAGCATTGGACTTTGATGGTTAAGTAGAAGGAAGGAAAAATAATTAAACGAAGAAGAATGAAACTGAGAAGTGAGGTGAAAATAGGCCATAAAATTGAATAAAGAAAAGGTCAGGGACAGATGCGGATGAAGGCAATAGTGGCACAAGGCATCTGGCAGCAGGCGATGAGATGGCCTTTAAACCTGACCTAGTCACAACCTGCTTTTATTTCCAAACTGGTCCAATGGTCGTATATTTTCTCTCTATCGCCCTCACAAAAGATTAACTTAAGATTGAAGGTATAAGTCGTTAAGTGCCTTTCAACGCGGTACACTTTGAAATAAATGGTATATGTGCATCCTACCGCCACACTATTTTCAGTATTTTCCCAGAATTTAACAAATTTGACGAAAAAGGATCTATTTCTGAGTATTTCAGAGCATTCCTCTCCTTTCTTCTCTTTACCAGTCGTCCAGTTATGCAACTTTGAAAAATGCCTAGGATAACAGCAATCTCGTTCTAGTATACTATTATTAGGTAAAATGAAATGTAAAAATAATACATTTTCAAGTATTCCTTTACTCGGCCGGTAATGGGTTAATACGAGGTGTGTTCCGAAAATAACGGGATTTTAGTTGTGTGAATTTTTTTTTAATTGTGTGCAGTAATGCCCAAAAATAGTCTCCATTATATATTCATTAGATTAAAGTCAAATTTTTGTGGAGAGATGTCGTGGAACAACATAGCTGATGATCAACGAAGATATCGTGTTTTCCACAATTTTATTAACAGAGAACATTAACTACACGTGTTTCAATTATTACAGCATCATCCTCAGATATTAACGAAAATAACAAAAAAGTTACAGTTCCGACAGATATATATAAATGTTCGAAATGGAATTTTTTTGTTAGTACTTTATGATGATTATATAACAATTGAAACGCGTAAAGTACTCTTTTAATAAAATTTTTGGCAATACGATATCTTCTTTGATCATTATCCGTTAGATTAGATATTCAAAACTATTTATTTAGCTTTTTCCACGTTTTCATCGGTCGTTGATGTGCTGGGGCGTTAACATTCGTCATTTTCGACGTCTTCACTGCCATCTTGGAAACGCATATACCACTCGTAAATTCTTATTTTTCTCATAACAGACTCACCATAAGCTGAAGAAAGATTTGGTGAATTCTCGGTGAATAGACTTAGTGAAGAGTTCTTGGGATCGCCACCGGGTCAAGAACTGCCTAACTGGCGACGTTTCGATGCCCGATGCGGCCATCGTCCTCAGGGCTGTGAGTGAAAAGTGAATTTTTTTCTATTCAAAAAGGTTTATTTCCATACAGCAAGTTTTACATGAATATTTACATGGTGAGGTAGAGGGTTATAATACATATCTACAGAAGGTCCCAGTTATAGGAATACTTTCCTCTTCAGGGCATGTCATAATTTGTTACTATTTATGCAGTGTTTGTGAGCATGTAGCAGATATGGCAAAAATCAAAAATCTGGAACTCTTTCCTTCTGGGATGGCTATTGGTCCGACGTTCGTCCGAGATGTGAGGGAAACCGGCAAAACCCCACGTCGACTATCGTGTCATAATGGTGTTGTTGCTGTTGATGGTGATGTTCTCGTGGTGCTCTTAGTCGATGTTATCTCGGTTTCCTTGGATTGCTGTGCGTCCGGTATTGGAGTACTGGCTGTAGTACTGCAATGTCAGAGTGTGAATTAATATACATTATATTACTACCTAAAAATTAGCTCAAGTTTCTTATAATATTTACAACCAACAATGTTTGTCATTAGGATATTTACCATTTTTCCTTGCTTGTATACAGTCACTCTGATTCCAATTTCTCCATGTTTTCGGTGCAACCGCGTCGGTTTGCTGGTGATGACAACAGTTTCGCTGGCACTGCTGCCAGTGTCTTCAGGTCGAAGATGATGAAACTGTTGTCATCACCAACAAACCGACGCGGTTGCACCGAAAACATGGAGAAATTGGAACCTGAGCACCGCGGAAACCTACGTAGTCACAGTCACTCTGAATGTCAGGTGACTTCTGATTGGCGGTCATTAGCGGCGCTCTCTGATTGGCCGGCGTGTTGGTAATGATTTTGCCTAGCCATTGTTATGGTTTTGAGCACAGGTTTCCATGTATTCCTTAAGGCATATCTCTATTGACTGCGTTCTTGGTCAGTCTCATTTCAATAGACTCTTTGATAATTGGACTCCAAAAGATCGTCATTGGCTCTTGATAACATTTCAGACACTTTGTTGCACTTATTTTGCTGTCCATTCTTTGTTCTGCAATCATAAATTCTTAAACAAAAGGAAAATTGCCGAGCTCATAAAAACACGCCTAACCTTAGCCGTTGCCACTCAAAATAAATATATGAGAAAAATGTATCATTCTATATTTTATCATTTCACCAATATAATTTATAAAAATCGACAGACGAGCTCTCCAAACTCACGAAATTTAAACATTCCCTTTATTTTATGAACACAAATCGTGTAAGTAGCATTTTCAAGGTTATCGTTGAATATTGCATTGTATTCAAGAATTTGGTAATCAACGTCTTCACGCGTTACATGATGACCTCAGTGACCGTTAGCTTCTCAATCTTATGTAGATCATGGTCAAAGTCATGGTTACCGAAGGTCAAACAGCGAGGTTCGTGGCGGGGGAGTTGTGACAGTATTGCCTGCGGACTTACTTAAACGCATAGCACCCCTTAATCAATTACGTCACCCCACTCACACGTTTCGACCTTCGGGGCGATGTTTTTGTGCAACGCCAGCCCTGCTGGGTGCTCTCGGGGGTTCAATTAAGAGGCCGATACGTCACAGAGCCTTTGATCTCGACCACCAGCCTCTCCACTCATTGAGACTGCCTGCGTGATCTTTTAGCCATTTGTATTTTTTGCCGCGTTCTCGACCACACTTACGTATCCTTCTACGGAATATCGACGCAGGCCGTTGGGGGCTTGGTGAGCGACGAGCCTGCATTCTCTCAAAGAGAACGCACAAAAGAATTCCAAGCCCGAGTCTCCAAGCCCGATGCGACAGCTCCCACGCAATCAATCTTGTAAACGTATTGAGTCGAGCGCCTTGTGACCACGCTGAGCGAATTCAAACGCAATGGCAGCAGAGGTTTAATGCTACAGTAGCAAAAACCCACAACTTTTTGCAGCTATTTTTCAATACGATTTGAAATACCTTGTTCCTTCAGTGTATTAGTGTAGGTAGCCGACAGTCGATAGCATTTGTACATGCCAGCAAGGTTTGGTGGCTACTGCGACCTTCTTTTGATATTTTGGATATTGACAAAGATCAAGCGAAATTCAGTAGAGAAAAGTCATTTCCTTATTTCCGTTCTGGACTAATGTCAAGGAGAAACGAAAAGGGTTAGAAAGAAAAAGGTTAGTTTTACAATTTTTGGAGAATAAGTAAGGTCCGGCTTTATATTTTAAGTGAGTGACGTTTTCGAAATATTTCGGATACACACTTTATTTTCTGTACAGTCTATTATACTTCGTCAATGTTAACACATTGATTAAAAACGCGTTTTTCAAGATTTAAGTTAAATAATGTTTATGGATTCGACCATTGAATCAGCTTTTTTCGCATTTCGCATTCGCAAAAAATGAATACTGTGTTTTATTTATTTTCAAATACTGCTTTTATTAGAATTTTTGGCAATGTTAAAAAAATATAAGCATTCGAAGTATCATTACCTCCTGTGTACAATATGCAATCCCAATAAAGGCCTAATTACACGGCATATTAACCCGCACAAGTTACTATGTAATTGGATGGAGGATTTTAGTTAACTGGAACGGAAGGAATACGGATACGTGGACCACATTAGAATAGGTTCGATTTTTAGTTCATGCATTTTCACATGTTGGGTTGTAAACACGGTGAATATTTGGGTTCATTTTTGCATTCGTTCGTGTAACATTAACTCGTATGTGTAGGGTAACCAGGCATAGTTGTAAGACGCACTCTAGATTTTACGGGGATAGTTTGGAATATTCTTAACCCCATGGAAAAACCCATCTTGTTTTTGTTTTGAGAGGACAAAGTTGCCGATAACTCTTACCTGCTCACCTGCGCTAGGGAAAAACATCGCCCGAGAGGAGAGACCCAAGATTGTCCTTAACACCTGTTAAGTACCCACTACCCATCGAAACTCACTGTGGTGATTACAGGAACTTAGGAAATCAATGCTTCAGTGATGGTACGATCGTTGAATGAAATTCTACGTTTTTATAACATTACGAATTATAGTATAGTAATCGACGAACAATTAAAATGGAATAACCACAATACATACTTTTATTTTGAGGTTAGTTGATGGAACGTTGTGATAAAAATAATGCTAAGCTGCTCCTGTCTAATTATTTTGAACGCACATCAGAATACTTCCTGCTCAGAATTTCGGTACCTATCGTAAATTTTTCTTACAATAATTATTGAATCTCAATTTGGAATCATTTATCGCCTTGATAATATCGAATAACTTCAAAACAATAATTATAAGAATTTTGGATGAATATTCATTTTATCATACGCCTTCCCCAAATTTATGTGTTTCGGTAAATTGATAATTAAGACTTTTTTATAATAATATAATTTTTATAGAGTTATTTTTTGGAGGAATTTTG
Source organism: Ischnura elegans (assembly GCF_921293095.1). Classification (NCBI taxonomy): domain Eukaryota; kingdom Metazoa; phylum Arthropoda; class Insecta; order Odonata; family Coenagrionidae; genus Ischnura; species Ischnura elegans. Next base: position 90,847,463 of record NC_060259.1, read on the forward strand.
CAAATTGAAATTAAACTCTTGCTATTTTACTATGTTGCTTTGATTTCACGCCGTTTTTCAACACCCGTGGATCATGTTGAAAAACGACGTGGATCGTTGCTGTGGCCAGTTAAAAATGATGCAGTAACATGGAATCAAATCTTTTTTCAATTAGTGGACATTTTCATGTGTTTACTGAAATACTGCGATCCTGAGGGACTATTTGGTTAAAATTGTTCATCTCCAGGAAAACAGCGGCTTGTTTCTCCTACTTACGTATTCATATTTCATGAGAAAAAATGCTTCAAAGTGGAGGAATGACTATTTAATAGACGCAGCTAGCTTATTTGTTTTCGCTAAGTAAAGGGGTTCGTAAGACTCAGGGCTTATGGATCACTTGCCAAACCAAGAAATAATTCAAAACAATTAAATGGCTGCAAAGTAGACTCATGGGGCTTCTTTTTTTCGTATGATTAGTAGTTCATAGGACAAAGGGGTGATAACTCTTCGTGCACGCTTCACTGTTCAAATGAGGAAGTAGGTAAACCTGGTGGCACTGATATTCAAGACACTAAGCTTCATAATTTCCATTTAGAAAATTAGTTTCCGCGAAAGGAATGAGCGGAACTCATTACGGAAGTAAGTCTTGCAGGGATTAACGTTAAAGCCCAGCCCACGATCCGTGTCAAGGGAAACGTGGATTCTCCCTTCTGGTCCACACATTGTGCCCGGCGAGACGGAAGATGCCCGGAGACAATGGCGACCCCTTGAGGGGGGGAGGACGTGTGACAGGGCCACAATATTTGGCCTCCCTTTCCTTTGAGGACCCCCCCCCCACATCCTCAAAACCCGAAAACCCTTATGCATGAGGAGCTGTCGGGATGGTCGTCGTTACATCTGAGGCCACATGGGCTCTGGCGTCCTGGAGCTGTGTCGTTCGTGAATGAATCGGGCATATTGAACGATTCGTGAGCATGAACCGGACGAATTAATCATTATTTCAATCCAAAAAGTCTCGGTTGGCGTGGAAAAGAAAATTATTAAAGACGACGCACAGTGAGCGGAAATAAAAAAACCTTGACAAAACCCTAAATTTTCACTATTTTTTTGGAAAGCAAAGACGGTTCAGTTGATCGTATAATCACTGACGATTAAGGAGCTATGGCTATTTAAATATTTGGTTAATCCATAAAATCACCAGAAGCCGTTAAAAATGAGGATAAATAATATAAAAAATTCAAATCGGAATTTTCGGAAAAATCGAGTTTTTACTTCGACTTTTCTATAAATTTCAAAAAAATTTTTTGAAAGAATAAACGTTTCCTAAGAATAAATACGGAAAAATGCATTAATATTTATAAATTTTTCACATAGTACATTAGCATTCAAAATTTTACTTGTTTTCACTATGTTTCATAAAGTGGAACAAATCTTTATGAGGGCGACGAGATGCGATCAAAAAATGTGTTTGACAAGATGGAACTGAATCTTTTCTATATGTTTCAGAAGAAAATCTTGCTCCTACTTGCTTTTCCTTAAAGGATGGGATATGTATTGGCAGCCGCCCGGCCCGAGCCATTATCACGGAGGTCATATTTGTGAATGATGGGCGCTCCAAATAATCAATTTTTCTGCGAGTTAGATCATATTGACTTTCTTTGGATTCGAATTTTCCCTATTAGTTTTTCATTTCATGAGATACAAGGCTGAAACTCACAATGAAAGTCATTTTTAGGCTACCCAATCAAATTACACACACAAAATGTTCACAAAATGTTAATCAAGTGAAAAGAAAATTTACAAATTTTGATGTTCTGTTTTCTTTCCATGAAGGAGTTGTAGATTATGTATATTTAAATTTACGGATATTGCCGAGAAAATGATTTTTAGGTTACGCATGCACATTTTTTAAACCGAACGCCTCTAAATACAGCGTTTGTTTTTTTAGTATGAGTAAAATCTTTCAGAGGGAAAAATTTTAAGTTTGCAAAAGTGTCCTCTATTAGGCCAAGTGAAGGATTTTAAAATGTTGGTAATAAAAATGATCAAGTATATGAGAGGTACCAGCAATTAGGCTAGCCGCGGAATATCCAGATTTTGTTGCTGCTCCAATTTAAAGCAAATAAAGTTTTCACCGCTATGATTATTACTCCAACTATTAGGAAAGATTCTAATTTTAAAAGTAAAGGCTAATATTTGTCCACTTGTTCAACCACACTCTCTTTATGGCACATTGAAAGTGGAAAGTTCTCCGAGGCCGCTGGTCACCCATGAGCCCGATGAGGGCATGTGAACAAATGTCTGCAGAGTGGATATTTTTCAACCCCGCCTCTTTTCCTGCGTCGCTACGTACTTCTCTCCCTTTCTAAAGACTCGCGGCCTCTCTTTTTACCCTAACCCCCCCTTTTTTCACTCTTCTCAACCACCCTTCCCGTTTTTCTATGGTTCTTCCCCACATGTCGTTATTTTACAGTTATGTAGAGTCCTCCTTCCAAGTGGGTTCCCCACATTCCGTAGTTGTATCTTTTCCCACTGTCTCTACTCTGTACGCCCGATTCCCACCCCCTTTTCAAATATGTCAAATCCTCCCCAACCCCCCTTTCTCAAGGGTATAAAGGAGATTTTAAAATGTTTTGCAGTGTCTTGTACTAGATGATGGCTCAGTGAGCCGAAACGCGTTGTACGCATTAAAAATTCTTGTGGAAAAGTGCTACGATCTTTTATTTATTTAAATATGTCTAACTTCCACCAATTGAATCCTGAATCTGTTGAAATTATTTGGACATTTTTCCTTTATTCCTTCTCATTCTCGCATGGATATAGGTAATTTATCGCATTTAAGCTCTTTTTAAACGAGAAATCCCCCTGATCTTGAGAAGAGGGAAAGGAATCGAAGCGAGCGCGGTCATTGCACACGACCAACAGACCGTAGTTATGCCTTGGTGCCGTAATCTGCTTCCACTACTAGTTGTTTAATGAGTATCTTGTGATCACCTGGCGTTTGTGGCGTTCATTCAGAACATAAATGTTGATTCTAGTTCATGTTTATTATATATACAGTGCTCCAACGAACACAATGTCCATGAAATGTCACATTTGTGGTACTAAACTACTAATAAAGAAAGGAACCAGTTGGAACGGATGAGTGAGAAGCTAATAGACGAAACAAAATATTCTTTCGCGTTATCCCCTCTTAACTGCTATATTCGTTTTTTAGTGTCTATTGCGAAAGGCTTGCCGGCTAAATATCAATAAGTGTACTAAATATCAAGGAATGTGCGCTTTTAAAATGTATATTGCATCCCATTGTCCGTTATTGATTACCCCGAAAAACAGTTTCAGTGAATTTTTAGCGTAAAAGAATGTCGTTTTCCATGTTTATAGCTAGAAAGCAGATGGTAGTAAAGACGAAGATGATAGGAGGAAGAGAGAATGTCAACTGTCTTTCCGGACAAGAATGGGACTTTGAGTAGAGAATCCACAACCGGGTAACGGAGCGACAAACAATGAAAATAACGCGAGACGCTTCTTCTCCTAACCAAAGCTGTCAGCGGAAATTTCAGCTGCGCAAAAAAACGAAAACTTGTATTAGTTTTTATTTCATAATCTTTGATTAAAAATCAGCGTGCTCAGTGAAAATTACTTAGAAATAACACCTGGTCGTCATATTTTTCCTGGTATTTATGTGGACTTCCTAGTGATGTAGGACGTTTCCGCGATTCTACATCTCTTTTATTGTTGCCATTTCAGTGGAGTACTAATCATGGTATTTTATGACCCATACTGTATATAAGATTCTTATTTATGGCGCGTCTATTCAAAAAGTAGCAATACTACGTATTGTACAATTGTCGGAGGAGGCCCTTGAATCGAGGCTTAAGGATATTCGGAGGTTCCGGGAGCAACATTCCAGAAAATATTCAAGAATGGTGCCATTCGGGGATATTTTCGAAGACTTTTTCTATCTTTGGACCCGATAACAGCATCGTCAACAGATTCAAGTCAGGAAAATGCGAAAGTACCTAAAGAAACTGGGAATCTCCTTCTGATTGATGAGAACACAGAGTAGGACGGAAACAGCGATGAGAATGATTCCGATGACGATGACCTTTAATTTTATTTATTCATGTAGGTATTTTTTCAGTGTAATTAGTCATTCATTTCAGATACAGAAGTATGTTTAAATTCTTAATGAAAACAATAAGAAATACTTTCATAATTTCAGTGGAATACATTGATAAAATATACTATATGGGGTACTGTATCGATACATCACGGAAAAGTTGATCATGGTTATTTATCAATGTTTCTAATTCATTGAATGTACTTTTACGAGCATAAAAAGTATCTTATATGCAGCTATTTTAATATTTAAAGAAGGGTATCTATGTTACTGTTTCCCCCATATTGTTTAAGAGAAGGCCCTGATTGGCCTACAGCGAAAATAACGTTAGATTCGAATTTAGAAGGTAAAAATCATTTTAAATGGAAAAAGTCGCGGATCTAAGTTAAAAAATAACGGAGATATTAATTTTGTCAAGCTATTTCCGATTTCCGCTCACTGTGCGACGCATCTTTCGCGCTCATCGGGTATTTTTCCCTGGTGTATTATTCGTTTTAAACTTGCAATATTACTTAGAAATTTTCAAATAAATATTCAGAGTAGACCCTGGTCAAAATATGACTGCATCTCAGCAAGGAAAATTTTACCCTTTATTTATTTTGAGGACAGATTTTGCTTGAAATACCGATTAATAAATATGAGGATCTTTCCTACATATCATGAAATTTTCAATATGATAGCGATTGTTTTACAGCAGAAAGACGCCTAAAAAAGGAGGAATATATGCAGGCGAGTGTTGCGTCGTTTTAACACCTATTCATACTCAAATGGTTCAAACAAGCAACTTATGAGCACCTTCTAGGGTGAAGGAATTATTTTAGGCTCGGTTTTGTGGTTGCTTAAGAAATCCTCCCCCTCTTGGTTGATGAATACCACGCTTAGAAAAAGGTAGAGTGTTTGCGGAATGCAAATCTTAGTCATTCAAATGGGAAATCATCCATGAAATACTTTTCAATGCGTTGCAATGCTGGTACAATAGAAAAATGAACATGACTGGAAGAATGTATGCAAGGTTTTCAGTTAGGACACGATAGGACGATATAGCCAAAATTAATATTCCCTAAATGCTTGGTAAATAAAAATGTAACTATTTTCTTACACAGCCTATGAGATAGGTATAAAGTTTTTTTATGTTTCTCAAAATATTTCACAGAACATTCAACAAAATCCTCTGAAAGAATATGCCTAGGTAGCTGTCGTTCAGCATCTGCCACGAGCATAGGGCGTCCTGAAATCTAGTCAAGGAAGATGTTTTCTCTTCTGTGAACACAGCATACCGTGGGATAGATTTCCTACCTTGTGTAAATATTAGGTTTCATTGTACGTAAAATATCATTCAATAGACTGGCGATAAACATTCATTAATTATGGAACGGCAAGTCAAAGTTTTTTTTCAGTAAACCGACGAACCACTACACTCCTGCACCTTATTCCGAAATCATGAATTTGGCTCAAATGATGAATAAATATATGAACCTAATGCGTTTGGTTCAGTCCATCGAATCATGGTCTTAGATAGTTCGCTTCATTTAGATCGATTTGAAAAAGGGGATCGGATTGGTGTGGTGACTAGTATGGTGGGTTCCTACCACCTGGGGCCGGCTTCAAGTCCTGACGAAGACGGAGATTTTTCAGAAGTTGGCCAAGCCTTAGGGTGCCCTCGCAGTTCGGCGATACGTTGACGCCGCGGCTCGAGAGCCAATCAGTGCTCGTCTTTGAGGATTGATGACGCCACATTGCCAGCTCGCTGCGTCGTCGCAGAAAAATTGAACCTGTCGGATTTTCTCTGCGTCAAGGCGGCAGTACGCCGACGATTTCGAATTGGTGTTTGTTTATGGGAAGTTTAGGTATTCAAATATGCGAGATTAGCTCTAATGGGAGTGACAAATGCTATTGGTTTCATTATTTACTACTATTTTGAAGTGTTAAGTATAGATATTTCGTATCTTTCCTAAACATACGATAAAGGTTAACCCTAAATTAGATTACTATCACTGAGGTGCACAGATTAGCATAACACATACCTTTCAATGGTATCGCAAGCTAAATACAACGTGAGAGCTCCTTGTTGGTGACTACGGTCGTTTAAATTCCAATTTATATTTAATAATTGTGCCCTCATGATCTGCTCAGTTGAAGCTATTTAGATAACATGACTAGGACAATCTGTTTGAACAACGGTTATCATAAATAAATATTCCTGTTAACATTCCATGCTACTCATGTTCACTGAGTGTATGTAATTTGTTATTTTTCGAATACTCCGAGTTAGGAAATAAAATCTTAAGGTGATAATAATTCATAGGCAAGGGCCATCACTACATGCATCATTATCGACTTTATGGTCGCAATTTTACCTTCAAATTCTATTTATAGTTAAGAAGAATATTTTAAGAAATAAAATTTCGTAAAAGTGCACAAAACAACATAAATATTGTGCGTTTGGCTCGAAATCATAAGATGATATGCTCCCGGGTCGATTTTTAGTGGCCGACGCTTTTTGCCTTTCATTTGTTTTCGCAACGCAGAGCTGTGAAGGGCAGAATTTACTGGAGGGGCGGGAGGTCTCGTGTCGTCGACGCACCGCAGAGCTGTGAAGTCACCCTTACTTGCGCTCCTTTTTAACAGTGCTTCAAGTTTCGCGCTTTGTCTGTCGAACAGGATAGTCGTGGCCTGCCCTGGTTATTTTTCTTTAGAGGACGCAGTGCTGCTGCTCAATATGTTTTTAGTAAGGCATTAGCCTTCATAAATTTTGCTATCATCATTTATTATTTTTCAATACGTATATGGTAAATGTTATTAACATTTTTTTACATAAAATTTTAAATCTTTAGCACAATATTTAAAAAAATTATATTTGAGGTATAGTCATAGTTATAAGTTCACAAAGATATTCTTTATGTGCCCTGAAGATCAAGATGACTTCGTAACGCTCATGTGGGTAACATAGTCACGGACCAATTTTTATCTTGTCCACAGTTTTTTGTTAGGCTACCCAGGTATCGATAAAATATTTCCTTGTCATTACTTGATGAAGGCATAGTTTTTCGAACCCTGAATTGGGTGATAAACACATGTGAGCCATAATTTTATTATAATAACTTCCACAAAAGATCCCCATATACCCTCATGTGGTTCAAAGGAGTGGTTCATTACGAAAAAGACAAATAGCGAGCACTTGAAAGGAAATGATAGACCCCTCAAAAAGCAGTCAAATACCTTTGCCCGGTTTACCTCCGCTCTTCTCTTCTACACTTCCCTATGATCAATCTATTTATAGCTACTGATTTATCCTTCTGGTTGCCTCATCCAGTGTTCATGATATACGATTCGAAGAATCAAATAACTGCCGTGAGCCAAATCGCGTGGACCGGGTCAACAAAAGGAGCCGAGGTTCCCGCGTCTATTGTGTGGTGCCTTGCGAAGTGATGGTTCGCTACTGGGGCTACTCGGCGAGTGGGGGGGGGGGCTCAAGGCGCGCGCTGGTGCCAAACAAGAGACAGTTGCCCAAAACCCCCTCTTCACCCCCCCCCCCCCCTCGCATCGATCCCAAGAAGAAAGCCCTTTCCCTTGGACCCATCCCTGAGCGTGAGGGTACGTCTTCTTTGGTCTTTTCCCTTAAGGCTCTCCAAGAATGTGCTTCGAGAGTGCAATGTTTGCCCTTTGTGCCGCCGGCTGTGGCGCTAGTGGAAATGTAGGGTCCCAATCTTGGGAATACGGGGAGGGGAAGCAGGAAATAACTCTCTCTTTCTCCAGGAGAATTCTATCCTTGTATCCATGGCATTTCTAAGATACTAAAGAGGGCACAATCGTAGTGATAGAAGAATACCAGTAATAGTAGTAATACTTGATTTTTATAATAATAAATAATTTAGCTTTCCCTTTTCCACATTTTTTCTGACCCAATGAATTCCCTCCCGACGGATATTGATCGCTCTTCTTTGCGAATAAAAAATTTTGATGACTTTGTATAATCTTGTTCAATGCAAAATAATCAAACAGCTTGCTAAATACTTAGGATGTAGGTTTGTTGTTTTGATAAAGTTTCATTTATAATTTGATTGGCTTCATTGCTAAATTTTCATTGTGTTGAGTCCACTATAAATTAACATTTTTGCAATACATGCACGTTCTCTTTAAAATGAAGTAAAATAAATAAAATAATTATAAAAGATGAGAAACGGGGGGCACATCACCATTGTAGACATAACTGTTCCATTAAACCGCGATCCAAAAGGTTACACGCCGCCAAAATGAGCAAATGTGCCGATGATATATAATGAGTTATGACTGATGGCAGAGGCGGTAGGTATGTGGACTGGAGTCGATGTGTGTCTGGACTTCATATCAACTGCGGGAACCACAACAATGGAAACAAACTGAAAAAACTTGACTGCGAAAGGACTGTCAAAATAGCAATTATTCTGGAAACCTGAGATATAGTACGATGGTTCCTCTCTAAAGAAGAATTGAAAAAAATATTGAATTTGCTGCGGAAAACCTCGTAAAAAAAGAGATGAAATGTGAAACAATGTCTCCTATTAAAAAAATTAGAGAATGTAAAATTGAAAATGTGAACAAAAATTCTAATCCGATGGAAAGGCGAGATATACACTATTGCAAAAAATTCAAATATCATAAATGAATAACAAATGCTTTTCAAATAATGGAAAGGTAATAACAATGCATCTTTGCCCAGATTGAGTAAACACAATTATATAGTAATAAATTTCTTAATACTGGGCATTTACCTGACTTTCATTCCTGCACAGTTCATAAAAGTACGTTTCAATGTTATAATTTCGCAATCGTAAAATTGCAAGTTTTCTGCCACCGTCTCGAATTACACAAAATATATAAGGATAATCTATTTTATTTCACCATCGCTTCTCGAAAATGGCATCAAAAATTATGCTGATAAATGTGATGAAGGAAAGCATGCAAACAGTCAGAATCTACAATTATTGTACACACTTTTGTCACAGCCAAACCCAGCATTGCAGACATGCATGAGGCCGTAGGAATTAGGTGCTCTTTGAGGCATCCATCTTTGGAAAATGGTCATATTTAGCAGAAAAAATTTAAAAACCCTGACCTTACCAATATCCAAATTACAAAGTTTAGCACCGTTAATTGACTTTCTTTCCTGAGATAATCTTAAGCAATCCTCTCAAATTTTTTCTATGTTTATCAAGTTTGGAGATGTAAAATTTTGTTGGTGATATCCATCTAAAAAACGCTCTGTTTTTCACGAGAGAATTTTAGGAGAAATGGTGAGAAAGTATGTAGTTCATTTTTATGTCTTTTTTACTTTTTAGAGTCAAGGCTTTTTTCAGTATTCCAGTACTGAGATAAGGACTGTAAGTATTGATTCTCTCAGGGTTTTTGCATTTATGGGCACATTCAATAACAATTGCAATGATACTTAGAAAAAATTGATTCAGATTATTTACGCCCAGTACTTAGTTACGTATTTTGAACTGAAAAACCTAAAAACCCGCTCATTTTTTCCCTCTAACTATCTTTTCGCTCTGGATTCTATTCCAAGCTAAGTCCCTATACTCGTTTCTCACTATTTTTTTCTTTTTCTTTGCCATTAGCAATAGGATGGTTTCCTATTGTTTTTTTATTGCCAAAATTGAAAGATTATTACTCCTGGAGTACGTATTTCACGCTTTTAGATTTTTAAATGACGATATCTATTTTTCGCGATTAAATTAAAAGTGAAAGTTTACAAGCGCGCGAAAACGCGACGGCTAAGTAGGAATGATGGGAAAAGTCCGTGTGACGTATTTCTGGTTCCCGCTGTCGCCCTGTGAGGTGACCTTAGGCGAGGGAAACATGTCTTAATAATCACCCATTAAAATTGCATAAGTTCGGAAAGTTTCCTTCGTTTGATAGGGTATTAATAATCCTTATTAAAGCCAAGCGCTATCTGCTAGCAGGGTACTCTGCTACCTGCTAGCAGCCTGTGTCGTACCAGCGCTCAAGCCTCGCCTCAAGGTCACCTCACAGGGCGACAGCGGGAACCAGAAATACGTCACACGGACTTTTCCCATCATTCCTACTTAGCCGTCGCGTTTTCGCGCGCTTGTAAACTTTCACTTTTAATTTAATCGTGAAAAATAGATATCGTCATTATGCAATTTTAATGGGTGATTATTATGACATGTTTCCCTGAGCTCTGTGCATCATGCATGCATTGGTAATCTCAGACGATGTGAAACTCCTATCTACTCGTATAGAATTTAAGTCCCTGTGACGTCACGTGGAGTGGCATCGCATGCGCCAATCTGGCCTTTTTCAAATGAGGTAAAAATTGACCATTGCCATTCGTCTAAACTGGGATTTCTAAAACCAAATAATTTGTATGTTATGAAAACCGTAATGGTGGGTAACGTATAGCAATCAATGCATTTCGTTTTCTTTGATGAAGGAAACTACCCTATTATTCCTGAATCTTTAGTTTGATTGTAACATTTATTTAACTGATACGCACAGTTCTGATCCAGGGCATAATTATCAAGCATGACTGGTGCTTTTATGATAATGTTACTCATTATGAATTAGAAGATATAATTTTAACCGAAATGTCCTGTAATAAGATTTGTTTGGATAACTGAAGTGGTTGGAATAATAATTTAAAGTGCTATCCTCAGGTTCGGACATTTTGCATTTTAGGGAAGGATCGTTCTCGACTCGGCGCTTTTGTGGAGGCAATGTCAACTACCACGCTTCGTCCACGGGATTGAGTGCTAAGAAGTCGCATGACTCTCGCTCGATCATCAATGTCTTTTTTAGGATCGTATTTAACTCATGCAATCATCTGTAAAATTGTTATGGGAAATCTTTATTTATCACTTAAATGTTACTACTACTATACCTTCGATTGGTGGAAGCATCAGAATTAGAATAAATAAAGGAATGAAGTGCCTACTGAGGGGCAAATAAAGGAACGAAATTTCACTTATACTGATACGACACAGTTTACAAATAAAATTTGAACAAACTTACCTAAAAACACCATCTCCAATGCTTCCATATGAACCGCAATCTTATCAACAAAGAATCTGGGAAAAGTATCCTTTAAAAAAATATTATTTTCGGGGAAGATCTTAAAAATGTATTCAGGCAAGTCATTAAATTACTTTATTCCTTTTTGGAGGAAGGTTTCTTTCAAAATTTCCGTTTTATGCTCTGTCAATTCAATTTTGAATTCGTGATCTTTCCGTCCTGGTGGACCCTTGACATGATTAGCTTGCCTTCTCAAATATAAAAATTTTATCTCCGAGGAAATTCTGAGTTTTATATTTTGAAATGTGAGAGCCATTAAAATATTGGCTAGGAATTACTATACACACCCTGAAATTTTCAAGACAATAGCATATGTTTTGAAGGAGTTACATGGAACGGAAAAATATCGTTCCTGCGGAAGTGACCGTCCTCTAAAGTTTTTTGAAGTATTCTTCCAGTGTAGGTTGGCTTACCTCAAATATATTGCGAAAAGGCCTGTCCGTTTTATTCTGTCCATGACTTCTATTGCTTTCCTCCACTTCCGCCGCTACCTAACTTTTTCTCTCTAAAAGTGCATAACATAAGAGTCAGAATTGTATAAACAATGAATATATTTTGCCCTGTAACCATACCTTTTGTTCCAGTTATTTGCAAATTAATTCCACAATTGAAATCAAAATGCATAATTTGTATGCTGTCGATTAATTCTGCTGATGAAAGTAGTTCAAATATGTTTGATACATAATTGACTAACATTTGGTCTAACAGTTGCTTTTAATGTCAGTGGGTGTCATAGGCGGAAAAGTTATTTGTATGAGTTATATTGACGGAAAAATATTTAATTATGTATCGTGTAGTATAGACTGAAAAGCCGTCATTCAGCAATCTCTTCTTCACCCTATTGACCGACTCTCGGAAATGGTTCGATATGAATCTGATCGTACTAATTTTGCAGTTTTCATGTCAGAGAAATCAGTTTTATTTTCGAAATCCTTCCGCATGTGCTGTACTCGAGTATCTCCTCTACTTACCTGCCCCTACGGCATATTTGGAGGAGAGAAAGATAACGATGTCGCTCGGTTTCCCTCTTCCCTTCCTGCCCTGCTATGAATGCCGCTCTTTGACCTAGTGAGCCCATGTCTCCCGTGTGACCATTCTCGAAAGAAGACTGACAATGAGAGGGATTGGGTTGGTAAGAAGGCTAGAGTGTTGGCTCCCCACTCGGCGTACTCGGGTTCAAATCCCGGCGGTGGCAGAGAATTTTCAGACACTGCCCGATCCCACCTAGTATGGTATATGGAGGGCACTTCGAGTACAGCACTCCGTCCGTCGGATGGGACGTTAAGCCGCGGTCCCCTCGGCGCCTTCCGTTAAGAACAGGCTAATGCCGACGCCGAGTTTCTCTCCACGCTTCCTTCCTTACCCTTCCATCATGGCGCAAATGACCTCTGCTGTCGGTCGCCTCCTCCAAAGACCACACCAGGAAGACTGAGCAGATATAGAGTCACTAAGGTTCTTAAAAACACGAAAAGACATTGATTGCCAAATGATTTAATTCAATACGACATTCAACGAAAAGATTGAAAAATTCTATGAATATCAATTTATCGATGTATATAAATTTAGCAAGAGTTACAGAAAAAAATAAATAGGTCTCTTATATTCACTGACATTAAACATTTAGCCAGTTATTATTATAGCTCTCTCATGATGGAAAAGGACTAAATCGTCATTCGCCATCAACACGAGAAGAATGTAGCAGGGAGTAGAGGTAATCAAATTTCTAACTCAACTTTTTCCATTGCCTTGAATCAGCGAAATGAATAAAATTCCGGATGGTTTACGTTCATGAGTTATACCATGGGATAATTGAGACAATTACTTGAGACAATCATTCGCTGGTTGCTTTAAAACGTTTACCTTTAGGGATGATTCGACTATTGTTAGTGCAGATTCCCTTGGTGAATCAAGCGTCAAAGAACGGGTTTTTCGGAGACGGAAGTCCAAATGGTATTGAGTGCAATTTGCTTTTTTCGCTGTGAAGCAGAAAAAAAGTATGGACAAAAGTTATCCTGTGTATCAAACAGTGTCTGATTGTCTTGGTATCAGCTTGATATCAGTGAAAAGAGTCGCGGCTAAACAGAAGGATTATGAATTTTTACCAATCGATAAAATTTACGCTATTACGGCTTAGAATTTACGTCGTAGAAAAGCATTTTGATGAAAGCTCAGCCCAACCTGACCTTAAGTTTACCTGAAGGGTGCAACAACGATACTTCCATCGTGCGAGTCGGTCATTTAAAGGAAGCGCGCCCTCTGCTGAGTCGGTGGCAACCACGCGCCTCTTTTCGCCTCCCCCTCCCACGACGGAGCTGCCGGTACGCGCATAGAAACATCTAGATAAATAGTAAGTGATATTGACGTTATTATTGATATTTAATATACATTTCATATGTGCTTGCATTACTAACATTTTACGGAAGACAACAGTACCAATCAATGTTCAATTGACTCGCTGGTTTCGAAGTTAGCAGAGGTTTGCGTTGTTTACAACAACTCCGTTAATTTTTGTAGTATAAAAAATTTGTTTTCGGAAAACTGCTTATAATAGATGTGGCTTCTTTATATCAAAATTACAAGTTAAAGAAATGAAAACTACGGGAATGCCAAGCGCTCAAAGTTGGGCACCTTGATTTTACGCGCAAAAAACGGGTACTTTTTCGAGAAAAAATTAAGTACAGGAAATACTATTCAGCCGAAGAATTTTTAAAGTACATGATATAACGTAGAACTAAATTCTCTTTCGTATGCTTTTTATTGCATTGAAATCGATTGCTTCATTTAGACGCTAGAGCTCCTCAAACTCGAGTATCTTGCTTATTTTTACAGACAGTAGTTTTGACCGTGCAATTATAACGGAAAATATTTCTTTATATTTGCCACCATACTATCCTGCTTCAGGAAAACACGTTTTATTATTCTCCCAAATTTTTTACCATCAGCATTTTCACTGTACCATTATTCATGTGAGCTTTGGTAAATGGCTCCAACGGCACTAGGGAACAATAATTAATTGCCAATTGATTAATCAATCGAAATTTCATTGTAATCCCATAATGACCGGCTTTCGATTGTGGCACACGGTGAGTCTTCAACTTTTGTACTAACCAGGAAATTGGTCGCCGTGATAGCTGATCATAAGTTAGTGTTATCCCTCTGATTGAACAATTTTTAAGGTATGTCAGGATAGTACTCTACTGATGCCAAAAATATCCGTCCGAGCACATGTGTAATAATCTCTTTAATATAATAGCCTACCCTCTCTGGGTATGGTATACTCGCTGCGAAAACCTACGTTCAATGGTATACTTGCATTAAAAATTGCTGCACCCGGAGGCAGAGGGATAAATCTAGCATAAAATTGCTCAAATAACTTGCTTTAACACCGCTTATGTTCCAACTGTGACTCATATTACGTGCAAGCATTAGGTGAGTAGTCAAGAAGATACATGTTTGAAAGGCTTCAGCTGTCTTCCGCGTGATACGAGCAGAAATCGTGTAGTGAAATTCTTTCGCTTTAATTTTCGCTGCGTTTAGTAGCGTTTAACTGTTGCAATGGGTCATTAAATGGGGAAAAAATATTCATCAACGTAAACAACAATATTCAAGGTAGGAACACAATCAGAAAATGCAGTAGCATATTAACCCGTGGCCACAGGAACACGTTGCCGAGAAGGGATCTCATTCGGTTGGTCGCAATTACACTCTTGGCTGTAAGGACTCTCTGAATTTCAATTTACCAAAGAAATCCCTATTTCCCTTGACCCAGTGAAGCCTGAAAATTCCCCATATACCTTTCTGCATCGTTCTTGCTAATGCTGAGGGCCTGAAATTCCTGTCTCATGTCTAAAGTGCTCAAGGGCGCCTTGGTAATACACCCAAGGGAATGAAATGGCCCCACCATTCGCCATTGAAGAAGACCATTCCGAGCACTTGCAGTCTGGGGGTGAGTAGTCGTATGATATGGCGCCCTTATCTCGAAAGCCAAAGCTTTTTACTCTACACCTAGTAAACCTAGAAAATGAATGCAAAGAAGCGTGAGAAGTGAGCAATCTCCTGCAATTGAGCACTGTAACCGCGGACGGGACATTTTGGTCCCGTTTGAAAATTCAAGTTGTTCTCTCTCCTTCAGTATTTTGTAAGATTATGGACTCCATGACATAATATAATTGATTGTGTAGTACTCGATTTAAGGAAAAAATCGTGGTGATAAATATTTAGTTTTTACTTAAATATCAGATATACCTAGAACCGCAGATAGGACATATTTCTCCCACACGGAAATTGTTCATCTTTAATAATTTTTAACGCAATTTAGCTGATTTCTCATCAATAAATTGTTACAAATCTGCTTATTTTAACTATTTTAGTCAAATTTGGCAGTTAATTTTATACTTATTGCTTGTCACACGGCTAAAATGTAGGAATCAGATGCGATGATATGATTTATAATGGAAAAATTCAATTGTGATCTTGCTCTTTGGCTAAAAAAATACCAGATTATATTCACAAATGATTTAATAGACCTTTGAAATGCAACGTATAGCTTACTTGGTAATAAATTCTTCTTACGAAGGCAAGAGCAATGTCTGAACTCGGAATGCTGTGAATTACACCCGGGTCCCCCACAATTTCAGACGATGAGTATTAGGGGACAGCAAAGATCCTTGTTTTTATTTTTTTCTTTTATAGTTCCCCACAAATTGCGGACGATAAGTCTAGAGAGATAAAGGAAAAAGAGTTTAACTCTTTTTTAAATTACTACCGGTTCAGAATTCGATCAAATGTGTAAAATTTTTGAGTGCGCAGCTCGCACGACAGTCCCTATTTGCTTCAATTTTCATTCTCGTCTCGGAGCTCAGCAAATGACCATGAGCATTCTGTGATTGAAGTCTGAAGGTATTGCTATATTTGGTAGGATGCCCTAGGATATGTGCCGTAAATATTGTTGTTGGACGGCCGGAATTGTTTTTATGCAATTGTAACTTCTTTTGCGAGTGTTGCATTCGCAGATTGTTATAAGTAATAAGTCGTTCAAAAGAGTCACCACATCTCAATGGCCATAAGTAATGACCTTTTATACACGTGTGTAACAGATAATATGTTTTATTGAACATAAATTGAAAAGGCAACTGTTTTTTAACGTTGGGCATACTATACACATTGTAAGGTGTCTATAAAACTTCCTTAATCTCGAAATAATAAAACCACTGATAGTTCAAGATATTAATAATAATATGTCCCTAAAAGAGCATACTCACTTTTACTTTGAGCAAGGGAATCTTCGAGGTTTGTGGGGAAAGATGAAATATTTACGAGTTTTTAATATCTAATTTATGCATTTAAATCGAATAAAAAGTCTCTAGTCTTTAAGAAAAACTCATGCTTAAAAAACTTAAAGCTAAGTTGATTACGTCTAGAATAATGCAAGTATCATTTAGCATAGTCAATGACAAAGTGTTTTTCCACAGGCGATTTTAAGTATGTGCTGAATTATCAAAGTGCTTTTCTTAAAATTATCAAAGTTCATTGTCCAGTAAAGATTGAATAATAGTCCGAATAAATGTTTTTGCTCCTCCCAAGCAAGGTAAAAAAACTACCTTTTACCTTAAATGAAGTTGCTTTTTGTGATATATTGCCCCGATTGGATCATTTGATAATATTAACCCTCTACAAATGTTGTGATTGAACACCAATCCTTGAATATTTCATGCAATAAAGTCTCATGCTTCACTTCGTGGAACCATATTGCTAAATTCGGAAATAATGTCAATATGTAACTTTCCATTTAAGCGTTTTATTTACCAGCTTAGAAATATTAAAAAATACAAGTCATAATCAAGCACATTTAAATATTGTGATGAGTGTAGGTGAAGTTAAAGAAAATTTGCAAAGTTCTCCAATTCCTAAAGTAATACCATAACAATGCGGAACACTGCACAAATGTATTACCATTCTTCTAGGTCATAAATTTTATGTAAACCCTTCAACACATTCAAAGGAATATATGCGTTTTCATATATTTTTACCTTCCGATTTTACTTCACTATTTTTTAAATGAACTACACAATCAAAATAAATGGCATTAGTTCCTAAGTACCGATGTCATGCAAATTTGTTTACATTTGATTAATGTTTATCCAAGATTATTGATATTTGCTCAAAGCTTTGAAATTCAACTTATTTTTGTGGAGATCACATTTTAACCAAATTACATTGGGTTTTCTCACATCATTCCATTCCTTTCTGAGATTTCATCACTACTTTATCATGGAATAGGCACAGTATCAATGAATACCCCTGTTATCAATGAATACTTGCTACCCCCATGAGTAGCATTCCAAACAACTAACGAATAGGTACTCGTAACTTGTTGTCATTCAGGTACATATGATTGAACAGGCATGCCTATATATTACGAGTTACTGGTGTAACGAGTATCTCTAATCACTGGGCAAGTTTTAATTTGCCCTTCGCGACGCTGGAAGAGCAACCGAAGCGTGGGAGTAACTAGTACTTCTCATGTTGAATGTTATTATTCTCATATTTTTATACAATTTCAGTTTGAGCTTTTAGACAGATAGATGATATTTTCTGGATGCTGGTATAATTTTCTTGGGAGCATAAAATAACAGGAAAAAATTGTTTTTTATTTATTTCCATGTATTTTTTTACTTCAACTAACGCTTTCCCTCTAGTTCTTGAGGCATTGTTGCTTTTTAACGGTTAGCCATTATATGTGATTATGCAAAATATGCCGAAGAGCGTCAGTTTGACATGAGAAACATAAAAATTTTGGCTATTGAAACCTTAAATTCCTATTTTGTCAGGGGGCAATCGAAATCACCGGGATGCTTTATTGCAAGACCAGGGTTGATGCTCAGCAAAACTTGGAGACTCTCAATTTCAAAATGTGGATCCCTCAAGAGTCATCCATCGTGACCACAACAATTGGAGAGTCGTTTAACTGTGACTGAGCCTCCAACACGAAAGGGGTAACGCCAGTACTAAATGTGATTTCGCCTACCATTAATCGCAAAAAGGTTTTTTTGAAATTAATGGCAAGCAAAAGCTTTCATCAATTATATCAGCAGTACATCTCCCTTAAAGAAATTGTTTTAATCGACTTCCTATGCATGGGAACAAGGGTACATGTAAGTAGTAAATTTATTCTCTCTCAAGAATTATTGTTAACCCCAGATTAAATCCAAAAACAACTAAGCATAATAAATATTATTGAAATAAAACATTGCAATATTTCCACTGAGTTTTATTATTACACAACAAGTTTCGTCGTTGCAAACAATTGTCTTTTTGTCCCATTGTCTTTCGCGGCCCCCGCCCCAACCCGCCCCCTCGCCTTATCAAGTGTTGTTAGTAACGACGAAACGAGTTGTGTAATAATAAAACTCAGTGGAAAGATTGCAATGTCTTATTTTCATAATATTAAGAACTTCCCCATATCCTGCCCAACATCATACAAGATATTCATAATAACTATGATGCATACATGTATTTATTTTAAATACATGCGTACAAATATTTTACTCAATGTTCTAGTTGAATGATTTTAAAAACCTTAACATGCATTTAAGTTTTCCCGTCGTACTTTATTTGCTGTCGTATATTTATTTAGATCGAAGCACGTTTTGAGAAATAAGCACCTCCCGAATGTACGCTCATGTGTTCAAAATCCTTTTTTTGTGCCCAAAGATGAGCATGGTGCACGAGCACTCACCTCTTCCGCCATCCTTGGAGGTAGCTTGCAGAGTATATGGTCGATGTACATGTTAAGCGCGTAGGTGTAGTGCGCGTCAGGACGAGGCATTTCACCTTTTTCTCGTTTGGGTGCTCCCTTGGTTCGATAAACATTCGGATGTACAGAGGAGACAGACGGGCCGGGGGCGGTGCGCTCCGGGGGCGAAGGACGCCGGGGGTGGAGGACGCCGGGGGCGTCAGCAGACACGCGGCCCATTGTCTCTCGCGGCCCCCGCCCCAACCCGCCCCCTCGCCTTATCATTCCCGGATCGGCCAATCCACTCGGGCCTCCGGGCAGAAGACGACGGCGTCGGAAATCCCTTAATCCGTCGACGGCTCAGCTGCTCGATGACTAGGTTGCCGTGGAAATAAAAATTGTTCAACTTTTTCCCTTTGTCCAAATCTCCCCGCAAGGACATTGACGAGCTTTTCTGGGTCCCGCGGGACCACGTCCGTCGTCAGAGGGAGTTTCGGCTAGATTGTGTTCCCAGCGAGATATCCCCTTCAAATCATTAAGCCCCTCTGACCTGTTGTCATAAATTTGCCACTAGAATATCCGCTGCTTTGATATTCCTGTTTCTTAGTTTAGTCCACCAAATTCAGCATGGGCTTTATCCCTTTATAACCCAATGTTGCTTCTTAATTGTTTAAAATTTCATCTCTATTTAGGAGATATCTAAACTAAATATTATTTTGCGGTGTAAATTTTAATGACGAAATATTTAGCTGCCAGGATAATTATCATTGAGTGTAAAATTTTCAAGTTTTCAAAATGAACAATCTTAAAATTTTATTTCTCCCAGAAACAGCTCTGGATTAGAACGGTTTAAAAAAAGGATTCAGGATAAATCTGGTGAAAATTTTCACTCATGGTGATGGAATAAAACGCCAACTTAAGTAATTTTCCATATCAGAATCAAACTTACACTGGCATAAATTTGAACCGGTAACCGTCAAGATGAGAATGACTTCCACCCATTGAAAAATGGTTGGGTACTAGTTTTATTAAAATGTGGACTACAACTGAAGTTAGTGTTCTATTTCGTCACCATGGTTTTCTGATGTGTTCACTAATTATATCAACTTTTTCGCGGTAAAAGATCGGTTGCACTTATTTCTGAAATCTTGGGTACTCGGTACATTAAACAATAGTATCATATTTTTCACAATAAGTTTTCGTTATTCCAGGGAAAAACTAACCCATCATCGTCTGATAGTCACTTCTCATCGTCTTATAGCCATGTATAGCTTAGATAATTCGAATCTCAAAACTGACAGACAGACGAAGTAGATAGAAATTTTTCGTTTAAAATAGCCATTTCAATAATTCTAAATTGTGCTATGCACTAGATATGCCATTTTTTAGTTATGCAGTTCCTAGTTCACAAAACCGAAGGATTAATGGATTCAATACTATTTGCTCATTTGATTATCCATTTATATTATATCGTCTGTCATTTTTTATGGAGTGACTTTGGTTCCAAAAATGAATTGAACTCGGCCGTGGAGATCGTGAAAGAATACGAATCCTTTTCTGCTCTCCTTGATGCAAATCTTTAAAAATTCCCCCTTGTCCGTGAGTCCGCGTCATCGAAGCATCTAAGAGGCAGAAAACGTTCCAACTCTCCACCCATGTGTCAGTTTTTAGCAATAGGGTGTGTTTAACACTAGAACCGCTGAACTTTCCAACCCCACCAAAACCGCGGCATGGGACTTTTTTGTCCCATTGACAAAATACGTTGATCCTGTCATGTTTAAGTATAATTGACGGTTTTTTGTGGTTTGTGTGAATAAAACACGTGTTTAGGTAATGTTTAAAACGTTTCAATAAGTATAACTAGGAATACAGTAAACTTATTTTGACCTGCAGACGCACCGGGCAGAGGTGACGCGGCCGTCGCTGCGTGAGTAGGCGGCCGGCGCAGTGCACAGATTACTCCCTTCTGCACTTCTAACTGGCAGAATAACGGTAACTGTACTGTATCGTACTGTATCTATCCCCTTCGTAATAAACTGTTATTACGCTAAATACAAAATAAGTGTACAAAAAAACTGAAATTGTATGTTTTCCCCATATGGTGCAAAAAAGTCCCATCCCGCGGTTCTAGGTAAATCGTCATTTTTCTCACGAACCAAACATCGTACAATATTTAAGATGTAACCATTCAAAACAGCATAAAAAAATTAGCAAAAGGCAGTAAATTTCAAAGGGATCAAACCACTAGTACATGAATGGCAAACATTTGCAAAGGGCGATGGGAAAAAAAAGTCCCGTCCGCGGTTCTAGTGTTAAATAAGTGCTTCATTTCAGTGGCGTAGTGAGGGAGGGTTTTGGGGGATAAACCCTCCCCCCCCCCCAGAGCTCAGAGAAATTTTTAATTAAAATCTATTTTACTTAATTGGATTAATATTGCTTATAGAATAGTGTGAGTATTAACAAAATATCCCTCAGAAGAGCGTATAACAACATTTTGAACCATTTACCTTAATTTTTTTCTGGCACAGGGTCCCCGCACCTCCCGCCTACTCTGGCGGGTATACCACACCCCCTGACAACCCAGTATTAGTTGCGCCTGAAACCCCTCCACAGCCTTGATTTCTAGCTGCGCCTCTGCTTCATTTAACGTTAGTGTTACCATTTAGTAAAAGTAATTTTATCGCCAAATCAGTTCAATTTGAAAGCTGTACACTGAGCTCAAAAATTTATCCGCAATTTCTGTCTCCAATCTTCTAGTGAGGAACTAAGTGAAGGAGATCGCATCATTTCCTCTCAATCGGTCGTGATTTGCGCTCTTGTTGACGCATTGGAAGCGCGGCGAGGAGAAGTGGGAGGAGCACCCGGTTTTAAATCCCGGGTAACAATCGTGTGTGCGATTCGTGTGACAACGGAAGGAACCTGCCCAGAATGTGTGAAATCACACGCCTGTGGGTTAGTTCGAGGAGAGCTCTATCCTCAACGGTCGAAGCTAACCTTTGTGTCGAATAACTGATTGAGTGAGTGACGTATTACCCGTTTTGCACTTCAGTTATGACCCTAAAAATCTCGGGGCTTCCTTCATAAAAAAGGCATCGTAAAAGCTATTGTGGCAGGGTTTTCAAATTTTTGTTTGTGGGCTAATTATCTAGTTGAGTTACTAACTAGTTAACGTGGAGAGGACCGTAGAAAGGAAAATACAAATGTAAATTTAGTTTAGACGGAAAACTTGTATTAGCGCAGCCATCGGCGGGTTGACATCTGTCCTCATCCCCGTTGATGATTGCCCAGGACAACGGAAAAACCTGTGTTTGAGGTACATTTTCTTCTAACGTTCATTTGTTTTTTGAATTCCTATCTTCTGACATATTCAGGCAGCATGTTGACAAGCGTCTACTATATATAGTCCTTGAAAGTTTCAAGACGGTAGCGTATTTTTTAAACTTATTGTTCGTAACCAAAAGAGATCTGAATTTTGCAGCCTTTTTCTGATGCAGTTAAATAATTAAACAAAGAGCAGACTATTCAAATAAGTATTAATTATTTACCTTATTAATTTTTTCCAATTTTAAAAAATTTTTCTCATTATTTTATTGAATGGCTAAACCTTTTGATTTTGGTTTATTCAGCTTAAATTTCGGATGGTTATTTTTTCTTTGTTGTGCTAGTGCAGGAGTGTATACTGCTATAGTTGCTGGTTGATCATCCAGTTCACGTGTTCTCTTGGAAACTCCAAATGAGCGCGTCTTCTCCTTCATGAAATCAGCAGACTGTTCGCCATGATCTTTGCTTTTACATTAAATGAAGCTGATATTCTACGACCACACCGAATAACTTAGCCACGTGAGTGGAATAGCCGGGCTCTCAGCTAACGTTCGAGCAGTGTGCAGGCGATTCTACTTTTGATGCATCTAAATCCGATATGTCTTAACCTTGGGACTTGCTGAATGCTTGTTTGAGTTTGCAGCTATCTAAAATGTAAAGCTTAGTTTTTTATTGAGCTAATTGGAAATGATGTAATCAAGATAACTCAAATTAAATTAAAATTCTCGGATAATTGTTTGTTTTATTTATTACTGGTGAACAATTGACGATCGCAATTCAAATGCTACCATGAGCAAACTTTATTCCTTCACTGCTACATGATCTTACCGGGAGCAAGAAGAAAACAAAGACGGGTTCAATGATGTCAGCAAGCCTATTAAGCAAGGATGATGGAGACGATGCAGAATTTCCAGTATGCTTATTCTCCATCACACGGCCCTGGAAATCCTGCACTTGTCAGTGTGATTTCTTGCGTCCTTCAATGCGTGCACGGCCAATAATTCTGGGATTTAGGCTTAAGGATACAACGGACACCGCTAGGATTGAATATAAGTATCGAGCCAGATTTATGTGATTGTCGCTCGGAAAATTCTGGAAGATGATGAATTCGGTTGACCTTTCGGGCCGAGCGTTTAATGGAGCCGTGTCTCTTCGGAAGGATGGACGTTCCCATTTGACTGGGCCCCTGGGGGGGATTAAATCAAGAGGCATCGGCAGGGCCGGCAAATGGGTGGAATCCGAGCCGGTGGCAGTTGGAGGCCTCCACGGTGGTCGCCACCCGAATGATCTCGGCGGATCCCTAGGGTAAGATGGACGGGCTTCTCAGGGTGTACTCGGGGAGGACCTCAGCGTGGACCGTCACTTGAGACGATGTCTGACCGTCAAACGAAAGCTGTTGTGTATTTCAGACCTGCCGCATGAACAGCGGTAATGTTCGCATCAAAGGACAGTGGAATGGAAGAAATTCCCCTGGACATAGAAAGGAATTCCGCATATGGTGTCCGTTGCAGAAAAATTAAACGCTATAACTTAATTAAAATACAAAGGAAAATAGTGCAAGTCGTCGTCAAAAACAACCGCGAGCGAAGAGTGAGCGTTACTTAGCTTTAACACAAATTAGGCTAGGAGATGCTATGATGAAATTCTTGAAGTTGAAATGATGAAGATGAAATTCTTAAGCCACTTCAACTGTTTTGGTATAGTTTTTTATTAAAGTTGCATTTTCATGCACCTTTTACTCTTTATTTTTTATATTTTACTCGAATAACATTCAACATAAGTTTTTAGGTGGATTGGGAGTCTTACAATGAGTTGGAACGAAATGGAAACCTCTTGACACGCATTTTTATCCTCTTAGTGATAAATCATGCTAAATAAAACCGAGAGGCAAAAGTCCACGGAATGCTGAGCATGGAGTGAACATGTAGGCGTTCGTTTTCCATGGATCTCTGACGACTCACTCGAGGGTATCAAGCGTTTACAAAGGTTGCTGACGTCCAACCTTTGGCTGAGCAGTAGCAGCCCCATTCCTTAACGCATTTGTGACTCTCTAGGATATGAAGTCAGCATGGGAAAGAATGCTATAGTGACCACCATAAGAAATAGTTCGTTACATCAAAGCAACGCAACTAGTCAACATATATCAAAGTGCGGAAAATAGTCAACGTTGAATTAGGGAGCCACCTTTACTACCTGTTTTTACACCTTCCTAGAAAATTGCTCGTAAAATCAAACTATTTTTATCCTGTCTGAAAGAAACTAAATCTCTGATTTCATTTCCGATTAAATAAAATTAATTTCCTCTGCCCTGTTAGGCGAAATTGCTTGTGAGAGCAATAACTCCCGAAATAATAATATCAAATAACATTATTATATTTCGTAATATTCATAAATTATTCTTGTAGTGTTAGTAAAATATTCTTGAACCAAAAAGTGACAGGATGGGTTGAGAGTAAATTTTTAATAATCAAAATATGCCCAGTCTTCCTCTTCGGAGTCTACGCATTTTTCGTGAGCTAAGGGTAAAAATTTGATCCTTACTTATTTTTTGATAAAAAAATCATTAATATCTTCATCTTGTTCAAATCTCCTCCATTTATTTACGAAATAAGGATTTATTCGCCATTCATTGAGCGTATGCCAATGTGTTAAGAGGAGGGATTACTTCCCTTAATTACTCGTTTTATGTTTTTTGATGACTTGTTACTCAATTACTCACTTTTTATTACTATTTTACTCACTTTTGATTACTTGTTACTCATACAAGTTTTTCGCCCCGAAAATTTCGGGGTACGTTGAGTAGATCTCTGGAAACGTTTTCTATATCTCAAATAGTTAAAAAAATTATATCTTAGAAAATACGGAAGTTAACGTTTCAAATCTGTGGCGAAAGCAAAATTCAATCCACGGTCTGTATTCTCATGATCGTTATCACTAGTCAGCGATCATAAGATTGTTTTGACGCAGCTCTCCACTCAATTCTCCTGCCAGCTATTCTTTTCACATCAACGCATTTAATTTCTTTCATAACTTTCTTTACCTGCTTCATATATTTTATTCGAAGTCTTCATGTACCACTCTTGCCATTTGCTTGTCCTTTGAAGATTGTCTTCATCGTCTATGCTGTAAAGCTAATACTTTCAAAGTGGTACAGGAGGAAATATTCATGTAAAAAGACCGATCGACTGATTATAAAATCAATGAAATACCTATAACTATAATTCCTATAACTAACTAAAAAATACAAAGTTAATTAAATATAACACCACTATAAATTATACCCACTATATAAATTAATTTAAGAAATTATCTGCTCATATATGGCTGACCACTATTTCACTTCAAAAGTCTGCATTAATTTTAAAAGTTCCCATTAGTTATATTAAGGTCATTATCAACCGTTGAAGTTTTCCCAAAAAATCAGAATGAATTCCGTTCAGATTTTATAAAATCTGATTCATGCAAGAAGCGTACACCTCTCACATTTCCTCCCAGTTATTTTGATATAAAAATAGTCAACCGAGGATTTATTCCCACTCTATTGCCTTTCAGGATTTCTTTCCCTCCACAGCTGGCCAAGAGCCTATTTGTTTTGTGCAGCATCATTTTTTTCTTCCTTTCGGAGAAAACCAAAATAAAAGGGAGCAGTTCATGCGATTCACTTTTGTTTAAAGAGAGACTCATCCGTAGTATTGGGCTATTTCCACGGAGCAGATAGCGGTTGGGAGAAATTTGCCCCGCGGGAGCTTAATACTGCGGCCGGGGACGAGTAACCCCCTAATAGCTTGTATTTCGCGGGCGGCGAAAGGGTGGGAGCACCGCAGTGGCGAGTAGTATGCGCTGGGTTAGTAGCCCGGGGGGGGAGGGTTAGGGGGCGAGCCGGAATGCTCTCGGAGTGGATTGAAATTCCGAAAAAGATGCAGAAGCAGAAGGGGCTCACCCCCAGCCTCTTTCCCCCCCCCCCCCCCCCCCCCAAAATCCCTCTGAATGGAGAAAGACCGAGCCGCGAACCGTCTTCGAAGTCTCTGCGTCTCTTCTTCATAAGTTTTCCCTCATTCACTCCGCTTGAAAGCTAAAAAGAAAATACTATACTCCCTGTATGCATGCATGTAACTACTTCTTAAGAGTAAACATTCCTACCTCACAACCGGTCGTATTCTGTCCTTTAAGGTGACGTATTTATCCTTTAAAACTAGTGCCATCATCTTGCAGAGCACACAATTGCCTTTTGTTCACATTTACCTCTCTCTCAAAAGACATTTGCATTGCAGAGGGTACTGAGTTTTTTTTCAAATTTGAGATGGAGGCAAATGTTGAGAAGGGTTTCTTGACCAGTTTTATCTTTCGCTCCGCTTGAAAGCCAAAAATAAAATTTCAAATCACTGTATATTTCTACTTCATCCAATATATTTACATTGAAGAAATTAACCATGCGAATTTCTACAAATTTGAAATGCCGGCAAATTTTACACTGAGTCTGCTTAAAATTCCTTGAAAATTACAATATAGTAAGCTTGAATCGTCTTGTTTTGAGCGTGACTGCGTGACATTCAGTCATCATTTTTAAATGCATTGATATTAACATTTTTATTCAACAAATTTTAAATGTACAACTATTCTGTGACCAATATCGTAGAAGTTTTGACCGATAAGTGTCTTAAGGCCTCTCAAACAGGAAACAAAAAGGAAATTCTTCCTATTAAAACGCGGATTTTAGATCTAGTACATGTACTTTAGCCTTCATATGCCAGATCATTAAAAAATCTCAAAAGATAAAAGGGCGGTTGTTCTAGAAAAGAGCCTTTAAATAAAAAATTCCGAAGGTTTTGTAACAACTGACAGAATTGAAGTTCATCGTTGCAAAAGAAATTCATAATTCCATCAAGAGTTTAAGAAAAGGATTCAATACTTTGAAGGACCGTTTATGCGGTCTGAAATGTTTACGTTAATTCAGATGAATCCTTCTGCCTCACGATTCTTCGGTTTTCCCGAGGTTCACAAAAATGATACCTTTTATGTCCTGTTGTTTTAAGTGTTTCTGTCCGCAACCACCTGCTTACGAAAAAAGATCAATGAAGTGTGAAAAGATGTAGCTCATTTTCAACCGAAGATTGTGAGAAATTCTTTGAACTTAGTTGGCAAGCTCTCAGTGAAGTAAATCCACAAAAAGTGCACCACAGTTCCTCTTGATATAAACAATGTTTTGACCAATGTGGACGAGAAGAAACAGTTAACTTCGCAGAAGAAATCCTTATTTGTAAATTCATTCTGACGCCCCTTGTCAGCGAACCATGTCTCCTACTCAGAATTTGTCTCACAGAATTATTTTATCTCGTGGCTAACCTTCAAGCCATTGTGTACGTCCACAGAGCTATGGATGTTAATTACTTTATATTATATATTAATATATTAACCACTTAATATATTAATAATAGTTATAAATTTATTGTATATGAAGTATATATTTATACCATTAGATGCAGAGGTTATCTGTGAAATAATCGAGAGTAATCATGGAATAAGTTCTTGTGGACAAAAACCAACATCAATCCGAGGTAGTATGGGTCTATTCCTGGGTAGGCCGGGAGTACAGGGAGGCCGCCAACAATTATAATTCCTTGGGAAGAGGGAAGCAGCTCTTCATATGAGTGAAGGTGGAGGCTACAGGGCTCAGTACAAGTCCACGTATTTCACTGTAGGCGTGGTCACATTTACTTCTACGGTTATAGTACTGGGATGTGAAAGACAAGGAGAAAACACCAAGTTATTGCCCAGAAAAATCGCAGTAACCCCACATTTATTACCCCACACATTATTTTAAAGACACGATGGCTTTCTTCCAAAGAAAATATCCCGAAGGTAATTTTTTAATTCAGATGACTCCAGGAGATTTGTGAATGAAACAAAAGTCTCAAATCAAATCCCATCTTCGACTTTATGTGGCTACTATTTCGGACTTGGCTGATCGAAGAAAAACAGATAATCTTAGCTGGAATTTCTGCATCTCTTCCTGGCAGTATTTGCTTTTTCTATCATTCGCAATAATGTATCAGTAATAAAGCCCTCTTTCTATTCTCTGCGGCCTCGACTGGAAATCTTGAATGAGTGCTGCAGCGTAGCTTACTTTGATCTAAAACGTTGATCAGCTTTGAGAATTTACTCTCTTCGCTCTTAGGCCAAAATTTGCTATCAAATATTTTATATCAAGGGTTGAATTTTACAATAATAGTATTTCTACCACAGCACCGTTGTCCTCGTACTTTTCCTATTACATGTTCCTATTCCTTTCTTGATCAATCCATGATAAAAACACACAATGTAATTTCCACACTATTTAATTTAACATTTAACGACCTACCATGGTTTCGACCTTTTGTGCCATTATCAAGGTAATGATACAAAGTGTCGAAACCATGGTCGGTCGTTGAGTGTTAAATAAAATAGTGTGGAAATTACCATTTGTGTTTTTATCATGGATATAACAATATTCCACAAAATCAAGCCTGAAACGATTTTATAAATCCCTTTCTTTCCTTACCTCTGAATTTATTTGAATGTTTGCGCTTTCATAAAATGCATCAAGAAGTTACTTTTATTAGACTAGATCATGCGAAATACCAAACCTTTGATATTTTAGCAATTCCTGAAGTGTAGACTTCCCTACCATTGGCTCCGGGTGCAATTTCAGCGGTGGCAGGGATTTTTCAGAGGATTCCCGATCCTTACTTGAGCGCTTCATGGAGGTCACTTCAAGTGCAGCACTTTGTCTGTCGAATGGGACGTCAATCCGAGGTCCCTTTTGCGCCTTCCCTTAAGGCTTCCGGATACCTTGACCAAAAACTACGCTGCAGACGTGTGGGCAGATTCGTCTGAGTCCTCTGTTATTCCATGCACTTAACATTTGAATGCTTATTTACAAAGAATAAACATCGATATTTAAAAAGATCGTCGTAATTTTTCAATTCTCGTTTTTCACGCTGCAATATTGACCACGGAAAAACACTAAATTCGGCTAAATTGGCTGCCTGCTACGGCGTGTATGACGATGGAACCCAAAATGTTTTCCGTACATTTTAAACGATCTTATGCCAACGCCTGGTTTCTCTCTTGGCGACAAACTAAGGGCGCACATTTTGAAATCTACTGATCGACACTAGAATGACCGGAGGCGGTCAGTTGACCGTTTTTGTTTTTCTTTCGCGCACCATTTCATTATTTTCCGGCCAATAACGCTGAAACTTTTTGACTCTTAATATTTTGGAACAAATAACCTGAAAGTGAAGTTTTTTGTAGGAAAAATTCACGTCAAGAAAAATGTCCGCTTTTACCTAGAATGACCGCGGGCTTTGACTGTTTTTGTATTTTATACCGTGATTTAGCTCTCTTTGCCGATCCTCGTTGTCAATTTCCACAAATATCATAGAGTGCACTTTACCAAACACGAGTACTGCTCAAGTTTGACTCTCATGTCTTTAAAATAGTTTTTACATATGATTTTACAGTTAATGTGAAGGAGAGAAACATAAGGAAAATCAAGGTATGTTGCGTCGCAAATAGTCGCTACTAAGCCTACTAAGTATTCTATAGGCAGTGATGAACATTCATTTAGCTGAAATTTATTGTTGCGTTTGTGCGTGGCTGCTGACAACCAAGCCAGGCGCCGCCGCACCCCCTCTTCTCCTGCGCGCCGCGTGCCCTGCGGGGCTGCCCGTGAGCGCCAGGGGAATACTCTTTCGGCGACGTGTTACGACTTGTATGCCGGTCACTGTCTCATCATAGATGCTGCAGTCATCCATTTCATTCAGTTCAGTCCCCACTCTGGTCACCCGGTTCACCAGAAGTGGTGATATTCTCCTAGATCCTCCATTATAAACTATATCTTTTGAGCAAATTCGGTGAAATTTTTTTTGTTCTCAGTTCATGGGCAGAATGACATTTATTTCTACATCTACATCTACATAATACCCTGCGAGCCACCTCTAGGGTGTTTGGCAGGGGGTGACAAATCACCAACATGCAGCATGCAAGGGGACCGCCACATGCACACCGCACGGTCATGGAAATATTATGCATGCTAGAAAAATATACGTGCTTATTCATAAAAAAAAACTTGCTAATGGTTAGTAGTTGCTAGAGAAAACAAATGCAAGGTTAGAGCTATGAAAAAAAATACAAGGAATCATCCTAGCGAGTGACGCCATTAATCCTATCAATTGAGGCAACGTTGCTATCCTTAATACTTAGTACGAGGGAAGAATTACATTTTAAGTCTCTCTGTTTTGCAGTCTATTTCTTTTATTCTATTCTCATGATTACGTCTACTATAGTACGATGGTAAACAAAGGATGTGATTCACGTCGTCTGAGAAAATATCTTCTTCAAGTTTCCTAAGTAAGTAAAGCCTATACTTCGATCTACGCTCTTGTTAAGATTCCCATCATAACTTGTGTAACATACTGGAAACGCTGCACCTTTTGTCGTAACAACCCATCACAAATCTGGAAAATCGACGAAGTTTCGAACGACGATCTTTCAAATTCGACGAAGCATACCTTTTCCTAAATTTTAGAAGGTTAATTGTTTACCAATAGAGGCACGAAAGTGTAAGTTGGTTTTTTCTTCCCCGAAGTTGATGCGGTTTGTCGCTTAGAGGCATTTCTGGTGATCGTTACCAGTGTCATGTGAACGATCATGAATATTTCCAACCAACTCCTTGTCAACTCGTTCACTTGCTCGCAATCTCGATTTCCCGTGATCGTCGTTCTTCTGATGGTTTCCTTCAATATTCCTCCGTTCTGCACGTTTCATACATATTTTCTACAATGCGCTCATTGAACGTGTTTGAATACATTTCTGGGTCGATCGGCACTCCCAAAGTCAAAATCATTGTCCCGTCGCGCTTGCTCTCTAGAAGACGTCTTACTAAGACACCAAAGTTTAATCACAGACTCAGAGGATCAATAAAATGAAATATGTAACGACACATTCAAATGCCTTCTTTTCTATCTCCTTGAAATTTAATTACGTATCTCATTCCACAATTTCGGTCACTTTATCTAAGCGCTGTCTCTTTTGTTGTCTCGTGGCTTACCGTGGCGTTCTTCAATCGTTGATATTTCGGGTTTTCACCGCGTTTTTTGTCATAAGGTGACGACAGTTTCATCTGGATTGCACCAGGCGTCTTCAGAAGCACCGATATCGGCATTTTGCATCTCATTTGCACCACGGTATATGACCCAGAAAAATCCCACTTTTTTATTTACATGTGCAAAAAATAAATGTTATTCGATTTTTCAGGAAAATGATTTCATTTTAACACCGATGTGCATCTCCAAAATACATGTGTGAACGCCGTGAACGTAATCAGAAAATTTGAAAACGTGCTAAGAGAGTAAATAAATACATACCTTGAGACAGAATTTGTAGTGCTTCATTTCATTGCTGTCATTTTTTTCTTTTCTCTCTGATACATGTTTTTAATCAATGTAAACTACAGCAAATTGCGTGTCTTAAAATGCAATTTTTTCCAAAACACATGACGTATTATTTTTTAACTGTGCAAGTGAGACACATTTTTAGTTTACAATAAATTTTTTAAGGTGTATTTCATATTTTTATGCAAATTTCAATTTTTTCCCAACGCCACATCTAACCATAAAACACAATCAGAACACTTCTACACTCGTCAGGTAAAAATATGGAAGGAAAACAAATAGAAGAGCGCAAGAAAAAGGCGAACGGACAATTGACCGCTGGCTGTCATTATAGGTGTGCGACTTACCCCGGTCATTCTAGTGTTAAGTAAAAGAACGAAGTTTTTGGAATGAAAATTATGAAAAATAAAAAAAAAAATTGTATTTATCTTTCCATTTATACCATTTTCGAAACCTTACCATTCTTTTATGACAACCCTGCATTTATATTATTTCTCAATTTGATTTATTTTTGTCTCTGCAGATGTTTTCTGCCCTTGCCCAGTATGTGGATATGGTAGTTTTGAGGAAGCTTTGAGACAGAGTCATTATATGACTAAACCGTGCTTGACCCTGGCGTGTTTGATTGATCATGGGATCAAATGCAAGGGTCACTCTACAATTCTTCCGCAGCCCCTGACATACGAGTGGTTGAACATGGCTTTTCCCCCTCGCTTCATTCAGAATACATAGTTGTACCCTTCGCGTCCAGGCTGAGAGTGAAATATATGCTGCGGATTCTCGAGCGTTTCTTTGTCCCTGAAGTATGATCTGTCATCAACAAGGGAACTGCGGCGTGCAACAAAAACTGAGCGTTGGGACCAACGTATAACTTTCCACCACATATGAGCATTTTCAGGGGACTACTACAGTACTCCAAATGACTGAGTTGGTCACGCAAACATTCCATTTTAATAATACATTCTACCTTTAAATTATTCTATTCAGTTTCAATCCATTTTGCGGTGACAATGCCATTTATTCCCAAACTCTGGGTAAAAAACGGTAGTAGTATTACCAAATGATATTGTAATAGCAATTATGTGTTCTAAAATGAAAACAGTCATGTAATTGTTAATTAGCCCTCTCAGGTTAGTATTTTTAAGGGCTACCATAAAATGCAACATGTCAGACATCTTTATTTTTAATACACTCAAATTTTATAGCTTAGTACTGCAAGGGCTAGAATTTAAACAATTCCATTCTAAATTAATGGGTTTAACAATTTAAGGACAAAAAATAAGCGTTTGGTTGGTTTTCGCACTCATAATGAGCTGCGTTGAAGTATTATTTGATATTTGGGGCACATCGAGGTGATACATTTACTATGCCTACTATTTCCATCAAATGTCAAGTTCAAACATAGGTATGTGAAACAAACATTAGTGATCAATTTTCCGTTTAAATACTTCTATAAATGAACGTTGATAACTCATAATTGAATGGTGTCCATGGCAAACTTCTGATTTAGCCCTACAATTGAAATTTCTACCCACTGATGTATCACATTTTCAAACGTGTTAATATTCGAGTAAAGACATTTTTCTTCGATCATCCGAAAAATTCTTTTAATAAAGTTCGAAAGAACGAGTGGCTGAAACGATAAATGCATCCGATGAGGAAAATTTCTCAGTGAAATCACACCCTTTGCAACTCCGACAACACATCAGCCCGAGGCGAGGATACTGAAATAACATGGAAAGTGATTTCTATTTTCCCCGGCTGTCGGGCCATCGATAAAAATTATAGAGCTCATCAACATCCACGTGTCAATAACAAAATTTCATCAGGGATTTGAAATTGCACTCGCAAATTCGGTAAAATGTAGTAAGTTATATCTATGCATTAAAATTCTACGCCTACTTTCCCAGTAATTTTCTTTCTGAATTATGTTCAATTTTGTGTTACAGCTAATTTATCATACCTTCAAATGTGCTAGAGGCACCCGTTGTTAATAAAAAACAAGTATTCTTAGTTTTTAGCATTCTGTATTTTAAATAGGGTGAATTATTGAATGGCAATCATAACATTTTTGTCACAACTAATTGCAACCGCGTTTTAATCACACGCTAAATATTGCACATCGGTTGAGATTAAACTGTCACTTAGTGAGTGTGAAACCATTATGATTCCACCGAATGCATTCCCTTTGAGAGGAATATAATTCATTTTCGTACCTGCCCGTTGAATGCACATAAATACAAGCGCTTACAATTTCGTTTCAGTCGGCCATGGACTATAGTCGACTTTTCCTCTCTTCCTCCGACAATAATATGGGAATCTCCGCTTTCCGTGTTGGCCCGTGTTTTTACCCCTTTGTTCATATTGAAAAAGTTTTCCGTGGCTTCTTTTTGAACTTCGAGTTCTGAAGACGGGAAGGAAATATCGAATTCCTCTCTTCTGATTATTTTGGCTTGAATTTCTGCTATGTCTACAGTATGTCATATGCGTTTCGTGATGTGCACTTAGATCGCTCCTCACGGAAATCACGCTTCCATTCTCCTCTTCGAACAAGGGATGGGTGATAAAGCAGCCTTTTTCCACCCGGTTTAACCCAAATGGACTCCACGAATCGGAAGGCGAGAGATATATGGTGCCAGAGATGGCATCCGGAGAAAAGAACTCAAAGCCTTGAGCCGCTTAATCTAAACGGTATTCGTTTCTGGTGAAACGGCACTTCTGCAGCCAAATATTAACCCCCGAATTCCTTGACGTAAGGAAGGGCAATTTAGATGGGCGCTTATATCTTCCTCACTACCGCTGGAGCCAACTTTTCCAATACTAAGATCATCAGCCAAGGTCATGATTGGTGTCTCTTTACTGAGAAGGGAATGAGTTTTGGGGTAATAACTCTGTGTCGTTTCAGGTGTTTGAAGCGAAATATTTTACTCCCTCGTCAAAAGTGGATGCGTTATCACCCCCGCATCATATGAGGACGCCTTACTCACTCGTGCGCATATTATCTATTCTCCTGTTGTATTGCCTACGCACAACTATCGTCTTAGAATTTTCACAGTTTACAGAGTAGGCCTTCGTCAACATTTTTGTGAATATAAATAATAAAAAATGCATCTGAGAAATTATTGATGTGAAATTTTCAGATTTGGGATGCATAAAAATGGTGATAAGGGTCAGTCGTGTATAGCTTAAAAATCTAAAGATGATCAATTGATAGATCAAGTTCTAAACGAGTTAAAATTTATGGAGGTATACCGGTCGTGTGGGAGTGATGTGTTATGCTAGGTCGAAGGTTTACGTGCCTTTCAACCTTTTGATAAAGAGGTTTTATTGAAAGTACGTCAAAATACTTATTTCTTCATCTCGATTCGTGGGTGTTTTAATTTCCGTCAGATGCCTGGTTTCATAAAGCCGCAAGGACTCTGCGAAAAGTGTATTATTAAGACATTTGAGATGTTTAGAAAATCGTGACTCTGGAAATCTGGAGATTATTGGTGCTGCATTCTCGCTAAAGCGCTTATTTCTTTTGAGTGGGCGTCGTCTATGGGTGGCTATCAGTAGCACCTACGCCTCAGGCAAAGGTTATCCGCCGTTCTCCAGGATGTTAATCTTACCTCAGATGATGAGTCATCCCATTCCCAGAGAGGCCAAGGCTTTCATCGATCTAAGCGCAGGCATAAAAAATAGATTGAATGAAAGTCTTAATTGAAAAAAGATGCAGCGAACTTTCTGGAAATAGATTTTCATTTCCCAAAATGCCATTTTTAACATCGAAGCAGATCACAAAATTTAGGGACATGAGAAAGAAAAAAACATGAATTATAGCTTTTAAGTATCTCTTGGGGAAAATTATTTTGGAGACCCATAGGAGCAAATGGAAATATTAAAATGGGATGGTAAAGGAGGTATCAAGATTTGCAGTTGCTGTTGATGATAAAATGTTATCATGAAATGTCATAGTGAAACATGCCTAAAGCGGTAGAATACCTGTTGTGATACCAATTTTGCATCATTGGGACTCTTGATAGGAAAATGCGCAATAAAATGCTTTTTGTCCAGAGTTTTTGATAGATATTAATTTGAATCACATTTCCTTAATAGGGTAATTGTTTGTGGTTTTGTCTTTTTGAGGATTTCCAATGGGCAAAAAAGGCTGTAGGCGAGGATATGGAGTCAAACTTTAAAGGCAATGGGACTTCGTTGGAAATTCAAAGGTTGCTTGCAATTCCAACGCAATTATGCACGATAGTTTGAGCGACGCATTATCAAGGGAACTAATGTAAAAGGGAACGCTGTAGTTTTTCTCAAAACTTCAAGAATAAGACGCAAAGATTTAAAGCGAAGCGTAATATGGAGGTCCTCTAGATGATATGCCTTTAAGAATTTTTATATTGTCCTATTTGTCGATTATTATTGAAAACATGGTATAAAGACTGGATATAGTGAATTTTGTTACTTATATACCACCTTGGCTAAGGTGGTATATAAGTAACTTATTTACTAAGGCTACTTATTTACCGATCAAACTTATAGTAAAGAAAGTATAAAAAATATAGATCAGGATGTCTTTAAAAAATTTTCCTCTATAGGAGCAAACGGCAAAGATTGCTTCCCCGTGACTCTTCTCTCCTAGGGGCTATCCAGGAAATATAGAGACTCTTCCATGCATGATGTGATATTGCAATGATGCAGCAAAAGAAGGTGCTTTTTCGTGGTAATATCTATCGGACTTTTCATTTTCACTTCAAAAAATTAATGGTTATTGACAATGTGGAGTAAATATATTGCCTATAATGCGAATTTCACAACCATTCATGTCGATTTGATTGTGGTTTGAATTTTTAAACAGATATTGACCTTGTTCTTTAAATATTACGAAACCGTTGACTAACAATTTTTTTTACAAAAGCCTCATAAATGTTTCCTCAAATATCATTTGGGCTCCATATACATTCCATATATATATGCATATGGTTCAATTTCGAATTTATAACGGAAAAAATTAAAATACCACGTATTTCATTCTTATGTCACTTTAATGTTTAGACAACTCAGACCATGAACCACTCCTGTTATGTAGAATATTTAATTATTATTTGCAGTTTTTCTTACGGTCTATTCATTTGGTTGTGGATTCAAAGTTAACGTAATATTCCAGCTAAGTAATGATCATAAATATCGCTTTTTCAAAATTCTCAATTTCTAATGTTACCTTTCTATGCTAAAAATGTGCTGAAAAAATATATTCATTTTTTGCACAGGTCTTGTTACTGAAGTCATGATTTGGTTACATAAGTTGCACAAGCTCAATTAATTTTGGAATGTTAAATTGTGGTATCCTCTGTGCGCTTTAAAGTGGAATTTTTCGCCGCACCTTGTACGATTCTAAAATTTTCGGTGGTTACCGGCCTATTTTCTCTGAGAAATTAGTGAAATTCACATTATATTTTCCTCTAAATTGCTTGTCTGAAGATGCTGTACCCGTGTTCTTTACCAAACTATCAATTACCAGCGTCAGACTCCAGTAGGTACACAGGCAATGTGTTTCAACCCCTAATATCTTTCTAAATATGTCGGCTAACTAATTTTAGATAATTATTAGTGCACTAGCTATTGTCATAAATTTAACTTTTTTTCCACATTTATGGTTAGCTTATCCTCATTTAATGTTTTCGTATTCGTCTTTGTCAAAAATTATGCTATTTTATAACAGAAAATGTTTTATTCACGCTTACATGAGCGTGAATAGAGCCTTTTACGTAGGCACAGAGAAATAAGAAGGCATGATTTTGTGCAGAAAAACGCTAATGCATCTTTGCATGAAAGAATTTATTCACGCCGTAGAATTGAAAAAATTCTCAGGCATGGAAATACTGACAATGAATCCAAATTCAGCTGACAAAATGCCCTAAATTCCACGAGTTAACATGAAAAATGTTTAATATCGATTTACTTTCCTTGAGGTCTAAGACTTTAAAACTATGAATAAAAATGCAACTCTTACAATTCATCTATAGTGAATTTTTTTAGCCATAGAAAAGAATGCGAAGCTTTGTCGAGTCCAGGGCATGTAAAACATGGCCAGGCTGGGAAAAAG
Organism: Ischnura elegans; assembly: GCF_921293095.1. NCBI lineage: Eukaryota > Metazoa > Arthropoda > Insecta > Odonata > Coenagrionidae > Ischnura > Ischnura elegans. Next base: position 90,885,223 of record NC_060259.1, read on the forward strand.
GGGGTCCACTGCTCGGCCCCCTATCATTGTGTAGCGTTTCAAACAAGCGCTTCAAATTTTTCCTTCCCGGGGAAATACTGCGAATACCTCACGGCTTCGGCATAACTCGGGGGCGCTATTCTGCTCCACGCCCACAACGCAGGGGAAAGTTCACGTACCGCGCTCCCGCACCCACGTCGGATCGGCACCCACACGTGGGACACGCAAGCTGCAGCCACGCAGCGTGGCAACGGCGATTCATGAATTTCCGCAGTCGTTTATCACGGGCGGCGTATGCCAGGTGTATTCATACATGACGCTAAATTTAGCTAAATCGTCATACAAATGCCTTTATTCGTGGTGACCATGCGTTTATTGCGAATGGAGCTAAATTTACGACACTTTTTCTTCTCATTTCTGTTTTTTTTTTCATTTAACAATTAGTATAAAAACTCAAGAAAGGCACCGGAAATTTCACTTTTTACTGCTGATAGGATTTTGAATAGCGATCACAAAAACTAAAATTAAGACTGCATATAGTTGTTTTGCTTACATCGTTTGAATATAATGGGCAACTCACATTTAATATTTTTGGACACAAACACGAAATAGCTAACATGAAGTGTTTATGGTTGAGCGTAGTGGTGGTTACATGGTTTAGGCACTTTGCTTCTATTCGTGCAATCCTGTATAACATCTATGCCAATGCATTTAATCATTTCCAAGTAGTATGTCTAATATTTCGTGTATTTATGTTTTTCTTCGATGCCCCTTATTGCTCTAAGCTACGAGTTCTCAATGCTCTCTATTGCTTTAGAATTTCCCACTCTGTGGACGTAATTATTTGGACCCAACCACGAGTGGGGAAAATGAAGGGAAAAAATCTGTCATAACTCACAGCACAGTAGATGGATAAGAGGAACTTGATCACTTGTGATGTCAACTTCTTAGAGCTGAAATAAAACTGAAACGATTCCCATCTAAGTGACATATAACAGGTGGGCAGATTGTGAGAAGAGCTTTAAGCAGAAACAATGGCACCCTACTTTGATGCATTCTTCTCCTTTAAATGGATACTTCTCGCTTTGAGCTATTAACTGAGATCTAATATTGTCCTTACCCCACAGATTTATTAAAAAATGCAAATGGAATGTCCTAAAATTGAACTTATAATGTGTTTACTCGTCCAAGCCTTGAAACTGGTATTGAATCGCTAATTTTTTTCGCGCTTAAGTGTACTTTGGCGAACGCAAATTAAAAATGTAAGTACCAAAAGAATGAGTTGTTAAATGGCTTTCAAAGAAGTGTTAAGTTAAAAATTTTGAATATACTTCGAGCAAGATATAGTGCTACGTAGGTGGTACGATGACGTTAAAAAGATATAGAATCAATAATTAAACGTTTAATCAAAGTTGGCGTGGGTATACGCCAACCCCGTTTACACTAGATGGCCTATTTGGTGAACTCATCACCCTGAAATTAAAACAAGCAAAAATATGAAGGTGGTGGCGGTTTAATGGTTCAGGCTTTTGGTTTCAAAGTTGTGGAATCCTGGATCATATTTATGTCAAGGCAAATGTTGATCATTTCCCGAAACTGTTATGCTTTATTGCTTTTAGTATTAATCATATTAACGAATAGAATAAAAAAGTACAATATTTCGTCGTGTTATTTGTTTGCGGATTCACAGGTCTCAATCACATGATATAGTTGATGTACTGCGTATACGAATGTCTGTGCTCCAGACTAAGGCATTCTGTTGAACACATCTATGGAAAGTATTTTCTCAAAAGCTTAATCTTTAAAAGGATAGGGACTCTCTTGGGAATGTAGTTATTTGGGCATTACACGGTCTGACAAAGTAAATGAGGTATTCGGAATTCCATTTTCTTACCAAAGTTGCCTGGTTATTAAGTTATAACATTTCTGGATGATATTCATGGACCATCAGATCAATATTTTTAACCCTTTAACGTCAGGAGTGCCGAAATCGGCACAGAACTCCAGAATCATTTTGTCTCAATATTCAAGTAAGTTGTTTCACTAATGCCCATTCGGCACGTTCGCATCTGCCGACAGTAATAAGTGTTGACACCAATCGAGGATAGCTAGAACTCCGACTTCGATGGGGAAAAGTCGAAGCAAACCCCGTTGAAAATAGTCTATTTGCCGTGTTATTCTCTTACTTTTTGGCTTCCCTAGGTACGTTCATATGTTTAAAAAATTTAATTTTTTATTTCTCTTGGTTTTTTAAGATGTAATATGTAATGGTGATAAGTTAATGATTCAGATTACCTGAAATTGAAGGAAGAATGGTTGTGTGACGAATTTGTCTCCCTGCACTTAGAGTAAAACAGCAATAAGTAGCAATAATGTAGGCAAAAACAGCAACACAATATAAGACAGTAAATCGCTCTCTAGACCTGATGTCTAATATTTCATAAATATATTTCATTATGTCGTCGCATTTATGTAATTTAGAGTAAAGTGTAAGTATATGGCTAAGTTCTAACATTTACACATGACATTATTAGATGTTTTTTTTTTACTCTCCTGGCATTTAAAAGAAAATGAATCCCGTAACTTTTATGGAAAAAGGAGGAGGGATGTTGTTCAAAATGTGATTGTGCCACCAAAGGATACCAATTATCCTCATACTGGTGAAATCTCGAGCGATGAAGATTTGGAATCAGAGTTACCTGATGACTCCGAGAGTGCTTCATTAAGTTTTTCAAAAATGAACAAAATTCAATGTACAATGTTTTTTTAAGGAAGAACGCCAGGTCTTTCATTAAATTTCATGAAAAATAACTCAACTTATCATGCATACCAATTGTCTACGGCATTTTTTCAAATATTTCCCCATTCAGTTTTATGTTTTTACTAAAATGATGACAGCTCATAGTGCATCCATTTTATAATAAGTGTTTGATTATGCTATGTAACTCTCTCCAAATTTATTTCCTAGACAACCTAATTTTATCGGATACGTTTTTATGGATACATTTGTTTTGCTTTTTGGAAAAATAACTTTCTTTCCTACTACCTGTTTTCTATTATTCAGCCAGCTGATGTTTGATTGCAATAGAGTAATTTATGATCTCCACATCGCTCATTGAAATATATATGTAAAGTAAAAGTCCACCAGGAGTTTTCCATTGTTTTATTTTATATCGGCAAGAAGTAAGACTGATTATTGTACATCGTCAGTTAATAAGGATTTATTTAGCTTTTATCCAACAATTTTGAGGCGGGTTTCCTACCTTTTGAATAATCCTAACTGTTGCGGGAATGCCTAATGTACCGAATTAAATATATCTTATCTTAATTTTAATCAATTTTTTTAAAAAAGTTGAAAGGAAATGGGTGGGTGTGCTCCCTATGAGCTCCTTTGATTGAGACTTTGGAAAACGTTTTCTCTTAGGTAATAAAAATTGTTGTCAAGAAAGGGTTAATACATGTACGGGCATATTATTGATATTGATGAGGAACTCATTACTTTTAAGGTAATGAGTTCCTCATCTTTTTATAAGTTCCCATCATTCCTGGAATCTTTTTGTATTTCCCGCCCTGAACTTGAGGATTAAAAATGAAAATCAGAGAAATTATTTCTTTAATTTCAGAGTTAAGCACAAACATTGATTCACATATCCATGGTTTTTTTTATGTCATCGTCATAAGTATAGCTAGCAGTAAATTAGATTTTTTGCCCCTAATGTCCAGTATTGCACTAAAAGATTTCATTTAATGACATTAAAACGATAATGAAATGTTTCACCATAAGTTTTCTTATTTGTAAAAGTTTCCTCTGTAATTGCGTTGTCAAAGGTTCTCCCGATTTTCTCTTAAACATCCAGAAAACTTAACTTCAGATGTTTTACCATTTATACAGACGTATATCATCAACGGTATCATCATTATAATTTTCGACAAGCAATGAATACCGGCTCAATATTGATAGCAAATAATTACCATATTATATATTACATTACGAGTGTTTATGCTTATTAACAAATTTTTCAAAATTTTTTTTACAGGAGGTTGTTTTTTGTAAACAAACAAATAAATTCACAGGTAAGGAAAGAAAGGGATAGGAACATGGAATAGAAAAAGGACAAGGACAACGGTGCTGTGGTAGGTGGAAAAAAATCATTTTTCATTTCATATTTATATGATACATTGGATAACATATTTTTCAGCTTGTCATAAATTTTACATATATGGCTATCAAAGGTAAAATCAAGGTTTAATTACTCATAAATAATAGTATTTTTCAGCTTGAAATATTCTACAATATATGCAATGTGCCTTTAGAAAGGGGTATGTTATCCTCTGTTATCCTTTGTTATCCTTTAGTCCTCTGTTCAGTTTAATTCTGTTCAGATTATAAGCAGCATGCTATTCCACAATTTTACTCAATGATGGAAAGATTGAGATAGGCCACTAATTGTTGAAGGCTTTAAATGAGCCCTCCCTATACAGTCTCCTTACTATTACTTAGCGGTCTTACTGTTACATATATGTATATGTATAGTGGCGAACTTCATATTCTTTTTCATGTGAAATTGGTTTGATAATTAAACATGTTCATGGACAGGAGTATGAATGGTAATAAAAAACGTTTAAGCCGGTGAAAAGAGGAATACTGAGTTTGTAGACATTAACGTATGTTAGGTACTCTTTTCACGGTTTTCCTTTCTCATGATTCCGATCTCTCTGAATGCAGTTAATGGCACTGATCATATTTGTGAAAACGGAAAAAAATAATGTGAACTACACTCGAGTTATGCACAAGTGTTTCATTTTTATTGTCAAAGGTGACCATAGAAATTTCTCCTCATTCGGAATGCTCCTTAATTTTTATTATTGTCTGTTTCATTTGTAGGTGATAGCGGCGACAGGCATACAGCTGACGCATTTGTCTCCACAAAATGCTCTGCTCCCCGCTATCAAAGATTCTTCTCGTGTGCTCCGTGTAAGTGTCTTTTTTAACAATTCTTTACTAATTTTTTTTTTCCTTTCATTTTCTTTCACTCCTCGTCTCTACAAATCAGCAAGCACTCTTTCTATTTACTGTACATATTTTCTCGGTAAAATAAATGGTATTAGTTATTTTTAGGTTAAATGTTGTGACAATATAAGGTTAAATCCGATTAATTAGACTAGTTAAGTAATTCTTCCTAACATTGTTATATTTTCCCATCATAATATTAAGCATAGTGTCACCGATAAATTGACTTTGTATTCATTTGATACACCTGAAACTTTTGATGTTAATATTTCCTCTCTCCTTGTGTATGCATCTATTTTTTTAATGATTAAACGTATTAGCAGGGGCAGGGTCCCGTGGATCTAATAAACAGGTTAAAGAGATCATTATTTTCTGTTCAGTGCGTTGAGCCTTATTAAAATTGGAACCTAATCCTAAATGTGAGCCAAATGCATAGTGATCATGCATTTAAATCGTGAGATTAATATTTCTCTCGATATTTGAAGCAGTCCTGATGCATTTACCACTGACTACATTTGACCTTTTGACGTTCTTTGCGTTCCCATCGATATCTCATGTCAACGAGCATACATGCAATTTTTAACCTTATCTTTTTATATATTTAATTTATTATCGCTTTTAAAACTTATAAAAAAGCTTCTTTATTTTTTCGCATTTGCTAAATTTCTGAGAGGCAGCGTGCTTTACACAATATTCATTGGAGACAATATGAAAAGCCAATAAAATTTTCGTTATTTCAATGATTATAATTTTATCTTGTTCTGAAGTTCATATTGTGCATAGTTACCATTAAATCGTAAAATTACATACAAGTTCCATTATTTGGGGACCTTTTTTCCAACACTCATTTTGTAGTACTTTGTATTGCCTGCCCTGCTCATAAATAAAATAGCTTTTCTCATTGGGTATTATATCTAAATGCTCAAATAATATGACTCTGTAGTTTGGTCATTCCATAGTAGCCTGTTCTTTAACATATAGTGCGAATTATAATTATTCTTAGAACATTGACATTTTTTAGTGCAAAATGTATTGAAGGTTACTTTTGATGGGTGTTTTTGAAAGAAGTTGAATTTTCTCAGCCTGATCAGTAACCAAATTGGTCACTGGTTTTATGGCAGCTTTTTCGTCCCTTATTATCAATGCAAATCATTATTTTTCGTTTTAATTAAATTCCTCTGTGGTGGCAGAAGGCTTTAGGGGTTATAATTATCTGCTTCACTGTCAACTGCACTCCTCTTTCTAACTAATATTTTTGGCTTCTAGAGAGCGCATCATCCGTCCACTAACATGATGCTGTCTTTTAATGTCAGCCGATTTTTGGTCGTTACAGTGTCATAAGCAGTGGCTAGCAAAATACACTGGGTCCAAAAATACTTTTAAGTTATATTTTCTAAGAGCATTAGAAATAAAGTTTTCAAAATGTAATATACGCAAAAACATATCGCCTTTTTAGTACATTGTATCAAGGAAAATTATTTCAGGCTCCTTTGTTGGCTGTCTTAGAAAACGAATAAGTTGCTTTTCTTTGGAACTATTAATAATCGAAAACGAGAGGTGAGTCAAATAGGGGTGCCTTTATATTATGGAAATCGAGCGAAGCTAGAGGTTCTTGAATTGTAAGCAATGGGTTGACAGGTTTTTATGAATGCGGAGAATATGTAAAAGCGGTAGGAATGGCTGGAATGAAGCAAGCAGGAAATATGAAAAAAATAATGTCACGTAATTTACCTTTATGATTTCATAGCATTTAAATGCAACGTTCTACAAGGTCTTCCTGTCAACTGTTTTCTACATACTTGGGGCTGTAAAAGGCGCACTTTATCCCCTATATAAGGTGATTGCTTCTGATTTTCCCTCGAGTCACGCGTGAATTCATCAGAGAATATCTTCTATTACTGGAATGCTGCAAACTATTGAAAAAGTAATTGGAGATTAGTCCTATAAATTATTTAAATTTTATCCAATTCTATGAAAACTGAGTGTATATGAGGAGGGATTGGTATCTCGCGGGGCAATCCGGCTACGGAATATGAAATGCTTTCCTAAGCAACTTTATGACTTGCGAGGAGCAACATCAATATTATTCGGTAGCCCTCATAGTTCTGGAATTGTAAATCAAGACGTTATCAGATCAAAAACCCTCGACAGTAGCTAACGGCGAAAGTTTTCACCCCATTTGGACGTTATATCCGGAGGTAAAGTTTCAGCAGCATGGGTTGGCAGGCAATCCGGATCTTAAAGTTGGAGTCCCGTGACAGCAAACTGAAAACAGCATTGGAAATAGAATCACACGAACCATTATGTTAAATGCTGTCAGAATTCTATGCATTTAAATGTGAGAAAGAGAACTGACTAATTTGTGTGACGAGTAAAATATTCGTAAAGAAGTTACATTTACATTCCAGAGAAAGTTTTAATTCACCATCAGAATTAACCAGAAGGTTTCAGTTCTGTTTACATGTAGGGAGTTGAAAAAGTCTAAAAATAAGCATATTCCGAGGAGTAATACGGGGCGTAATTATTTCCAATATATTAAAATGTGGTTCGACGCACAAATAGTGGGGCACTTACCAGGGATTTCCTTCCCAAAGTACGCTAGTAATAGTAGAATAACACCTTTCTCTTTAATTGACAGCATAGAGGGTATTGGTTATTACGGTAGTGTTTTTTTTTAAGTTTTAGATCAAAATACAGTTAATAAGAACGGGGCGTGGTAGTCTAGTGGATATACCGCTTGACTACTGATCGAGCGCTCCCAAGTTCAAAGCCCAAAGACACCCTAAAAAGAATGTCCTAAGGAAATGAACTGCCCCCACTTTACGCTGAATGTATGATATTCACAGGTCTGTGGCTAAGTCTGGAGTGAACTGTACCCTTACCTATCTAAACCAACTAACGTGTTGAATCACTGAGCGAAAGACAGTAAATAGTTTGCCAAATATAAAGCCACGTCTGAGAGGTCATCAGTAGACGAATAAAAATAGTGACGGTGAGGTTGGATTTCGCTGTCCACTGTTAAAACGAACAAATATTTGACTTGCCGGAATTTTTTCACCCTTTGGTCTATTTAACTTTACACCCGTGCGCTTGACTGCGTACTAAGTCACTTGTTTCGTGTAGTAACTGTTTGAGAGTAAGGTGAGAAGCGTCATCAAATTTAAGTTATACTCATGAAAAGTTCACATGAAAGAGAAAAAATAAATTACACCAAACAATACGTAGAGGTCTTTACTTTTGCCTTCCTTAATTTTGGATAAGATTGAAGAATTATGATGAACGTTTAGCCTGTTTGTTATTGGCTAATAACCATCTTAAGTCTTTGAATGTATATCTGAGTTTCTCATGCACTCTCGAACATAATTTTTTTAACACCAAAAATGAGGAAAATTTATTAAAAAGACACGAGATTCATGTTTCGGAGGAATACGCTAACTCTATTCCAGGTAAGGAGGTTAATACACTCCTAACTGAAAACCAGCAGGTAATAACTCATTCATGCGGTGTCAGCCATGCTTATACCGTAATTGCCGCCCGCAGTGTGTCTATCTCTTTATTTACCCAAGTTCAAAGAATCTCTCTTTCACGCTTAAGCGCCACGCCAGGAAAACAGTGAGTTTGTATTCCCCCAGCCAATGAGAAATCGAGTCTGGAGGAAACCGTTGCCAAAGTTCTGATTGTTGTGTCACAGTAGTATTGTGATAACTTCTTGGTCTTGAAATGTGGAAGGGAGAAGATAAATTGCATGTTATGAGGAAAAAATGATACGATATGCTTCGTAATGATTCATTGTGCGTTGATGTGCATTCGTTACTCCTGATAATTAGGCGCATATAATGACTAGGGATTTAAGCTATAGTGGAAAAATTAGGTTTAAGCTATAATGAAGATATGACTTTTCATATTTGGGCCCTATATTGGAAACAGTGAAGAAGTTTGATGAAACCTTTCCTAAATAATTGTCCAAGCTAATAAATTAACCGATCATCGACATTCATTCTCTGTATTAAAAAATGCCTCTTTAAAACAAATAGTTCATGATAACTCAATCGGAACCAACTCTCTACATTTCTTTGTCGAAAAATTATTTTGGAATTATAACTAATTCTATTTCAGCAAGGCGACGATTTCATTGTTTTTAAGAAAGAGATAAACCCAGCTTTAACGTAAAACAACTTAATGCAATGGAAAGCGTATTGACCTGAGATTAACTTTGATGACAGACATGAATTAACTGTGCAAACCCCTATGAGTTGCGAATAGCTTTTAAATAGTAATTCAAATTCTTATAAATAAAACTAGTTCCAGGTTGAGAGATATTTTGAGGCAATTATATCGATTTTTTATCTTGATAAAAAGTAACCACCTCTTTCAATATTCTAATGAGTAAAGGCTCTGAATTCATCCTAGATTTTTAATAATTGATAAGTAAATATTTTACATTAGGTACAAAGCTTAAACTCCAGATACAACGTGTGGGTCACTATAGTACCATTGAGTTCATAGTAAATATGGTGAAAAGCAATTTTATATTTGTGGTCGACGTTGCAATTTCAGGGAGGATAATTTATTCTTATTTATAAGTAATTCTAATTGTTATAATTGAGGATAAATATTTTTTATTCGCTCATTTAATACGATGTAAAGTAATAAACTCAAGCATAGCTCATTTTGTCGCTCTCATCAGTAAAAGGCGGAAATGAGAGGATTGAAGTTTGCATGCATCGCCTAAGCTTCATTTTGGAATCTATTGGAAGAAAATTCTAAATTCTGTACTTCTTTCCGACTGCAATTTTGGGCAATGCAGATATCTATAGCGTGTGTATGAGACATTTTTGTGCTGGCGTGTTATCTACTGCACTCAAAGGCATTTTTTGATTTTCCAACGGGTGCGTTTGTCGCTATTGGCAAATAATTCACCGCTCGTGGTGCACGGTCTCTCGCTTTTACGTTCGGTACTCGTCCATTATCTCGGCTACGCTTTTCTAGCTGGTACTTTGATTGCAGAAAAATCTTCTTTATTACCCCCTATAAATTCATTCGGTTTCCTCGAATCTGGAGTCGAAGTGCCAAATATGTAAAAATACTCTTTATCTAACTAGCGTAGCCTCAAATTTCTCCACGAGGAAAAAATATTGTATCATACGTATTTTTGTAGGGAATCCATACGGAAGAGTGTCGGTTGATTGGGAGTGCGTTTGAATTGCCGTTCAAAAGGACCGTACATATTTTTACTCCCTTATTTTCATACATGGCCCCATATATCAGAGGATGGTCATTCATAATTTTGATTAGGGATGGACGGATCCAGGATTTTTTTCGGATCCGGATTCGGATCGGAGCCGGATCTTTCGGATCGAATATTTTCGGATCAAAATGCATTTTCAAATTCCTGCTATTAAACGAAGTAATTTATCAAGTTAATTCTGGGTACATACAATCAAAGGAATGCTTGTTAAATTTTCATACACATTTTAATAATTTTATAAATAAAAAATTATTTTTATAGGCTTACAAGTTGTTTTTTAAAAACATCTTTAAATGCTCAGGACCTAAACGGTTACGCTTGTGTTTGGAAATGAAAAAAGGAAAAATGTTGCATGTGTGTACAGTCTAACTGTAAATAGGAAACTTTGTGGCAATCAATAAGGGCTGAAAAATAAACAGAAATATCGTCAGGAATGGGTCGCGTTAGGTCAAATTCTTTTTTAAAGTTCGTGCATGTCATCTAATTGTCGAAGCTATCGAGATACCTTCGGGCCCAGAAAGTCACTCTCCTAGCATTTATCGTCTAGAAACGGAGAATTGAAGCAGGTAGGCCAAAAAAGATCAGTTGGTGAGACGGGGTAGGGATGAAAAACGCTTCAATTGTTCTCGTGTAATTCGATATTTTCCTTAGAAGACAATGATTTATGGTCTGTGTGATTTCGGAAACGAAAAAATACAACAGAGGCACGGGGTGATGGACGGCCGAGGGTGGTTTTCTGAAATCTGCGATTTAGTTACTTTTAACGCGGTCATTATCCTACGACGCTGAGATGCCCCCGATCATTGTTCAATTTCTTGGGAAGAGCCACACTGTGTGCCAGTCGTATTTTGCCTTTTATTATTTTCCACGGCTGAAATTCTGCTACGTAAACTCTGCGAGAGCTTTCAAACAAAACAGTTAATGAGTAGGACAAGAATTGCATGCGAAGAGAGAATTGGAACTCTTTCCACCCTTATTGCATTGCAGGGCATTGAATTAACTGAAGCCATAATTTACAGTTTCGGATCCAGATCCGATGACTTCCGCGACTTTGGATCCGATGTATCCGATGTTGGGCAATATCCGCGGATATTTGGATCCGAGGTATCCGATCCGACCATCCCTAATTTTGTTAGTCATATTTTTGGAATGAGCTCAATTTTTTTTATTTTTTACTCTGTACATTTTATTCATTATGGTGCAAAATAATTATTAAATTTCGAGGTGACGCAGCGGTTGATACTTGCCCTCCCATGCTAAATGCTCAAATTTTGCACGCCTATTGGTTTAGCTCGGGGTATGTTTTACCTTCACCTAATCAAACCAACCCGCGGGCTGAATCACTTAGTTAGTGAGTGAGTGGAAATGAGGAATGAGCTCAAGCAGTATTATTACTCTGTTTTAAAATAAGGGAGTAAATGGAATTCAAATATATGTATGATTGGCAATGTACAACGTTATCATTCATTCCAAGGAATGTGGATACACAATTCACTATTATTATTACATGAAGTTTGATTTTGATTAATAATGGCAGAGGATAATTTTCCGAGTACACAAAGGATGTAAAAATATCACATTTTCAGAATATGGTTACTAGTTCTTTACCCTGGGTGGCTTCAAAATTCAATAAGGATGCGATTATTCTATCTCGTGAGCGAATCACGGTAGAGCGCAACAAGTCAGTACAAGCATAGGCATTTTAAAATTATCTGAATGATATTTGGCCTTATCACCTTAATGACACAATTTTTCATTATTCTTTAAGTTTTTAATTATCCGGGAAAACCTGAAGAATTGTGAGATATTGCATCTTGCGAAAGGTTTCAAAAAATGATACTTGACTCAAGTTTAGAGACTCCAAAAGTGCTATTAATCAAATATACTTATTAATTGGAGAGTAATTTCGTTGATTAGAGAGTTTACTGCGAATCATCAGCGTGCAAGAAAACATTTTAAAAAACAATTACCATTTCAAATTTGAATGGAACTTTTCCCCTGCCCCTATCATTGGCACAAATTGTACGTCATTGAACTCTATTTTTGCTATAGCCCTACATGTATTGTTATTACTTTTAAAACTCTGAAAATTGAGATAGTCTTCCAGTATCTTTGACAAAGCCGTGGTCTGCTTAATTTATTCAGCAAAGTTATTCATTAATTCGATTACTCTCTAACAAAAAGGCTGTCGGTTTTGCATGATCACAAAAAATTCTTAAATACTTGTGCAATCATGGCTTAGAATTGGGTGTACATTCCACTCGAGAACTCATTGCGCAAAAAACGTAAAGTGTTGAGAGAGCTGGGTGGTCCACAGCACGTGAGGTCGATAACAAGAGCACCGCTTGCGAAGGCATTAAAGCCAGGATGGCACGCGGGATCCCGGCGGGACGAACGCCTGCCTGGTGTCACTTGGGAGAATGCGAAAGAATTTCTGCAGGGCTTAGCACCCCGAGGGGACTCTTTTTTTTGGCTGCATGCCATGAGGGAGAAAGGAAGCAAGGTCGCTGATTCTCCGATGGGACGAGGCTTGCGAGGAGGTGCGGTGGCTCATTTGAGTTGGCTCAAAAATCCCTTGGTTGATCGAACAAGAGCCTCATCTTTTTTAACAGAGCAACATTGAATACAGTTTAAAAGATAAATTTTCCAGCGAAATTCGATAGGAATCTTAGATATTCAACATAATGAAAGCATCAATAAAATCTTCTCGGGTTTGGCACCTAGTGCAACTGGTTATTTCGGTGCTGGTGTGGTTATTTTTCGATTTTTTATCATAATGAAAGTACTTGTCTATTTCCACACCTCTTTATTTCAACCGACTCACGTTTCGGCCATAAAGGTTATTCACCTTGAAAATGGCATCATGTGCCGAAATCTGGGTCGTTTGAGATTGAGAAGTGTGGAAAGAGGCATGTTCCTTCATTCTGCTGAATACAGTTTGATTGTAAGCTACTGTATCTTGAGTTCAAATGAAGTCTTGGTGCTAGGAACTTGTTTAGAATGTTGCATTGGGTTTTCCTGGAATTAATTCTATCTTCTAGGACCTGGTGCACCTAAAATACCATTTCTAATCATTCTAATTTTAATTATCTCAGCCAAATGTGCTCATGCAAAGACTACGTATCTTTAACCGAGGAATACTCCCATTCTGACCAAGCGCTTTGACAAAAGTAAACCTATTACATTCCAACCCTGTCGCGCCGAATACCGCACATTTGCGGCGAGGATTTTCTTTGGAAGTGAGCGAACGACAAACCAGTGCGGCGTCACTTTTCCGACGCAAACAAATGAAAGGCGCGGCGCGGGCTGGAGGGGAGAGATTGCGGCTTAAAAAATAAACACCCAAGGACGTGGTCGTCCCTCAAAACCCAGCTGATCGTGAGCCCAGGTTCTTCCTCGGCCGCTTAGATCTACCCTTTCTTATCCTCTCCACGCGGTCAACTACGGCTATTTGCATTGCTTTTTTCCAAAAAATATTTGTGTCTTACTTTAGAAATCCAATGCTTGAGATGAGTTATTCTTTTTTCGCTTATCGCATGGATATTTCAAACGGAGTTATAGCGTTAAAATCAACAGAGTTCAGTTCAGTTCCAAATTAGTCGACTCAAAATATTAATTAGTCGAAAGGAAATGTACTAAATCCTTTAATATGAACGCCAGAATTCCGGTTCAAATTTTTTAAAGCTCATGAGAACACAGGGAATACATTTTAATGTTAACAAATCGATGGGAACAAAAGTATTTGTTGATAAATATAAAAGACAGCTATTTCACTCAGTGGACCGCGGACTCGCACTGTGAAGGAGTCTTTTAATCTGTCTATGGTCTCGGACAGCGGCTGAGGAAAAGATAGGAGATAGGTCCCAACCTTGGGACGAGTGAGAACCTTCCGTCGACGCAAGAGAGCTTCGCAAAGCATTTTCAAGGGGCTCGTGGCGTGGAATAATAGTCCTGCCCGAGGCGCCAAAGGGTTTATACTTGCGCGGGTAATTTGCCGTCCCCGGAACGGTTAACGTTTCATTACCATGTAATTCGTAAATGCAAGACTGATTTAAACATTGATTTTTATTTATTTGTTCCAAGGAAATTATGACACGTGTGATACTTGGTGAAGTGAATTAGGGCGCGAGCGGATATTAAAAGCGTCGATGAATATAAGAAAAATATCTACATAAGGAAAAAATCTTCATAAACATTTTTTATTGCGTTAGAGTCCTTAAATTCCTGTGTACATATCTCCCCACCTGTGCTTGAGTGGTGTAATTGTAATATTTTCTGTTGCATTCAAATCTCAGTGATTTCTTACTCAAAAAAACTCATAACCAGCTTCATCTTTCCCTATACTTAATCATATTGCTACCGTATGTCATTCTAAATAATGTCATGCATAAGCTTTTATCATATCAAAGTCCATTTTATTCATCAACTCGGTTTCCGTGGCTAAAATATCTTGCACTACTCTAATTTATGTCCTCGTTAACTCTGTTAACCCTTTCAAACCCAGAGCTGGTTCTGGGAGAGATCAGATTTCAAGATGTTTTATTTTGAAAACTTGAAAATTTTGCACTCAATCTTAATTATCGTGGAAGCTAAATGTATGGTCATTACAACTTAAATAAAAAAATAATGCGTAGTTTAGATATTTCCTAGCCAATTTGTACATTTTTGATGTTAATTGGGAGCAACATTGGGTTGTAATGGGTTAAGGAGTTATATTGAACTTCGACTACCCGGCTAGACCAGTGGAATTCGATCATCAATTTATACAAATTGTGTTTGAAAACATATTGAAATAAAAAATCATCACATATGGATTCATAAGAAGAACGACGGAGTAGCACTTCGCAGCTAGCGAGTGTACGTCGTGGAGAAAATGCTGGCCTCCCCCTCGTCAAGTCCTTTGGCGATATTGCGCGCGGAAGACTGTTTCATTTCTGGAAATAATGGACGCGTAGGGTTGACGGGGTTTGATGCGTTCGCCTCGGGGCCATTTAATCGCTCGCCGCCCCTGGCATTGATTTCAAGAAATAAATGGCTTTTAATTAAAATGTCTTCGTGAGTGATGGATTCTGAGACCCGCGTCGCGGATAGCAGTAAGCAAAGGAGCGGATTAGACTTTAATCTCACCGCAGAGATGTGCCTCCTCCCCCTACCATTGTACATTGTGCTTACGGCTCGGTAGAGGAATGTAATAGCGTACCGACGTGGATTGCCTATAACACCATTTCATTCGAATAATTTTAGTACTAGAGCGTTAGGAATATTACTCCTTGGTGGTTTTTTGTTTTACTGCCACGCATTACATTTCAGCGCAACTTCATCACTTTAATTTTGCATACTTATGGACTATTTTCTCAAAAGAGATCAATGAAGTGGTGAATTTCACGATCTCTCTGATAGAAAATAAGAAAAGTCAACTGCAATTTTGTGCGTATTTTTGGGGCCGCATGAAATTTAAGGAAGATTTGAATAACATTACACTGTATGTAATTTAGGAAGTTTGTCTAATATATTTTTTATTTAAATTGGAATTTTTAGAAATAATCGGAGCTGAGCGCAAAATTGACGATGAATAATTTGCCTGTATGACCGAACTAATGTATCCTTGAGTAACCAGTAGAAAATAAAGTTCGAAAAAATATTCTGCTTCAAAAAACTTCTCACTTTGCTCTTACTGCTTATGAGCTCTTTAAGCATCGCGTAAATAAAAGTGTGTCTTTGACATAATAACGAAATATCTTTCACGAGGGAAGTGGAATCAAAATTTTTGAAGCACTGACGCGAAATGGTATTAAAAGGAATAATGCCTGGCCCATGATCGAAGCACAGGCGTAAAAATGAAAACTGTGTCTTGAACGAGGCAACTATAGTCTCCACGCTTATACTTGGAGAGAAACTCTTGAGATCTTTCAGGTGAACGATATGGGTTTTAATCTTTGCTCGATGGAAAAGCAAACCAATGAGTATACTTTTTATAATAAAATTCACATCAAAATACCTCCCATCTAAATTGGAGGTATTTGAATGTGAATCGCTAAACATTTATCTGTATTTGCATTATTGTGTGATAAAAGAATAGAACGCGATTTTGCCTCTAGTTTCAATCATTCATCCAAATGGACTTGTTATGCACTGAAATTTATTACCCTTCCATTAACTTGAAACAATGCTATCTCGCGTATGTTGGCCATAAATCACTTCCATGGCATGGAAAAAATATCGACATTTTTCAAAAAGAAATTAAACTTTCGGATGATCTTTTGTTAATTCACTTCAACAGCGCATATTGAATATGTTTCAATTTTCTATTCTAGTAAGGTATTTTTTATTGTAATGCATATGTGATAAGGCTCTCATTGAAGTATCTGTCTGGACTTCCAAATGTTTGTCTTTTCCCAACAAAGTTGGACATTTTTAAATTGCAAATGCCCTCAATTTTAAAATCTATGCGCGCCCACTTTTTTGACAAGGTCTCATGACGTTTTTATATTTGATTCAATAGTTTACAAATAGTGTTTGACTCTGGTTTTTCATACTCCCACGATCATGCAATTGCAAGTGTCTTCCTTGTCCGTCATTTCGCAGGAATAATTATTTTCTCCATGGACATCGGCAGTGGCAAAGATGTTCTCTTAAGCTCAGAGTGAACATTATTTAAAATAGCATTTTATATTTCGTGAAAATGAATGGGATGCCCATTAATTTTTTCTGCTTTCTTTAAATTATTCCGTGTTATAAGGCTTATAACAGCCAATTATATTGCCCCTGAAAAGAAGTTATTATATTTCCATAACCACGTGTATATTTTCTCGCCATTACACTCTATTATATATTATTGACCATTCCGATTCCCACGTTTTCTTCGTTAATTTTTTATTGATAGATGAATCTAGGCCATTATTACCTTATATCGTTCATGGAGATATTTTGCTGTGGCTCTTAGATTTTTGTAAATACTTCAAATGAACTCTGCGGGTCATGGCTGAGTCCACATGACAGTCTGCATTTGTCTTTGAATAAAATCTTCTGCTCCTGTAAATCGATTTCCTCCACCCAACCTCGATTTTTTGTCATCATTTATTTTTACTTAGTTAGGTTAATGTGGTGGTATAGCTAACGTACACTCGGATTACCGCTTATTGCATGTGACATGTTGGTCAATACTTAATTCCTAATTTCTGCGGTATGTATCCTACCGAGTTACATTTTCTCTTGTTCATAACTCGTGCATTATTCCATAGTGAGGCTATCTGATGAATCTCCTGAAATATATTTATATCAATGGAAAATTAAATTTATCTGTGAGTAAGAGAATATATCTGTGAATGACATTGATGGTTTAAAATTTGGGCAAATGTAAATGACTCTATGATGATGTCACTCATTCCTGACCACTCATCTATGTTTAATTTTATTTAATAGCTTATGTTTAGCTAGACTTTAGATATTTCTCTTCTAATTGCTCAGTCGTTTTCCACAAATTATATCTGTATACGAAGCAATAATTAACATTTCCCGATTTCATATTCATATATAGCCAGGATACACCTGATTTAGATCTTATGTCATGCTTTAGTGATAGTAATGTACTGCATCTGAAAATTTGAGAAACCCATGATCGGTAGAGACTTGAAATCTTATATGTCGCAACAGCGATGATTATGTTCCTTCTTGAAATAATGACTGCCATTTTTTTTCAAGTAATTCATCAGATTCTGACGCTTCAATCTCAAGGGAGAATCTCCATCCGATAACCTAAGAGTCAACAATGTGTCCTCTATCTGTACTCCTTCGGGATTTACGCGAGTTATTTGGGGCAGTCTTGAATATTGACGTCTTCTCGGCGACATTGACTCGGTTTTGAAATGAGCTTTTTCGGGGGTGGGGGCTCAAATTCGTGGGAAAATTATCTGTTTCGCACATGATGGAGCCGGCGTAAGTGAATGCACCTGATACGGCGGCCGAGATAATTCAGTGAGGCGCCGCTGTAAAACACTCAAGCTGTCGCGGGCAATTCGCGGACGTCCTCGACGGAGTGCGTCAACGCCTCATGAGATAAGATGCGCCTGGAGCAGCGGGGGACGGAATTTGCCGTGTGCATGCGTCATCCAGTTCGCCACGCCACCGAGGAAGAAAAAAAAATATTCTGCTTCAAAAACACTTCTCAATTTGCTCTTATTACTTATGAGCTCTCTAAAGGCCGTTTTACACGGTACACGGAATTGCGCAGGCTAGAGCTGCATTTATTTCTAAAATGGCGTGCAATTGCGCGAATGCATGGACGAAATTAGAACAGGGGCTATTTTGCCGTCTCGCATCCACGCATTCTCGAATGTGTTCTAGCAATTCACCGCTTTAAACGACGCAATTTTGATTGCGCCTTCGCACGTACGTCAGATTGCGCAATTCCGTGTACCGTGTAAAACGGCCTTAAGCATCGAATAAATAAAAGTGTGTCTTAATAAAAAACATAATAACGAAATATCTTTCACGAAGGAAGTATGGAATCAAAATTTTTGAAGCACCTACGCGGTGTGGTATTGAAAGGAATAATGCCTGGATGATCTTTAGTTAATGCTTTTCATCGGTGTATATTAAGTATGTTTCAATTTTCTATTCTAGCCATTTGAGTGCCAACCGATTTTCTAGGCACAATGCCAAAAGTGCCGAGGCATTTTTTGCTGATTTTGCAATAGGTTAGGGAAAAAAAATTAAGTCTCAAAAACAAGTAAAGGTATATGTTCAAAAACTTTGGGGAAATCTTTATTATATGAGGTTTCACCTTTTATTATATTATATTACGAATTTTTGGTATTATGCGTTACTTTTTATAATTTAAAGAAAATAGTTAACGTTAAAATAAAATGAATATTGACAATTGTATGATTAGTTGATTATCAGCATCTAAGAGTGACATTGCATGAGGAGCGCGATAGTGCTCCTGGCACTTTTCGCGAGAGATTGGAGAAGTGCGATGGCGCTCCCCGGCACTCTAAGGGCTAGTAAGGCATTTTTTATTGTAATTCATATGTGTTAAGGCTCTCATTGAAGCTTCTGTCAGGACTTCCAAATGTTTGTCTTTTCCTAACAAAGTTAGACATTTTTAAATTGCAAATGCCCTCAATTTAAAAATCTATGCGCGCCCACTTTTTTGACAAGGTGCTCGCGACGTTTTTATATTTGATTCAATAATTTACAAATAGTGATTATCGGAAGATCAGTCGCAATAGGCGCCCCCACAGTTTCCCTTTGAACACATTTCCTTTTCGGCAAATCTGAGGACGCATTACTCCCTCTCGACCGATCCCTTTTTTTAACTTAATGAAAGCGCTTGTCTATTTCAACAATTATTTATTTCCTCCGAATCAGGTTACAGCAAACAATGCCATTTTCATGATGAAAATAAAAGGTGAAGAATTCCCTTAAAAAACATGTGCCGAAATGTGTGTGTGTTTTGTGCCGAAAGCTGGGTGTTTAAAATAAAGACGTACGCAAATAGACCAATGTTATCATATGTTCAACATGAATGATTTACACCGAATTACGCCAGATACTGTACGTTTTACGTCATTTTTTGTTCCAAGTTACCGCCGAGTGAAGACAGTACTTGCACTACTGATATCTTCTTAATATATTTAGCGAGCATAAAGTAAGGAAACATAATGATAGAAATAATTTTTTATGATCTATAATACTTTATAACAAACCTATCTAAGTTTCGACAATTTAAGTCACTTTCAAGGTAGATCTAGGCATAATGCGGGTGAATGTATTCATTTTTTGAAGGTAGAGGAGTGTTTAGCGGTTGATAGAGGAAGTATGTGGAGTAATGGACAGCTTTTTCATGGAAAAAGATCTTAAGTGTTCAGTTTGAAGTTGCGTGATCATGAGAGTGGAGATATGGAGTGAAAGTGTACAAAAGTTAATTTGGAACGTATACATTTTGGTTTTGACGAGCCGTACAAATTTTCAACTGTTCCATAAGTCCATTAATTCTTTTTGAACCTAATATCTACATCTACATAATACCCCAATATCCGCCTAAAAGGCGTGTGGCAGATGGTGTTATGACACCAGCCGTTTACAAATAAAAAGAAAGTGATCTTAGGATTTTACGACTGGCATTTATTGAAATCCTTTGTGGTTCGGGGAAAAAATGAATTTCCGCTTCAATCCGTTCGGCAAAACATTCCTCTTAATTTATCGCTTCTGTCGGACCTGGAAATATAGTGCGGCTCCATTATTATGTTCTCCGTGTCGCCCTTAAAGATATCCATTCTCAATTGTTTAAGCAATCTAAGCCTAGCGCGCAGCCTCCGAGCCTCCAGCGGCTCCCAGCCCAATTTGCTTAACATCTGGGTAACGCTTTATGTTACGCCCGTAGCGGTTTTTGACGAACCGCGCAGCCTTCCTTTCTATTTTGTTCAGTTCGCGGATTAAGCCTTTCTGCACCGGATCCCATACGCTCGCTGCATATTCAAGGTGACATCGTACGAGTGTGAAATAGCACCTTTCTTTTACTTTCTCATGCGAAAACCTTCCCACAATACACTTGACGAATTTTCATTTCTTCAGGGCTTTGCCGCAAATATTTCTTATATGTCTCCCTCCGATTGTTTCGAGGTTATCGTAACTCCCAGCTACTTCACTTCGTCTGTTGCCTTTATGTTAATACCATCCACAGCATAAACATAGTTAAAGTTGGACGAACTCTGCAAAAAATGTACCGACATGCATTTGCTCACATTAAGTTTGAGTCCCCACTCTTGGCTCTACAAATAAACGTTGTTTAAATCCGATGATTGAATATCATTGTCAGAGTGATCACTAATTTTGCGATAGATGACAGCGTCGCCAGCTAAGGAACGCATTTTACTGCTAATTCGGGAGCAGAGAAAATATGAAGAACGTTGGCATTATGATGACTCGTGTGTTTAACACACAAATGCTTCGCTAAATTTGAGGTTGGATCACCTCCTAACTAACATTTCTTATACTCCACCACCTTTGTTTTAATTTAGCGTCCAGTTTGACCCACACACGCAGAATTATAGCTGGATGTATTACAGTACAGCTTACATACACCGCTCTGGTCCTTGTCAAAGAATTTATACACGCGTGTTACAATGTCTATTATATAACCCCACGTTCAATATTTCGTCCCTGCCACGCAAACGAAATTTTATTTAGTGCGTTGGCTACTCAGGCCCATTGAAATACCTCTCCAGTATCTCTAATTGCTGCCCAATCTCAGGTGTTTGTGCCCATGAACAATTCCTTCTCCTTTCCGTGCGCTTTCCTTCGAATCTCGCTTTCAAGATCAGACTGTTGAATCCGTACTTTTTCCCTCTCAGAATGTGGCCAAGGTATGAGATTTTTCTCTTCTCAATTAACTTCCTGAGAGAGCGATCGAGGCCTGCTATTCGCAGAACCTCGGTGCTTGAAACTCTCTTGATCCATAAAATTAAGAGTCACTTATTATTTATTTCTTATTTACTTCCATTACCCCATAAACAGCACATTTACGGCCTTTGCAATGGGTAATTAACAATTAACAATGAGGGAAATTCACACAAGCCCATGCCCTGTATAAGGGTAACTTAGCCAGGCGGGACTCGAACCCGCGACCTTCGGTTTGGCAGTGAGGACTTTACCCAGCCGCCTCCGAGGCAAAATTATTATTATTAGTTCAAATTACGCGAAAATTACCAAATAACACAATGTCGTAATAATTCCTGCGCCTTAAGTGACGTTTAGAGTCTAAATTCGATCCGTACCTCTTGGACTGAGTCGTTTCGTTCCACGGCTGGAGTTGGTGTGGGTGGCGGTGGCGCGTCGTCTTAAGAGGTGTCAGAGGAGCCGAGTGCAAGCCGAGAAGCTAGATGGTCGTCGCAAACGAGGTCGCGTGGGCGGTGAAGTTCACATGATCGGATCTCGATTCAAGTTCATCGGAGCGTTATTTACGGCCCCCGCCTCCCCCGGGGGCAATTCGATACCCTCGAAGGGGGGCCTCTTAGCCGGGGGCGGGCCACCTCCGGGGGACGGGTTAGCGTCGCGGGACGGGCGCAGACGAATATTCTCGTGGGAACGCTCTGTACCCACGGAGAAATTGACGCTAACATTACGTGGCTTCAGCGTAGCGTTAACGTATTGCGCAATCATGGGCGTGAGCTATTTTTTCAACCTGAAGTAGTGATAATTGTAAGGAAAAAGAGATGAAGGATTTTTTATTTACACTGCCGATCATGGTTTAATCTATCAGTATCCTTCCTCAATCTATTCGTATGCTTTTTTAACGCCACAGTCGCAGCTTCTCTCCGCGGCTCTCGAGTGATTGGTAATTTGAACTGATGATGGCGTCAAGTGACGTTCCCCGGGTTATAAATAAATCAGTAATCAGTTAAATTCTCATCTTAAGTTATGAGCGTCAATATTTAGCTTAAATTACGCGGAAACTCCTGAATAACTTAATTTCGTACTAATAGGGTAGTTTCCTTCATCAAAGAAAACGATAGGCATTGATTGCGATTCGTTACCCACCATTAGTGTATTCATAATATAAAAATCATTTGGTTTTAGAAATCCCAATTCAAACGAATGGCAATGGTCAAATTTAACCGCATTTGAAAAAGGCCAGATTGGCACGCATGCGATGCCGCTCCACGTGACGTCACTGGGACCTAATTTCTATACGAGTATATAGGAGTTTTACATCGTCTGAGATGACCAATGCATGCACGAGGCACAGAGCTCAGAATCACCTGTTAAAACTGCCTAAGATCGGAAAGTTTCCTTCGTTTGATAGGGTATTAATTATCCTCATTTAGGCCAAGCGCTACCTGCTAGCAGCCTGCATCGCATCAGCTCTCAAAGCCTCGCCCCAAGGTCAACTCACTTGGCGGCAGCGGGAACCAGAACGACGTCACACGGGCTTTTCCCAGCATTCATACTTAGCCGTCTCGTTTTCGCGCGCTTGAAAATTTTCACTTTTCATTTAATCACGAAAAATAGGTATCGTCATTAAAAAATCTAAAAGAGTGAAATGCGTACACCAGGAGTAATAATCTTTCGATTTAGGCAATTAAAAAAATAATAGGAAACCACACTATTCCTGCGTCTTCAGAGACATTTCAAGTCATGCTCGATCTCGGAGTAGGGATTTTTTGATTACCTCGACGAGCATGGTGTCAGTGATGAATGTCCTTCGTCAATCACGTCATATGGTAGGCAATGCATAATGCGTGATAAATAGACTAAGTTGTTTATGTTTATAATTTCGCGGTTCCAAAAAATGAAGTCTATATGGACATGTTGTTGTCCCAATTCAGGGTAATTATATGCTTTTTTCGACTTAATGTTGGTGTCTGCGAAGAAGGAAGCATTTTTCTCTGCCATGAACTATTCAAATAAATTGTCTTTCGTAAATATCTGCCATCAGTACATTGAAACGGATTTTACGACTAATTTCACTTTCCGGATGGTAGGGAGGAAATATGGAACTGGTGAAAAAATCATACGACCGTAATCATTTCTTTATCTCGCACATAGGAATAGCAGGGTCGGGTAATGCGCCGAAAGGCTATATACTACAGGTTTATATTCCAATTAGTGGCCGACCATATATTGAAAAACTTTTACAGGCATTTTTTTCATCACAGACCATTGCTTGGCAATAAGATAATTTGTATCTAATCTATAGGGAATTATCAAAACTATTTCTTTCTCCACAATGACAGGGTTCAACCAATTGATACCTTCATTTATTTTCTGTAGAGGAATAAATTATCGAAGCAGCTTCATGTGCATGGTATTATTTATTACATTATCAGTTTCACGAAGGGAAAATTGAGCGCCACAAAGCATTTTAAAAAGGTATTAAATAACAGAGATATTTTTATAACCAGTTAATTAGCTTTGCGCATATTTTACGATTTTTTAGTGCAGTGTACAACAAAAAGGCTAATTGTTTGGATATATGATTCAAATCAGGATGAAGAGACTGTTACTTTACCATTTAGAAATTTATAAACTGGCATTCGACCATTTAGAAAAATCGCTGTGCCTTGATTAAATTGAAACAGGTTTTAAATCATATTGAAAACATTATATATTACTTTGAAAATTACTTTATGATTTATTTCGTATTATTATGTGTCATTAAACAATAGTTGTAAATCTAATATTATTGTATTACAGAATCAAACATGTAAATAAAGAACTTCTGTAAGGGATTCGTCAAAATAATATCATCTCATCTTTTGCTTCATGATGAAAGTGTCGATTGCATAAGACAACTTAAATGGCAATTTTTTTATACGTTTCCAATTTATCGTTACTTACACTTATCATGGACCCTATAAGTAAAATAATAGTTATGTTTTACTTCTTAATTTTACTCTCATGTAAGTCCTTGCCCATGCATTGTAGCATAAAATATTTTTCAGTATTTCCGTGTATTACCGCTATACTTCCATCTCATACATTCTCTCTCTTCGTAAGTATATATTAATTTGTCAAAACACAGCGGCACCCAAGTTTAATGTCCCAACCACTGGCTTTTATAGAGTTAACATCAATGTGAAGACAGTTAAGCTACGGAAACTGACGGAAAAATGCCAAGTATGCTGATTAATCCGCATGTGCACACGGATGGTGCCCCCTTTTAGCTGGAAGATTGAAATTTTTGGTTTGTCACGGAGAAGATCTCCCTGTTGTCATCAACTGTTTCAACTCTGCTCGTTATGGCCTACTTGTAGATCCTGATTTCCCTGGTGGGTGTACCACCTATTTTCTCCATTTTTGGTCAAAAATACGTGATGAGCAGGACACACATTTGACGTAAAAGATGAAAGTGTCGATTGACACACCTTTGATGATACGTGGCCCTTATGTATTTTTCCAAAATTTGGTGGTGCTTTCATAATCTATCCATTATTTTCTCGTTGCGATTACAAAATGTGACTTGCATGGCAAATCTATGCAGTTATTCAACTCTAGAACCCCAGATTGGGTCGTATGAACTCATTGACGATTTTTTGTCACCCCGTTCCAGTTTAAATTACAGAATACAGAAATTCTTCCGTGACTTTCATTTATTTTTACTGTAAATATGCAGCAAAAGGCACATTTTTAAATGAATTTTGAATCGTAGGGGCTATTTCCTGGGAATCCATGTGTGAATCATTTTGACGCACAAGGCATTCTAAAGAGTCTAAAGTCCCATCATAGTTTAATGGTTATAATTATGACTTTTGACACCGCGTTTATTCTTACCCAATGTAAATAGTAATTAATATCTCTTTCAGGACAAAATTTGAGCACAAAAAAGTTTGCATAACTTTATACCTTTTCTTATTTCGTCACTGGCCTTGTGAAATGGGAATTACCTTTGTCCTAGATTAAATGCGAGAACACGATAACATTCGAGCTATTTATGATATGCTTTAACTTATATGCCCAGCAGCTGAAAATGAAAGAATTAAGTCTCATCTAGGTATTACGAAGTGCTTAGACGAAGTCAGGGAGAAGAGAGCTATCTTTTTTTCGGTGGGACTGATTGACACAATTTTTACACTTTTTGATTCTCAGAGTCATTTTATTTAAAACCCTGGTTCATGCAGCAATAAAATAATTTTTGCCTTCGATAATAATATAAAACCCGCCATTGATAATTAAAATCCGAGCTTATGGAAAAAAGAATAAAACTTGGATAGATTCTGTTGCATATCTAATCATCATAATCTATCATAATTGTCGCGATCAGGATTTCATAACATACATTTAAAGTAAGGGATGAATGATAAATGAAGAGATAAATCAGGTAAGACCTGAAGATGCAAGTATGCCGTGATACCTGGTTATTTCCTATTTAAATATGCAAGTGAACCCAGAAAAGTTTTATTCCTTTGGTAACCACAATGCTTCACGCAGTTTATCCTGACGTTAACAGTTATGCAATCCGACATATCAAAAAGTCAGGCAGTGTAATGGCAGCTTCACATAAATGTGTGGATTTGCTTTATAACAATGGTAACAGAATTGCTCTCAATTACTCATGTGCAAAACTCCCATCAGTAGTAACTGAACTGGCAGATTTATTGAACCATTTTTCGTACATGTTTCAATGAATCGCATCGAGGCATAGTGGAGAAGTTGCAAGAGGTATAAAGGAAACAGGACCATATTTAAGAGATTAGTATGCAATTAAATCAATGTAGAATGTAATGGAACAAATTGGATTCACCAGTTTTAATTTTTTGCCCTAGCAGTTTCATCGTTATTCATTTCTCCTATTCTTTACAGCATTGCCGTAAGTATATTTATCGTACAGCGTCTATAAATGAATCATAAATTTTAATGAAACGAAAATTTGTAATTGCGTAAAAATATGGACATGGGTTTTAGTCACGTCATATATAGAAATATAAGATATTTTCCAACGTTAAATGTGGTAAATTATTAGTAACATGGAAGGTGAGCATCAGTAGAACAAGGATTCAAGCTAGAGCAAAGATCTCGGCTCTTTGTTATGCTGCCTTGCTGTAGCAGGTCAGCCACACATGAAGTATGAATAATTAATATTTCTCACTTTATTAGCGTTTGATTTGATAAAATTATTCTTTTTCTGTGTTGCATTGATAGGCTAAAATCTTTTGTCGGATAACGCGTTTTTGTTGTTTTTATCAGCGTGTTTACGAAACTTTATCTTTTAAAGCGAGATGGGCAAAGTTAAAACTCACTCCGCGTTTTTACGTGGTTAAACAATATGTTCATTTCGTAGTTTTCAATTTGAAACGTTTTTGCGCTGGATTTTGATGTGTTTTATTCACTGTATTGAAAGTGCTGTCGGAACTCGGGTTCTATTACTTTTCAAGTTGAAATCGACTTTGCTGCGGAACACGAGGAGTAAATTGTGAGATAATTATGGTTTGTAGTAACGTTTAGTGTGGTAGCACAGAGAGTCTAGCGTTAGACTGGTATTCGGAGGGTCTCAAGTGCGAAGCCTTCTGGCACCGAAAACAAAAATCAAGTGCAAGGTGGCCCAGGGAAAGGAATTGGCCCTCCCATACTCTGAATTTCTGTTATTCGCCCGTCTGGGGCTTAGTCTGGGGTGAGCTCTACTCTCACTTAACCATGTCATCCCCGGGTGTAATGACTGAGTGAGAATAATAATAATATTTTAGTAATGAATGGCTTCAGTTGTACTCTAGATTATACTCAAGTTAAACCAAACTGTACTTATTAAGAGGAGCGTAACGTACGGTTTCAGAGGGAAAAGAGAAATTTTAATTACTGAATAAACATTTGTGGTAAAAATAATTTATACAACATAAACGCTTGGCTGCAAATGGATACCACTTCCTACGCCACGACATGGTTATAATTAAGGTTACAGAGACAATTAACGCCTAAAATAGTCGTCGCATTAAACTGCCATTTTATTACTTCTTGACAATTATCAAATTCCGATTAAAATGATTCGTCTTTGTTGCACTTAATACTCCCCAAAATACCTTCCAAAAAATTAAAAACCATCACAATAACAAAACTTGTACATTGGAATTTTTAATAACATTCATTCTTCGACAATACGTTCTTATTCGCCTCACCTCAGTAGACACGTTTTAAATTCCAGGAGCAGCTAGGTATAAGCGTTTAAGATTTTTATTTTCGCTATTCGTCATGATTAAATCCAACGAAGTCACGCCTAAGAGGGATAGGCGTATTTCATGCGATGGAATTTCACTTTAACTCAGCGATTCATTCACTCTCTTCGGCTCTAAAAAATTCTCATCTGCGAAACAAAGCGAGGAGTGAGAAACGGGAGAGGATTCGATTGGAATCAATATGTTCTCCTGATATTGCTTTGGTAGAGCCCCTTAAGGAAATCTCTCGTCTGCTTCGACGTGATTTCACCTTGTCGCGCGCTTCCATTCACCCCCGTTGGATGCCACTGTCGTCGGCGTCCCACTTCGATGGCATCATCCGACAGTTTGCGTCGTTGAGACTTTAATAATCGGGAATTTGGGTCGCTATCAGTACACAAAGTCCTTTGCAAATTCAGGTAACCGTATCTAATTGATCCGTCAAAGTGAGAGGTGATTCTATCATCGGTTCGTAATTGATTTAGATGTCCATAATCTGAACGAGTATCTCATAGTACCATTCCGTTTTGAATAAGGATTAAGGTCGGACAATAGGGCCTCTTGCGAGAAAGAAAATAATAGATGTCATGGTGATTAAGGGGTGATAATGAAAACAATCTATTTTTTATAATCGAATTCAATCAACTCTTTTTTAATGACAAAATATTTTCCTGGTTTACACCTAATAGTAAAATTGAGCCTCATTCAAATTGCTCATTACGCATCTTTAAAAAGGCATACATTTAGGGTTTTCAGTGCCCTTTTTAAGACAGTGACGGTGGATAATCCACTTTTAAATAATAATTAGCTCTACCTATTCATGCACTCTTTCTTAGCTGGCATTGAATTTCTAAAATTCTGTCCTCTGGGTAATATTTACAAAAGTGAATAGAAAATAGGAATAATTATGTGAGAGCTTTCTATAATGAAATTCAAATATCATAACCATTATCAATTTAACAGGGATGTTTTCTTGACAATACATTCGTGTAGTTGAATTATATCGTCATAAAACCCAACAAGGAGTGCGAATATTTTCGAGAGCACAATATAATTCGTCTTCAATGAGACTCTACCTTCCTTAATTCGATAGTATTATAGAGGCTAAGAGTGGTTAATATCAAAGGGATAGACCGAGTGAATGAGGGATCCCTAAGAAAAAAATGGAGAGAGGAGAAGCCTTATGGAAGCCTTAATAAGACGGTGCAACACCATAATAGGCCATTTCTTGAGGCATGATGGCCTGACGAAGACAATCGTCGAGGGAATGCGGATGCTACGAACGAAAGGGGAAAACCTCCAATAACATATATGATGCCCGTTAAGAAGGATGTGAAAGAGAAGAAATAGGTTAGTTGGTAGGAGAGCTGAGTGAAGACCTGCGTCAAACCAATCTTTAGAGTGTTGAACAGTGATGACGTCGATGATGGATAAAAGCTAAAATGTTTAAATATTACTATCACTTAAGCTCAAATTTTAGTGGTAGAAATACGGGTTAATATGCGCTTCGTGGGGCCATGGAGCAGGTAGTCCCATCATGGGCATGGTACGCCCACCAAAGGTTCGCTAATCACTGATTTCTAAGACGTCATTCATTATGCAAACTCTATAGTGTTAAATAACAATCTACGCTAAAACGAAAAAGGCACATGTGAGTCTTACTTGTGAGAATATGTGAAGAAAAGCATTTGCATAGTGCATGCAAGGCGTATGCAAAACATCCGCATCTACATGTCACCCTGGAAACCATCTGCAGAGGTGTTTGGCAGAGGTGAACCATCATGAACACGCACCAAATTTTTTTCTCATGTTAGTTACATGATCTCAAACTGGAACGCGCGACATTTCTGAACAGTAACTTCCAATTTTAGATACATCGCATTAAATTCATACACCTACATACACCACAGGATTCACATGAACGTGAACATTTAGTTCGAAAGGTGTACGGTGCATATGACCCAGGAGATGTGGGATTAATCTATAGCCTTCTTGTGAAAGGAAAGAAATGAAAGGAAGGATTCATCTGATAGCCCTACCACTACTCACCCTAGAATAAAGAGAGTACCTGCTTGACTCGAGTGAGGACTTAATCGGAATATTTTGCTTGTGTGTGAGGCCCTTGGGAACTAGTCCTAACAACAGAAATCAATTGGGTACATCATAGAGCGGTCAGATTAGTGATGAACTACAATAGAAAAGTGTAACGTTGTCATAATGTTAGGCGGTTAGGATGGGAATCTTTACAGGAGCGTAGAAGAAAGTATAGCGTCGAGAATTAATGTCTATTTTTACCACAAGGCGGATTTTTTAAGGATGAAAGCAGTACTTGTCAAACTAATTCACTGATTTCAAAGATGCCATTCTCTGCCTTGGGGCTAACGACGCATGGAACATGTATGTTTGCATTATGCTAGCTCCAAAGCGTTAAATAGTTATTATTAGTGACCCTTCGGAAGGTGTACCACGCCCATCCTGGGACTACCTGCTCTATGTCCCCACGAATCGCATCCTAACCGAAATACTATTTAGGGATGCGTCGACAACAGGGTCATTTTCACCTCTCATTGTTCCTAATTTAATCCTAGTTTTAAGCTCAAATCATTCATCAACATAGGTCAATTTCAAACATTTTAATGCGTGCGGTACCTTTTTCTTGCATTAAGGTAGCCCTTTAAATGCGTTGGTCAGTGCATGACCCTATAGAGCAGCAAAGCAGTGCGTCTTCTTGATAGAATAAGTCGAAAATAGCCTGGTACTCTGTTGACTTTTCGCCTTGAATTTCGATCTTATCTGGAAGATTAAAGGAATGAACTCTGTGTTGCCTAATCTGTAGAGGAATACTCTGGAACTGGAGAGGAGTAGTATTATTACCCGTAACAATCCCTGCCGAGCGTTGTGTGTACTCACGAGATCAAAACAAAACTCATGGAAGAGTGAGTCCACTCTCCTTGTTCTAGTCACATGTGATAAATCCTCTACCCATTGGTTGCTGCTTGTGGTTTGCCGAGTCTCTGGGCCATATCCTAAGGGGCTCAAAAGAGCAATGCAGGGTGTACAACGGAACATGAAAAAGTGCTCATTCAGCGTGTACGTGTCATTACTCACGCGAGACTTACCTTCAAGGTTGAATCCGCAGAGCATATTCGCGGGGCACATGTAAAGGACTATCGGCCATCTTCCCATGGCCCTTTCGCCCTGATGCGTCGAATGTTTAAGGCAACGACTGCTCAATCAATACGAAAGCTGCAGTGTGCTTACTAAACAGTGAGGCTTTAACCCATGCAACATTGGCAAACTTATGTTTTTCCACTGTTAATATGTGGGAAATTAATGTCAATGTATTTGAATTCTTTATCGGCCATTGATTTTAATCATGAACTCCTGAATTAGTGATAGTGCAATTTCTGGCAAACCACGTCCCTTTGTGAAAAAAAAAACTAGCAATTGAGCTCATAAACCTTGAGAAGAATGTGAAGGAAAGGAATATTCATGGACATATTTTCAAGACAGAGTATTCAAATTGAAGAAAAAGAAATCATTATTTCATAAGTGTCTTGCGTTACCTTATTATGTACAGAGAAAACAGAAAATTTAACGTAATCCGTGTTTTTTTATTTTTGGGCCATTAAAATATTTTCTTTTTTTTTTAATTGTCCCCATTATTTTTTCAGTTGCTTCCCCTTGAACGTTCGTGAATTATTTCTGGAAACACATAAATCTTTCAGGAATTCAAACCTCTGGACTTCAATACTCATGAAACGAATGACTGCATTCATCCGCATGCCTACCTAAAGCAGTCTGAGCCTCAAAAAGCACTCTGAGATCTGAAAAGTATCATGTTCTATGTTTTCTGCCGTAATAAGAAAAGTAACTTTAATATCAGAATACGAGGTGTGTTCAGAAAATAACGGGAAATTTAGTTTAAAAATATTTATTTATTCGTCAAGATTGATGAAGTCACCTTCAAAATATTTCCCAATGCATTAACAACACGTCTAACCTTAGTTGCTGCAAAAGCAGGTAAAGTAAATAATGATTACAGCTGAAACTTTTATCACGCTTCAAAAGTTTGTATGCCGGCATAAAAAAAATTGACAATTGGATTCACTAAAGTCGCAAGATATTTAAAAGTTACTTTCCCCATAATTTCTGAACATACATCATACAAATGTTTTGATATGACATTCAGTTGTGTCTTTGTTAGGGTATTGAGAGAAAATTCAGATTGCCTGATTTTTTTCCATATACACTTTTTTCCTTTCTCTTGGGCCACAACTTTGTCGTGGTGGAAAGGCTTGCACGTTCCTATGACCCCTGGAGCTGCGCTGGCGCGATTAATTTGCAATTATTCCCGGTAGGGCCACCCATGCCAGATAGGTCGAATGGTAAGAGCCAGACGAAAGGTAGTCCACGTGATGGTGTCACGTGAAAAACACTGTTGGAGTGGAAGTGGGAAACCCTACCAACTATCTCTTCCCTGAAAACATGGAGTTTAATCAAACTAGCCTAGGATAGAATCGCGGTACCCAGCCCTTAAGGGTAGTACCAGTCCAGTCGTAGGTGGTAGCGAGGTCGGCAAGGTCCTCGGGGTCCATATCATGCGAAATCCTTGCAGAGTCATATCATCAACATAATCTTGTTCAGCATCAACAGTATCCAAGGAGGAGGGTAAGAAGACCAAGAGGATGGAGGAGGATTCGATGAATGTAGAGACGTGTAATGTGAGGACAATGATGAGGGCGGGTAAACTAGAAAATATCAAAATGGAAATGGATAAAGGGAGCATTGATATCTTCGGTCCATCCGAAGTTAGGTGGAAGGACAGGGGGACTACTGGAGTGACGGGTAGAAGCTTATATATCGTGGTGGAGTAGAGAGTCAACGAAGGATGGCTTTAGTATTAAACGGGAAGATGGGTATGCGTGTGGTAGGTATAGATCAGGTTAGCGGTAGAATTCTTGTGGTAGAAATTGAGGTACAACCCTCCAACCTAGCAGTGGTTTAAGTTTACATGCCCACAAGCAATCATAGGAAAGAAGGAGTAGAGTACGCGTATGAACAGCGTATGGTTTAATCATTACAAAGGGCGAAGGTTCACATGGCAAAGTCCAGGGGATATTGGGAGATATCAGATAGACTACATCATGGTAAGGCAGGTTTAGGAATAGTGTGAAAAACTCGCGCAGCTTCCCTGCAGCGGATGCGGATTCAGACCACAACCTAGTACTTATGAAATGCAAAGTCAGATTCAAAAGACTTTTGAAAGTATGGAAGGCGAAGAAATGGAATCTAGAAGCTCTGAAGGAGAGTATGAGGAGTAAATATCAGGAACTTGTTGAAAATAGCACCCGGGAGATTGAAAGTACAAAGACTGTTGAGGAAAGATGGGATAATATTAAAACTGGAATAGTCAAAGCAGCTGAGAAGTCAATTGGTTACGTTGACATTAGAAGGATAAAGAAGCCGTGGATAACGGAGAACATGTTAAGGTAAATGGAGGAGAGGAGGAAGTGGAAGAACGTGGACACAGAAAAGGGCAAAAGAATGTATACAGAAATTAGTAATCGATGACGGCGTGAAATTAAGAGAGCAAGGGAGGCTTGGTGGAAAAGAAAGTGTGAGGCAATGGAAAAGTTTCAGAAAGAAGGAGAGGTAGGCGCGTTATATGCCAAAGTCAAGACGCTATCGGGCGGCAAAAGAGGGCAAACTATGTCGAAAATTAAGGCTAAAGATGAAAGGAAGCTAACCGAGCGAGAAATGGTAGAGAAGTAGATGGAAGGAATGCGTGGAGGATCTGTATGAAGGAAGGAACAGGCCGGAGAGATTGACTTTAGAGGAGGAAAGTGAAGTGGAGGAGGATAATCTTTGGTCGGGGATCTTCGATTCGGAAATCGAAAGAGCCCTTCGTGATATGCGTGGACGTGGATAATATCTCATGTGACCTGCTGAAGAGTCTAGAGAGCGAGAGTAAGCACATTTTTTTCAAACTAGTTCGCAGGATCTATGAGGAGGGATGTTAGTCCTCTACAGATTAGGCAACACAGAGTTCATTCCTTTAATCTTCCAGATAAGATTGAAATTCAAGGCGAAAAGTCAACAGAGTACCAGGCTTTTTTCGACCTATTCTATCACGAAGGCGCACTGCTTTGTTCCTCTATCCGGAGGATTTCGTGAAGACGGTTTTAATTCCGCTTCCGAAAAAGAAGAAGCTGTTAAATACGGAGATTATAGGACTATTAGCTTAATATCGCATGTGGCAAAAGTGATACTGAAGATATTGGACAGACAAATGGAGGCGAGGGAAAGCGAGAATTTGGGCGATGATCAGTTTGGTTTTAGGAAAGGGAAGTCAACGCGTGACGCAATAGCGATAATGAGGTCCCTGGTGGAGAGGAATGTAGAATACAACCAGGACGTGTATGCATGCCCTGTGGATTTTGAAAAAAGCATTTGATAGAGTGAACTGGGTAAAATTAATGGATATTCTCAAGAAAATAGGTGTAGACGAGCGTAATGCGCCCGCTCCCAGCGGGCTTCCCTCGCTCTTTTCAATGCAGGTCCACAGAGGGATAGGCGCGTTTCTAATTTTAAAATGTAGAAAAAAAGGCAGGGTCTTATGTACAAATTTAATTGGAATATTTATGTACAAATTGAGGTCAGAGGACCTCTTTAAACACAACATTGGAAGTAATTACACTATCCTCTGTTAAACGCACATGATGACCTATACTTACGTATCAACAGAAGACTTGAATGTAGAATCAGCCGCATTTTGATAAAAGTTATTTAAAGAATGCGAGATATTGTTGCAAATGAACAAATGTATCAGTTTGTGCGCCGTTAACGTCAGGAATATTTACCGGTTTTTGTTTTCTTTTTGTTTTTTTTATTATTTAAAAACCAATTTTAGGAAACAATAGCAATATTTAGGAAGTAATATATGCCGTCGCATGTTCTCTAATAAATTCTGTGCATTTTGGTACCTTATTTGTTAAGTTTGGTTGCGTATAAGTTGAGAAAAAGGTATCTATACAGTAGAAATAATATAGAAGATTGGCGGGATAGGCGACTGATTCGTATTCTGTATGTGGCCCAGACTGCGCAAGTGAGGGTAGCGTACGGTGAATCTGGGTGGGCAAGCATGGGCCGAGGAGTGAGGCAGGGCTGTCCCCTATCACCTCTGCTCTTTAACGTGTACGCTGAAGAGATAGTACGAGAAGCGTGGGATGAGTTAGAAGCTGGAGTATAAGTGGGAGGAGTGATGTTCAAATCACTAAGATTCGCGGGTGATCAGGCGTTGATTAGCCTGTCAGCGAGGGTTCTTCAGGCTTTAGTGGATGCGTTATACGAGCGTTGTGAGGAATACGGGATGAGGATCAATCACAAGAAGACCAAGGTTATGCGGTTTTGTAAAACATCATGAGCGAGGAATGTGAGACTTAATATAAAGGTGGGTGGTGAAAAACTTGATCAGGTTGAGCAGTTCAACTATTTAGGCATTTGTTAGAGGAAAACGGATACAGTAGTAAGGACAACAGGAAGAGGATTGCATCAGCAAAGGAGGCGTTCATGAACACGAAGGAGCTTCGCTAGAGGAGGAGAGGTTCGACATGTAAGAATTTAAAAGGAAAGGTTAGTGAAGAGTCTGATCTGAAGTGTAGCGCCTTACGGTGCATAAACGTGGAAACTTGGAAGGGGGACGAGAAAAGAGTGGAGGCATTCGAGATATGGGTGTGGCGAAGAATGGAGAAGGTGAAGTGGACGGTGAGGAGGAGGAACGATGAATTGCTAGTAATGGTGGGTGAGGAGAGGCAGCTTTTAGATGAGATACGGAGGAGACAGAAGGTATGGATGGAGCCAGTACTTTGCGGGAAGGGGATATTGAAAACAGTATTAGAGGGTAGAATTTTAGGTAAACGAGGGAGAGGAAAAAAAATTGGATTTTTAGATAGAATGAAAGGGAGAAGCCCTTATTGTGAATTGAAGAGGGAAGTGATTAACGGGGAGGGAGGATCCCAGAATTCTTCTTAAGCAGCACTCCATGGAAACCTACCTTAATCAGTATAATACTTTAATAAATAAATACACTTTTGTGCTGCTCCATAAAGGCATAACTTAGTTTTTCATTTTTTTCTCGACGAAAAAAGAAATTAAGAACAAATGGACGATGAGGACAACTTATTGACCATATTATGACGCATGATGACTACATGAAAACAATCGCAGGACAGGTGGAAGGGAAGAAGGGCAAGGGACGACCCCGAATGAGTTACATAGGACAATTTATACTTAAGGATGTAAAACATACATGCTATTACATACGGATTTAAAAGAGAAGAAATTCGTCGCTATGAATAGGTTAGCGGATTGGGGAAAGGAATGGAGAGCTGCGTCAAACCAATCTCAAGGTTGTTGACTAATGATGATGATGAAGGACGATGAGGAGCCTTGAAAATTATGTTTAAATTGTTACCGAAAAAACTCAACAGAATCAGAATTAATACTCTCATGTAATAGTGAAAATTGTCATTAGAATAGTCCATGGGAACAGTGGGAATGATTCATTACTTACCTCCTCCGGCTTCATCTAATATTCTTTATCTTACAGGTACTGGGTGACATTTCCTTGTAATTTATTGTATTTATAAATAGGTTTACATTAGCTCTCTCAGTTGGTTTTCGCAGGTTTTTCAATAGACAATATAGTCATAAAAACAGATAGTCAATATTCTTAGGCTTTTCCCACGTTTGCTAACATCTTTTTACACTTGGTAAATGGTACCTTTTTTAACTTATAATTTTATTTGTTGATTGAAAAAGGAACTCATATGTCTCTTTATGTAATTTCTTCACGTAATTTTCTGTAAATTTCTTCTCTGCATGTAATTTCATGAGCAACTTCATTATGTATTTAAATGCCTGTATTTCATATTTGACGAGGGGTTAGATAGAAGATGGGACTTTCTGGCTCCAATCTCGCCCAATAAAGACGTTTTTATATTTTTATATTTTTATATTTTTAAAGACGTTTATTGCTGCGATTTGCGATTTTAAACACAAAATCTACTTTTTTCTTACGCTCTAAGTAATAAGGTCAATTTAAAATGTAAATTATGGATTAGGGGAAAGAAGGGCGCATGCGTTTCTACGTCCATATTCATTTGAGCTTTCCTCGTCGCTTTAGCTTGAAGCGTTTCGATGGATTATGTGTGAGAAGGGGAACACAGCCTTGCTAAGGCAATCCGTTGATGGCTTGCTGAGGACGCCTCGATAGGACGACTGCAAGCGCGGAAGTAATGTCTCGGGATTAGCTGAGCAATGAAGTCGAAGCATTTGTCGCCTCCATCTCTGGGTTAATGGCCGGTGATTGCGATTTTATGATTCACCATTGTTCGGAGATTAGCAAGAATGAGCCACGGAGCCACCCAGCGTTCCCTGAGATCATAGCCAATGTTTAACGACGTCTTTGTTTGAGCGTAATGAAATTAGACGCTGAGAAGCTCCATTAAGTCCAATCCCTTTAATTATGGCCACATTCAATATTTATCCATCGGAGTACACCTGCTTCAATCGGTTAATCCAGAATATTGTGTGTAAAATGAGGTCCTGCCTCCCCTTTTGGCCGCCCTGAAGTGAGGAAAAAATATTCATTCTTTGTTCAATTTAATTTTTTTATTTTATAATAGATTTTATAGAGATTATCATATAAAAAAGAGATTTTCATAACTTCTTATCTAGTATATCTAGCAAAACCCCTCAAAATGACGACATTTCTCCCTTGAGATCCGCAGTTTCTTCTACGAATCAAACCTTTGGCTCAACCCTATAGCAATTGTGGAAATAAAAGTTTTAGTCTTATGTGTAAAGAAGCCGCAGCTATTAAAAGACGGACTCTTTGAAAATAATTTGCAAATCTTTCAGCTTTTCCCAAAAAATAAATAAAACAAAAACCGGTAATAACATAAACCTTTGTAGCTTCTATCCTTTTTACAGTCAGTGTTTATAGATTAACCATGTTTTAGAATCAGTTAATATGGATACACTTACTTCATTAATTGATTTATTTTCTGCTCAAAGAATCGTATGGTGCCGAGTGATGAGTATTTTTCTGCATCCAAGTCTGTTAAAAAGCTAGAGGTTCTCTCAATAGTATTTAAAGTAAACTTTTCCTAGCCTGTTCAATCTAATAATTGTGCTAAAGCAGTTTAATATTTAGGATCAATTTGGACTTAGAAAATAAATAATTAACATGACCTTATGATATCTCGTTGATAGTCGAGAAATATTTTCCTGATCACAAATAAATATTTCAATTTTTACTAGTCTTCTAAAACTCTTCTAATTCGTTATCAACTTTCCCAGTATTTCATTTTCATTATAATTTTTGCATGCCGAGATGCTTTGCGATGAAAAGTCCTGGTGATTGTTTGAGATGGTACCTAATATCATTGGAGAGAAACCAGTAATTTTTAACTGTGCTTCCGATTTGCATCATGAGTCTTTTAGGCAGTGAACCATTTTCAATGATTCAAAGTCTTGCTTTTCGCTGCCAAGGCGGTAAAATGATTCTTGCATTTCCCTAGCTAGGATCATTATTTCTAGGGTCACAGAGTCGCAGTTGCGGTGGGTTTTGCTTCCATGCGATATTTAGCTACCTCTGGTAGGCAGAATTTTTGCGCTATCCGATAGTAAAATTTTAAATCGGATGTATCTCCAAAAATTATGCGTAAGTAATAAATCTCGCATGTACTACCAGGGTGTTATGAAATAATTGAAGGATCCAACTGTGTTCAAATAACGATTTAAATAACTCTCTCGGATCTCAGAACCAAAAATTTAATCGACGCAATTGACAGCGTAAGCAGGGGCGCTCTGGAGTGATTGTGGGCCCACGGCTGGAGCTCATGATGGGGCCTCCCTCAGCGGAAAATTCGTGCTCCCCCCCCCACTCCAGCAAAATGTTAGGAATTTGCATACTCGGAAATGGATTTTGACGCTATTTTTGCTCTTAAAAACAAGATACAATCTAAAAATAATATTTTTTAAGAAAAATATTAATAAAAGTGAGAACTCTAGAGCTTATAAAATTTAATTATGTATTATGGTTCGATTATCTATTTAGTGAATTTATTCCTTGAAAATGCCCTGAAATTTTATAAACCTCTAAAATAACCTTTTCGAATAACCCTTTCTAATAGCAAAAGTAAAAATTTTAAATATTACGAAACACATTTTGGGGTCAGATAAAGACTTTTGGTTCTCATTAATTAAGGATATCTGATTAATTTTTACATGGCATATAGATGTTTTCTCAAGTACGCAGCTTATATCCATACTCGTTGGTTATTGTTTTAAAGTGTAGATGATAACTTGTCCAAAAATTGAGGCACGAATTTTGTTAAATAATATTCCATAGAAATCATCTGGACAATTAAAACTGTCGGGTAGAGAAGAAAATAACAGGTAAAATATTAGGATAAATTTTTAATATTTTTATTCATTTTGATTTTGATCTTAATATTAGAGAAGCTGCAGTTAAAAAATTATTTTAATCCGTATCTGTCAAATATTAATGGAACCAATCAATAATTCATTAATTTTTTGTGCTATCCTTGTAAATGATTATGTGTCCAAGGACTCATGAAAAATACTATCTAAATAATTACAAATTCATTAATACTGCCAACTTCTACACACTTAAGGTAGCAAATGCAAAATAAGCAATAAGCAAATAAAAGTTGATGCTGATAAAGGTATCTTCTTCAAATCTCTTCGGGCTGCTAAGAGCCACTTCTTCCGCAAATCCGGTTTTATGGGTACATTTACAAAAACTTTGTCAGGCATTGATTTAATTGTGCTTGTAGACATAGGTCGAATAGTATTTTTTGAATCCTTTTTTTTCAGTCTTCGCTTGCAAACATGTATTATATTCCTCCTCCATAACGTACTTCGAAGTTACTCTTTGCTAGTAACGCACGATTTTACGGCACCAAGTCACTAAATACCGTAAATAGCAATGCAAAAAACGTTACTATAGCGAGAAGCGATGGCTGTATAGGTTTGCTTACGTCTCATGTCATAGAAGATGGCCGCCGGTCGTTTTGGCGCAAGGTTCAAAATAAGATTTTTAAACCGTTATATTTAAGTAGGTAAGTATGTAATATAATGGCCTAAAATTTGTGATTTAGGTTTTTTATGCGCCAAATATATTGTTTCGTAGATACCAAAAGCTATGCAAATACTCTATTTAGCATGGTTATCTATATGAGCGATACGGAGATCATTATATTAGAACCCCACTACATTTCCAGGTACGACATAAATGATACAATAAAAGAGATATTTAGGCAAATGGATAGGTGCGGGAATTCGTTATTTCCCCCGCACGACAAAGGACTTCAATAAATTCTTGGCGTAATTTCGTTACAACATTTCCTTCTTATATGAATCCGTCAGGTGTCCTGACATCCCCCGCCAAACGCCCATTGAGGCAGCTTACGGGTCAGGATGTAGATGTAGATACCCACCATAAAACTTTTATTAGCAAAACGACCTAAGTACTACATGTACATAGTAGTGTCTTTCTTTATCGAAGATTTTGCCAAAAAATTTCGTTTTTGAGTCTTGAAAATCCCAAATATCCTATATCCCCGAACCCCCATTGGGCAGGGGGGAATTTTCCAGGCCCTGATTCCCCGAATACTCAGTGCCGAATACGGATTCTCGGTTCAAGGTTTGACGAGCTTTCGTATATCGTAATTTTTGTGTCCTCTGAGGTTAACCACGCTGCTTATATGATGCTACTATTTAATTTAATCAATTTTAAACATGGCACATTAACAAAATCCGTTTACAGGCTTCGAATTGCAGATTTTTGAATGCCCGGTTGTGTGTTTTGGCCAAGATGATGACTCCGTGTATCGTATTATGTTGATTACAGTTACGTTGAGGTATGAGTAAGAAATTGAATACATCTAATATCCTGAAGTTTCCTTTGAAGTCATGAAATAGTCAAGTTTTCAAATTAAAATGCCCAAGTTATGTTATCGTTCGAATTTACTTCATGCAAGTTGGAATGCAACTAATCCGTTCGCGTTTTTTGGGCCGACATCTTCACGATTAATTAAGTATGGAGTTTTTAAGCTGTATCGGTAAGTAATCATCGTCATTACTTACATTTCCATGATGCCATAGCCAATCCATTATCTCAAAAAATGTCCAATGTAGACAATCAATGCACATTGATGAAGTTAGATTGGAATATAACTTTCACGAAAACATGATGGCACTAAACATTTTCGATGAATTCATTAATTAATTTCCGAAATATTGCAATTTTGGCTGTGGCAGAAGTGATGATTCGCAAACTTTCATATTTGAGGCTAATATAAAATTCTACTACAATTCGAATGGTGAAAAGGATTTGTGGACATTGACATTTAGAATAATTTTGATATTTTAATCTCCATGTTATTTCTTTTAACATAAAAATCTTATCTTTGATTGATCTGTGATGCATGATGAAACTCTGAACTAAAGCTATGGATGAGATATGGGGACTCAACTTTTTGAGAAGAAGGCAAAGGGAGAGAGAGAGAGCTCAAAAATGTTGCACACAATCGCGCTAGGTTGCGTGGAATCAGGGATTCCTCAGACCCTTTTGCTGTGGACGAGCTCGTCTTCAAGGGGCTCTACCGCCTGAAAAAGATATGGTGCATGAACTTGTGGCAGGTTTGAGACCACACAAGGCAGTAGCACGGAGTCAAAAGTTAGTTAAAATAAATCAAGGCTAAGAAAATGATCTCTGCATGTGGCTTATACGCTACTGACTTATTCCAATTACTTACGTAGGTCCTCTATGCACTTCCCTTTTATGGTCAGGGAAGCTACCAAAAAAGCACCGTAACCGATAGTAATCTCTGACTCTGCCAAAGCAGCGTGTCCAATTCCATTGAGGAGTTAACAGAAGCTCTCAACTCAAACGAAATCCTTGCTAAATAGATCCACTTACCATTGAGGAGAGAGGAAATGAGCAGGATCATTCGCAAGCATGGATACATTATATTTTAATTCTTGATTTATTTATCATTAACATTATAAAGTTTTCAATACATTTAATAAATTAATAAATTAAAATATACATTTACTTTTAATAAAAAAATCAATTTGGTTTACATGAAATACTACCATTAAAAAATATCAAAGTTAATGCCTTCTCAGGTACTCGATGAATCTATAAAAGAGATAAATCAAGAATTAATAATAACATATACTTTCTTTTCACCCAGGAATTACCTTGTCACACAAATACCTGGCACAAT
Organism: Ischnura elegans; assembly: GCF_921293095.1. Classification (NCBI taxonomy): domain Eukaryota; kingdom Metazoa; phylum Arthropoda; class Insecta; order Odonata; family Coenagrionidae; genus Ischnura; species Ischnura elegans. The sequence continues at coordinate 90,927,430 of NC_060259.1, forward strand.
AGGCTATGTTGATGTTTACTTATTTAGTCATCAAAGCACCAAAGGAGCAGGAAACCATATTTTTAAATAGAAAATCATTTCATCCCATCAAAGTTATGATAGTTAGTGGAAATCTAATGACATGGTATTGTTCAAATAAATCCAATTCAAAAAATAGTTCACCGTTAGGACTGAATTATTTCTAAGAACGACTAATGAAATTTTTTCAATTATCTCTATATAATTTTTGTATGTTCTTAGATTGTGAAATTTGGAAATTTGCCTTTTTAATGACTTAATTCAATGTTATGCCAATGTAGGCAGTAGCCAGTGGAAAATGTTAGCATGAAATAATAAAGCATTTTTTAACTTGGAGACATCTCTTATCTCTCGAAATGTTGAAAGATGTATGGATACCTTTCCCTTTCTCCAATGTAACTTACTCATTCGCAACAGCCTGGAAGGTCTCCGCCATTTGGGCCACAGCAGTTCTTCTAACATCAGCCGCCTTGACCATGCGTTCATCGAGCAATGTGGAGTTATCGTCTGAAATAAATTTATTCACAACGCATTAGACTTCTCAAAAAATTGAAATTAACGTATTTTTGTGAAACAAATATTTATATAGAAAATTACGGTTCAGATATAAATACTCTGACATAGCAACACTGCAATGGAATGCTGAAAATTTTTTGGCTATCCACACCTTTGAGAGAAAATAATGAAAATGGCATAAAATGATAATTATCTATCATGTCATCAACTTATGCAGAAAGTGCCTCTGTCCTTTTAAAAATAACTTTGTGATTTATCTCTATCTTAAGGTGAGAATTTCTCTAAGATTCTGAAAGGAATGAACTAGCTGAATCTATTTGAACTAGATACTCACTAAGTCATGTACATCAAAATGTTTGTTATGACAGAGGAAATTACACATGAATGATCTTAATTGAGGCTTCGTTACAAATAATGTTTAGTATTAATTTCATTCCATTCAAAGATAAAAGTGTTTAACAACCATAAACATATTGCTATTTGGGAAAAAGTTTCTAAGGACGTCATCCGTATTAAAGGTATTTTAGTGCTGGCTGGATTGGAGACAAAGGTAACCCAAATACACTCTAGAGATATCTATACTTTTTAACAAAATAAATTAAAAGAGTGAAGAATAGAATATTATTATGAGAAAACATAACACTATTAGAACATCCCTTACTTATGCATTTCGTATTCATTGAGCCAGCTACTTTCAGTCACTATGTTTCGAGAGATCACTTCATTTCTAACACAGTAATTGACATTCATTTATCCCCAGATAGCCAGAAAACTCACCACTTTTTACTCTCTTCCTTTTTCCCCTTTCCCTGAGAGCCTTCATCGCTCTGCTGGTTTGGGTGTGGAACTGGGGAGGGGTCATGTGAAGTAGAAGGTACATGAGATGAGGCAGGAGGAGGCAGCTCCTTTTGGGCAACATAATTGGTCACGAGCAAATGCAGGGCGCTCCTCCATAAATTGCAGCATTATGGCTCGCTGCTCTACAGAGACCCTGAAATTGGCTCCTTTGCCTGTATCATGTTCTGAAATTGTAAATTGAAGTACTCTGCAAAGATGAATTGTGAATAATCAATCACAACAAAACAATTATCTCCTTCAATTATAATAATTCACATTCATTTAACTAGCCAAAACAATTTGCAAACAAAATATAATCAATAAAGGTATCGTTTAGAAATATCATAATGGATTAGACGACATATGAATGCTGAGGGAAAAAATATTATCTTAAAGATGTATTTGTTAGGTAAAACTGTTTTTAAAAAGCATTTTAAGGTTTCAATTTTTCCTTTTGAGTATGAGCACACCTTTCATTCATGTAACAAACAAAAGCATGTAATCTTTGCTGGTAGAGAAACACAAGCATTGATTAGAAAACATAATAAAGCAATAGAAATAACATTATTACATACTGCAAAAACATCTAACCTCTCAGGCATACAAATATAACTTCCATTAATGTAAAAATAAATGACATTTGTTACCGCGGAACATCTGCATGTACTGACAGTAGCTTTATGATCTAATTAAAATACAACACACTTTATAAACTACGTAGAAAGGCATTCAATTAATATATTAAATAAATAATGTATTTACCACAAATATAACCCAGGTTGGGTAACACAGTAAAAAAAGCCTCACAGGAATCATGCCATCTAATCATGGAATGGCATCAATGACACTAACACTCAAACTAAAGATTTACATAATTCATCTTTCAGGAGGATTGCAACCATTTATGTCACTGTCTATGCTTTTACTACAGAATTAGAGGCATTTTTTACTAACCATTTCAATTTAATGCAAGTATCATTACAGCCAAAGTAACTAGCATCCATTAAATATTACTTTTCTGGTAAATACCTTCCTTCATGGTATCAAGTACGCCTTTCGTATGTACAAAAACATAATGCAAATTCATTTACAACTTATTATATTTCCTCACATTCCCACCATATAAATGAATATTCCCACCACCGTATACAAAACAAATAAACAAACAACTTACCTCTCCGGGATAAGACTTCCATTTCGTTGGTAAAGGAAGACATGCAGTGATTGCAAAACATACCATCTCAGTTATATAGAGCACTTAAATCATAAAATGCGCCAAATGATTATGTCATACCTTTAGGTTTATACCACTTGCCTTCTCGGTTATCCAGTCAGTATTCAGGGAACTATCAATGCTCACAGTTATCAAGTATGTGTTACCTCAAAAGAAGTAGGTAAACAAACATTGTAGTTCACCTTATGATGTTGTCCTTCCATGGCTCCAGTCTCCTTAACTTTCTAAATGCAAAAACTAAAATGAAAAACCAATATTAGTATAATTTGTGCAGAGAGAATGGCAACCAAAACTGGCGAATAGATGAAGCCGCAACGGTGACTGATGAATGAATGGACATTAAAGAATCAATGCTATGGTCACATGATATATTCGGTTAATGAGTTATTTCTTGATACCTTAATTTAATTGTCGCTTGATTTCACATTGATTAAATTCAGGAGTCCCAACAGTGGATGGACGAACGAATTAGGCGGCTTGTAACATTTGCTTTGTTGAAATACGCATTACGTATTATGAGAGAAATACTTTGTTTGACATTTTAAAAGGTTGTTCATCTATTGTTGGGACGAAAATAAAAGCCTCAGAATGTTGAAACAGCTGCAGTTTGGCATTCCGGCATCGTTAGCCTCGATTTCGTTGGCTTGTTTATTCAATATCATTCATCAGCATTTCATTATTTACCGTAATCGACGTAAATAAGTTTATTTATACAATAAAAACAACTTCTTGCGCCTTAAAAGTAATGAAGGATATTTACAATACGAGCAACTATCCGAGTTACTTACCTCAAATGGAAATACTTACATCTTATTCTGTGTATTTGTGAAGCAGACACACCCAATGCGGCACACGTTCTTCATTGGCTGTAAATGATTACGTCATTGTTTCATCCGTCAGTTATTGCGTCTCTTCGAGAAGCTTTTCGAATTCGAAGCCGGCGAGTCGAAGGTTGTTACGTGGTCGCGCCGAAGCACCTTCGGTTTCGTCTTCGGCAAGCCTTCGGAAGCGGACTCGAAGTCGAATTCCGTGCCGAAGGCGAATCCGAAGACGGTCTCGAATTTACATGGTAACCCCCCAGACCACCCCTGAGTGAAAGCTTCATAAAAGAATTTTCAAATCACATTGACAATTGTCACGTAAAGCAGTTTTTCATTAAAAACTGAAAGATTTATGAACCTGTATTCCATCGCTCATCCTATTAAATGTAATATCACTTATCTTAACCATTGTACGTGAGACAATGACCCATTGTGTCGACACATAACGTTCACTGCTTTTACGTATAGTATCATATGATGGAATAAAAATGTGTCATTTTTTCAGGTTTTCCTTAATTTAATGATGACAAAATTTTGATCTCATGTCATTCTTTACTTGGTTGATATTCTTCTCTAAATTCATTATGGAGCGTAAAATCCAGTCATCATTACATCGCTCACTATTTAAATAATCCCCGACTGCATGGCAACATTTTAGTTTCAATGCCATTTTTAACCACGCAATGCCCCTGTCTTTTGTTTTAAACAGCATACTTCACTTCATTGGGTGCTTTCCATTCATGCGACTCACGCGTCGACTAGTGTCAACTCGCGGTAACTGTTTATAACTCTCCAATTTCAGTACGTTACCGTTTGTTGACTTGTGTCACAACAGTCGGCGACACACTGAGAATGGAACACAAAAACAGCGACGCAAGTCGACTTGTGTCGATGTGTGTCAATGAATGGAAAGCACCCATTGTGGATTCATAATTGCTGAGTAATAAAATAAAGCGACAATTGATAGGTACCTCTAACTAACTTCAAGCATTGTTATCGCGCATGGTGCTTTAGCACTTTTTGTTCTATACGAAAGAATATGTTACAGAGTAGCTTCGCTTTTATCTTATACTGCCGTTTTTTCTTCCGGTTACAAACTTCTCTTTAGTGGCCCGATATCATAACAGAAATTTAAAATAATCTACTCAATTATTTAATTTAAATCTTTGAAATGATCGATAAAAGATACTCTTTACCTAAAATTCATAATTGAATGTCGAAATGAATAATATTGGATGCTATTTTCCAATTTAAAATCCAACCTCAAACGCTCGAAGGTATACTCTCCTATACTTCCTGATTATTTCTTAAAATTTTAATTGATTATTAAATTATTGAAAAGATACAAAACATTTAAAATCACTTTAATTGAAAACTAGCTCAACTAACCGTGTTATTGGAGGTATCTGTCTTCGGTTATTTTTTCCTTACCTGAATAAAATGCAATACTCTCTTTCAATATATGCATTCAAAGTTTCTTATAATTTTCACAAAACTTATTGATATCTTTAAATTGGCCTTACATTTACCACCTGTCAAGATCTAATTATCTTGTTGAAGGAGAAAAATATATCAAAAAGGATCGTGGCGAGGGAAGTTTCCAATAAACGTGTGGATGCAACAGTTACATTTTTATTATTCGTCTATCAAAATTGAAGATTTCTATTGAGAAGTGTGATCGCCGCTAAGAAAATATTCTGCGACTAAACTTTCAATAATATCGGGCATTGCAGACGGCGGAAGCCGTAGAATTTGTAGTTAATAAGCATTGCCCGTTCGCTTCACTGCGGAAACTCAATATCACGGTTCCAATAATTCTCAAATGGCAATCAATTCCTTGAGTGGAAACCAATACGCTGAGTTCTCGAGATTCCCCGCGCTAAATTTACCTGAATACCTGAATTCACGCAGACGCTCCGTCAGAGAATGCCAGATTGATACTTCATTCAATGCATGTTTCTCCGAACTGTGCGTATGATATTGAGCGTGTGATCATGTTGGTATGTTGATGGCATGACATTCATAGAGTTTCAATACAAATTTGAGACCATTAATTTATTTACAATCGCTCTGTTGTTCGCCAGGAATGATACCAAGCCACATGAGATAAATGCTTATTATGTGCCCTTCAAAAAAAAAGAGATTTTCATTGAAGAGTGTGGTCGCCACTGATATCCCTATTTATTACTAAATGTTGTGATTACATTGCATCTTACTTAAGATTAGTCAGAAACTAATCATCTGATGGGCTTCGATGTGAATTTTTCAGTGTTTCGGACCGGAAAAACAATTTAACGATAAATGGAACTACTCGTGGTATAGAATTATTAGTAGGTATCAGGTAGTATTTAATTTTCATACATACAAGGGTGAAACCATTTATTTCACGAAAAACAGATAGAAGACTTTAGGGATTCTAAATAACTAGTGAGTACTAGTACACTTTTCATCCCCCCTTAATGCTATACTTGATGGATGGGATTTTGATATAGATAGATTTATTGCTCACAACTATTACGAATTGAAACAAGATACTCATGTCATGCAAGCTAGGCTGCCTCCAAAGAGTACCTGTGTTGAGGCAACCTTCATATGATACATCCGTTGCTAACATTGATGCATAGTACATAATAATTTTCATGTTAATACATTGTGAACATATAAAATTATAATACAAATTAGACATAGAAACTAATAATACAGAACAGGTGATGCCGAATATGATGAGGTTTCTATCATTGAAACACATGATCACATTTAGATACGGTAGTAAGAACAGGAATAAGATGTAGTGGCGCCACTGATAAAATATTTTATTTTTGTGAGTCTTAGCATTTAGCTTTAATTTCTTCGATTAGCCGTAAGGAGAAAAATATCTCATATTTACGTATGTCAACATTACAAAACATTTTTGGTCATTAGTTTCGCGTTTTTATTCCTATCCTTTCCTAACCAAAGTTTCATACTTTCCGATGAAAAGCGTAACTAGTCAACATTGTTTGTTACTCTCTTACACCATTATAGTAATTTTGAGTCGTAGTTTTTTGAATAATATCGTCATTTTCTTTACCTCTCCTGTCTTACATGTTTTGACGAGGGATGTTTGACTTTGAAGAGCGGCTACTGCAACTTATCAATTCAATGGTGCGCGAGTTTACATCGTGGGATGGTGACATGGTGGATTAAAAAATATACTTTGCTATGTCCCTATTAATTATTTAGTATTCCATGGTAATGATTAAAAACTACGGGCTTCCACCTTTTCATTTAGATGATTACCATCATTAAAGTCTAATCGTAAATCAAGGGTCGAATCAGGTAGTTTTAATAAATATGTTGCGGAATATTTAGTTTTTTTAACGATTCTGTCATACTTAAATTTACCACACCGTGTTGTAAGTCTATAAATAGGAGCGTAGCAGGTCCCGGAATGTGTTCAGTAGGATGGGGATCAGTGGCAGGAGGCAAAGAGCTTTTCATATCAAGAGATCTCATGTCATATCGATCCATTTCATGCCAAATGTGACAAAAATTACTCAATCGTTCGTGAATCAGACGCATGCATCGAATATCTTTTATCATCACAACATTCCACAAATGAGGAATTCCCCACGTAGATTTTGCCTGACACTAATTTTAGGGGCACCCACTGTGACATTGTGACTGCCATGTTCATTACTGAGCATATAAGGGATGACACCTCTCTTAAATTTATTGTTTATCGTTGAAAGAAATTTTTTTGGGTCGGATTAGCTGGTGCTAATTATCCGAGTTGTTATGGCATCCACTAAACCTAAAATTTATTCGAATACCATGGTCATTTTTGAGCATACGTGTGATGATGCTGCTTTGTAATTTTTATCGTGAAAACAAAATATTTTTGGTAGATTTTGCTGGTGCTTATTAGCCTACCTTTCACCTTCAATTCTTCCTACAGAACCTTAACTTACTTATACCTTCATGGTATTAATTGAGCATAGTACAGCTTCTTTATTTTATCGAATGCGACTTTTCTTGATCTCATTTTTGCTTTCAGTTTTTCAATGTAAGTTTTTTAAAGGTAAGGTTCAAGTACTATAAAAATTGAGGAAAAAATCGTAAATAACGACACAAATTCTGAAAATTGTGAGATAAATATAAAAGATGTGAAGTACGAGGGTTTTCCAGAAAGTGATAGATATATTGTGATGGCGCGGCAATGAGTGGGACCGCCATCTTAGCGTCAGGATGTTCCTACACTTATTTTGCAAAAAGGTGTGGTAGCTTACGCATCGTTGCTATCGTACTTTGTGTACAGTGAAGTATTATAATGAGCACTGCAATGAAAATTCCCGCTAGCTGTAACGTACGAGCTGTGGTAAGGTTTTCATTGGCAAAAAAAGCACTCAAAAATTGAAATTTATCTCAAGATTTGTGATGTGTACGCTCAAAAATAATGATTCAGAAATTAAAACGTGCGATGCAAAACAATTGTCGTGGAAAACTCAGAAATAAAGTTTTGTTTCTCCACGACAACTCTCATCCGCGAACGGCCAATCACACCAAAGAGCGCTTGGATGGTTTTGGATGCGTCGTTTTCAATCATCCGCTGTACAGCCCGGATTTGGCGCCGAGCGACTCCCACCTGTTCCCAGCGAGGAAGAGGTGGCTCGCTATGCAACGATTTGGCACTGACGCTGAACTGAATTGCGGTGAAAAGCCAGTGGTCGAGCTCGCAGGCGGCAGATTTCTACAAAGGAGGTGTTGAAAAGCTCGCACCACGTTGTGATAAATGTCCGTATTTAAATGGGAATTATGTACAAGTACAGACAAAGACTTAACCATCAAAATACGTGTAATAAAAATCCTATTTTCACTTTGCTCGTTTTTTTATTTTAAAACGTCTGTTACTATCTGGACAGTCCTCGTTACAAACATTTCATTCGCGAAAATGAAGGAGCGTTACGTAAATGGGATGACACTGCTTTTGAATTATTTATAAGCGCTGAAACAAGGAGTTTATGATAAATTTCCCGGGTAATTATTATCCTTATGTCATCGTCGTCCTCGCTGTCGTCGCACCGACTAAAAAGAGACAGACGTAGGCCTCCGCAGCCATGATTGAGCCCTGGGGAAGCCCCCTTTCTCTGCTTAACGGTGGCAAAAGAAGATGAGCTCAATCGAAAAATGAATGGAGAGGGAATAGGCGGAACCAGCATTGGCTCCTCAACCCTTTCCAAGTGATGAGCCATAAAGATCCTGAGTAGTGCTGCCCGTCAACACTGATGGCACAAGGGCCCTCCACACCGCACCCAATTACGGCTCTGGACTCCACTGAACAATCTCAGCCTGACTCCCAAAGAACTTCCTCACTTGCTTAACCTGCCTTTGCTCTCCCGTCCTCCCCGAAACCACCAGATTTCAAAGGCTCAGTTCATTCCCACCGTCTTTGCGTCAATTTTCAGCGCTTCGGCCTCTGTGCTCGTAGTTGATGGACGTATTAGTATTGGCTGGCAAACAGACGCCTCGATTACCACTGCGAAGGATTATTAAGTTAAAGAAGGAAGATTAATGAGTATCATACTGGCATTTACTAACTAACAGCTTTTTGTGGCTAAATTATGGCATTTATTCCTGAAAATTTACATCATTTTCCAGTTGCTTCTCCATTATGTCTGCAATTTTTATTACTTCTCGTTTATTTTCAACATTTATTACTGACTTTAGATTTTAGATTTTAGTACCCCAATCCCGGCCTTTTTAAATACTTTTGTATTATTTCTTAACAACCAACCTTTGATCCGAGGAATAGGTGCTTGGTATAATTTTAAATAATGAGTTTTGCTTGTATCTTTTTCATTTGTTTATTTTGAGGTGTATGACTTTGTTAAAAAATGGAAAACTACATATTTTCAAATGATAGATGGCATAATATTACGCCCATAGCACGCGAAGTGTTGAAATTGATTTATTTATATAGAAGTCATACCAGCAGCTCAAGTGGCTTTTGTACGGATTCTCTTTTGGCTCCCTCCCAAACGGAGCTTCCCTCTTCAATATCCTTCCTTCTTCTCAATAAGGACTATTCCCTTTCACTCCATAGATAAATCCTATCCTCTTCCTCCCCCTTCTCCGCTTACCTAATATCTTTTCCTCCAAACCGCTTTTTAACATCCTCACCCCGTTTACGGGTCGATCCATCCAGACCGTCCGTCTTCTCCGTTCCTTCTGAAGTTAGTTAATTCTGTTCTAGTAAGATGATTAACATTGGGATAGTCAATTCGTAAATCAAGTGCCGTAGCACCGGTAAAATACAATGTCGCTGAACTCAGAGAAAAATGCGGGATTTCGGCCGTTGTATCGCAAATAAGTATCAATAAAAGATGTTGCTGAAAATGAATGCTAAATCCATCAAATTGTCTATTTGTCTTCGTTTGAAATTACTACAAGAAATTTAAGTAAAGTTCACTTTAAGTGCAATTTAATTAACACCTTCATCCATGTTATTGATTTTCATGTGAGCATTCCACGGCAGCTGCCATCGAGGACCTAGGGGAGGGGGTTTATATTATGAAGTATAAGTGATTTTTTTCGCATGTCATTCCCTAATGATTTAAATGAAAATTCCACATGACGTAGTGGCAACTCAATTTATCCAAGATGCACTATCAGAAATAAATTAATTTTTGTGATATATTCAGTATTTTTAGTGCTGCTCCCATAGCCTCTTCATTCTTTCTTCTCGTCTTTATTTCGACTGAATTAGGCAATAATGCATACAGCTAATTCATTAAGTAATAAAAATATTTTAATAAAATTTTAATTGCCAAATGAAAAGCAATCGCTCTGATCGTATTCTTTTTGGCACTTAAAAAAATACTTCAGTTTCGATAGGTCACGTAACCATCTAGCAAAGTAGGCTAGGCTTCAACAGTTTTATTTTCTCTTGGGATTATTCTGCTTGGCTGTGTTTCTTTGATAGGGTGTAGTTTACTATCATTTCCCTTTCAAAGTGTTTTTGTAATGATAGAATGTCAAAGTTTTTCCCTAGCCAAAATGAAACGGGGATACACTGGTAAAAATATTTCTGAGCCAGAAATAGTAGTGTTTCTGTATTTACATCGCATATCAAAGCTGAATTGTAATTAATATGATCAACACGTTTGAATACCTGTGGCTCTAGCATTCTATCCAACAAGAAGACATCGCCGCGTACTCAAATACTTCAGACAAATGCTCATGCTAAATAATAATATTGGCTGGACGACTATTTTCTCTTACATTCAACTGCATAATGATAGGCGGAATTTTCTATCCTGTGAGGATAAATCAATTTCTTCTAAACACATGGTTGAAACAAGCTGTAAATGAATTTCTATCTTCTGTAGCCGAATATGATTCCTTCTTTTTAGACCCTTTATATTTTGATTGTCTCGTCAAAGGTAATAAAGGACATTTATTACTTAAGCACAAAGATGAACCACAATAGTCATATCTTGGTGAATTTCCCAGGAAGTATAATTAAAAATTCCATCTGATACGATTTTTCGTTATGTGTTGAATTAAAAAATGCCATAGGTATTATAACTACCTTCGACTAACGTCTAAAAGTAAGCCCAATTTCCCAGGAATAATCATTTTCAAGATAATTGATCTCTTAAATATTATACTTGAGTTTTGTTTAAGTTAGCGTTAAGAATTGAACTCATGAACATTTTATTGGCACACGAAATTATCAAGTATGAGTTTTGGAGTTTAATGGTTTAAATTTCTAAATCCTTTCTCATGCACAATGTTGCTCTTTGGATATATATTCCTAAATATTCAATTAAAAATAATGCAGTGGGTGTAATAATAACCAATCATAATCATTTTCAATTCACTATTTGAAAGTAGCGGTCACTCTAGAATTGTGGTAATGATTATTTATTAATATGACTCGTCATTACATAATGATTACACTTGCATAAATATAATTAATTTATTTCTGGAACAAAAAATGTACCCATTCATACTGTGGGTTGTATTCTCAAGTACAGAAAATTTTCTAAAAATTCATGAGTTTTTAATTTTATGTTATATAATGTAGAACACGGAAATTTTCACGCAGTGAATGTACATTGCTGCGAAAACCGGTAAAGCCTTGGTGAGATAGTTCTTAAATTTCGCACCACTCAAGAAAGTCCGAGTTGAGAGAACGTAGTTTGAAATTTCTCCGCTAGAGCCTGTCACCCATACACATCGCGCCTTTACCGCCACCTATCAACTCTACTGTAACTTCTTCCGCGAGCGACTGGTTAAGTGCACCGCTACTTGTGAATATTAATTACGCATAAGCTACCTTGGATTCTTTCGAAACACGCACTCGCCTTGTTCCGTGACATTGATGCGACTTCATTATTGAGAGTAGCTGGGTAATTTTAATTCTTTCAAATGGAAACTGGCCTCCGTTTCACAGAAATCTAATGACTATAATGTTTAGGAAGTTAATGTTTGATTGCCCTCAATTCGTAGTTAATACTGTAACTGATTATAAAACCTTGGATTGAATTTCGGTGGAGCCACAGTCATTAAAATAGTACCTGTATTACATTACAAAAGAAATGTATCATTGCAGCTAAAACATTTTTGGGTCAAACTACTCCTCCACATCCCTCAAAGTGAAGGGTAGCAATTCTTTACGCATGCTATCATTACTGTATGATAGAGATACATTCTCATTAAGAAGACACATATAGGCCTCTGAGAAGATAGATTATAAAATCAACAGGCTTATTTCATCAATCCCAGGGACTACCGGGGTATATCGTAGCAGCAATCAATGTTCAGCTACCTGATGAGCTAGCATATAGTCTGTTGGAAGTTGTGATCGAATATTTTTTGTGAAAACTAATATTTTCAACATTATCTCAAAAGAATAATAGCTAATCATATTAGTCCATAAGTCTCCGGTGACAGTGAAAGCCGCTATATTCTAATTTTGTGCATAATTCTATATTTTATTAGGAGGCTATTGCGCAGTATATTTGCCAATTGGTGTTGCTCAAAGTTAATGTAATAAGCGCTCACCAGAATGAAATTTCTCCGTTTTATCTACATTGAACTACACATAAAAGTAAACGTCGCATTCATTATAGGAAGATGATGACGAGTAAACGTGTAGGAGTGACAATGTGCAACACTCTCTTGTTTCATACCGAATAACCCTCGCTGAAATATGGGTTCAGAAATATGTGTGAAGTAGTGACTCTTCTAGCATCACCAAATTTTTTTCCGTTTCGGTAGAAAAAAATTGGCTAACGATGCCTCTGAGACTTATAAGTGTTCTCGTTGTGATATTTTACTTCCTCTGCCGTGATGAATTGATGAACTTTCCTTGAGACTGTGTCCGCTATCAAAGAGAATGAGAAATCAAGGCTAAATGAGAAATTAGGAGTAGAGGCGTTCGATATGTGGTGCTACAGAAGAATGATGGGGCTCTAATAGATCGACCGAGTTAGTTTTGAGGAATTCTTAAGAAGAGCAAGAGAGAAGACAAGCCTCATGAAAATCTCATGAAGAGGGAGCAATCGTATTGGTCACATCTTGAGACATGATGTCCTGATGAAGACAATCGTCTAGGGATAAAAGTAGATGGCAAGAAGGGAAAAGGTATGCCTCGAACGAAATATATATGGAACAGATTAAATAGGATATGGAAGAGAAGAATGAGTAGGTGTGAAAAGATTAGTTGAGAGGAGAATTGAGTGGAGAGCTGCGTCGAACCAATCCTAGGATTGTTGACCAGTGATCATGATGATCCAAACAGTGGCGTAGCAAGGGATTTTGTTCGGAGGGGGGGTCCAAACAGATCAAGGGGAAAGTTTTTGAAAAATAGGGTGCTGTGTAGAGGATTTGTAACTAATTTCAACACTTAACATAATCGATTAAAAAAACTTCTTTTTTCGAAGAAATCGTTCGTAAATTCATTATTTTCCAATATTTCGTTTTCTTTGATGATGAAGCAAAATAATTGTTTTTGTATTATATTTCCAGGGGGTTCATATCCCTTGGACCCCTCGCCACGCCACTTTTCCAAGAGTATCCCATATTTGTGAAAATCTGTCCCAAGTTACGTGCTCTACTTATAATGCATCCAAAGATGCACTTCAGAGACTAGGATGCGATTGCGTATCACTGAGGTGGCCACACGATATCTCTTTCTTTCACGATAATTATATTAGAACTGTATGCTCTTCTACGATATTCTAAATCGGCTTCATGCGATGTAGACTCGTATGAATATCATCAAAATAAAATTAATAGGAAAAACCTAGCAAGTTATTATGATTCTGTCGATAAACTGAAAAAAATAAAATTTCGATTCAAATTATTACATCCCACCATCTGTGATAATATTTCGTCGCAAGCAGATAGCTTAATGGAATTTGCATGCAATTTAAATGCAAATCAATCAAAAAATTTCGTGGTGCCTATTCTTCTATAACTTATGGGGATTTTCGATTGAAATTTTGAGTTTTCATCCGCAATTACTTACGTATTCTGCGGGATTTCTTTTCGTACAGCTCATGAATTATTTGACATTATAGCAGTAGTACCTATTTGAGTAAAATAGTGCGTTGTGGTCACGGGGCTCGTAAAGGGACGGTAGAAGGATACATTCTGAACGCGGGCACTCATAGCTTTGGCTCCAATATTTTTTATGAACCACACCACAATTTCTAAAGACTGGCTGTAAATTATTTTGTGAACATTTATTTCCCTTTAACCTGTGCAAAAATGGGGATAGATTCACGGCATCATACCCCGTACGAGTAATACGTTGAAGCCTTGGTTAGGTACGTTCATTCCAGCCTCTTTTCGTTCGCAAATGGGACGAACTTTATCAGCAGTCACTTCACTCAACGCTTTTGAAGGACTACTCTAGGCTTTGATGAAGTGTGTTTTTGATCATTCAGTCAATTACCCTCTCGGTGTTAATGCATCTGAAGCTAAAACAGCTTTGGTTCGCGCTCTTTTGGACAGCTGGGAATGGTATTCCATATGGAATATGAGCTTGAGAAGTGGTTCGGCTATGAAAGCGTCGATTATTTATATGTAGCAGAGCAACCGTTGGATGAAAAATACCGCGTCGACATAATCTGAAGAATATTTTTTCGATCTAGGAGAGGGAGGGACATGAATGTGATGAAAGACCCTAGTATTAAGAGGTACTCGAAGCTAAGACAGGGGCGCATAAAGGACTGCGTGGTGTAAATACAATCTCTTCCATGAGTGCTCTCGCGGCCTGAAGTTGTACCTGAAAACCAGGCCTATCCTCTTACTGCTGCCCTTGGCAATAACAACCCGCCAATCTCAACATAATATTTATTCTCACTCATCTTACCCAGGTTATTGATATTCAATGCTACGCCTTTGCGGTCCATGGAGGATCGGAACCAGTGACGTCAGGGCAACATTAGCAGTGCCGCAACACACTTTCCGTAACTTTTTTAGAAGTGAAATATTACTCTGTACGTTTTATTTATTACAGTTATTATTTATATTTTATGATTTTTTTGTTTTGGCTACGAATGTATATATTAGAAATTTTGAGGCAACAAAGTTGATAAAAGTGCTATTTGACTATTATGGCTTTTGCTAACCAGGGCCGGAACGGCGTTGCGGCACCATGAAACCACTCGAAATTCCAAATCGAAATTGATCAAAGTTGACTTCTTAATCTTGAGATTTTTCAACAGCATTATTTCCTATTCAAGTTGAAAATAATTTCTTATTTTTTCGTACTAAAACTAATGAATCGCTTCAGAATAAGGAAATTTAAACATTTTAGCACTATTATGGTCCAAATTATTGACAATTTGACAATTGACCTGTTTCCCCGCAAGACCGCTAATGCTCAAAAGGCTGTGACTTAATGCGATGTTAACTCCTTAAGTTAGAAGTGGCGAATTTGTGCATCACTTTTACGCCTTCAACATATATTTTTTGAATGAAGGGGCCTGCATGCTTGTGAATGGACACGCCCTGTAGTTCGTTTTCCCATTCAAAATTTTTCCCGTGCCTTTTCAATTAATTGTTGCAATAAGCTATTTCGTGTAACAGGTATCCCAGCCGGCGTGCAGGCTGAATGGAAAATATATATATGAAAACCACACAAAATAAAATTATATAAATTAATAACCTAGTTTCATAAATGCTAACTATCCTCATATTTTTGGCATCTATTTAATCAAGAGGCTAAATCTAAAAAAAATGTTTTCCAAGTAAAATGACATTATCAAGGAGGCATTTCCTTTTTGTGTAAACTTTCGCCTGTGCGCGTGATTGCGCCCAAAGTTACTTCTTATACGATTGCGTTATCAGATTTACTTTCGTTTTATGCACGACCGTCTCCTCATTGATACCTAAAAGTGCATTTACAAATATCCGATAGTTTGAGAACGACAAGATTAAAAGCGTAGGAATAGGAATTGAAAAGGGTAAGACACTTATATGAGTGATCTAGTGAGAGAGTTCTTCTCGGATGAGGGAGCATTCCGAATTGCTTATTATTTGCGTGCTCATCATCATATTCTTACAATAGCCATTGCTACTTTGCAATTCGCAACGTGGCTCGGACAAAATCAGACCGGAGTTAGTTGCTTGCTTTTGTTCGATATTGATTACCTTATAAAACATGTTTCACTTCTCAAAAAAGACTCCGGAATATATATCTACCTTCTACGCATTTAGTTTAACATTTATGAGGAGTTATGCGTGTCAATCCCAGTCGATTCACCAAAACATAATTTGACTGAAATTCGCTACTCACGCCTAGCACTATCAATAACTGTACCTCCAACTGCTTATTAGGTAGATTTTTTTCATTAATTAATTTATGCATTCAACGTCAGTCTGATGAGTTGATTCTTCGGGCGACAATGTTCATCTGATTGTTTGATATGTAGAAGGGGTAGTGATTTACTCAACAATTGTCTGTAGCTCATTATCGTCCCTGTGCGTTTTCGGTCCTCTCTGATGAGTGTATAAAAACAATTCGCTAAGTTTCCCTATTTTTTGTGCGGAATATCATCTGAGTACAAGGCACATCTTCGGAAATAAAACTATTCACACGGGGGGGGGGGGGGGGGTTAGTCATTTTTTCCGTTTTGTCGTTGCTAGCAATCAGATATCCTATACACAAAATAATAGAGATCTGACGTAGCGATTTTATCTGATATTATATTGGTGTATCGAATTCGCCAATGTTTACCTATTCAGCACCATGTAGAGGAAGCTAAGCAAACAGTGACCCATTTTTCTTTAGTGGAGTGGTGAAAATTCTCCGCGCTTTTAACCTGAGGAACTGAATCGACTCAATTCTGTTGTATTTTTCAGCCGCCAATTGTTCCATGCACTCCAGTCACTCACAGCCGGCTCTTTTTCAACGGATGACTGTGCACACTTGCCAAACGAAAGGTTAGCTAACTCTCCGTAGTGTTGTCAGTGTCATAGACGATTTCCTAATCCAAAGAGTGAAAGCTTTTATTTTTTCCCGACGAAGCTCAAAGGACGGGCGTGCTGAGGTTCCTCCTCGGGCTTACTCAAGCCGCGGCCGGTGCACGTGACTCGACGCTAAGGTCTTGGAAGAAGCCACGCCACAGCGGGCGAGTATCGAAGAAAGCCGGCCAAAGCTCTCATCTCGCTTTTTCTAACGCAAAGTCATCATTGCTACATGTTATTACCTTCTTAACCCGTTATAACCCAATGCAGTTTCTAAGCAACATCAAAAATGTTTAAACTTTCAGCTCTATTCAGGAAATATCTAAAATACCCGTTATTTTGTAGTGTAAATTTTAATGATGAAATAGTTAGCTGCCACGATAATTATCATAGAGTGTAAAATTTTCAAGTTTTCAAAATGAAAAGTCTTGTAATTTCATTTCTCCCAGAATCAGCTCTGGGTTATGAAGGGTTGATCCGTACGTGATGTTTGTTTCCACGAGGAAAATTCAGGGATCTCTGTAAAACTAATTGGCGGAACCCTTAGAGCCTACAATCTCAAATACAAAAATGATATCCATCCGACTCTGTCAACCGATTATTAGCCAACCGGTAAAATCCTGCTTTCATAATAACACTACGGTAGCTTTTCTTCTACGCATAATAAATTGCAAATGACCGGCATAACATAAAGTCGCGTGAACTCAGGCGAGCTCGCTTCGCTGTGCTAGTAGCGGAATCAACGCAAAAAAGTCATTATCACGTCTCTCCTTTTGAATTACCATGTTGTGAGGAATTCACTTCGGAGGCCGGAATTGATTTCGTGGGTGACAACTTTTGCGAAAGAGAACGCCGGTTGCTGCGTCGCTGTTTTCGCCGCTTCAGTTTTGCGTCACTACAGATGGGAGTCAAGCCTGATAGGTGTTACGGCGTCCGGGTTGGGTCAGTCAGGTTAACCTAGGACCTTTGTTTCCGCTTCGGTTGCAGTAGCCCGACGAATATCGCACACATAAATGCAGCGGAGTAGGCATGATCTCAGTTGTCATTTGAAAAAGCACCGCTTAGTGTTTGTTACTATAGTCACCATTATTCTCGATGGGTATTGAGATGTTTCCCTGGGTATCGAGTTCACGTTCAAAATATGTTTATTCACGAGCAAAATAGATACATAGAATTTGTAATAACAACAATAACAAAAGCTCGTGTAGCTGCTATAGGCTTGCGCCTCTTCAGCATTACTGGGGATGAATCACTGGTACGGGAGTGGCATTGGCCTGGCATTTGCCCTTAGGAGGTGGGAAACCCGTAAAACCACCGTCAGGCCACCACGGTACAATAAACTATATACAATAAACTCAAAAGCAGTAGTTACCAGCGTGCCAAGGTAAGCAATTTAAATATTGTGACCTAGTGCACATTGAACTCTAGATTCCTCCTCCCTGACCCTGCTCGCAATACTCGATGTTTATGGTGAAAATGGTCCCCAACGTGTATGAAAGTAATCCCAGAATACCTCGTCTAATCGATGAAATTCCCTCAACATGGAACAGTATGTGATCGAGGCTAAATACGACTGCTAATTATAATAAATAATTTTAGTAACTATTAAGCATTTTACACTACATTCCTTCATAAACAGCCTATAGTTTCTTACACCTACCTACCTCTAAAAATATTTGCCTACATTTTTCATGCTAATTTGGGTGGCTTTAGTCGTATTTTTATGTCGTAAAAAGACACCTCAGAAATATGTGATGTACCTATTACAGTTTCTTTGGGGAATTCTATCTCATGAAGAAATTAATATGTTAATTTTTAAATGTAAACAGCTTTTTACTTTGAGTTGAAATAAGCCGTCGTTTGCTTGCACAGAGCTTACAGCTTCATCTAATTATAATTTTTTATAAATTACACATGCTACTACCCCATGTCTTACGGTGATGGTCATGATGCAAACCATCATTTTGTCCAACGTATCAATGGTCAAAATTAGAGTACGAGCTTTGACTCTGGAAAATATTTTCTTACTATTGTAAGAGAATTAATTTTATGAACTCAGAGAATAATATTTTTTACAACTTGATGCCATAACTTTTATGTTACTAAGTAACAGCAGGTGCATATTTTAAGCTTTGATTTTTTAAGGATAACAAAATAAAATAAATTCCTAGTAAGATTGAACAAATATTAATTGATAGGTATGCTTTTCATCAAATAGGCAAGCAACGAGGTTGTGGAGGAAGATAGCATAAGGATACGACTACTACGACTAATCCAGCTAATAAAGACTAGCTACAGGCTATAGTAGTGCTGGTGGAATCAACTGAGTAGCGTTATCGTGTAATTAGGCACCAAGTGAAGAATAGAATTCATTTTTTTTTTATTTTTAACTTTCATTTAATGATACAGAGGGAGAATTTAAAAGAAATATCTCAAGGGGGGAGTTTACTTACAATATTCGGAAATAATCAGTACCTTCATCAAAATATCCTTTTGCACCTGTATATTATAATATTCTTGTACCTTAATATTACATAATTCTTATATCTCGCACTTTTTCTGCTAGTAAATGAGATTAAACGCTTAGGAACATCAAGTTTCTACATGCAAATTATAATTTTATTTGGTACGTAGACATAAATCATTTATGAGTCGGATATAATGGTACGTTGTGTATGTTACTCAGTATTCATGCGCTACAACTTCAAAGACTGTTTTCACCTGGCAACGTGAACATTCTCTCTTCAATTGTTTTATAAAGTAACAAAATTGTCTTGTAAGTGATGACGAAACATTATTTAAATGATAATATTCGATTTTGTTGAGAAACCACAGCAAAGGTATGCAAGTGAGTTGCGTAAACATGTCGCCTTCGAAATTGTTTCACTTATGATGCATCTGTAGACGAGCGTATGTCAAGGTAAAGAAAGCATCCTTGAATAATTATCGGAATAATTTCTATCCCAACACACCTCAAAAACTGTTTGCCAATGAGATGGAATCGAAACCAGAAGAATATATACGGACGTAAGTCCAGGGAAATGGCCTTGAAGTATCTTCCTTGTTAGGTTTGTTGAACCCGTCGGTGATGATATCGCTTATTTAGTTCGTGTTGAAGCTCTCATAGTGGAAATACAAATATGAATATATCCAACTTCGTTAATGTATACGTATGCTTCAATTTTATAAATTTAGGGCTTGTTGTATTGACATGGGAATAAGTGGACCCTCGGTTTTCTGCTTTAACCTTACACGAATCTGTATGACGCTTACTTTACCTTATCCAAAATTCGATGTTTTAATCCTTTATTTTGGAGTATATTAATTTTCTCCACATTCCTCGGGCTACAACGGTGTTTGCGTTACGATTTCTATGTTGCCTTTTAACGGGACACACAACATGGTGGTTGGGTGGTGCTATAAAATTATTGGAAAGAAGCAATTATTCGTTTATCTTTTATTGGAAATACCTCACAATACTGTATTTATAATATAATAAATGTACAGTATAGAAAATACGAGCATGCATTTTGAACTTTTTGTCCCCACTCCAATTTTATCTGCTATTTTCTTACATCCACGGCGTGATTGCATGGTATTATTTGAGCACTATAGTTCAACTCTGCCTTCGACGGCATTTACTCGATTATCAAGGCACCAATAATAGTATTAATGGTTACAATTAACTACTGCTATAACTCGGTGTAATGTTGGTAAATTTCTATAATTATTTTCTTCTCTGCAGATATACAAGGGCCTTCAAAGCTGGAAGCTATTATTTCTGTATATGCGTGTGTTCCAAAAAAAAATTTCATATTAAGCAACTTCCATTCATTCCATATTTATCATAAAATTAAGCATTCCTGAGGTCTCACGAGTAGAAATGGCTCAAACATCCCACTTAATCTTCTGGAGAATATTGCGCATTGTATTTCTCAAGTGTTTTTTTCCTGAATTCAACTCAGTGTCCATACATTTTATGGGATTTTGCTGAAGCATATGAAAAATAATTTGGGACATTCTTCGAATGCCTTCGAAAAAAGCCTTCATTACGAAAATCCCTCTGAATCTTTTCGGTGAACCTTTTCTCAAACAAGCTCGAACCGAAATATCTGTGGAAATGTGGATTTTATACCAACAGGTAGACATCGATGAATCTCTCAACCGTCGTCCTCTCGCTGCAGGAGGAAATAATGCTGGTATGACTGGAACTGAACGCCGCTAGGCGTGCGAGGCTGACCTTGATCCGACTCACTTTGCGCTTCATGAGCCGAGAAGCTCGGTGAGATGCAAGAGGAGCAAGCTCCCGCAGATGCTTGGCATCCACTCCACTGCCAATGTGATGAGTGTCAATGAGTACTGAGCGAGCATTGGCGAGTGTTGTGTGATTTTCAAGGCATTATATTTTTATTGAAAATTCATGAATTGCAGTAAATTTTTAAATTAGAATTTAAAGGTACTCTATATTCAGAGCATCGATGAACAGTTTTATTACTTTTTTCATGAATGTTTTATTTTCACTTTGGACATAAAGTGAATTGTGAATTTGAGCATGATTTCAACTTGCTTGTTTGAAGGATTGAATTCATATTAATAGTAAATAATTACTATAGCTATTATAAAATGAAACATGTTTTATTTCAGTTGTCATTTGGTTCGTTGCTTACGGAGAACTACTTATTATCAATGGCATCAGAACTATAAAAAAATATGTTTTATCGCGAAAACCTACGACTTAGTTCTGTTTCAATGCGGAAGAAATAATTATAGGACCTGAAATACCTACTTTAAAATAAAAAAATGAATTGGCAGTTTAATAGTTCTAGTATTCAGTGTGGAATTCAAATATAAATTAGTTAAATATTAATTAATGCTGGTTAGCCAGTCCGTTAAATGTTTTCATTATTATTTTTATTCATTATTTTCAAATTTCTGTTATATGCCGTACTGTAATAATGTATTGGAGTTAATGTAAGAGAAATTTCGGAGAGTTTATTTTAGAATATATAGCCTCAGTCCGTGGTAGCAGCTCCTCATAAGAGCAGACTTAGTTGCAATGACCAAGGGTTGCACATGGACGATTAATACTCTGTTGAAATATTACCTATGCATGGTTCTCCTGACTGCCCAGGGATTAAGTTCTCCGCAAACACCCTCTGGATTTTCGGCTTTCACAAATCTGTCATACAAAGGTATTCACTATGGACGTTCGCAGAAACGATATCAACCTCTGTATTGAAGTAGACTGATTACGTGTTGAAACTTAGATTCTTAGCGATTAATATTATATAAAGTTAGGGATAAGCTAGGGATGAAGCGATGCATTGATTGTTTTTTCCTTCTTACAGCCTTTAATCTAACTATGCAAAACTGTTTCAAATTCCTAACTTTATTTGAAATAATCTCAAATTTTTACATTTGGCCTGCATAATCCAACATTTTCTGAAATGCTGTTCTATAATATTAGCCATAATTTTTTTCCTCTTATCAATAAAGATGAGATTTAATAGTTTTGATAACCAAGTATTTGATTGTAAAGGCATCGATTAGTTATGCCTTTTACTTAATTACTTAAGATAAATCTCGGTTCAGTAGATTGCTCTGCCTGCCCGATGATCACTGCCTCATTTTAAGCCCATTATTGGCATGAACACAGCCACTCTCGTCCTTTGTGAATAATTTTAATTTCATTCAGAGGACTCCATTAATAATTGCTGTTACGTCTTGATGAAGGAATAATTTTCTCTTGGAAAATCACTAAGAATTCTTACTCGATTAAATTGAGGTGAATTACTGGCGAGAATATCCATTACATAATTTTAATATTCTGAAAGAAAGCTTAAAAATTTCGAGGCTGAAATTCGACGTCATTTCGTTTCGTTGCTCACAAAGGCTTATTTTAAATGCCATTATTTCGCTCTCTCCAGATTTCCTTTCTCGTAAAATAGCAAATAATCTACGTCAACATACAGAAGTAAAATGTTCCATGAATTCGTATTTATTTGGAAATGACAATGGAAAATTGGTTAACTTTTTTGTGGCATCATTCCGTTTTCTTTATCATTTGTGTGTACTACACTTTCGTTTCTTCAGCCGCTCAAGACATTGGAGGTTCTCGCTCTCTTAATAGCCCGTTGGCTTTTGATGATATCGCACGCGGCGATAACCCTTCTCCATTCAGAACACAAAGACAGGAATATGACTGGCTAAATAATGCACTCTCCTTCCGAGAATTCTCTTGTGTATCAATTAATATTTCCTCGTCACTTTCCTGGCTTTCGTTTTTGTGCTTGCCTCCTCGTAATTCTTTGAGCTGATGAAAGCACGCCGACTCTTGGCAAACTTCATTTTTTATTTACATAAGACAACAATGCCTATAGTTCAAAGGATCTGTGAAGATGTATCGCACGAAAGGTATTGTGTTTTACTCAATGGCATTGCATTTATGCGTTGGTCGCGTCAAAATCATTGTGAAAACTTTTACACCCAAGGACACTCAGCACCTTTCATTATTAGTTTCCCAGTATGAAGAAAGATTTGATGCTTTCCCGGCGAATGATGTGAGTAAACTTCTCTCGGGTTTCCCACCGGGTTAAAGGCTTCATAATGGCCGACGTTTCGAGCTCCGACTCGGTGCTCGAAACGTCGGCCATTATGAAGCCTTTAACCCGGTGGGAAACCCGAGAGAAGTTTACTCACAGTTTCCCAGTATGTTTTCCCCTTTTGTGCATTTTTCCTTTGAGGGGCCTAATAATTTTAAATTTTATTTTGAGATTGTCGAACAACAATTTCCTATCATTCAACGGACTAAAGATTAAAATATTTTAACGGAAGACAGTAAAAATTACTGAAGTTCGTTTGGTGATGACAAAAAAATGCAGGATCTACATATTGAACAATATTATAATCATGGCATCAAAATTTATGTTCCAGCAATAAAGGTGGCGCAAATTATGAAGCTAAAAATATTGAGGTGTATAAGAATTTACTTCCTCTGTCAATTAAATTTATCTAGATTTTTGTTATCCCATCGTCTGCTCGTAAGAATTTTCTAACGTCCATTGACTTATTTCAAGCTAGTACAATCAGTCCATCATCACACAAAGTTCACATTTATTTCTGGTTTATCGTTCAATTTTATATAATACCTACCATTCCAGTCTGCTGACCTATATTGGAATCCTAGTGCATCTTATTAACTACATTCCCAAAACGATGAACTGAAGAAACGAGTATTCACATTTTCTATACCATATTTTTTATTTTGTGATGTTTAAAATATGTTCATTCCCATTGTATCGCAACATAAGTTTTGATGTTAGTAATTTAGAAATTCTTAAAGAATACTCTTCCATAATTTTTCAGTAACTTTGCATATTCTCCAGCTTCTGCGTATTTCAAGGTGTTGTTTCCTTTGAAAAGCTACTGAATATGGAGAAGTTGGGCATCTGCCTCAATCTAATACTCTTTATTAATGCCCTGCCTCGAGGTTTGTCCCCCTAACACCATTCCTGGTTAATAGATAAATAGAGCATTCCCGATAAAAACTGGTATTGCAAAATATCTAGCATGCATATCTGTTCACCTAGAGAGAAACTCATAACCATACCTACCTTGCCCAAGCCATGAGCAAGTTTTGAACGAGTCGTCCACTCAGCCTACCTGCTCTTGAGGTCATCAACACCTCCACATCCCTCCCACTTCACTGCAAACGCATTCACGCCTGCACAGTGCACAGATAGCACTCCCTCACTCCTTTCGTTGATATACTCACTAACACGCCCCATCCAATCAACATCCGCTTTCACCAATTACTTTTTACATCACTTTGGCAAGAAATCATTTCCATTTGAATTTAGCACATTACTCAGCCATGCGTTTTCTTTCAAATTCAACATATTTCTTCACCCTTGTATCTTTTGAAAATAAATAAAAATCAGAAGAAGTTACTACAAAAAATTGAGAAATTACTGGACACGTACTTCGGTACATTCTGTGAAAATTTAACAATATGTATACCAAATTTTATCATTATATTTATTATAATAATTTTATTTTTATTATACCATATTTTATACGAATCTGAGAGGATAATTTCGATGCTAAAAATCTCATGTTAGGAGAACTTCGGCAGTCATGAATGTCATCTCATGTTAGGTATTAGGTACATGAAATGTTGGAAATAAAAGAGCACGTTTGAGATCATTAGAAAGACTGAATGTATGTATAAAAACAAAATACTACGATTTATATAAATTTATGAACATTTTGTAAAGTGCGAAGAAAAACTTCTACGCTTGAATGATGAAATAAAAGTAATCATAATTGACATATACGTCTGATTTCTGGCTTCTTACAACAGCACCGTTGCCCCCGTCTTTTTCTGTTATGCGTTCCTATCCCTTTCTTTTCTACCCTATGAATTTATTTGTGTGCTTCAAAGTAAGATCATTTCACAGTTATCAACTGTATAGTCATTTATTGAAGCAGATATGAGGTGAGTGCCGAGAACGCAGGCGTTCACGTGTTTTAGGTAGTATCTGGGATATAACGATCATAACACCGAGTTCGCTACCAGTTTCGTTTTATGACAGGGGTGATAATTGGCCATCAGTGTGCGAGTGGGGCCCCTATCGAGCCTCTGAGTTTCCGTTGGCCCAAGTAATCGGCTTTATGTGAGTCCCCCTATCCTTAGGTAATGACTGTTGGAGTCTCGACGCAATGCAATAGAGAGGCGTGAAGTATTGCAGTATACGTGCTCTATGGAGTCTACAGTACGTCCCACGACCACTCGCTGCAGCAAAAATGATGTCACGTATCGTTTCTTCTCGAATAACACACCAACGATGTTGATGGCAGAGCATAAAATAACTTACTGAGTAGGTGGCACGAAATTTGCCAAGTGCAATGATTTTGTCGCCAAAATACAGTACTTGGTGCCGGTAGGAAAAGGAAAACAATCACGTTCTACTCGTTTAAAACTAAAGCCAGGAAGTAAGGCAGCGTTAAATACCGCCACAGCCAATTTTATGCGCAGCAGCAGTAAGGATGATACTCTACAGCCACAAAAAAAACTAAAATTTGCTGCTATTTATGAGGTTTCAAGCAGTTTCATCGTCACCCAGTGAAAATTCTTTAAAATATATTTTGGTTGATGATTCCTCAATATTAATGTGACAGAATGAATTACATAGAACTTCTTCGTAATATCCACTTTTTACCGAGAAAATCCAGTGTGTATTTCTACTCCTAGCACCATCATCTAATCGAATAAGTAATGGAGTCGAATCGACGCGATGATGACGTTTTTCTTCTAAACGCCTAGGTACGAGTAACTGTCGCAATATAATATGGGTCGTACGAAAAATATTTATTCAATTCCTCCACCATGTTGCTCAATCACATCTCGCCTAATTCAGTTCAATTGACATGACAGATCAAACAAATCGCAAATGTATTTGTTAAAAGTTTGATTGGGTCGGTTTGATTCTTCGGTTCGCTCTTTCAGTGGTTCTTGAATTGGAGTTGGAAATAGGGTTTGAAATTTTCCTTGAGCATAATTTATCTTTCCCTCTTTAAATTAGTTGAGGTAATGGATACGATCACTTTTGAGATTAATTGATATGTCATTTGATGACGGTTGTCATATTACCTTTACGGTATTCTAGGGAAGTTTGAGCCATTTCTACTCGTGAGACCACATCAGGAATGCTTGATTTTCTGACAAATATGGAATGAGTGGAAGTTGATTGATATGAAATTAATTTTTTTGGAACACATGCATATATTTGCTAATTATATTTGTTCAATTATTTAGTAGATGTGTTTTATTTTTTCGTAGCGTTTTAATATATTTGATCAAAATCCATTAATTTTAATTTTATGAACATATATTTACAATTAGTCTAGTTACCTAGCTTTCATGGTGTTGATTCTCGTTCTCCTTTCGCCCGGGTCTTCGCCAAGGCAACTCGAAGCGAAGCGAACATTTTCTCCGCGGATTTTCTCGTTCTTTTCGCACGCCTATAGCTTCAGTTCGGGTAACTTCGTTCTCTTGGCGAAATACTGTGACGTAGGCAATGACGAATATCCATCAATCAATGGGCACGATATAATTTCAGCGATCAACAAACTGCCTCTGAAGTCCGAAACAACTGAAGAGCGCGAAGCACGTTGGTAAGTTCAAATCACATTTCTAAAATATATTATGCCATATTTTGCTTATTGCGTGAGACTATAAAATTGCTACATAAAGTATTGTTGTACCATATTGATAATTCATTCCTGATTTTCCGTAGTTGAACATAAAACCTTTGTCTTTGTTTTTCATCTTTTTCGTTTGTTGTGAACGATGACTCCAAAAGTCACTCCGGTGAAATTTATGGGTAAATATTTTCAATTTTAACCTAACCCAGATGGCACAAAGTAAAAGGGATATCTGTTTCTTATGGTTTACTTACGGAAGAAAATGATAAGCAGATTGTCTTACGCTAAGGAACTTGTGCAAGGCAAGGATAAGATTTTAGGGAAGAATAAGAGAGATATTGCAGTCAGTTATTCTCATAATAACATAATTTGCTGATGTTGGATGAACATTAAAGGCGGCATAACAGCGTACTACACATCTTATGCTGCCTAGGGGTCTGCCGGACATGAATTTAAAGCCTAATAATGAAAGTCAGTGAGTCTTTATGAGAGCTGAACAACTGATAAGAGATTTTCCTGTACATGGAAAATATTTTGTCAACTTCAAGCGACTTAGTGGTGAAGATGAAAATCATGTTATGCGAACCTTTTTCTTGTGGCGGAGAAAAAATGTGATTACGGGAAGAATTGCTCTCATGGCCTTAAAAAAAATAGCTGCTAGCTATGCTATCCACTGCACCACTACGTCAAGTACCGAATGCAACGCTCTTATATGGCAAAACACCCAGCAGTCTCTTTCTTATATTTTCCGATGAAACGTTCACGAGCATAATAACCAAAACAACAAGTTTTTTTCAGTAATCCAACACATTAGTATGCTCAGAATAACAGCATTCCCACGAGAACACAATACGCTTATCAAAAAAAAAGCTTCGCGGGTCATTCAAATGCAAACCCACTTTTAATCCCATTTAATCAATTACGTTGAACCAACATACGAGTGAAACAACGCACAGGTTGTATGCCAAACATCTTCAAAACAATTAAACTCATTAGGGATCAAAAAAATACAACATGATAATGATGTAAAGCGGTAGTACAATCACGAGTCTGCCTCTCGTCAATTCTTTCACGAATCCGGTGTAGCGATTTCATTGTCGTCGCTAGCGAAATTCACTCTTGGCTAATGTTCACATAACGGAACGAGATTAACTTTTTCATCGTCAGAGGGACGAATCGAAACGAAATAGCTAGCGAATGAAAATGAGAATAAGAATGCATACACCGTTCGCCAAACTCTTCGACAAATCGCGTTGGCGATAGCCAGAAAGAACCATTATCAGGCCCCAGGGCTTAAAAAACATCTATTGACTCACCCTACCTGTCATTAAATTTTTTTAATGCAGGCTCACCGAGTTACTTCAGAGAGAGAGAGAGAGAGTCATTGAGAGATACACTGAGAGTTATTTTAGTAATGAACAGCATTGCATTTAAAAGAGCATCAGAGTGCATAAATTGATTATTCCCTTCAGTACAAAAATGACGAAACTCAAAACGTTGCCACATATCATCAAAATACCATATTTTCGATGCCTTCAATATTTTTGAATAATAAACAGTAGTGCATTCTTGGTAAGGAAATGTAGCCGAGAGGAATGATATAAATATATCTCATGCAGATTAATGTGGCTTGGTTAGCTACGCGCCATGAAGATGCGGTGGGAAAGTTTCATCCAATGATGCCTCTTGAAACCGCGCATCGTCACCCAAACCTGCGCTGATTCCCGCCTGGACGCGAAAAAGACGGAACAGCCTCCTTCGGTCCGGGTGTGCAAGTCATCGCATGCTCTTGGGTCCAAGGGCAGCTTTCTCATCCCATGAAGTTAGCTGGGGTGGTATCGGCTCCTGGAAACATTTGGGTCGGAGTGAAAGTGAATCCATTATTGCGCAGTAAGGTCGCAGTATCTACCGAAAGGGATTCCGTTCCGTTGCACAACATGCATTGCTTAGCGTGAATTTCTGTGCTTAAGTTCGGTTTGGGAAGAACTTGTGTAGCTACGGTTATGTTTCTTTGAAGATTATTTAGCTTAGCAGCTTTACTATTACAAGAAGCTCCATTAGAGTTATTCACGCAGTGATTTAACTTGCGATTGGTTAAGATAGATTAGGATGGATATCGACCCGGGGTAAGCCACGGGCGTGTCAAATCACACATTCGGGGCAGGTTGGCCAGTTTCTCCCCCTGGGACAACTCACACTTCGAGGATTTTCGTCCGAAGTGCTGAACCCGGGATCCTCCGATCAGGGACCAGTCGCACCTTCTACTGGAAAACCACGTTCCCCTCTTGGAGCCATTAAAGAACCATCAAGAACCACTTCGGAGTAAGGTAAATAATAACTATTTTGGCCAATTTTAATAGCAACCAAGGACTGCCGCCACCGGTATTTACAATGACTCAATTAAGCGGTGGGCATTATCTTTAACATAAACAAACCAATGACTAACAACTTCACCTTCTAACCTTTGTCACACAAGCTCATGCGAAAGCTAGCAATCGTCATTCGCTCAAGATCTATAATTGCTTCTGCGTTGGCCGCAGGTAAGACGAGACCAGAGGCCGCGTCAAACGTACAGTGATGACGCATGGCTATAATGACGTGAGGCTATAATTTTCCTGAGCGCCGCGTGAGTTCTCAAATAACTCGCGCGGAATTCGGAGCACTACTCTTGCCATGCGAAATGGTTTCTAGTGGTGAATCTAAGAGCAGAGGAGTTAGTTCTTGCCATCGGCCTTTGCTTCCTGTGCCGCTTCGTTAAATTGATCGTTCATTCTCAAAACTCTTCTATCTTGTGACGAAGAGTTTAACCTTGTACAATTCTATGGATTTGTAATGCACGCGCCCGGGTTTCTATTGTCCAATAAATTATGTCAATTTTTTTAAGTTATTATTTTTTCCGAGGAATGAGTGAACACAACCAGTTTATGCCTTAGAGATAACCATTTACTGTTGATTCTTGTTTATTCACGGCTTCTTATTTTAAATGTTCTCGCCGTGTTGGAATCAGGCAAGCGTTTCACAAATTTATCCTGACGATGGCTGAATTAAGTGTATCATAACGATGAGAAATTTTAACTCATCGTCAGCTTTGGTCGTAACTATCAAATAATTTTCGGAAAAGTATATTATGATCTCGACTACTTTTTGCTTTAAGTTTCATCGCATTTGGTAATCTTAATGACTTTGGCCCTTTGGGGTGGATGAACCGAAAACCCACTATATCATAATCAAATTTATGATCCATATTAAAATCAATTCACTCTTCACTCCATATCCATTTTACCCGTTAAATATGGATGTTTTACGATAGAAGTTGGGGTGCCCTAATGCAGATATAGAATATAACCTGTTAAATGTGCCAGCCTTTGGCTGTGGCACTAATAATAGAAAGAAGAGAATTCAATTTCCATTCGTTACTAATCATGAATGTAGTGAGCTAATGGCAAACTGCTGAGTGAAAGCTTGCTCGAAGACGGGAGTATTCCTGGGACTTCCGTGAGATAATCGCATTACTTCGGCGTGCACGTTCGGCGTCACACGTAGACAGTCTACTCGTATTTTGCCTAACATAACAGCGTAAATGAGTAGCTGTGACGGCGAGCGATCAAATTCCTTTCTATTGGCGGTTTGAAGCTTTCAAAAAAACTTCACTTATATCTCTACGGCAGCTCAGTATCTTGAATTGGCTAATTAACTCACGCCTTGCTATGTTTCATTCCACCTCAATTATTCGTTTTTTTCCGTGATCTAGTCTACGGTTGTCCTCATTTGATCATACCCACTTGCCTTGGCAAGAAGTCTTTCAATCTCGCCTTTAAACTTTAGCTACTACTTACTACCATTTTGCTTGAAAAATATAAAATCTTGCGCTGGTCGTCAATTTTATATTCAAATTATTGCCTGGCAAGTTTTGGAATATCTATGAAGTCGCTTTATCTAAATGCCCCAGTCGTCAAAATTCTTACTTCCATGATATCCTTAATTCATTCATGCTCAAGGCTTGAAATAGTCGCCTTTTTCTCACATTTGTTGAATGTTTAAGTGATAGTGAGGACGTATGAATGAATGGAAAATGCAGCTATTTGCGCGCACAAATTTCATTGCCTTTCAGTCAATTGTTGTCGAAAGTGAGCTTTTGATCAACTAAAGGGATATTACTCTCCTGCTACACATATTTTATCGAACGAGGATATTTCACGATTTAAAAAAAACATTTGTTTCCACGACCTTATCTCTGCAAACACAGCTATGTTTTGTGATTGCAAAGGTAATTCACTGAGCGCTTCCACCCGGAAGTTAAATTGGAGATGAGGAGATAGAGGTTACCACCAAGGTTACCATTTGGTGTGCAAAATTAAAACATATTTGTATTTAGGCCAGTGCCTTGGCGTTGCCTGGAGGCTTCACGTGGTATTTGACCCAAAGGTCCTTACATTGAGGCCGACGCTCTGCCCCCGAGTCCACCTCACTCAAAGACGTAATTTTTCCCATTTTTGAAAGAAAAGAATGGTCCATCTTGTAAACACGAATGATTGCAACGATTTAAATGGAACAAGACAGTGCTAATAAATTATTTATGCCAATAATTCCTCATTATTTCGGAGAAAGTTGGAATTAACTGGCCTTTTGGCAAACAAGTCAACTCCCTAAGCGAGGGTAATGATGGAAATTATTCTTAATAAATAAAAAATCTTCCAGGTTATAATTCTTGCACCGGAGTTAAATGATAGAATCAGTTAATCTACCTAACCTACCTATTTATGCCCGATTTAGCCGTTTGATATATTTCTTACGAAGACGTATGAGACTTTCAGGACTGACCTACCATATGTTCTTTTTAAACAATGTGTAAGAAATCCTTGTCTATATTTACTTATATATAAAATTTCACTTTAGTAAACATGGTAGGTACATCAAATGTCTTTGTACATACCACACAGCTTCATAAGTTGCCCGATCGATTTTAACGTCTAAGCGTCATTTTCAAGTTGGGAGGAGCCAAATGACAAAAATATTTCGTATAAGCTTTTTACGTTCGGAATTTTCCCTAAGTATCTCCTTCTTCCATGAATTTAATTCACCTTATTATTTTTTCAGGGATTAACCCATTTATGCCCAGTGTTCCATTTTTAACGCGACATTCTAATTTAATGACTACGACTCATAATACACCAATATGCCACGGTTTTTCTTCCTGTACCTCTTTATAAAGATATATTGTATTATGAGGCGAAAATATTTAGTCAGTTTTGCCAACCCATCGCAGCCAATGTGTTGAGAAATATCGGTCTTTTATATCAAAGCAGTTTTTCTGAGACCATCTCTAATGTTATATTATTATTAACTATTTTCCATTTCGCCCAAATGTTGTAAATTTTTCCCGGCATGTTCAGAAATAGTTAACCTAAATTGCTTAATGAACAAAATTTTGAAACAACGTATTTTGTTTTAGTTATAAGCTTTTATATAACAGTGTTCAATTTTTTAACACTAGGCAAATCCACTACTATTATGCGTGCATTCAGGCGCACTGAAATATTCACTTTAATTTTAAATCAAGCAAGCAATTCGATGTGGAACAATTAATAATATTCCCAGTTCATTGCTGCACGCTTCTGCTTATCTCATTCATGGTTCTTCTGACGAAAACTTTGACGATGCTGACCTTTCGCTGATACCGGATGGGGAAACTAATGAAAATTACGGTGCATCGGCTTCTTCTTCATCTCAACCACTTCTTGCTCAAAGAAAAAAGTTAACCATAGTTGTGCGCAAACGGAAAAAGCCGATCTGACTGCCCAGCCAGTAGGAGGTAGAGTTTCAGAAGAACAAATCTCGAAAATGAAAACCCTAGCAGAATATTTAGAACTCTTTCTGGATATTGAAGTGAATCTTCAACTGACTGACGGCGTTTTTTGGGAATAATTTTGCTGAGTGTCTACGTCCCTGTTCCGAGACGACGTATGTTTTGGGAGCAAAGACCAGATTTCAATAATTCTCTAGTTAGTGGTGCAATGAAACGTAACCTTTTTGAAACAACATTTTCAAATTTGCATTTTGCTGACAATTCTAACTTGAACCACATGGACAAGTTTTCCAAGCTGTGACCTCTAATTGAGCGTCTGAATGACATTTGTATGAAATTTTTACCAAATGAAATATACTTCAGCTTTGATGAGGCCATGATTTCCTATTTCGGTCGTCACGAATGCAAACAGTTCAATCGGGGTAAGCCTATTCACTTTGGGTAAAAATTCTTGTATGGTCCAACGCGTCTAGGCTGGTTTCAGCCTTATCAAGGAAAAAACCCGAACACTCAATACAATAATATGATATAGGTGCTTCAGCTATTTTGCGATTGACTGAGGCACTCCCAACGCAGCATCCTGGTAAATACCATTTTGTGTTCGACAACTTTTTTTACAAGTATTGCACTCCTTGATAACCTTCACTAAATGGGCAACCAAGCAAGAGGCACAGCGAGAAAAGATCGCGTGGACAAACCTCCTTTACTATCTGATGCTACCCTAAATAAAAAGATATGGGAATATTTGATTACCGTATTGATGGAAAAGGCAATATTGTTTGTAGATGGAGTGATAACAGTGTGGTGACTGTTGCATCTTCCGGTGCCAGTGTCAATCCTTTGCAACAGTCAGTCCTTATTCTCAAAAGCAGAAAAAAAGATACAATTATATCTTTTTTCTGCTTACTTAAGTTACTCAGCTAAATTTTTAATCAAGGTATATAATAAGTATATGGGAGGAGTGGACCAAGCTGATGAAAATATTGACAAGTGTCAAGTATCAATCCGTGGAAAGAGATGGTACTCGAACTATTGGTCTATTATGCTTTCAGCTGGCTTCACAAAATGCTTGGCAATTGCATAAAATAAACTATGTGAAACCAATGAATCTTCTTGAATTTCATCGCCGTGTGACCTGTCACTATATGGAGACATATTATCACACTGCTGAGCCTGATAAGAAAGGGAGACCATCTATGAAGCGTTACTTTGACTCACGTCATGACGGCATGAATCATTATAATGTAAAGCAGCGAAAGCAAACTCACTGTGTCCAACGTGACAAAAATGCCACTTTTCAATGTTAAAATTGCAATTTATCCTTGCATGTTAAGTGTTCACCTGGATATCATTCTTAGTAGTGACGTAATAAAAGTCTTAATCAAATTTTTTGCATGTTATCAATGAGTACTTCATAGTAGTGGATATGCCTAGTGTTCCATTTTTGGAACACCTCGTAATTAATAATTGGCAAGAGATACATTATTTTTTCTTTCGGATATTGTTTTCATACGTATTTTTATCTACAATATGTAAAAATCAGGGTAAAATTCGCATTTTTCAAACCTTCGGCATAAATGGGTTAAGTTTTTATAGTTTAGGTATAAGAAATTGTTGATAAATATCTACACTTATTGGCCTGAAAAGTTCAATACGATTAATTGTTAACGGAGTAAAATTCCGTGAAAAAGATAGAATGTGGGAAAGGTTGAGGTGGGCCGATGCGTCTTCGTGGCTATCAATTAAAATCATCGTGAGGACTATTTTGTTACTCTTTTATTATTTTGTGCTTCTCCTTTTCAGAAATGCATTCCTAAGTGTGCAGTGTCGGTTCATCTTTACTTCAGAACCTTGAATATTCGATCACCTTGCTAATCTCCGCGAGGCCGGGAGGATAATGCTGACAAAGGCGGTTAATGAACGTTAATATCGAGCGGTGCAGAGCATGAATCTCCACCTAAATGCAGAGTAATTTGTGCATCTAGAAGCGGCCACGTCTTTTCTGCACAGTTGGTTCGTGAAGTGGTAAATGTATTTTTTTCTGTTCCCGCAAATTTCCTTTTTGTTGTTTTGACTTAATTGACGCTTTGCGGATTGGCCTTTTTTATCCTGCTGACTTTCATTGATATGCATTGTTTGATTTATGATAGCAGTGGGGGAAAGTTTCGTTTTCTTTTTAGTCCGAACGATTTCCTCAAGTCAATAAATTCATATGATCAAATTTGGAAGTCACTGAACGCATTAAAAGGTTTATTATCATGTGAAAATGGATGCAGATCTATTGGAAGCTAGTAATATCCTTGCCGAAACTGTGATGACGATCGGTAAAATAATTGTATGAGCAAAAGTAAATTAATAATTTCAACTTAGTAAAATTCGCATTAGACGGCCAGTTACGGTTTAGCAACATATCAGATGTCGCTGAATTAATACTCCAAATTACTCCGATAAAAATTCTTAAAATTCTATATTCTGTGGAAAAATGTGATGTGATTATACTCTTAAACCATTAACGACACACGCTGACCAGTTGTTCTTACTCTACTTGCAATCGAAAATGCTACGCCAAGTTATTAGTACATGATTTAGCTCCGTTATATCCCACCTAAAGGATTGAAGGTCATGTCGATCATGAGTGCTACCTGGCCGGGTGGGTTGGCGCCGATGTCATTCAGAAGTGATAACCGCATGTAAGCAGCCGCACTTCCTTGCCCGATAACGCCATACCGCTCTTCATATCGCCGTACGTCCAACGACTCTTCGTCTCAGTAACCTTTCTTCTTCTCCTCTGACCCAAATATCCTGGCTATAAAGTGCTTCATATTTCATTTTCGTTTCCAAGCGTCTCCATGTCTTCTACAGCTCCCTAATTCCTCTTATTAATCCTTAATCTATAGACAGGAAAATAAGTTTTCTTCACGTGCATATCTTTGAAAGAATAGGGTAGTTTCCTTCATCAAAGAAAACGAAAGGCATTGATTGCGATTCGTTGCCCACCATTAGTGTATTCATAATATACAAATCATTTGGTTTTATTAATCTCAGTTTAGACGAATGGCAATGGTCAATTTTAACCGCATTTGAAAAAGGCCAGATTGGCGTCCATGCGATGCCACTCCACGTGACGTCACAGGGACCTGGTTTCTATAATACGAGTAGATAGGAGTTTTACATCGTCTGAGATTAGCAATGCATGCATGAGGCACAGAGCTCAGGGAAACATGTCTTAATAATCACCTATTAAAACTGGCTAAGGTCGGAAAGTTTTCCTCGTTTGATAAGGTATTAATAATCCTTATTTAAGCCAAGCGCTACCTGCTAGCTGGGTACTCTGCTACCTGCTAGCAGCGTGCATCGCAGCTGCGCACATGTTATCGCCCTAAGGTCACCTCATACGGCGACAGCGGGAACCAGAATGACGTCACACGGACTTTTCCCAGCATTCATACCTAGCCGTCGAGTTTTCGCATGAAAATTGAAAATTACTACTATTTGGGTTAAACTAAAAATTAAATTATTATTATTAAAATTACCAAAAATTTGGGTTAAACTAAAAATATAATACATACTCTATAGCTTTCTGGGCTTAATCTAACGTATTTGTGACCGACGTGACCGACAAATATCCTTACAATTCACTTAATTGCTTTACAATTTTAGTTACAAGTTTCCATACAAGTTGCGTCATCGTCAGCTATAAATATATTGTTAAAATGTTGTCGGTTTCATTGAAAGATATTATATCATTTTTTCACCAAAGGCTATTCAAAGGTTTTGACAGTTCACGGATTGATTTTTACTGCTCGAATCGAATTGACGTCGCTTGCACTATCAGCCAAGAATTGCATTGCGTGAAAATAGGTACACGTTGAAGAATCGCATAAAAGAATGAACCGGTATAGGAGCATCTTCAAGGAGCGTGGGTGCTAAGCATATTCAGGTGGGCATTATCGCCACACATCAGCAATCCATTGTGAATGCATGACTACATACTAGCATGCTGAATTATAATGAAGTATATGAAATTTGTGTAAAATGAAATATTTTTTTTTTTAATCATAATCACTTAGAATTAGACGGAAGGGGGACATCTTAAATGAGCGTGGGTACTAGGATTAGTTTGTGTCTAAAAACTAGCATGCAGAGGTGCAATGATATATATACGAAATTTGTGTAAAATGAATTATCTTGCAAAAAATCACATCGTTTGGCCGGGAATCGCACCCAGAACTTCAGAAAATCGGCCTGATACCCGTCATATCATCAAGACTGCGTGATGTAGCTGGTATAGTGCCCGACAGGCAATTTGGAGGCCAGAGTGTAATCTCCTGTCGAGCCAATAAATTTTTGACATTGAATTTGTACTTCTAGCATTTATGTGATGAAATAAGTGAGTGAAATAACTGCATGAGTTGATTCAACATATTCAGGCTTCGATTGGTGGAAGTAGGACATATTTAAATATATAAAAGATCTTAGCACTTTTCCACAATTTTTTTTACAGTATCTGGTACCAGATGATGGCTCAGTGAGCCGAAACTCGTTGTACGCAGTAAAACATTTGTGGAAAAGTGCTACGATATTTTATTTATTTAAAAACATGAGTTTGGTTTTTAAGTGAGCAAACAAATAAAATAAATGGCCAGAGAAAACCAGAGACCTGAATGACTCCACCTGATAAAATCCTTCTTCGCTAATGTTAGAAATGGGAAGCTCGCTAAACCCGCCCGCATAAGAAGGTCGACGTGGCTTTTAAATGATAAAATGTGGCAAAATGCATATTTTTTTAATGACACGCTAATGTTAGAGTCCAAGAAAGAACGTCATTCATGATGAATAGGTCTCTATCTCTTGCTGAGGAAGCCGATGTAGTTAGAACAGGAAGCGACGAGTGAAAGTCTTTGAATGGAGTGTTGTACTCGAATGTTTGAGAAACCTATTCGAAGGACAGCCGCCCGCAGAAAGTGTGTAGAATTTTTACCGAAGATGCGGGATGCAAAATAGGCGGAAGACATGTGAGACGACCATGCAGAACAAATATTGTGAGAAAGCTAAACATTATCGACCTTTACTGAAGTTTGGATATGAATTTGCAATGGTGGTTACATTGATGGATTCTTGTTGAAATCATGAAGGAATGGACATATTTCATTGCCTAATGTTAAGGAACATCAAAGAAATCCGAAAGGGTATATATTAATGACTATAGTGGAAATATATTATTATAATAATATTTATTTACTGTGGGATATTCGATGGGCGATAATAAATTAATTAACTTGTAAATAACTATTTTTTCTGGATAAATATAAGCTTATATTTCTTTGTATTGAATTATTTGATATTGTGTCATTCATATAGACTACCTATTATGTGTAACTTGAGACAGACTAAGTAAGTACACGTGCTATAGAAATGTCTTTAAGATAAATTAAATGCTTCTATTGTAATTGAGATTGAAAAAAATCTCATAGATAGTTTAATTATACTTTACTAATTTCTATATCAAGTTCAAATTTCAGCTTACTCAATTCAAAATTCATCCATCGTGAATTACTATTGGCTCATCAAGTGATTTCATTAAATTTACTCGTTCATAACATCTATTATGCTCTGCTGCTATTGTTAGTTTGTATTAGCTTAGGCAACACATTTGACTAATGGTTTATAAAATAGCATGATGGATGACTGATAACGAATAAAGTTTCAGGTACAAACCAAAATTTAGTGAGGCCAAGGACTTTTCTTTCGTGACAAAAAGGAAGCAAAAAAGAAATGAACTTTGACATCATATGACAGGCGAATGAATCAAGCCTGTCGCATTAATTTATTACGAAAGAGTCGACTTTATTTCATATTCAATGCCATCATCAAAATTTTGGGTGCGATAAACATAGCCACCAGTCAAGGTCAAATAGAAGCTTGTCACTTTATAGAGATATGGCCGAATTCAGGCAATATTCTAAAAACTATGAGCGCTTGACGGTGACCCTGCCGTTAAGTACCATCGCTGGCGTTCTTCGGTTGTATTTTTTCACGCCGATAATGATAGTAATGTATAAATAATAACGTTATGAAGGTTACAAGGCACATAAGCAAGTTTTCACGTGAAATTTGTACACATGCTCTTTGTTCTTAAAGCCATATAGAAGAAAGTTCCATAAAATTTTCCATGAATTTTGCAAAGCTCGTTTTTGGGCTTCCCCAGAGCAATCTTTTTTAGTCTTATTTTCTCAAAGTATTGTCAAATATTTTGAGAAAATGATCATTTCAATTAATTTTGGTTTTCATGGTACATAATTGCAGTGAAGTGGATATAAGAAAGTTCTTTTTGTCGTTATTTATTTATTTTTATTTATTTATCAAATTGTCCACATACAGCATAGTTTGCCATTTTATAGTGGCACAGTATAGTCCTCGTCCTCGACAAAATCAAAGTCCTCGAATGAAATGATCCACTCAAATGTGCGAGATTCCAATTCGAGCGACAACATCCCACCGTTAGTGCGTACACTTGTCGCAGAAGGTGCAAATGTAGAAGGTGGGAGGTATGCGAGTTCTTCAGGAGTCATTAGCGGGTTATTGAAAACGATTTTCCCCATGTTTCCTAGTGTAGAAACAAGAGGAGTCTGTAATGTTCAATTCCCGCAAGTTCCAAGGATGGAAGTAATCGGTACGCAGTTTGTTTGTT
Source organism: Ischnura elegans (assembly GCF_921293095.1). NCBI lineage: Eukaryota > Metazoa > Arthropoda > Insecta > Odonata > Coenagrionidae > Ischnura > Ischnura elegans. The sequence continues at coordinate 90,967,023 of NC_060259.1, forward strand.
TTTTGTCGTTGTATTAAGTCTTTTTATTTGCGGAAGTTGTGATTTAGATTAAGATAATCGATATTGTATAGCTTGTTAATATTGCTTATATACTGTGTGGTAGTAGCGCTCTGCCTGCAGGAGCGATGGAAACAATATTATAACATTGAAATATAGTTTGCATGTGATGGGGATTGTTGTTGTTGGAATGAATTACTTCAATTATCCTTGAGATCGTATTTTCTTTTTAAAATATTGGTATCGAATATTTTTATTAATCCATACCTTTGTGATATAGTTGTCATTAAGTAAGCTCCGTCTAAATGTTATCAATGGAAGGTTATGGCAATGGCCCCGTCGCGGACGAAAATCACATACCATGGAATATGACCTTAGGCTTCAAAAGCAAATGTAAATGTTATATTAGAGGAACAATTAAGTAAATTGTTATAAAAATATGGAGCAGGGAGTAATTATAACAAGAGTAATGACAAGGGAGTAAAACAAATTGTGATTGGGTGAAATATAGCTGCCCATTCCAAATGAGATAAAATGATAACATTGCGGAAAACCGCGTATGTATTCACAAATATATTTTTAATTTCATCTTGAAGGGAACCAATGGCTGACGGTGAAATGAAATACAGCTGCCTATTCAAAAGGAGAGAAAGTGATTACATTGCGGCAACCCTCATATTTAATGGAAAATATCTTTTTTATGTCAAGGGAGGAAAAAAATCATGATTGAGCGATATAAAGTTGCCTATTCCGAGTTAAAGTGATAACATTGCGGCAAATCCATAGTTAATCAAAAATATCTTATTTATATATCAAGTGAGACGACAATGATGATAGTGTTACTTATTCGAAATGAGAGAAAGTCAAAGCATGGTGGTAAACCTAATGGTTATCAACACATATCTTATATTTATGTCAAACCTCATATTTACTTGTTGATGAGGGGAAAACAAAATAAAACGTATTTTGCACACGGGGGAAATGATAAATCCCACTAGTCGTTGGCCGTACCGACACCTTTTCGGTGTCGGCACTATCTTTAGTTTTCTTGACGGTGCCGTTGTTCGTACAGAATCGCACGACTTCTTACCGGGAGTCGGTGTGACTTCCCACCCGACGAATCGGTGCCGCGCCAATCGGCTTGGAGATACAGGATGTTAATCGAATTAAAAGAATCGATTATTAAACCCCTTAATCGAATCAAAAGAATTGGAAGTGTATTCTACGCAAAAACACTTTCGATGCATTGATTAACCTTGAAGACGGGGACTTAGGAATTCAAATTTTAAAATGCGTCATCTTTTCCCAACGTTTAACGTTGACGTATCTGTTCCCATAAAAAAGTGGCCTTCACCGTTTTGCAACGAGATCAAAAGAAATCAAGGAGTCAGTCAAAGGTTGAGGTGAAGCAATAAGTGTCTACAATACGTATTCACTGGTCGTGGTCTGAAAGGAAAAAAAAGTTGAGTTGCCTGAAGATATTTCGGGAATTAGATAGGCTCTAAATGTTCACAATAGCAATTTCTTCCATAGGTTAATCTAAAGCTGAAGTCAAGAGGAGACATGCATGTTAGAGAGGAGGAATGGAAGCAAGGCTAATGAGCCGTGAAGAACAATGAGGATAGGGTCGCATAATGGCAGAGGTAAAGTCTATATTACAAGACCATATTCCTCGCACAGGTCTCTCTATGATCTGAGCCACACCGTCAATGATGGGTTAAGTTATGGAATGAGTCATTTCGCACGACATCATATAGTTATTTGTGTCGTATCAGGTGCACTTTGGCCATTGTGGTTGCCCAATATGCAATTTTGACTTCTTCGATTTCTGAAACGAAATTCATTGGAATTAAAATTTTCGGGAAGTACGCTCAGTCTTCTTCTTTGATTGCAATCAATCCTGGGATTGGTCTACGACAATATTCCACTCTATTCGGTTTTGGGCCAACCTTTTCACTCCTTCTTACGATTTACATCCAGTACCTTCACCAACTGTCACACTTAGTTTCCGTATGGTCTGCCTTGTGGTTTTTTCCCAATACTATGCCATAGTATGGTTTTGACCAAGCTTTTAATGTCGTAAACTATCGCCAATCCAGGCGTCCCTTCCCTTATTTAGCATCCTTATTAGAAACAGTCTTGTTCTTATCCTTTTAAACTCCTCCTCGTTCGTTACTCTTGCCGCTCAAGGCAATTCGTTACCTGTCAGTCACAACATTCTTCCAATGACTCCAAATTTTCCGTATCTCTATTACCAATAGTCCACGTCTCACTACCATATTATAGATGTTTGGGTTGTTTATTAGTATGAAGTTTGGGTTTGTAGGTATTGTGATGTCTTGCGTAGAAGGTTCTCAGGATATCCTCTACGAAGAAGAGAGTGGTGAAGATTATTAAGAAAAATGTCCAAGGATTCGGTGTTATCGCAAATTCAGTGGCCTCTTACTGAGAGAGAGTAAGGAAGGGATTGTTTAGTATGTGAGGGGTGACAGCTGCTGAAGCAAGGCAGATTCTTTGAGTAGAGTATAAGATATTTACGTAGTCACCTGTTACCCCACATAAAGGTTGTGAATTCCAGCGAGGAAAAATAATTTACCTGGATATGAACGATGACACCCAAAACCCACGCCAATAAAGCAAATGATCTTGAAATTTCCCTGTATGCATTATCTGAGTAGGAACCGTCCCAACGACAAATCTGTTTGTAATGCATGAGGTGCCTCTCATTTCCTGCCTTCTCTCCTGTCATCCAAAACACGTTTCCCCTTCCATTCACTTCCCTGCTTCTCCTTCAGCAGGTGCAACGCTCCATTTCAAACCTTTTCCACCTATTCCAGCAGTCCCCACAACTTATCATCATTCACATTTCCGTCTTACGTACCATCAAAAAATTGTTATTATTAAACAATGCCCTTTCTTTTCGAATATTTTTATTTAGCAACGGTTAAATATTGAATTTTAAGAACGCTTTCTTCTTCGAGTGAAATGTTGATGGAATCAAACAATCTGTTAAACATATCAGAGGAAATGCAATTAGACAAACACATTTACAAGAACACATAACCATATACGATGAAGAAGAGGACTATCAGACACAACTGCCATCTGATTACAACCACATGAAAATTCAATACACATATTATTAACTCAATTTCCCTCCAAACAAGGTCAAAAAACACCTGAAGCAAGCAATACATTGAATGAATGAATTTCACTTGCTGGCTTAGTTCCCTCACCTATCCAAACTATTACACGCGGAGGTTGATTTGAAGATTCAACACGAAGCTTCGGGTTTAATCACCGAGTGAGTAGTACCTCTTCACTTCTAAGGTTTACATATGTGGAATTTTGTTTGCCATTTTTTCTGAGTCACTACAAGACACGAAGGCAAATTTTCACGTGAATTTTATTCACGTAATCTTTGTTCTTAAAAGTCATAAAGAAGAATGCACCATAAAGTTTTCCATGTAATGTTTAGAGCTCGTGTGTTGGGCTTCTATCTTCCCGTTAACAATCTTATTTTTTATCTTTTTTTCTCCAAATATTGTCAAATATTACAATTGTCATCTAAATTAATTTCAGTTTTCATGGTAGATAACTATTTTATTTGGAACGCAACCACGAGCTTATGGACTGTTCGGAGCAACTCCTGGTTGACCGTTTTAGAATTATAATTTTTTAGCAGGGAGTTAAGCTATGATTAGCAAAATCCCAGCTGGATTTCCTCGATATCTTCAGAGCGGTTCACGGCTGTCATTCCCTTAACACCTCAAAAGTGTTCGTTTTCGGCTTTAGTGACATTCCTTCCTTGCCAACTCAAAAAGGGAACAGATCTAAATCCCACATGGATATTCTTCTTTGGGAACTCATGTTTGTGAATTGTTTCTTTAGATGGATCCAGCTGGTCTTGTGGCTAGAAATATTTCCTTCCGCCTCTTGGAACCCGGTTCAAATTCCAGCGCAAGCACAAATGGTTCAGTGGTCGTTGAGTAACTTCGCAGGTGTCATAAGGAGGGGACTTCAAGCGCAGCAGTAGTTCTGTCGAATGGGCCGTGTTTCCCTTGCCGCTCCTCTGTAAGAGCAGTTTAATGCCGATAATGAACTTCTATCTACTATTCCTCTAATACTCTGCCCTCACGGATCAAACGACCTCAGGTGTCAGTCGATTTCTTGAAACACTTAATATAAAATCCTGTTTATAAATGAGTTCATTATGCGAAAAGACTACTGATCCCTGAATCATTATGTCATTAAATGCAATATTTATGAAGTTTTCTTGGGCTGCGCAGGTCATTGGGTTTCTAAATGCTAACCTTTCCATAGCTGCAAATTGTATGTCGACAGGACATTACTTTATTAATATTATCCAGCGGGAAAGTATGAAATCATATATTGAGGCAACACTTGCTAAGTTTTATTTATAAGTAATAGTACCGGGCGTGATTTGGTGGACATCCTTCATCGTGCGAGTTGAAGAAATAGGAACTTCGCTTTTCCCGCGGTGAGATATGTGGCCCGACCATGGTTTCGTAACCGCGTAACATTTTACGGTGGACTTGAAAATGTTGCGCTATAACGCAACCATGGTCGGAAAAAATATATCACTATGAGGAAAAGCAAAGTTGTAATTTTGACAACTCCTAATATTCCTTTGTTTATTTATATCGATTAGCGAGCCTAAAAGGTGATATTCTACCTTCGTATGGATGATCGGTTGCTGATATGAGGGAACTGTGCTCAGCTAAATTTGCTCCAATGAACATCTCTTTTCACACATTTCCCTTCACCATTTGAGCATCTAACAGATGTGATTTGTAGAATAAGCATCATCACTTTAGTTCTTCCCGTAAAATTCATCATTTCCTAGAGCCAGCAAAACTTTGCTTAGCCCTTAGTGGAATGAAAAATACTGTTTTGCGAAAATAGACGACGAAATATTGTATTCATTGTGTAAACCAAAGCCGAATTTTATAATTTCGTTTGAAAACGGTTTGCCGATTAATTGGCATGGGGAATTTTGAATAGCATCTCTGCTTCAAGTAGGATTTCAGGCTTTTGTATATTTTGTTCAACGAGTGCAATCTTTATTTATTTACATTTTTTGTAAGTATTTATGTTGATCAGTCAGCCGTAACGGTAACCCCGCTGTCAGTGATGGTATCCTTCCATTACCTCACTCACCCTCTACACCCACCTGTGCCTTCAAAACAATAACAGTCCCTGCCACTTATTACCTCCCCTCCGCCGGCCAGCGCTCCTCGCCGTAACGGTACACTCCGCCGAGGTCATCCCTGCCCCCCTCCCCTCCTCCCCAACCCACTGCCGCTGGACATCCCTGCCCACCTCCCCTACGCCCCTCCGCCCCCACCCACTGCCACTGGACATCTCTGCCCCACTCCAAAAGCATCCGCGTTCATTAATTACTCTCACTGCTAATCGGCCGATGATGGAATGACACATGCCCTTGCACTCCAAGGAGACTGTTACGAGAAATAAATTATTTGCCACTTTCATGAAAATTTTAAAATATAATCTTCTAATACCCAAAAAAATACGTTGCCCCTGTTATAATTTCTGAAAATTGCGTTTTCTCAGGCTCTTATGGCATTATTTCTTAAAGCAAAAAGAAAATCTTGATTGCTGCTAGCGTGTAAGTGTATACTAACATTAATCAACATTTTCTTATCAGTAATCATATGAGTACATGTGCCATTTTTTTATATTCATCACCCCGAAAACTGTTTGGCCTTAGCATCGGGGGATGCAGCAAATAACAATGGACGACCACAAACATGCATGCCCTAGTAAGGAGTAACCTTCCCAGGCGGGATTCGAACCCGTGACCTTCCGTTTTGCTGGCGAGGGCTTTTGACAAAAAATAATATCATGTTCATAATACTATAGAAATAATGAAAAAGTAAAATTGAGACACTTTGCATATTATTTTGTGAGCTTTTAGCGAATGGATGTGGTAATGGAAGATAAATCACATTACTTCGAAAAAACGTTAATATAAAAATATGAGGATTCACTTACAGAGGTTCTGTGACCGTCTATTTAATCAATATGGATCTTATCTACAATGGTAGAACCTTATTTGGTAGTTTACGCGAGAAGTATTTGCTTTGGACCGCTAAGTCACTAGCGTACCTCAATAGGGGGATCCTGCGGACCGAAGAACTAAACATTTATACGGTACATCTGAGATGATATTATGATCAAAATAATTCTACACTTCCACCATTATTTTAATTCGTACCACTTGATTCGGCTCTCAGAGCCATTATCTGGTTCAAAACATCAGAATTAAGGGAAAATTACTGATAACAATTTTAAAGAGGAAGTGGTGAGTTTTTAAAAAGTTTTAGGAAGGGGTGGTATCAGAAGTAGAGTGACAAATAAATGAGAAAGAGTGATAGTAAGGGGATGTGGAAAAACCATGGGGTAGTTGGGCGAATGTAGTAATAGCTGCAGAAAAATGAGACAGCTAGTTAAATCTCTCTATTTTGTGTGATTTTTGTCACAACGGCCTTCATATTTTTGTTGTAATGAACATTCTCCCAATCATTATATCAGTATCGCCTTAAAATTGTGTGAAAATGTATGTAATTATCAAATGTAATTTTTATATTATGTCAGGAGATAATCTAAATTTACGCCATCATTTAATGAAGTTAAATTAGAATATGAACCTTTGGAATATTCATGATAGAGAATTTGTTTTTTATTCGAATTTCTTTAAAAATATTTTTACTGCCAAATATGCTAGGGAAACGGAAGGGGCGAGGGGAAAGGGAAGGGTCGAGAAAGAAGAGAATCACGCACGTGATAATAAAGGGAGGGGTGGGGGTGGAGGTAGCGAGGATAGGAGGAGGTAGGGGAGGGGAATCCCCGAAAGGGTAAAAGGGAAAAGTTTGAGGATAAAATAGGGAGGGGTTTTATTTCTCCATAGCAGATAAGTTTACTAGTGTTTTTTTGTAGTCTCGCCGGAAATTGTATATCCCATTGGAGAAAAGTTTGTTCAAAAGATATGCAAAGAATGTTCTCCGGTGCAGCATCTTTAGTGCAAAGAATGTTCTTCATGAACGTCCAAAGAATCAGCTAATGGCCCACTATGCGAGTTAAAAGTACATTCTCCCGAAGTTGTGCAAAGGATGTTCATTGGATATTCATCTTGCACTACCCTTGACCACATCATGCTGTAAGATGGTTCAAAATTGCTTCATATGATATTCATTTTGCACTACCCTTGGCCTGATGGTGCTGTAAAAAAATTCAAAGTTTATTCATAGGATGTGTATGGTGGTGAACCTTCATCAGACATGGTATTTTGGATGTTCTTTGGATATGCATCGTACACTACCCGAAAAATATTAAGTCCACTGTTTTTCATCTTTACCCATTTTCACTACCCGACGATCATAATTGAGTATCAACTTGGAGCATTGATAATAATTATTCTACAATTCCAGAATGATATTAACAAAAATATTTAAAGAATTGCCACACTCATGATCGTCGTCCGACAATTCTTTCTCTCACACATAATCGGGTCAGACCACAGTGCGAATTGGTCTATCGTGTGAACCGAGCGTTTTAGGATATTGTATTAAAACTTATGAGTTATATTTACCAATCTCTATTAAGTATTACCAAAACCACTGCAACTGGATAAAAATTTCAACTGGGTCCTGCTACGTTTTTAAAGACTACACTATCCTTTGAGTAGAAACACCGAGCATTCTTATATTATGCAATTCATCTTGGATAGTAAAATTATGAATGTCCATTCCATCACCTAGGATGAGAAAAATATTAAGTCTACTGTTTTTCATCTTTACTCAGTTTCTCTAGTTAATTAGGAGATAAATTATGTTATCAAGGCGAAAAACTATTTACTGAGATTATTGTGTGCAAAGCCAATTGAGGGAAGCTGCTATTCAGTGGGAAAACCTAATTTTAAAATATCTATTGCAATAGAATCAGGTTTGCCTAGATAAACATACGCCAAATAATACTGTTGGTGGGACAGGTGAGCGCAAACTTTTTGCTTCGAGGATTGTTTCTGCAGTCGATTAGCTTATTAAAATACATCTGACAAAGGCTATTAATCGCGGTAGACTATTCGTGATCAGACAGCTGCGCAATCAAAAAGTTTTATTAATTTTCGAAAAATTATGGTTATTAACGCATGGGTAATATCATACAAGATTGCCATTATAATTTTCTGAATGATAATTCATATTTTTACAGCGCCATTTCTCTCTAGCAGACATATTTACAAGCGTTTGTTCGTAGTCACGTTAAATATTATTTTTTATGTTATTAAACCTTCGGTAGTCAAATGCTGAGTGTCTATTTCATCAGCTAAGGCGAGGAAATTTTAAGTAAACTTTTTGCTGCCATTTTCTCAAGTTGATTTGGAGATAAATTATTTTATCCCGATGTAAAACTATTTGCTGAAGCAAGCTTATTTACGATTGATGGATTTGTAATCTTGAAATGAGGAATTGATAATTCTCTTTTCACCACCAATAGTAGAATATTGAATAATAGAGTAGTGAAATAAAAGTACGGATCTTTTGTCACTTATCTCAGCAATAATGATATCATACTTTTCTTACCCGCCAGCATGAACGGTGGCGATAGAAAAATTGAAGTCCTGATGACTATGGACGGCACAGCCATCAAAACGTCAGCAGAGATGGAGAACCTCACCCGGTGGGAAACCCGAAACAACTTCAACATGATAGAGGACCTGACGCGAATACGGGAGGTCCGGCCAAGGCCATTGATTTTTCCTCTCTGGAAGTTTCGCAATTTCCTTGAACTGACTCTATAAAGGCATGCCTCCGGCTAGTCGGCGGATATTCCTGGAATAAGAGAACCCGATCTTTTCAAATGAATGCAAGCATCGGTATCATCTAACTGTATCACATATTGCGTGATGAGAGAAACTTCACTCCCTCCGAGAAATATCGAGTGGGCTGCGGGTATAAATAATTATAATGACTCATTTTTAATGTTTTTTTAAAGATTTATCGAGTCCACTACACATTCAGCTAACACTGCAACCGCAACTATCTAAGGGCGTGCAGAATAGCTTCATGATTCAAACTCACGGTTCGGCAGGTGAGGGTTTTTATTCCACGCAGTATACTACCATATACCATTCTTTATGGATTTCCTCATGCCTTCAACATAGTTCAACCATAAGGTTAGTTTTTCGTAGGTTTTCACTCCAATCTTCTGTTAGAATTTTCCTTCTTCGCTGAAAATTCATCTTTTGACCTCGTTGTTCACTTTTTACTAGTATTTTAATATTGTCCTTACTGGAGGTTGTCCTTCATAACTCTCTTGACAACTCTTTCCACCGCTTGCCTCTCTGTCCTTAGAGGAGGAGTCGACCTTCTGCGAAAAAAATCGCAGCCCGAGACAATTTCATTCGACGCAATAACGTATAAACTTGTGAATATAAAATTGAAGATAATGAGCTTTTTAAAGCGGTATTTTTTTTAACAAATATTAGTGTCTTAATGATCTATTTTAACAAATACCATGTGAAAATTTTACTAACGCGACCCAATTAGTCATGTAGAGGTTCCCAAAGAGCCCTAACTCGCCACCACAGTCTGCATATGTTGTAGTTATTGCAGTTTAATCGGTCTCTTTCATCGCACCGGAGCCGGCCAGTGACACAGGACCCTTTTCGTACATATTTTAAGTTATAACTAGTGATCCAGCGCTGAAATTGATACCAGAGGCGCTCCAGTTAGTCAAAAAGGTCACCGCCGCCTGCATACGTTGCAGTTACCACGATGATCGCGGCCTCTTTGATCCAACCAGGGCCAGTCAGTGACTCAAGGCCCGTCTTCCACATATCTTGAGAGAAAATGTTTGATCCTGCGCCGAGAAAGGATTCCAACCTAGTACCTGAGGCTCTCCAGATAGTCCATCAGGCTACCCTTACCTGCAGACATTGCAATTACCTCGAAGATCGCGGTCTCACCCGACTAGGGACGGCAAGTGGCTCAGAGCCCATCTCTCACATACCTAGAGATCAAATTAGTGATCCAGTGCCCCACTGGAATTCGAACCTGATATCAGAGGCTGTCAAGGTTGCCCAAAAGGCCACCGCCCCCTGAATCCATTGCATTTGCCTCGTAGATTATGGCCTCTTTGTCCCAACCAGGGGCAACCAGTGGCCCAGGGCCCGTTTCTTGCATAGGCTGCGATAAAATTAGTGATCCAGCGCCGTATAAGGATTCGAACCTAGTACCAGAGACACTCCAGTTAGTCCGTAAGGCTACCGCCGCCTGCATACTTTGTAGTTACCTAGAAGATCGCGGCCTCTTTGACCCGAGCAGGGCCGGCCAGTGAACCAGGGCCCCTTCCCAGTCACCCAAACTGGTTTTGGGGTCCCCTTCTCTGTGCTTCCAACTTCTGGGAGGCTTTCAGAACGGCAGCGAGGAGGCAGCCCCCTCCTCCGCCTCTGCAAGCCCCGCCACTCCCCCAGGACAGCCGCTGGCATTCATCGCTGGCCAGTCGCGGCGACACGTCGGCCGAGGATGGATCAGCTATTCCGGTCGTCGGAGGAGCAGGCGGAGCCCGTGCAGGCGGTCGTCAAAGGTGGGTTCGCGGGTCGAAAGAGGCGGGCGACCGCCTCGTCGCTTTTCGGTCTACGTCTTCGGCCGTTCAGGTCTCCCGGTGTTGTGCAATTCGCTATCGAAGGACGAGTGGAAGGTGCCATTCTATTTAAAGGGCGACCCATATCACGGCGAACCTTCGCCTAAATTGCGAGTGTTTTATGTGCTACGGTTTTTGGTGAGCAGAAATCGTGTTTAAAAGATTTTTTTGGTGGTGTTCATGCGTTATAAGGAGGAATAAAGGGAACTAAAATTAGTAAACCTGAATTTTTTTACTTGGAATGTTCGACCCGGTGTTTGACGTGTATTTGTAAAGTTATCGTTATTAGGCCAGTGACGGAGTAGTATAGTGACTAATAAGTACACAAATATATTGGTAATTATAAAAGCTGTTTATTGCATCCTCCTCCGGTGTACAGATTTTGGTGTGAATCTACTGAGGTGAAGTTGTGATAGTCATTGAAAGAATGTCTTCTAATGGGATAAGTGCATTTGTTCAGGAGATTATGGTAGAAGAGCTAAACAATTGTTTTTCAGCAAATTCTGTGTGAAGATTTTAGAGATTTGATGCGTCGAGGTACTTTTTATGGGTAGTTTTCAAATAAACGTATTCCTTGTAAGACTCACGAGACATTAGGTAAAAACTGAAAAAGGCGAATACGTTAGTTGCCATTGATTAATGTTGCTATAGCAAAGGGGAAATCATCGAGAGAATTGCATAAAAATTGTACTATGCTCTTTTTCCATGTTCTAAGGCCTGTTTACACGATACAATGAACGTATATGTGGTCCGGAACGGAATATAAACGAATGTATTAGCTATTTCCTATAACTATCCAATTTCTATACTTGAATTTGCACGAGTGGTGTGGGTTCGTTCACGCGTTCTTACATTTAGCCATTAACTTATACGGGTTAATGCACCGTGTAACTAGGCCTACAGTTTTTTTTTCACCCCGACAGCTCCAATGAATCTCGAACATGCGTGCCATTGCCTTCTGTAAATTTTCTTTGCATCGAAAGTAAATTGCTTGCGAAATAAATTGCCTAATACGACGCTCCTTATTTATACACTTTTAAATATTCATTCAGTAGTAGACTATTTTTATGAAAAATATTCATCGTATTTGCTTAATTTCATGAAATAGAAATTCGTAATTGGATATATTTTCTATATTTTGCATTAAATTTTTCGCTGAGGACTTGCGAACGATTATTTGCTCATGTTTTAATGTGAATCCACGATTTCAGAAAATGATGCCAAGTTTTCACAATATATTAATTTTATTTACGCAAAATGCGCCATAAGTTAGCCCGAGTTTAAATCGGCGATGTTTTAGAATTGAATCATTGGAGACCAAGTGTTATGGAGTTTATCAGATATAATTTAACAGTGAAAGTGTGAAATTTGAGATTTTTATTTTAAAACAGTGAAAAAATTTGAAAGTGTCCTGTATAATTCATGTGCCCGTACGTCACTATTATGTGGCCACTGTTAGTTTTGTAGATAATCACATGTATCATGAGTATCTGCTATCCCATTGCATTTAATACGGATTCCTCAAATCAACTACTTCCTATTCCTGGTCTTTATCTTACGTTTAAATCTCTCTGCTCGAATCATAAGTTTTTAATATGCTGTATTGCTTCTTCTAATGAATATCTTTCCTATAATATTTTGCATAGTATGACAATCAAAAAAACGAATACCTATTATAACCTTGTGGCAAGTCAGTATCTCAATCCAATGCAGCGGATGAGGGCTCAGGGGAGCCCTTCGAGGATACAACACACCGGGGCCGGGAACCAAGCCCGTGGCTTATACCCCCGATCACCCGGGGAGGGGCTGGAGATGAAGGGAAATGGATTGAGGCACCGCCGCGATAGGAGCCCGCCGACGCCTCTGGGATAGGATAGGAGCGGAAGGAACGGGACGAGGAAAAACACCTCAACGCTATAGAAGCGAAGGGGGCCCTACTATAAGCGAAACCCGGCAAGCCATTTCAATCCAATGCAGTGCTAACTCTAAATGTGCTTGTAATTCAACCAAGTCATGGCATTTTATTTCACCCTCGAGCGGGCGCGCTGGAGTATAATGTACGCCAGTCTTCGAAAACCAAGGATTTCAACATTTTACGTAAATTTTGGTCTAGAATGGCCTCGTGTATTCTTACATTGAACTTTTACTGTCTGAAGTGTGACTTTTCAAAACTCGAAGTATGGTAGCAAATTAATTTTAGATCAGCAAGAGGAGCCCGACACGCACGGCGTATAAATTACGCCACGCGACCAGCCGTGTACCACGTGTGTACCTCAATATCTGTAACGCCTATTAATGTACAAATTGAAATAATTTTTAAAAATAAAGATACATTTAAGCGGAAATCGAGTGTTGTCATATAAATGCATATGCATATCGTGCACGCCACGCTCCCGGTCGTGGAAAAATATTAGGCGCGTCCCCGCGAGGGTTAATAGGAAACACACGACTCTTATGGAATTCGAATATCGCTTGTAACATTATGTTACGGAATTGGTTAATATTCAGCCAATGTTTTGAATATTCTCACTAACTATTCGTTTAAATGACGCATGTATTTGCTTACGTAAATGATTTGAAAACCTTTTTCATACATTGAAACGTATTGTGCTCATAAAAATGTCTAGTGGAATTTTTTTCCTACTTAACTACCTACTTAACCGGTTTAGGGAAATCCCTTAATTAGCCTTCAAGCTCAGTCCTAGCGTGATTTATCGATGCGCACTCCTTAGCCGTAATTACTGTGAACATGTTCATTTGTTAAGCTTATGATTTACGATTTGTAATTATGACATTCCTAAAATGAGTGATCTCCTTCAGTATATACATTCACTCAAAAAACAAAGCGCTATGTCCTCTTGTCAATTAGTTCAGAAACTTGTAGTGTGTTACTTTTTATTTTACGCTGAAAACGTGACGCCTTTTTTCCACGTTCATGTGATTCTCCGCGAATAACCATACACATAACTTTATCAGCTTTAACAACTCTTGCTTATTTTCTTGCTTTTTTTAATGAAATATTCGTGATCTCATTAGATGCTTCGAAAGCGGTAATACCGGTTTTACGAAAGGGATGATCGGAGGAATATATTCTATTTACCTGATTGTAATACCATTCTGAATGGCTATTAGGTGATGTTTATAAAACTCTTCAAGGGATATATATTCAGCGATATATATGCTCTAGGTACGCATTATTTTAGCCATTCTCGAACTATCCTTTGGACTTCAAATTTTTTACGCCAAAATCATCCACAAAATTGTCTTGAAACGCAGAATTTTCGAATGCCAATGCAATCCTAAATCCTGATTAACAAAAGATGATATTTAGTTTTTCAAAGCAATATTTGTAGCCCGCCAATCACAGACTGCGTGCTATCCATTCAGGATTCAGCATTCCTGTTGCGAAACTCTAAAGCATTGGAAGGGCACGCCTTAATATAAATGAGGAAAACCTTCTAGGCGCAGTTAGCCAGTTTAAACCAGCTCTTTCCAGGTACCGTGTGATTTAACCGATTGAAAAACATCTCGATCAGGCTTATAAGGAAATTCACTACCACGACGGGGGACACTAACAATAAGTATAGAGAAGTACGAGCAGCGATTGTTCATGTATCTGTAATGAAAATCGCCCGAAATAATTCATTCGCGAATATAAAACTACAATATGGAATATACAAACACATGTTCCGAGGACAGGGTCGACATTTTCCTCCTAACAAAACGAAGACAGCTCAACCCTCCCAATTGATACTTTTCGATACGTCACTATACACGCTGTGCTATTCAAATTTTAGTCTATCACAGTCATTTTCAACAGGATCAATTTCTGGCTTTTCTGATGTTCATATATTGACTATCAAGAATTATTGGAGCTAATAATGGAAGGTACGGTGAAGAAAGTTTTGAAATTGGTTATTCATGGCGTATTTCGTATTTATCGTCAGTGGTTCTCGATCCTTTCATATTTTCAGTAATTATGTTTTCCACAGAAATTTTTTTCCAGAATGTCACCTCACATACACCACTCCTTACGTTTGGCGTCTAAATAGCCTCGTTACCATTTAATCATGTGTAAAAATTGCCACTTTAGGCAACAACCTATTGGTTTTCACAATAACACATAAGTTGGTAAAGGTTTCGCCCATTGACGATTCCTAAAGATGAAAACATACTTCCATGGACAAAGTATGTATTCATAACATTTATGGGAGAAATATTAATCCCTTTGACAAAAAATGCTTGTTTTCTTCTATTTATGGGCTATTTGTATATCAGAGGTTGCTTTGAGGGAATCTTAACCGTATTTAAGGTCGCTTATATCTATTGCGATACAGTTGTAAGAACTAGATGATGACTTGCGGAAAGAGGTACTACAACTCATTCGGAACAGTTCCGCTTAATTCTGGATCCAATGGACATTAATAAATAGGTTTATCACATTAATTTTCATTTTAACCGCGTTTAGATCCACGTTCATTGCGTTTGCTTTAAACGTAAAGTTCATTTCAATAATCAAAATAAAATGCAGGTCTATATTCTACACCAGATGATAAATAAAAGAGATATTCACGTAAATTATTTTCCGTGATGGTTGAATAGACATGGTTGATAATTGCTGTATTCGACGGTACATGCATCCTCTCGGAGACTGAGGCATAATCCATGCTACCCATTCTCTGCATTAAACAGAATCACCCTTGATCATTGTATCCTAACCTAAACCTTGTAAAATATCATGTTCATTCGGTTTTAACTTTTCAGGCTGTGAAAGTATACCGTAGATATATGCCCTATGCGTCAAAAAAGTTCCCTAAAAATAGAGTAGCGTCACATATTCCTTTGTAGAAAATTTGGCTTTCTCTATTGCTGTATGCTATTCCAGGCCAATCCCTTGAAGATTGAAATGATTTTCAGTGTCCTTTTCTAGTATTTGCTTACTCTGAAGGACTCTTTGCTGCTATGTAAGGAAATGCAAGGGGAAAGAGAATATGCATGTAGTTATAAATTCATTGCTGCAGGGCGATGGAAATTCCAGCTTGAGGCTTTCGCAGCGCTCAATTGGATTTATCTGCATTGCTTTTCAGGTTAGATGCGTCCAAGTTGAGTTCTGAAGGAGGATATGACTTGAGGTTGTGCAGGAAGTAAGGGAATGCTGGGGAATACTTATTCAGAGATCGGAAACTGAGGAAAGCTCAGCTGGCCGTCAACAACGACTACACTGATTTGTTCAGGGTGCATAATTATCTGGTGAAAATCTCTTTTTGAATTGCTCGATTCACGAAACTTGAAATTCTCTCGGTAGCCAAGTAAACTCTCATAGACCAAAGCGCATCATTTTCGGGCCACTGCCTGCACTAACGAAAGCATTTGAATACCTCAGTAGCTGCGATATCATCATTACATTTTCCTCCGATAAGCAACCAACTGTGTGAATTTTACGGGTAGTGAGCCTGAAGACTTGAAATTGAATTATAATAAAAAAATATTTGAATTTTTATTTTGAAACAATCTGTATTCGCAGTTCGTATATTTGCATAAAATATTTTTAATGAACTGGTAGAACGGGAAATTAATATTGATAAGAATATATTTTTCTCTCTTAAGTAGTAGCGGCCACTGATTTTTTAATCTCCTAGAAAATCTCCTGGAATCAACTTTTGAGACCCTTGATTTTCTCTGCAACTTCATTAGGTCTTAATCAACCAAGCCTTAATCGGGACTCTGGAGTTTAACTTCAGAGTCTTAAAAGCATGATATCTATGGGAACGGGAGAGCATGAAGTAGTTTTGATCAGAATGGGATCCTCATAAATAGGGAAAAAAGGAGAAAATAGGTGTTATATAGTTGTTCCTTTCAGCAGGGGAATAATATTCCCAATGTTTTTCAAAGACTTCACAATTATAATGCAATATCGTGGCAATAGTAGCCGCATTGCCAAATTATGATTTGCCCCAGATTCATATGAAGCGGCGGAATTATAATATTTCGTGCCCAAAAAGATCCAAAATATGCGTTTACGTTATAAAAATATATAGTACGTTTAAAGTCCAATAAATTTATAATCTACTGTCCTTAACCTCATGAGGTAAAATAAGTGAATTTTCATAAGAGTGGTTACCTCAAGGCCGATGTAGACCCGTCATTTTCTCATCGCGTTATTCCATTGCCATTTGTTTTTCCATTGGTTACCATTTCTGTTTATGAGGATTGCCATCAAATTTAACTTCGCTTTCTCAAAATAGCTGTCACTCTCAGATAATGTTAAAAAAAAATTATAAGCATTTGTAAATTAGCAGAATTAAGGATGCTGGACACTCATCCATTCTTGGAGTTGATGAGTACCTGAGTCGCAGTTGAGGTACTGTCACCTTCAATGGCTCTTCAAAATATCATCAATGGTGTCCTGTTGCCGGGACGCCGTTCCGGCACTGGTTAATATAGACATAATAGTCAAATAACACTTTATCAATTTGATTTACATAGATTCGTACCCATCGCAAAAATTTTTGTAAAAAATATTTTATAACAACTAGAAATTAAAAAACATACGGACTAATTGTAAACTTGTAAAATACACTTGAAAATGGTTTAAACACTTGTAAAATAAAGTTAAGGAAAATGCATTCCGCCAATTTTCCATGACGTCACTGGCCAGCATTAAATTGTGGTAGAGTTTGAAGCGGGTGGCACAAAAAAGTGCTGATCATTAGAAGTGTAGTTCAGGCCATTTGCAATCTAGTTTCGTCACATGAAAGAATTTAAATTCTCTTATTTTCCGAAAATTTTTCATATCAACTCGTGTTTGAAACCTCACTTTCCCTCATCAAAACCCCTCCCACTAGTATTTAGTTACTTTCATACCCCAAGTCGTTGAAAATGCAGTAAAAATACATAAATATCTTATCCTATTACCACACATTCCTGGAAACCATCTAGTTGTTCTGCAGCAATGTGACCTGTCCACACTCGACGTCCATAAGTGGTCGCCTTTCTTTTATATTTTGCCAGTTTAACTGCATTTTATGTGCGAATCTTTTGATGAAGCCAGTTTCTGCTAAAAAGAGACTAAAAGTGCAAGCTTTGGAGCGAACAGAGATTTAGGAGAGCTTAAAAGTTTCTGTGAACATTTTTTCAGTCTCCGTCCCTTGTATTTGAGAAATTTCGTTCATACATCTCTTAACGGTAGAGTTCTGAGTCCAGCTCCAAGTATAGTTAATCAACAAAAGGCCATGATAGATAGTTCGCGTTTTTTTCATTGGTGGAATTCAACGTATTTTTTGACCATACTCAAGTCTACGAACAAACCCACCTGAAAAAAGCAGCACCATAAAGTTTACATTTTCAGCAACTTTTTCTAAGGATAGTTGGAATCTAATGCAAAAGCCGCATGGCGTGTATCAAGGTTCAATGCCTCCTCCACTATCCTTCCCGTAATCCTTCCACGGTCATTGTAGTTGGCATTGCCTCCGGAGGTAATTACCTCGAGCGATTTGAAACGTTCTGTCTCTTCAGTATCATCACCTTTTCTTCGACGAAACACGATACACTCGTACATATGTGAGATGAAAGTGAGAATTGTATGAGTGCGTAGCGGCTCACACACTCATAATCTTTATTATTTACTTCAGTGTCTAATACTTCGGCAAAGTCAACTCAATTGCGAACTGCTTTTAAGTCTTCGGGAGACTGAATTATTTTTCATGACGGAATCATTTGACCACGTCAAAATTCTATAACAATAAAACAAACACTGTTGAGCGGGCAGAACTGAAATCGCATCTCAGGAAAAAAGTTCTTTGTCTTAATCAATTTCCGTTGCACTTGCAATATAAGACGCTGTTTTGCTGCAAAAACAGTAGCAGAGCATAATTCTCATTTCTTTGCCATTGAATGATAGGATTGACATCTATTGCATAGAACTTCGTATTTTTGATCAAAGATATATTTATCAAACTGGGAGTTGCTTGCGACGGAAAATGCAAAATAAATTCGATGCAAGGTAATTATCAAGCAATATATTACCATAATGACTGGTACAAAATTGACTGATTAATTACGCTTCTAAGTTTGAAGTTTCCGCAATACTCTCTCCAAAGGAGCAGACTTGAATTTTGTTAGACAGTAAGTAACCTTCTTTAACGACAGACATAGAATAGGCTGAGTGGCTCCCACTAATTGTTACAATTTTTAATATAATCATATCAATTTACTTATATTTTCAACTTTTGATTTATGATAAATTGCAATTTTTCTGGTGATTGATAATTTCTCTTTGAAAAAGTGGTTTTTGCGAATGAAGAATATTAATGCTATTATTTTATAGTAGAAGATTTAAGTCATTATGCTGATTCATCGTCACCATTTCTAATTATCTAATATGAACACAGACGGTCTAATACTTAATTTTTTGGGGATCTCGGAAGATAAAATTAAAAGATTGTACGCGTAAAAAACGTAACCTTTAGAAAACTCTTGCATTCGGATGGATTTTAGTGAAATGAGAACCTGATAAAGAACAGGTATTGTATGTTTACCTAAGGTAATCGATTTATTATCTTATCTTGTTTTGCTTTATTCGAAAATAGCTTCTGTTCCAGTGGATCTCCATGAACATGCAAAAGTTAATCACGAATTTTTCTTACCACTGTCGTAGGAATGAAATAGTGTAATGAGTAGTTCTCGGTCGAAACGCTCATAAACCCCAGCTTGTGATTTTGGTTCACAAATCATAAAAACGAGAGCGGATTTACGGAAGTTTAATCTCTTCAATGAATTCATATTGCGTTCAGTTACACTATGGTTATATTGTTCGATTTATTTGTTATTCCGCATAAGAGCTTGCGAAAAAGCTCCGCCATGTAACCATAGCTTCTGCTAACTCATGAGGATTTGCAGACGTCAGAAGCAGCAGCTCTTCATTACTGTTACGTAATTGAGATAGGCCTTTTAATACCTTGCTCAGCCATTGCGCTCACCATTTGCCATTCTTTATAATAACTTCTGCTCTTCTAGGGGGACATAGTGCAATATGGTGCTCAGTCTGGTAGACAGAAATGTTGTTCTCAGGGGGTCCAAATTCAGGGGCGAAATGTTTTTAATTACAGGGTACTGAGTAGAGGTTTTCAAACTAATTTTAATACTTTCTTTGATCGAAAAAACTTCATTTTTCAAGTAAACATTTTGAACATTTATGATTTTTCATAATTTTGTTTTCTTTAATGAAGCAAAATAATTTTGTTCCTATATTTCGGGGGAGGGAGATTCCGGACTCTCCTCTCGCTACGTCACAGAATTGGTGCCTTACTTCGATATTAAGCAATTTAGACTGTAAATGCAGTTATATTTTACTTCTGATATCCTGATCCCTTTTCCGGTGCCTTCTAATATGTCATGGTATATGATATTCCTGTTGCGCGTCGAAATATTTTTACATGGACACTGATTTTTTCCCATTACATTTTGCGATACGAATCTTTGGAAATAAATATTTTTCCTATTGGTTACGCCTTGCATGTGATTGCACTCGCACATATTTTACCAACAACTAATACGCGGTTCGAAGAACGTTTAAGATTCTTTTGTGAATTTAAACTGAATTTTCCTCTATATCACCGTGAAGCCTGTTTTATTTCCACCGTGAAGTATACCTGTTAAAGCCTGGCTTGCTTGGAAATTATATCCACAAAAGCGAAAGTTTTGTGATAAAAATACTTTTATTTCCTGTGAAACAAACAGCAACTTCTACGATGGAATTCGTGAAATGTAATGATATAATATGCTAAGTTTTTTTAATGAAGTGTCATAAAACAACGGCCAGTTAAACTATTACTGAACCAGTCACTTCCATTTTTCTACTTTATTGATCCCTTAATGAGCCATTTTTTCCTAGCTAACGTAACATTGTCTTGAAGTAGCTATGTTAAAATTAAAATCATTTTATGTGATTGTCAATGTGCACGCCAAATGGGATTTTCGTTAAGGTGGATTTGCTTACAGCATTCTTTCACCTATGCGTAATATTCAGTGACTGCTGTTAGCTATGGTTGTTTTGGAAAATTTTGGCGATTTCTCTAACTATGCATTTTTCTTTTCGCGCCATTAGGAGACTTTCCATCATGGCTGCAGGGGAGTTTTGTCAGGCTGGGACCTGGCAAATTTGAACTGGGGAAAACTGGTGACTTCATGATGAATCATTGGTTTGATGGATATGCTATCCTGTACAAGTTTGACATCAAGAATGGAAAGGTAAATATTTTAACTTTTATAATTTTAGCTACAATTCCAAGAAAGTGCATGACAAAGCATAAAAAAATCGTTCAATTCAAAATAAGGTTAAAGCCACGATTGAGGTTCGGCCTTTCATCCAAGTTATGTTTAAGATACAGATTTACAGGGCTTATAAATGATGTTCAAAAAATCATTATGATACTGGACAGATGGGCTGTCAAATAAATTGATATATCAACAACATTGAAAGAATTTTGTGATATAAATACTTTTACTTTCCGTGAAACAAGTGATAACTCCTACAGTGAGAGTGGCTAAGTTTTAATGAAATGCAGTAAAACAACGGGCAATTAAATTATCACTGCTAGTACTCAACTAGCCACTTCCATTTTTCGACACTATTGATCTCTTACTATGCTATTTATTTCCTGGCTAACTTTCCAGGGACTTGAAATAATCATGGTAGAATTAAAATCAATTTACGCGAATATCAATGCTGACGCCAAAGTTTATGGTGTTTAAAGTCGATCAGGTTCGTAGAAAATCTAAGTGCTGCTTGCTAAGTGCTTCTAAATGCTTTTCACCTATATTTACTATATTTACCTTTTTTACTATATTTTTCCGTTTATAAAAGTAGAGGCATCCCTATTTTTCTGCAACTTTAAATAAGTTAGAAGTTGGTTTGATGCACCGAGGACGATAAAATTGTGGGAATAAATGATTATTAGGCCGCTGCCGGTGGAGGTGAACGGAATGAATAGTGCTGGTCGTTCACAAGATCGTCAATGCCAATGTTTGCTTTCAAGAATTATTTTACCTTGCTTGAGAATATCCAGAAGTTTTTAGCTTTCATAGCACTGCATGGATTTTGTACATATTCGATCAAGTTCTTAACAATTCTCAGCATTAGTTTCCTTTCGCCTATTTTTATCCATTTCAATAAGTAGTGGCGCGCTTATTTGTCTGTATTTGTAAATAAATAGCCTCTAAAATTTCTAAACCTTCATTTTAAATCATAACCGAAGCTTTAAAATGTGTGAGGGAAATCGGAAAGCAATTTATTGCACTCTTTCTCTAAAAATTGCCACGTCTGTCGGTTTCATCGATGAAATATTATAATTTATTTTTAACCCACTTCCCACTGTCAGATCGGCTCGGAATTTTATGCACTTGCTTGCTTCAAATGACAATACAGTGTTCAATAACCTGGAATTGGAAATTTTGTTCCACTGTGGTCTAATTAATTAAATATGCATAGATCGTTCCAATCCTTATAGTCACCTATTAGGCTCTTCTACGTTCATATCTAATAAACCTAATCAGTATTTATTTATTTTCCAAGAGGTGAAAATCTTATTTAATTTTTAATTGAATTGTATATTGTACTTTGAAAAAATTGTTTTTTATCACTCTCAATTTCATTTTTTAAATAGTTTCCAAATTCCTCGAAACCTAATAGTAGGCAATTGAGTTTCACTAAATGTTTCGTCTTAGGTGAGGAAGTCGGGGGAGTGGAGGTCCATGCACACAATCGGATTTTTTATTTTTGCTTTAAAACCATCATAGGGAAGAAAACCTATCCATAATCTGATTTCACGATAGAATTTCACCAGGAAATTTCTCTTCGCCACTGACTCATTTCTTTGACAGAACCCAACCACATACTTTAGCTGTAAATTGAAGTGTACTCTTAGTGACGAATATCGAGTTAGGACCTAAGTATTGTGTTTCTTACTGCACATCTTAGAAAGAAACATATGTTTATTTTGTAAGTACATCTTTATTCAGGTATTCTCTGGAGTTCTCGTTTGAAATATTGAGCGAAATTGAAATTATCGCGCCTGACCGGTTTTTATTCCATGAATTGAACAAAACGTAGGGGAGTGAGGGGCAACAGTCCGCATGGGGCAAGATTCCTTTTCCGAACTATTTCTCTAAATACCTGGATGATGCCACTTGTACTCGATCAGTTTCATTAACGTGACCAAATGTAACAAAGGGGTGCGTTTAGTGGAAGACAACGAACGACAGAACGTGAGTTTTTCTTATTTTTCAGTTTTACGCAACGTTTATCTAATTTGTAGGGCCGCGTAAATTTTATATGTGCTTTGGGTGTTTATTTAATTGTTGCGTTTCTCCAGCATTCCTTTATATGTATTCTTTGTCTAAAAAATTCATACAGTCAGCAGGTTCGCAGCCCACTATGTGGTTGTGTTATGGCGTATTAGGTGTAGCAAGTGCTGTTGGGGCAAGAGTCCTGGGGCAAGTGTCCGCATGCGGACTCTTGCCCCACGGGCGCTGACTCCTACCTCACTTTATAGGATTGCTTTTTCTATAACTTCAGAGTTTCTGCCATAAATATCATATTTACTTTTTTAATAATTGTATTGGAAGAAAATGAAGTGAATGTAAAAAAAACATGTGTACTCTTGCCCCTCTTTCCCCTATATGATCATTTTCAACTTTTCAAGGTACAAGTAGTACAGGTACAGTAGACTCTCTGCAGTTTCGGTTTGAGTCGTTCCTGCCTTCAAAGTTTTACTGTATGAAAAAGAATTGATGCCGGCTCTTCAGCCAATTGCATTAGAGGACTTCTAGGGAATGTTTAGCTATATTTCCTTGGCAGAAGACACTTTTTATCGCCACTCTTCCACTTCTTTAGCTTGGAAATTTGAACCTCCTATTTAAATAGATGGGATAATTCAACACATTTTGATACGTACTTGGTGGTCCTCCATGAAGAAGAATATACGAAATTTCAATCTATTTCAATAAAAACTATAACCTTGTTTTCATTGACGAATCATCGTTAATGAACATTCTTAAGATATTGCAATGCCTTTGATTGAGAAAAAACATGTCTCATTTTTCTTTCACGCAAGGACTACGCTAGATTTTGACGCCTAGCAACTATAGAGCAGAAATTATTAAAATGTGAAATTTTGCTTAAATATTAATCGTTTCGTTATTTATCGTCCACGAAGTTTTACTTTCTGGAATCAACTAAAAATGTTCCTTAATCCACTCTGGCTGCTCTTGTTGCGTATTAATTGAAAACATACGGAAATAATTAAAATCAAGAAAGCAGCTTCTAGGTGGGAACTGATCCCTCGATATACCGTTCTCCAGAATTCGGCCGCAACCTATGCACCACAATACCCTGTATCCCGGCAGCCCTTTCTCGAGTTGACCTGGAGCACCATTAGCTACGAATGAAAAATAGTTTTAATCAGCCACACTAGACCTCATCCAACGACAGACACCCATCCGCATTGTTCATTCCGCACAACAACATTATGGCGTCTCCTTTGTCGCTCATTTAAAGAAACGTGTTCTGGCTTGCTAGTTCACTTCCTCATCTACGCCCAACTTTAAATAATTGCGGAGCAGACATGAAAGTTTCATGATATATTCCATTGTTCAATGTGCCATGCACAAGCGCACCTAGGGAAGATTTTTCTGTGAGAACAATTTTAGGGAATTAATGTTGATTTTACTGACTACGAGGGTTAATTTTTATTTTTTAATAACATAACAAAAGCAGTGAATTCTATGTCGACCTTTTTTCTTTTGCTTTTTTAGTAAATTAAACCCAAGATATTTATTAAGTATAAAATTTGTAACGTAGCACGGAAAAAAGTGCTTTTAAAAATTCTTTACTTCAGTCTTTTGTTACACTTCATCCTCTTCTAATTACTATATTTTTAGATGCAAATTTATCCAATTTTCTTCTATTTCAAAAACAGAAATTATTGTAGTAGCCAGGCGTAAACATGCTTTCAATGCATCTACATCTACATACTGCCCCAATGCGAGCCGCCTCAATAGGCGTATGGCGGGGGGTGTTATGACACCGAACGTTATTTAATAAAAAGGAAAATGCTCAAACGAAGTTTCACATAGCATTTATTAAAGTTGTTTGTTATTGACTGAGGAAAAACGAATTCTCATACCTATCCGTTCGGTAAAATATCTTTCTTTATTTATCGTTCCACTCGGACGAGAAAATACAGTGGGATTCTAGTATGATGTCTTTCGTCTCGCTCTGAAACACAGCTCAAAATCTATTGTGTTGAGGCTAGTTCTTAAAATACTAACTCAAACTCGAGGTTGAGGTGAGAATCACCGAAGTAAAGAGAACACTCAAGATATAGTTAGGTTCTGTTTTACGACCCTAAGTCTCCGATGAAACTGCGGTGGGATAGTTTTAAGTATACCGGGACTAGGCACGGTGATAACTTATACGGGAGTCACCCGCAATGCTCAATCGTGCGAAAGATCCACAGGGAAAAAATCATCCGCCTTGACCGGGATTCGAACCCGGATCCCCCGATTTCCGGTCGAGTGCTTTTGCCAGTTAAGCTGCCGAGGCGTCATTATTCCCTGTGCATATATTTTTTTCACGGTTATGTCCAAAAATTATCCACAGGTAAGAATGACGCCTCGGTAACTTAACTGGCAAAAGCACTCGACCGGAAATCGGGGGATCCGGTTTCGAATCTCGGTCAAGGCGGATGATTTTTTCCCTGTGGATCTTTTTCTTACGGTGGCTATGAATTCCAAGCGGGAGTGTTGAGAGGAAAAGATCCTCTTGTGGGCTAGGGGAGGGGATTGTTTGCATGGATGTTGGGTGAGTTTACGCAGTGGGGAGGCGCTTTAGGGGAGCTGAGAAGTGGGTGCGCAGATGTTGGAGGCGGTGGGAATGAGTGGCGCGAATAACTGGACACGAGCATGCGGTGAAGAGGAGAGTGGATCTAGCGCTCGGCCCAAAGGACTAGTGTCGTCATCGATCGACGACCTGCTCGCCATTTGAAATGTTTAATGAATAAATGTAATCTAAGATCACATTGATTGGTAATGACGAGTGACGAGAAAAAAACTGTGGTCTTTAGTTCTGCCGTGAGAGCCTTTTCGAAAACGTGAACTTTTAGATGTAATTTACAGAAAATTAATCGCGAAAGGCCGATCATTTGAGTCGGGAATACGATGAGGTACAAAATAAGAAGAGCGTACGTGGACTTTTTCATGAATTCATTTCCCGGCTGACTCATCAATATTTTTTTTGGAATTCTCGATGGGGATCTGATTACAAGAGAGAGAGAGACCCTTATTTATTCGTTTTTCGATCCATTACCCGATAATCTAGCTAGTCGCGACATCGACGCTCTCAACCCTTTCCCAAATGAGTTGAGGAGGTCACGAACTCATGCGAAGCAGTACACCGCTTCTTATTTACTCCTCGGCCTCGTGCACGGGTCTCGCGTCTTTAAATTCTTTTGAGCGATTTTCCTCTATCATTGAAAGGTTTACCCTGAAAGAGTCAATGAACCGAACCTCCAATGATGTCACCAACTCATGAAAGCGGGCAGCGGTAACTTCCGCGTGTTTGTACGAAGTATTTGTTCGTTTCACCCGAGGATAAAGATCATTTTTCCTTTTCACCATGGATTGCTGGAAAAACTTAACAGTTAAACATAACCAAGCTTAATCCATAGTCCTATTTTTAAATACATTGCATTTTTCTCGTTTTAATTCGCGTAACTTATTTTGGGGTAACAAAAGAGAAGTCTTTCTTTAGTTTTTTTGAGATCAAAGATTGCATTTTCTTTGCTGTAAACGAGTCAGGATGCAGGTATCGTTTGTTAGCATCAAATCTCAATAATGTGTATTCAAATGACTCACTGTATATTCACTCATCAGTTATGAATTATCCTCCAACAACACATTGCGGTTCACTGAATTTCACCATCCTCGTCCACCAAGGCAGTTCACAATCGATGAACGTCATCGGTAGATAGCCATTTTTTGTTTTCTGATTAATGCACTATTTTTTTCTGATTAATGTTCTGTTACTCTTACTTTGTTTTCCATCCACGAGGTGTAACAATTGACCACCACCACTGATGATCAGCGATCATCGAAGACTGTTTGTTCTTAAATATAGCTGACATTAAATCTTGCCTCCCCGACCGGGTTTTGCATTGTACATGTCTTTTCGTGGGTAGAAGAATTTTTTAGTGGATTCGTTTGAAAGTTACGCTTCACAATGGAAAGTATGTTCCATGACCTCATTTAAAAGGGCAATAGCGTACGCAATATACCCAAGGCCTTTTCGATTGCCATGAGGATGTTGCCCTCAGGCCCTCACAGTGATCGGAAAAATGGGAATGATAGAGGTGATTTTAGTGCAATGCAACCTCTGTTCAAGGACACGTCTGACTTGCGGACGCCTCTGACTAAGGGTGCCTTCACAGCTCTGCGTTGCGATAACAAATGAAAGGCAAAAAGCGTCGGCTCCTAAAAATCGGCCTGGGAGCATGTCATCTTATGATTTCGAGTCAAACACACAATGCATATGTTGTTTTGTGCAATTTTACAAAATGTAATTTCTTAAAATATTCTTCTTAACTATAAATAGAATTTGAAGATAAAATGGCGACCATGAAGTCGATAATCATGCATGTAGTGATGGCCCTTGCCTATGAATTATTATCACCTTAAGATTTTTTTTTCCTAACTCGGAGTATTCGAAAAATAACAAATTACATACACTCAGTGAACATGAGTAGCATGGAATGTTAACAGGAATATTTATTTATGATAACTGTTGTTCAAACAGATTGTCCTAGTCATGTTATCTAAATAGCTTCAACTGAGCAGATCATGAGGGCACAATTATTAAATATAAATTGGAATTTAATCGACCGTAGTCACCAACAAGGAGCTCTCACGTTGTATTTAGCTTGCGATACCAGTGACGGGTATGTGTTATGCTAATCTGTGCTCCTCAGTGATTGTAATTTATTTACGGTTAACATCTATCTTACGTTTAGGAAAGATACGAAAATCTATGCTTAACACTTCAAAATATAAGAAAATAATGAAATAGATACCATTTGTCACTCCCATTAGAGCTTATCTTACATATTTGTATGCCTAAGCTTCCCATAAACAAACACCAATTCGAAATCGTCGGCGTACTGCCGCCTTGACGCAGAGAAAATCCGACAGGTTCAAATTTTCTGCGACGACGCAGCGAGCTACAAGTTATTTGGTTTTTGAAATCCTAGTTTAGACGAATGGCAATGGTAAATTTTATCCTCATTTGAAAAAGGCCAGATTTGCGCCCATGCGATGCCACTCAACGTGACGTCACAGGGGCCTAGTTTCTATACGAGTAGATAGGGGTTTTACATCGTCAGAGATTACCAATGCATGAGTGCATGCATGAGTCACAGAGCTCAGAGAAACACCTCTTAATAATCACCTATTAAAACTGCCTAAGGTCGGAAAGTTTTCTTCGTTTGATATGGTATTAATAATCCTTATTTAAGCCAAACGCTACCAGCTAGCATGGTACTCAGCTACATGCTAGCTGGTAGCTGGCATCCTGCGTCGTATCAGCGCTCAAAGCCTCGCCCCAAGGTTTACCTCACTTGCGGCAGCGGGAACCAAACTACGTCACGCGGAGATTTCCCGGCATTCATACTTTCCCGTCGCGTTTTCGCACGCTTGAAAATTTTCACTTTTCATTTAATCGCGAAAAATAGATATCGTCATTTAAAAATCTAAAAGCGTGAAATGCGTACTCCAGGAGTAATAATCTTTCGATGTAGGCAATAAAAATAATAGAAAATCACCCTATTGCTGGGGGAAAGACTGATAATGATCAACCCAGTGCAGATAAAGCAGAGCACATATGATGGAGTGAACGAAATCGTAACCTGGAAATGCAAATCCCTAATGGAAGAGCACCAATCACCAGTGAGTGCATGCATTACGTTAATTTGTTATTTCAAATTTATCTTTAACTATTTAGAAGAGATATTTCAAATCGAAGGATTTCTTTCATCTACCATAAATTCTAACAGCATAATACTGGTGTGATAAAATTAAGCGTTTAAATGAAGTTATGCAAGGTTCGCCTTCAACTTACGGATACACTTTCTTGGACCGTTAAAGTCCGTTAGTGAGAGGTTTCACCATGCTTGGACTTATTCTTTTCACTTAGGAACTACATTTTTGTCACAATCAGCAGAGTTAATCAATGAGTAAATTCCACCTAGAAAATTGTCTTGTGAAACCTAGCAACGATCAATATAGTAGCTGAAATTATGGGATTGGAAGACGCAAAGCGTAGCTCTAAAGAGGGTGTAAAACTGTACCAGACAAGGCACATTCACTGACAAATGGAATATATGATCGTCTCCTGACGCATGTGTTTCTTGAGAATACGGTGAAAATCCGTCACTTGATTTGAGATTAGAGCCTTAAATAGTGGGTGCAGAGAAAAAAGAGCGAATTGATAAATATGATTATTGAAGCACTAGAAATCTCCAGAATTGATTATTAGAGGTAAAATTAATCCAGTCGGAAAATATGATCAGTTATTGTAGCGTCAATAAGTGAAGAGGGAAAGTAATGGTCTGAATATAATATAATTGTTTTTGACATTTTGCCGAGTACATATGGTTTCTATGGATTACCTACCAATAACACTGGTACTGTTTATTCAAAATTAATATTAACTATTGAATTATCTTGATATTTTCTTCCCTGAAAACTAAAATATTACGCCTATTTCCGGATAAATATCCATTTAATTCCTATCCTAAAGGTTTTATTAAATTTGATGTTTTTCAAAAATTTGTACCAACTTGAAATACATAACTGACATTTATGTCGGTATCGATTTTTGTCCCTCTATATATTAGTCTTATCGCCTGAAGAGTTCATTATGCCTCTCGGGCAAGGAGGATCTCGTACAGGAAAGATTGCCATTGAAGGTCAGGGCAGTCTCTGCCTCCGCGCCGGCACAGTATTCGCCTGCTTTTGATCTTGGGTTTGGAAGATGAAAAGCGTATTTCTAAGTGGTTTGTAAAATTACTCTAGACAAGACACATTCACTGACAAGCTAAACATATGATCTTATAATGACGCTTGTGTTTCTTGAAGATACGGTGAAAATCCGTCATCTGATATGAGATTAGAATCTAAAATATTGGACAGAGAGGAAAAAGAGCGAATTAATGAAAATATTTAGCGAAGCATCTGAAATTGCCTCTTGATACATTAACACTTGAATAGACGTATCACTTCCACCAGACCAGTTGTACTGTCTTTTTTTCCTGACGCAATTCTCGTTCAAACTTCAAACTATTGGACAAAAAAGATGGAAACCGTTACCCTGAAGATTTCAAGTAATACGCGAGTATTTCATGACCAAAAAGGCCGGTGGAGTGGGAGGGATGCCCTACCTTAGGCCCGTTTCACGTGGACGCGGGGCGCGGGGAGCCGTCGCCGTTGGCTAAATAGGCGCCCACTAAATCGGTCCGCGTCCGACACCATGTCAGCTGTGCATGGCTTATCAAGGTAGAAGAACGTCATGCTGCCAAGTGCAATTCAAGCTATTGCTGTATACCAGGTTAGAAAAAAGCGGAAGAAAAGTGCCCGTCAAAGGAGGTTTTGAGTGCACCCTATTGTGGCACGAAGAACATTAAAAGCCGCTTTACTGACCATATATCCTGAAATACGCGCAGATGAAAATATTTTTTCAATTATTTTCTGAATGTCAATTTCACTATCCATGGCAAAAAGACGCACTCGCTATGTTACCTCCAAGCACGCTCTAATAGGGTAGTTTCCTTCATCAAAGAAAACGAAAGGCATTGTCTGCGATTCGTTACCCACCATTAGTGTATTCATAATATACTAATCAATTGGTTTTAGAAATCCCAATTTAGACGAATGGCAATGGTCAATTTTAACCGCATTTGAAAAAGGCCAGATTGGCGCCAATGCCCACTCCACGTGACGTCACAGGGACCTAGTTTCTATGTACGAGTAGATAGGAGTTTTTTATCATCTGAGATTACCAATGCATGTATGAGGTACAGAGCTCAGTGAAACATGTCTTAATATTCACCTATTAAAACTGACTTAAGTCGGAAAGTTTTCTTCGTTTGATAAGGTATTAATAATCAATAATTAAGCCAACCGCTACCTGATAGCAGGGTACTCTGCTACCTGCTAGCAGCCTTCAGCGCTGTGGCGCTCACATCCTCGCCCCAAGGTCACCTCACACGGCGACAGCGGGAACCAGAATGACGTCACACGGA
Organism: Ischnura elegans; assembly: GCF_921293095.1. Taxonomy (NCBI): domain Eukaryota; kingdom Metazoa; phylum Arthropoda; class Insecta; order Odonata; family Coenagrionidae; genus Ischnura; species Ischnura elegans. Next base: position 90,998,054 of record NC_060259.1, read on the forward strand.
CTTATCCCAGCATTCATACTTAGCCTTCGAGTTTTCGCGCGCTTGAAAATTTTCACTTTTCATTTAATCGCGAAAAATAGGCATCGTCATTTAAAAATCTAAAAGCGTGAAATGCGTACTCCAGGAGTAATAATCTTTCGATTTTGGCAATAAAAAATAATAGGAAACCACCCTATTCTGCTAGGTACGCATCTGCCGTCCGCGCTCATTAGCAAGCCCACACTGTGGCCCGTGCGTGGATGATCCGCGGGGCGGAGGGGCCACGCGGATGGCTCCTCCGCGTTCGGACGGTCCACACCCATGTGTAAGCGTCCATTAACGTCGAGGGAAGCTTATCCGCGCGCGTAGCGGACCGTCCGCGTCCTTGTGAAACGGGCCTAAGGTCATCCCATCCCTCCCACTCACCCAACCGGAATTCTCTCTTTTCCGTTGGCCCATAGCTTGTTCAAAACTTGCGCTGTCATCTTGAAAATTTCGCTCATTCGAGAGCAGCTTCATAAAATTCTTAGAAATATTCGAGGCATCTGGATACAGAAATTGATTGGTTGAGAGGTGTCTTTTTATGGTCCCTGAAAAGCTATTGGTCAGACGGACGGAAATACTGATCATGTGATTCAGGCCCACATTGGATAGTTAAAAGTTATGATGAATCTCTTTTCAGCTTAGTAAAATCACTTGTCTGTTTCCACACACTTTTATTTAAACCGACCATGGTTTCGGTACTCGTGCCATTATCAAGGTACGAGGCAATGGCAAGAGTTGCCGAAACCATGGTCAGTTTAAAGAAAAGTGTGTAGAAACAGACAAGTGGTTTTACTAAACTGAACATCAAAGATTTCCACCGCATCACGTCGGCCACTATCTTTGAATCTCTTTTCACTAATTGACGCTACAATAGCTAATTGCATTATCCGACGGGGTCAATTTTAGCTCCGATGACCAATTATGGTCTATATCAAGTCTCCTCTAAATATTGTCATTGACTCGCTCTTTTTTCTCTTTAAGTCATCAATATTTTATTCTCTAATTTCTCATCTGGTGACGGATTTTCACCGTATCTTCAAGAAACACAAGCATCATTATAAGATCATATGTTTCGTTTGTCAGTGAATGCGTCTTGTCTAGTGTAATTTTACAAACCACTTAAAAATACGCTTTTCGTCCAAAGCAGTAAGTTCAAAAGCAGGCAAATGCTGCGCCGGCGCGGAGGCAGAGACTGCCCTGACCTTCAATGGCAATCCTTCCTATACGAGATGCCCCTCGTAGCTCGACAGACTTACTAAACTATTCAGGCCTTCAAAGCCTAAAGACCTTTTTATACGGGGCACGTACTTGCACAATTTGACGTGTGTATTAAGGCGCAGTCAAAATTGCATCGTGCAAAGCGGTGAGTTGCTAGAACGCATGCGAGATTGCCTGGACGTGAGATGGCAAAATAGCCCCTATTCTAATTTCGTTCATGCATTCGCGCAATTCCATGCCATTTTAGAAATGAATGCAGCTCTAATCTACGAAATTCCGTGTCCCGTGTAAAACGGCCTTAATATACAGTATTTCGACGCAATATTGACCAAGAACCATTTGTTCAAAGGGCTTCATCGGAAAACTGAACATAATATTAATTATTTAAGTGTTAAATGGCATAAAATGTTAGTTTGACCGAAAAATCAGCGAAAAAATAAAGGGCTATACCAAAATTTAGCAAATCGTTTAATTTTTTGTTAGCGCAGCTTCGTAAAATTCTTAGAAACATTCAAGGCATCTAGAATTTGAAAGTGCTTATCGTGAACGTAAAATCCTAATTACTTGGGGTAAAACGTCTCGAGAAACGTTTGTTTAAGTAGCGTACACTGTGATGATAGGCCGAAGTAATCGGTCGATGAAATCATAGGCTCTTGAGAATATTTTGGCCTTGATATTCTGTAGTTGATCTCTTGGGAAATTTACAGATTCCCATTGCTTCTAAATCATGCGTGTTGGACTACTGAGCAATTGACTATAGTCAACGTAAATATTTCCTTTTTATTCTATATTTTGATTCCAAACGCCTTTAACAAAAAAGAAAAATGTTACCATTCACTAGGTTAGAGGCACTGACCTTGAAGTCCAAAGCTGACACCCTTGACCTTTCGCGTAAAAAATGGTCAATTTTAATCTCAGCGTGTGTGATGTGGGTCGCATGAGTTTTCTTCAGAAAACATTCCCGTTTGTAGCCTTGGTATGTATAGTATGTACCATTGGGTATAAATGCATCCGTTTTTATCTTAGCGTACTCCTTGCTGTGACATTAATACTCTCATAAGAAGTAAAAAGCGGACGAGTTACCTACCTTGCTCTATCATATAATCAAGATTGCTTTAGATTTTAGTCCGGTGACCCGAAGTTTTTATTTTCCATTTTTGACATTTTCACAAATTTTGTTTCGTTTTTATGGAGATACGAGGTAAGAGAATTGCAGCGTTTGTAGTAGCCCAGGGCCCATCCTTTTCCCTTTTATCAGATCAATGAAAGCTGGAAATTTGGAATAAGGCATATTTTTATGGACAATAATAGTGTTTATTCAGGCACAAAATTTGACTTTAAATTATTCCAGACCCGGAAATAAATTGTCCTATGTTACTCACCTTCTATCCGTCTAAAATTGAAATCTAGAAGCAGTCTGCATTGTAGGAAGACGCGGATTTTCGTCTCTGAAATATGCAATGCAAGGAAGAACAGCTGTCACATCTCTTGCCACTCCAGAATGCTAATAACTTCAATCGTTACAAAGTATCATAATTCTTTGAATATCTCTTGCAAGTTAGAAATAGAAAAAATTGCACGTATTATTGACAAATATGCTCCGATATGGTTGAAGTATTTTAAGTGTAACAGGTCATTTTGAGCAAGGCAAGTTTACAATCCTATTACATCTAACCGTATTTGCATTAGTAGGGTGGTAGTTATATTTAAGATCTCTAATTAGTATTTTATTTGTGTTTTGTAATGCATATTTTTCAAATCCAATCCCATTGTATTGCTTCCGCGGAGATAAGAGGTAGAAGAATTTCGCCGACAAGGCCCAAATTTTCCATTTTTCAGGAATATGACAGCTGAAAAGTGCGAAAAAGGCATTTTTAATACGGGCAACAATAGTTTTTATTCAAATTTAAAAAATTCATCTAGTTTAATTTCTGATTTACTTGTTTTTTATGTTTATCTGATATAATTAATATCTATAGATAATCAAACGACCCAAATAAGATAAAAAATGTTCATTATGTTCTAATAATTTTGTTATAAGTACTGTTTATTTGTTGAAATTATGCTCGGAAATGTATAATCAATTTTCGATTTCAGGTCACCTTCTCCAAAAGGTTTTTGCAGTCGGATGCTTATAAAAGAGCGGTTTGCGTTGGTCGACCTGTGTTTACTGAATATGGGACGAGGTCATATCCTGATCCTTGTAAAAATATATTTTCCAGAATGATGTCATCTCTGGTAAGTACAAAAACTTTTCCTCGGCTTAATAACGGGGATAATATGTGACATTAATGATAATATAATAAGTAATAATAAGATTCTTTTTTAACACTGGAGCTCGGAATTTGCGTTGTAGGAGGTTTAAGGGAAAGGAAGTGTCCTTATTAAAAGGTGAATTTTTATCATATACCTATGGCCTATGCCAAGATGAGCTCTACCCTCACCTATTCAAAGGAACCTCTGGGTTCGATCAAGTGACAGGAGTTAATACCCAAACGGATAGGCACGGACGCGTTCACCAGTTTTCTTTTATTGCCGATTGTGATAGAATTTGGTAAAAAGAGACGCGTATATTTCCGTTTGTCAATCCATCGCCTCCTTATCTATCTCTTTGTTGCGAAAAATCCACGGACACATAACCCTTTCGTAGAAGTCTATGACGTCACAGACGCTTGCCGAGCTGCTCATCGCTTCATCCCTACTCTTCGGCCTCACGCATAGCTCTCTCGTGACACATTGTCACTTGCACTCATGTGAGCGATTCTTTCCTTCACAGGGTGGTTCTCTCAGAACGAGTGAATGAGCCAAGACTTCAATGACGTCACCAATTCATGAAAAGTGGGCGGCAACTTTCGTATGTTTTCATTTCAACATTTTGAGAATTTGGGTGAAAGACGAAGGTTTTTCTTGTCGTCCTATATCGTCCTATGTCGTCCTGTGGAGCATCTTTTCCCTCCATCAACCGACCAGGGGCGGATTCAACATACAATTCGGGGGGAGGGGTCATAACCGGGGCCATGGTAGTAGGGAATACCCCCGGGGAGAGAGGGGCGCTCACCCTTGCAAATTTTTTAAATGCTCATATTTTTACGCATTTTGGAGCCAAAAATTTCATTCTTTTTACTAATAAGAGATGAAATTGAACAATTTTAGACATTTAACGATACAAAAACTGTTAAACTATTAAAAATTAAAACACTTTGTTAAAATTTGGAGGAGGAGGTCAAGACCCCTTTGAATCCACCCTTGCAACCGAATTTTTATAATGAATAGTGGTATTGAGTCCGAGTGAACGAGCCGATCTTAATCTTTAATCTTGTGAAGCTTCTTTGGAGGGTTTATTCCTGAGGGACGCCGAGCTCAACGCAGGAGCTGAGTTTGTCAAGAGCTTCTTAGACCTTCTTAGACGGTGCACCGGGTCGCAATTTTCTTTGACACAAACGCTTCGACGCTGTAAGTATAACAGTTCGTTGGTGCATTGAAACGTCGTCGGCTACAATTAACGCTGCTCCTGGTGTTCCGCCCGAGAAGATTTTTTTTCACACGTCCACCGAAACTTAATACACTATTCTATCGAAGCATTTGAAGCCAACACCATCTCGGACCACTGAAGTCACGCATGTTTTTCCCTGAGGAGTCCATTCCTGATTGGTTTTACTCCTGGAGAAAAGAAATGTGAAACTTGCTTGAAATGTCTCGAGACTATAATCACCATCACTACCATCGACCACAATCGTATGTTCTAAGCGGATGTTGCGCCATATTTTCGGGATATTTCTCTATTCAGAACATATATCAAGGCTGTCGATAGAAAATTAAGGTAATTGAAGATTTAAAAATTCGCCGTGGAAAATAATTTTACTCTTCAAGAGGCAAAGAATCTTATTATAAAAAAGGTGAGAAAGAATTCTTTCCGCTCAAGATGCTTCAGAATCTTTTCTGCATCTGACATTTACGCCATTGACGGGAGGAGGGGGGAACATAGTAATTCTTTCGCTTTCTTAAGCGTATATTCGTTATCATTTCTACTTGATGCAATCGGCTTGATTAAAGTTTTAAGCTTAATTTATATGTGCGCATTTATCGTATAATTTTTTCTAGTGATATTGTATTTCGATGTTTTCCTTGAGGACGGAGCAATTGTTGTGATTGCAAAAGGATTAGCTCCCCATTCTAAGAGCTCATGTTTCGGAGGTGTCCGATGATTTTCCGAGATATCGTTTTAGGTGCTGTGCGTTAGGTTTTGGTGCTAGTTTTTTGGCGCTTTGAATTCCTAATATTCCCCCGTGAGTTGTTCTGAAATAAAATCATAATGAAATGCAGTTCGATTAAAATATAAGAGAATTAAAAAAATTAAGATTCAAGATGGAGATAATACGAATAAAATTTTACAGTTATCTACCAGCAGACTTAAAATATGAACAGTCTCCTTTAAGGTCATTGGAAATTAAATCTGTATGAAATGAGGGGCCACGGAAATTAGTACGGGGAGTTAAAAAATTAAAAAAGTGATATTTGTGAATTAACTTTAACTGTAAGCGGATTCTTAACTACTTAATAACTCCTTTGAGTTGTTCAAGTATGAATTTATCGAGAAATACAGTGCTAGGATAGTAATAATGACGAGCAGGAATTTCAAGTAAGATCCTGATTTTATGATTAATTTTATCAGTAAGTCGCAGCACTTCAATAATGGAATTTATATTCTGGGTGTTTTAGAAGCAAAACCCCATGAAATACTGTGCCAGAATAATAAACGTTGCGTATGGAATTGGTAAAAATTTGTGAATTTTAAAAATACCACCGTGGTTGTAGAATTAAATTTATGTTTTAATAGGGGCAGTGTGAGAACCAAATTTTCTCGAGGATTTCTTTAAAATAAAACACCCTAGCCACAGTCCATTAATTACGTTTTGATGGCTGAATAATTGAGTTAGTTATATTCTAATGATAGCCATTAGAAAATTGACGCAGAGGATTGTGAAAATGAATTCATGTGTCTCTTAAATAATTAATTAACTGGACACATAATTTAATAATTACCAATTTAAAGAGTAGATGGCAATACTCAGTGGAACCGTATAACGGGTAACATAATAACCGGAGCTGTTTCTTTCTCGAATCGTCTTTGGGGACCTACCTGCAGCGTGACGATATAAATCAGCTGACATACTATGGCTGTCTCACCGTAGCTCATGTCCAAACATCTCTTTGCAGTCATAATCATTACCGCACGCCGCGAGAACTCCGAATGCATACGGAAGTGGTGAAGAGGCGCGTCGCTATGAAAGAGATTACCAAACGAAAGCGTGCTTTGGAGCAGCGTGTTTGGGAGAGCGTCGAAAGCGAACACGTTCGGCGCCAGGCGGACGAATACGGGGTCAACAGGCCAAGGCCGCTGCCGTCGTCACGTCATCCCAAATGCCCCGCCAAATAGGGTGGTTTCCTATCTTTTTTTATAGCCTAAATCGAAATATTATTACTCCTGAAGTACGCATTTAACGCTTTTAGATTTTTAAATAACGATATCTATTTTTCGCGATTAAATGAAAAGTGAAAATTTTCAAGCGCGCGAAAACGCGACGGCTAAGTATGAATGCTGGGAAAAGCCCGTGTGACGTCATTCTGGTTCCCGCTGTCGCCGTGTGAGGTGACCTTGGGGCGAGGCTTTGAGCGCTGATATGATGCAGGCTGCTAGCAGGTAGCACTTGGTTTAAATAAGGATTATTATTGCCCTATCAAACGAAGGAAACTTTCCGAACTTAGGTATTTTTAATGTGCGATTATTAAGAGATGTTTCCCTGCCTCATGCATGCATTAGTAATCTCAGACAATGTAAAACTCCTATCTACTCGCATAGAAACAAGGTCCCTGTGACGTCACGTGGAGTGGAATCTCATGCGCGCCAATCCGGTCTTTTTCAAATGAGGATAAAATTGACCGTTGCCATTCGTCTAAACTGGTATTTCTAAAACCAAATAATTTGTATATTATGAATACACTAATGGTGGGTGACGAATCGCAATAAATGCCTTTCATTTTCTTTGATGAAGGAAACTACCCTATTTTGAACAATGATTGCGCTCTTCGCAAACGTTACGAATGAGAAAATAACTTTCTGTACGTGTGAGATATAGTTTCGGTGGCAGCCGAGGGCGGATCCAGGAATTTTTCTGGGGGGGGGATCCACCAGGGTCACAACAGGGGTAGGACCGGGGTCAGACAGGCAAACGGTCTTCTCATATTTGAGATAAAAAACAGCATTAAAAATCTCGTCTATATTTAAGCGTCTGGGGGGTCACTTGCCCCCATTAAATCCGCCTACGGTGGTAGTCTTCAATAATGCTAACCTTTTCACATGCCCGTTAGCGAATATTTTCCTTGAAATAGTACTGTTCGCTTGGTCATTTGGGGAACCCGCTAAATTGGGGCAAATCTTGAAGAATAAAACCCAATGGAAGAATATCCAGGAGTTTCCTCCGCTTGACTGGGACGGTATACCGCTTTAATGGGCCAAAAGTCGGCGTCATTGACTCTGTACTTGCGATGAAATTAATTTTTTTTTCGTATCAGGCAACCGTTTTCACCATTATCATTCTCTTCTAAAAAATCATTTTTGGCAGACGCTGTATTTCTGGAAGCTTGAAGACGAACTTAAAGCTTTACAGTATGGTTATAACCAATAATTACGATTAATCAAAGTGTGATAGGCATTATTTATGTTAATCTTTATTCTTAATCAATAATATTACAAACTGATCAACAATCGTTGCTGTCAACAATCAAATCAAATATCCCCCTGGAATACACAGGTGCTAATGGCGCAAAGCAGTTATTCGTGTTTTTGACAGTGTTCTACCAACTTTAAAAATCGGAGAAAAATTATGATTATACTTTGATGTGGGGATAACGACATATATTTTTCGGCGTGTCCATATTGTCTCCTAAAATTTTTTATTTAATTTTGAAAATTTCAAACTTATGCAAAAGTTTAGTTTTCCATCAAAAAATTAAAAAAAAAATCAGGACGGTAGAGCGTAATTATGTATACATTTTAAAATTAAGAAAAGGATTTTACAAAAATAAAAACTGGAGATATGGTTTAAAAAACGAAAAATCGTGTTTCAATTTTTTTTGGGGTTAATTTCCATTGTTAAGGCTTGAAATTTTTGGGGAAACACATAATTTTTGATTCACTTTAAGTGTACATTTTTTATTTTTCAAAACCTCTGGGGGCACTTTTCACCATGTTAACCGGCTAGACCCTTTGTTGTTTACTTCCAGGGTGAATTGGTAACATCGCTTAGTTACTTAGTAGCTTCAAGTCTACTCCCCCCTCCCACCAAACTGATTTTTGTCTATCTCACCCTCGTGAAGTGTAAACATTGTGCAAAATGATTTGGGGACTCGGTATGTCCCCGCGCCGCTAGTTGCGTAATAGATACCTCGTTTTTTTTGCATTGAAGTGTTTACCATTGTTAAATGAAGTGGTGTCTATTACTTCATTTTGGATTTTTTTATAATAATTGAATTATGAGTTCCTAGGACCTGAATGAAGAGAAAATTAAATATGATTTTACGTTTTTACTAAAAAATCCAAGTTTTTCTAAAAATATGAAAAAAAATTGATAAATATTGAAAGTATCAAAATTTAATAATCTACAGCTGTTGAAAACAATTTAAACTTTCAAAAATGTATAGTGGTTTTGAAAAAATATCAGTAGTTATTAAGAAACTAAATAAATAGTTTTGGGATCTGGTATGTCTCCACACCAGTACTAATGTCTCAAAAAACCGTGCTAGTCGTTAAGGGTTAAATTATAAATTCTGTCTTATTTTCACACGGGAGCCTACTCTTGCCTCTCTTATTGAATAACTGTCTGGTAAAAGATCCTAATTGCGTTTCCGGCAGTGGCATAGCCAGGAATTTTGTTAGGTGGAGGTCCAAAATCAGGGGGAAAATTTTTGAAAAACATGGTACTGAGTAGAGGGTTTTTAACTAATTTTAACACTTTTAATAATCGAAAAATCTTCATTTGTTAAAGAAATATTTAGTAAATTCATGATTTTTCAATAATTTGTTTTCTTTTAAGTAGGGAAAAATTTGTGATTTTATTTATCGTTATTTTTAGCATTTTAAATATTATTTTGTCGTTTCTGACATGTCATGCATACATTCGGGATACTATGCCTAATTAGGGCAGCCGCTCAAATGGGGCAAAGTGCACCAGCCCCGATGTGTCCCAGTTAATTAGAATTTACTGTATTTGGAGACCGACATACGAGGTCATTTGCACGGTCAGTGAAGGGAAGGATGTATAGAGAACCAGGTAGCAGAGAATTTTTTGATATTTTTTTTTGGCATGAGCCTTAACTTTAGACACCTAGGGAACCACAGCTTAACATTGAATCCAATGAACGATGAGCTCTGCTTCTAGTGTCCTCCACAAACCACTTACCGGGCAATATCAAAAAAATTCTCTGCTACCCGGGATTTGAACCTGGATCCACAGGATAGGAAACTAACACTCAAGCCACCGCCGGGGAAATAATTCCTACCTCTTGTACAGATTATTTCTCGGCAACTAGTTCTTAAAGATTTATTTCTTATGTTTTATGAAAAATTTATTTCACATCCAACCCACACCTCTATCAGAGTATGTACAGTCGGATGCAAGGAGATTGCCTTTGCAGGTTTTTTTACCTGAGGGAAGGGGTTTTGGAATTGCCATGGATTTCAACCAGTGACGTAACTAGGACTTGGTTTTGAGGGAATGTGAAATGCATCAGGTAGAATAGCAAACCACATTTCTTAAAAATACCAGAAATGTTTCTCAAGAAATTATAATTTTCACGAAAAGTTATGTATCATTTAGCTTTTTAAACTAAAATGGCAAACCATCAAAAAAGATGGTAGAAGCAAGAGTTCTGAGAGGGTTCAGGGCAGGGTTTTGTCCCCTCAAGAGTTATCCACTTATTGGAATGAATTTTGTAATTGTGAGGAAACCCCAGTTTCTATTTTAGTTTTTCTTTCTGATTATCTCGAATATATGTGCAATACCTATGGATAAAAATAAATTTTTTTACCCTCATATGCCAAACATATCATTTAGCAGAAGTTTTCAAAGCGTGAGGCAAATTATTAGAAACTGAGAAATTGATTTTTGATAAAAAAGGGAAAGTTTTTCAAAGCATTGAAATCAAAGCACTTATGCAATTACTTAAGGAATTTTAGAGCTCAGAACATCTTCAAAAAAAGTCTATTTTAAATATTCTTTTCCAATATTCCTGAACCCTGGATTGTGCATGCACCTGCCTTATCATTACTGCCACATCCCATCAGAAAAAAGGAAAAATACCTTCTAATAAAATGTACATTAGTTACACCAGCTTTGAAAAAAGAATTGGTTTTATAGATGTACAATTCGTAATAATTTCTACTCGAACACACCGCCATATGTAATCTAGCATATGTTTCATTCAGAAAATATTGATAATACATAATGACTGACCTCCAAAATTAGCATTTTTATTTACCTATTCTCTATCATCAGTCAGTTAATATTCGTTATCATAAGAATGCCTAGTTGTATCATTTATTAAATGATTGAGCACCCTATGCCTGTTGGTCTCATATCTTTAATTCAAATTGTATGTATATGTTTGAACACCAATAATTCTGCACATAATCCAGCATCTATTTACATTCTGAGGTATGTGTCCTGCATGCATATCATTCATGCATGATTGGAGTTATATATTCCCTTGGTAGAGAATCTATTTGGGAATTATGAGGGTGAGTAACTTTTGGGAATACATATATCTGATTTTTTTTTCAAATGATCTTGTATCTATGGTACCTATCTACCTATGGTATCTATGGTTACCCATGTTAACCCATATTTGAGATACCCATATACTTATGCAGTAACCGTTACATTTTAGAAATCACTTCTCTAGGAATGATTGTGCAAATTTTAAGCGGCTTCATTCATTGGAAATGTTTTTGTTTGTGTATTGAGATTGAAGTACCCCAGGGTGATAGAATGAAAAATCCAGGAATTTGTTTTTGGATAGAGAAAAAAATATTTTTAACTATTTCTCCCACCTTAAGTCTACCTTTTATTTTCCAGATTCCAGATGTGACAGATAACAATGTCATTGGTCTCTATACCATGGAGGACAGCATGTATGTAGCATCAGAAACAAGTATTTTGATTCGAGTTGATCCCAAAGATTTGAAAACTCATGAAAAGGTTTGCACTCTAACTTTAAAATTCTTATCCATGCAGTAGTTTATCATGATATCAAATCTATCAAGTGATTTGGAGGATGAGGAACACTCTGTGCCTTTTTTGAAAGTTATTGCTCATGGTCTTGAATGCATGAGCTATAAATAAGTAAAAATATTGCTTTTGACCCTGTTGTAAAAAGGTTGAAAAATTTGTAGAAACTGATATATCTTCCAATGATTAATGGTGACCATAGTAAAAAATTAGGATTAAATTATTTAGAATGTGGGAGCCCTCTCGTTCCCATTTTCCCATGCTATTTTCATACTGAGGTCTATGTCAAGGTTGGTAGCTTATTGGAGTAAAAATATGAAGAATGTGATGAAGAAGTGGTTGAGGAGAGAAAGGGTCAGTGATTCATTGTCTAGCCAGGCTATTTTGCATGCAAAGTGCAAAGAATGTCAGGGCTACGTTGAGGAAGTTTGTGAGATTCTAGATTATTTTTATTTCCACTGCATAACTTTATGTCTAGATTTTAGACATACATACCTACATCTAGATTTTTTCCCCATCACTAATACGATTGGGAATTCAATATATGAATAATTGTGGAAGGTGAATATTATTTTCACATAGAGAATAATCGCAATTTAATTGTTATTATTGTAAAAATTTGGGCCTAACAATTGGCCCTTGGTAGTTTTACCATGTCCAATGAATTCTTTGGATCAATGGAACCAATATCAATGAATTGATGAACAAGGTCACTTGATATTGGGCTCTGTTATTTGATATGGTTTTTGGATGTAACTACTGCCCACCAAACTCCTTGCACTCTACTGTCACATTCTGCTTTCTTACTACTTCATCTTGAGTGCCTTTATTTTTAAAAGTATTTTATTTGTCATAGTCTAGAATTATGATTGGTTTATCATAGATCCTATCAGAGTTGTACCAATGGTGTCATTGTGTTGAAGCCATTTCTCTAAGAAGGAGCTTAAGTTCTCACAAAGGTGCTCCTGTAGAGGCAACAGCACACTTGATATATTATTTTTGCCGCAGCTATCTTTTGAGAGCTTAAATTGAAATATGTTCTTTTGACTGAGAAAATTCAAGGCATGTTTCATTTGTGTCTTTTTGTAAAAATAACCTTATTTGGTAAATTTTATGTTTGGTGCAAAAGGCGTAAAAAGAATAAAATTCAAGTTTAGGTTAAGAAAGTGAAGATATTAATGACTGGAAGTGCATAATATATATTCTGTGTGCATGTACTAATCACAGATTTTTGCTAGATTGTATGTATGAAGTTTGTCAGATGAACAATGAGCTATTTTCTTAATTATTTGGAATGGCATGCAGGTAAAAGTTTGTAATCATTTAAAAAAAATGTATTCTAAGATTTTTCATGCCATGATATATTTGAACAGAGGAAAGCACAACCAGGACATTTAAATTTTGGTATCCTACTCCAACTAACATGGCCCTCATGGACCCATTTATTCCTACGGATGAAATTCACTACTTGCATACATATATGACATCCCTGTCCTCCAGAGAAAAATAAAAAGGGACAAAGAAAAAAATATAAATTTTACAAGTCCATTACCACCTTTGCCCTTCTCTTCCTTGAATAATGCCTGTTGCACCTCATACTCTCATTTTTCATCCCATTTCCACAATCTACTGAAGTGGAAGGAATGTGAGGACTGATTACCTATCTTTGACTCAAAGGGTTTCTCAACCCTCCACCAATACCTAACTGAATCTTCTATCAGAGGATGCTTAAAGGGCTCACTTGACTTACTGGCAAACCATCACCCTATCTCCATTGAGGATTTCAGCACACCCTCACAGTGGTCTTGTTGTTGTTCTTCATCTTTTCCCAGGACTGCAGCCCCCAAACTAAGTTTAACACACATTATCCTTGACCTCAATGTGTGACCTAGCATCATTAACATGGTGGTTCCCCTGTGGTGACATGGGTTCTCAAAAGGGAAAATATTTCTGAAAGTGCTCTGTACTAAAATGCCTCCTCAAAACTAACAAGCACTGTTCAAAATTTAGGCATCCTTAGCTCACAGAGAATATGTAATTTTCTCCTGGTAACATGCCCTATGGACAATACCAAAACTGTCTTCTTCTTGGGTTTGTGTACATCCTTCCTCCCCAAATTATTTGTTATGAAGTATTGCTCCAAGCATTCTTTACATGACTCCCAAAACTCCTCTCCCTCCGTAACCGACACCGTAGAATTTGGCTTCCTCGTTGCCACTGTAATCTATTAGAAATAGGAAAGCACAACCACAATGTCCACATTTCGGCCTGCGTACTACTCCAATCAACTTGGCCCCCGTGCATCCATCTATTCCAACAGATGAATAATGAAATTCACAAATTGTCACAACTTGCATACATACGTAACACATGCCTCCATCCAAAGTTTTGGTGAAAACAGTGAATGAAAGAAAATAGAGCATGAGAATCCACATTTTTTGCCTAGATACAGTTTATATTACATACTAATTAATGCTGTAGTAAATCTTTATTGCATATCATTATCTTTTCCTTATTTATCCTTAGACTGACCTTGGCAAGTTTGTTGGCTTGAATATCGCAAGCTCCCATGTGGTGAAAGATGAAAAAGGTACCAGCTATTGCCTTGGATCCTCCATCTTGTCAGGAATAAAACACCATATTGTAAAAATACCTCAGTCCCCAAGTGGCAAGGCAAATGATGGTAAGTTGATCCCTCAATTGAATGATAATTTTACCTGTGCAAAATTTTACACAAGTGTGTGCGACCATGGTGAAGTGAAAATGGTAAATCATTCCAAACCTCGGCCAGCTTTGATTTTCCTTTGCCCTTTGGGTTTTCAAATTGCCTTCTTTGACTGATTCCTTACTATTAGGCTTGATCCTTCAGCTCTAACATTTTGTGGAATACTTTTTATTTCATTTTTCATTTATGAGTACCCTCGTGACACAAACGTACCTTCACATTTGGTGCCATTACTCCCAATAGGAGGTAATTTTCACAACAGCTTAGATAGGCACTCTTCTTTCATGAATGCTTACCTATGAGGTTACTCTTAAGACTACCCTGAGAGACTTCTCTTCCTTTCTAACTTGTTGATGATCGGAAAAATACCAAATCCTTTTGATATTACATTTCGGATCGTTGATCATGAATTGATTCTTGCAACATGCCATACTTATCCATAATAAGTCTCTATTGCATCAAATTAACTCCCCTAAATGAAATTAAAATGTATTCTGAGCTAGTTCCGTCCTAGCCTCGATGGTCACTGCAATGGGACATTGATTTCATATTGGTTGGTTGTTATTGCATTAGTGCTCTCAGCCTGATCATCCTCCCTTTTCATGTGACTTTTTTCGCAAAGTTGGAATTTAGACAAATTTGAGAATGTTCATTTTAAGAACATAGCATTACTTATCCTTTTGGTTTTATACAGTTGAGGACCTCAAATGTGGAAAGCTTTGGACCATACGGTTTCTGGGTTTTTGGTTTTTCTTTCTGGTCTTCATGGCATATTTTGTTAATTAATTAATTTATAAATGCGTTCAGGCTCTTGTGCTCGATATTTGAGATCCCTACGTGTCCCTGCCGAGATTGTTAGTTTAAGTTCATAGCGTGTGCTAACTTCCTACTGGTTCCAGAACAAGTCTCAGAGAGTGGTGCCACGAGGTGGCAAGTCAAGACACTACGCAGAGGAATTTTCAAACGTTCCGGATATCTGGTTTTCTGGGTTTCTGGATTCCGGATTTGAGCTCCTCAACTGTACATTCATAAAGATTAGTCATCTAACATCACCTTAATTTCTGTAAATTGTCAATTTATTTTTCCCAGTGGGGAACAATTTTTAACCCATTTCTCATGAAATGTAGCGGCCTAGATTGTTAGTTTGGGCTTCAGATGAATTCTTCTTGGGTGTTACACCAGGTCACCTGGTCCATGGAGGCCAATGTTTCACCAGAATTCTTTTCTAGCATTCTTAAGGCTGAGGTTAGATGCTGCAGTTCTGTCTCTCTCTATATATATATGTGCTATTCTGTATCACAAGGCCTCAGGCTAATAAGAGCAAAAGACCCTATTGAACTAAAGGTACCACGAATTAACCGCATTCCATGTGAATGTGGTGAGGTTTTCATTGTCAAGACGGTTAAGACAGTAAAGATTGCGCTTGAAGGAGCATCTGTCTTTGCCAACTAGAAAAGCCGACAGCGAAATAGCACGACATTAGAGAGAATCATTGCATCCACTGGGAGGACATCACAGTGCTGGGTGGTTCCTGAGAATATAGGGACTGACTCACCAAGGAAGCAGTTGAGAACTGCCTCCACAGCAATAATATCAATAAGAACCAAGGTCTTACCCTTAGTAAGATTTGGAACCCAATGATAAAAAGGATAGCATTGATTTAAGCGTTGAGTAGTAGTGGCACAGCAAGGCAAGGTTTTGGGGGATAAAACCCCTCATGGAGCTCAGAGAAATATTTAAGTCCAATCCATATACTACTTAATTTCATTAATGCTACTTACGGAACATTGTGAAGATTAATATAATATGTATCCCTCAAAAAGCTGTGAATCTTATTATTTTGAGCCATTTACCCTAAAATTTAAATTCCAGTATTAGGTAGTTGAACGTAAAACCCCCTGAGCCTTAATTCCTAGCTGCACCCCTGTTGGGTAGCATTGATAAACCAATAATAAAAAGTTAGGGCCGAGACTCCACCAATGAATGATGACCCGCTTGAGTGCTGAGGATGCTAGAAAAGAATCACAGAGATCATCGGCCTACATGACCCAGAGCAATGCTTAACAAGAATTCATCCAAGTCGTTGGCCAGGAGAGCTTCAAATCTTTCACTGCATATGGACCAGCCAACTTCCCCTTGTACACAAATGCTACTATAGGGCTACATGGGATCCTGCAGCAGTGGCGTAGCCAGGGGAAAATCCAGGGGGTCTGGATTCCCCCCCCCCCCAAAAATATAAAAACAATTATTTTCCTTCATAAAAGAAAAAAAATATTGAAAAATCATGAATTTAAAAAATATTTCTTTAACAAATTAAGTTTTTTCGATTATGAAAAGTGTTAAAATTAATTAAAAACCCTTTACTTACAATTACTACCCTGTTATTTTTTTAATTTCCCTCTTGGTTTTCGACCTCCCAAACAAAATTCCTCCTGCAGCTCATCATGTTACCATTTCGCTGCAACCCACTAAATTTCTGGATAGGATTTTGTGTTGTTATAATAATTGTGTCTTCTTACTGGCATATCTATACATATTATGTTTTTTTTTGATGGTTTGTAAAACTGCAAAGTAGACCTATTAAAAGTACAATTAACATTAATTTTTTTTCATGGCATGGTGAATAGCCTGGAAAAAAGCAAAAGTGTTGGCAAATATTCCATCACCTTACAAAGTGAACTACAACTATTACCACAGTTTTGGAATGTCTCCAAATTATTTTGTTCTCATTGAGCAGCCTATGTTAGTGAATGCCATGAAGCTAATATCTCTTCCTCTGAAAGGGAAAGCATTAAAAGAGTGTATGGAATGGCATCCAGAAGAAGAAGTAAGTTGTTTATCTCACATTTTATATTTGCTAATAGAAAATATTTTTGGTAGATGATACATTCATATCCAGTTCATATTTCATTCTTTGAAGCCACCTTGGAGTAACTGTTGTATCCTTATTTACAGAGCAGATTTGTTGTGATTGAAAAGGGTAGTGGTAAAATTGTTCCTGTAAAATATAAATCATCTGCACCATTCTTCCTTTTCCACCACATCAACACCTACGAAGAAGACGGACATGTGAGTACCCTCAATAATCTGTGCGCTTCAATTTATTCATATTTTCTGATGTGATTACGATGGGATTATAATTGCACCTGTTCCACCATAGAGCCTGCAATGAAGGTAAAATTAAGCTAATGAAGGGTCAGTGTGTGGGCATGAGTGTTGGCATCCAACTATGTATTAGGTCCAGATTTTATTCCCAGTTTTGGTATAGAATTTTCAGAGAGAACGTAATCCCTGCCTTGGTGCTGTGTTGAGAGCAATATTGGTACATAGGTATTTCTTTTTCCGGACAGAACCATGATCCCATTGGAATTTTAGCTAAAGAGCAGGCTAATGCCTTTTCAGGCTCACCTTCCGTCATTCTTTCCCTTCCTTGGCACTATTGCACACAGCAGTCAGTTGCCTTTCAAAATTTGAATGGAAGATTACTGCAATATTTTTTTTATTTTTAATTATTCATCTCCATGAAGATAGCATATTGAAGGCCTTTACATGAGGGGATTCCAACCATCAGAAGTGATGGACTATCACAAGCACCAGTGCCCTGGTTAGAAGCAACCTTCCCCAGGTGGGACCTGAACCCACAACCTTTGGTTGGGCAGGCAGGGACTTGCTACCACCAAGGCTGCCAAATGCAATGCAATGTCGGTTGCTACCTAAATAGACAATTAATTCAAGCTAAGGGTATTAGCAAAGTTGATTGATAGGCTGAAATGATTGGTGACTTGCTTCATTTGAACTATTTCATTAAGTATAAAAGGAGAAATGATAAAGATTTAGGGTTGAGTTCTGATTCAAAATGGCACGTTTGAGTAGTCTTCAATTCGTATCAGTGTGACAAGCAGCTGGTGGTCATTTTATGTCATTTGATGCTTATTTGAAATTTTATTATGTCTACTCTATCCAGCTTTGTTCTCATTCTAATGTTAGACCATGTAGGCATAAGCCAGGGAATACTTTAGCATAGGTATACTTGTCTACGTGTTGGATTTGTGGAAGTGAGTTTGCCAAATTACCTCATTACCTCAATTGATATGGCATCAAAATAGTTATTTGAAGATTTTCACAGCTTTTTTATCCATCTTGTATGTTCCTTTCAGGAAATGAGGCATGGAAAAACTCTCGTCTTGATCTTACATAGGTTCCGTTACCCCATTATTGGCCCAATTTGAATATTTTGCTGAAGACGATAGTTGTTGGGCATGGGAATGGGCCAGGAATCCTTTCCATAACTGCCTCAGGTTATAACTATCCCCCTATTGAAATTTGGATTTTTCTCTATTTTGACGGCTTCATGTATAAGGTGTGGATGGTAATCTTCCATCTTTGTCAACACTGGTGCATGGTTGAACATTTATTTATGCCCAGGGCTGGAGGCATAATGTTCAGCAACCGCTGATGCATTACATTCATGATGTTGCAATGCTCTATTGTGCTCTATAAGCCTTTGGGAGATAGATCACTTGTTCCATCTCATGTAGCTTCTGCTGCAGCAATGCAATTCCCAGTGCATTTTGGCACTATGGGTTAGCATTTCCATGATGCGGGTCTTCTGCTGTGGATGACGATGGGGTGTTGAATTTAGATATCTGTCGGTGTGGGCCTCCTTCATACAAAATGAGTGGCCTAGGCTTCCTTCCATTTTCCTTGGAATCAGGACATCTAGGAAAGGGAGGGAAGCTCCTCCTTCAAGTACTTTCGTGAATGTGATGTCTGTATGGATGTTATTGAGATGTTCATGGAAAGCCTCGAGTTTGTCTATAGCATGTGGCCAGATCACAAAAGTGTCATCTACTTATCTTAACCAGCAGCAACTCCTCCGAGGGCCGCATTTTTAAGCCTTTGCTTTTCCTTAGCACACCTTGGAAGGGGAAGGACACTGGGAGGATATCAGGATAGGAGACACCGCCGTAATAAGAGTCGGACGACGCCTCCTGAGAGAGGATGGGATGGAAGGGAGGAGATAGGGATTCAGTTATGGTTTCGCGCTACGGCAGGCAGGTCTCACTCCCGTGGGCTTCAGGGCGCTACCCTCCGAGAAGGGTACCAAATCCCCAGGGTACCATTACCTTGCCGGTGCCAAGGGTCCTCTGCCTATCTCCCTCCAGGCGGTGCTGCCTTTACTCACCCATTTTATTTTTGTGGCCCAAACTCTTTTTTTCTTGGAAGGGACTTTTGGCGACCCTCCCTCCTTATCCAAACTATTCCCTCTCCAGTTTTTTTGTGATCACATTGTATTCGCTTGAGGAACTACCCTGTCCTTCCATAGTATGATTGGAAAATCAAAGGGTCTCTCTTCCTCAGAGGGAAATCTTTTCTTCCTGTAAAAATAGCAAAGCATGGTTTCCCTAGTAGTGGGCCCTGTCGTCCCAGTGACAGCACGGGTTTTTCCCGATCTCCTCCCTTCCATCCCATCCTCTCCCAGGAGGCGTCGTCCGGCTCTTATCACGGCGGCGCCTCCTATCCTGATATCCTTCCAGTGTCCTTCCCTTTATAGATATGAGAGCATCAAAAAACCAGGAACCACAAATACAGGGCCCTCACCAATATAGTTGCAGTGCTTATCATGTATTACCATGCTATGAAGATGATGACGCATATATCTTTAATAAGCCAATTGTTTCATTTTCAGCTTATCGTTGACATAATTGCTTATGACAGCCCAGAGCTTCTGGACAAACTATATTTGGAACAACTACGGTCAAATGAATTTCACTATTCTGATTTAGGGGGAGGCAGGAGATTTATCCTTCCCCTACCAAAGGATGGAGAAACCATAAATGTAAGTACATAGTTCAATATAATATCATTATGCCATCGTTGATTGCCAATTATCTACTCATGGAATGATTTAAGTTATGCTTCATTTATATGTTATTATTTTCATGCGAGAAATTTTGGCCATTAGAATGAGATGTTACATGAACTGTTTATATTGCTTATATTTTTGTGGATTAATGCAGGGAAAACAGTTTCAAAAGTAATTTTCTTTCGTTGCTTTCAGGAAATGAAAGCAAATACCAACCTTGTGACCCTTAAAGGAACCAAAGCAACAGCATTGAAAGTGGGAGATGCTGTAACTCTGACCTGTGAGATAATATCAGAGCCAGGATATGACCTTCCAACCATGAACAATTCTTATTATGGCAAAAAGTATAAGTATTTTTATGCTGTAGGTCTCTTCAATGTTGGAGGATACCAAAACTCTGTAAGTTTATTACTTTCAATCATTTAATAATAACTAAGCTTTTCAGTCTTCAGCTGATGAGTATTCTTGTGATTGGCAAACGATTCAGTACTTCTTAAATTTATAGTGTGTGCCATTCCAAGACTATGCTTTGACAAGCTGATTTTTCTTGTCTAAATAGAGTATTTCTTGTTCACTTATGGTTTCCACCATGCACAATGTCACTCCAATGCAGGCCATACCACAACCAAGATATTGCGTACTGCAGGCTTCCTGTGGGGAAGGTTGTCTTTAACTTTTAACTGCCGGTCACAAATTTTCGCTGAAATGTGAAGGTTACGGGTTTGCTTAATTCCTCCGATTTTCCAGAATTAGAGAAAAGGAAAGAATAAAGGATACCCAATGGTTTTTCATGATATTTTTCCAGTCACAATGTTTTACGAATACTTTTTTAACAGTTTTGTCTTAACAATGCTTTTCAACATGAAGTGAAAATCTCTGTCATATTATCAATTTCATTTAAACGTGTTGCTCCGATGTTCCAATTCAATTGGAAGACTTTCTGTGTCAGCTATCATTTTGGAGCAGTTTGTTAAGGTGGTCAAAATGCCCTGGGAGGGGTGATGGTAACCTTTCCAGTTTAGGTTGAGGTCATTGTGTTTTACCTAACCAACAGTACCCTCAGGCATCCTTTTCATTTTAATTGCCTTTCTACTAAAAACCAAGCAGAATCCTCCAAAGCCAAAGTGTCATATGGCTTTGTTTTTTGGCAATTAAAAGTTAAGTACATCATGTACATGTAGTTAAGAACTATTGCAACTCAGTCAATTGCTTTTTTTCAGTATGCATGCATTAAAATGTATCAAAATTGGTAACGTTTATACAGACAGTGAAATGAGAAGAAAAGGTATGGGATTTTAATGAAGATATTGGTGAATAAATAGCTAAAAACTACTTTGGATATGGGCTGTTTACATGGAAAATGTGGATGGCACTGAAGCCAAAGGTCCGTGGTTTGATTCCCGGCCCAGGGGATTTTTTTCTCATGGCAATTCTTGTATGGAAAGTTTAATTCAAATCAAGTAGCTGGTTAATAAACAACCCTATATACTTTTTCTGGACTTCTCCATTTTCCCGGTTATCGCCGCGTTTTTAGGTCGAAGATCATTGACCTGAAGACACCTGGTGGAATCCTGGCAAAACTGTCGTCACCTCTGACCACGAAACGCGGCGATAACCCGGAAAATGGAGAAATCCACGAACTATGTACGCCACGGAAGACTCCGAGACAACCACCCTGTATACCTCTCATTCTCTCCCAATACCCAAAGTGTTATGTTGTAAAGGAAGAGCTGTGGTGTTGCTTTTACAGTAGTATCTCCATTATGAAAAAACACTGGAAAAATTCCTAGGATACCTATGATTGTGGAAATTTTATGATTGTGCGTGACATCTGATAGTATTTATGATGAGGCGAGAAGCTCATAATTTCACCGCCTTACATAATGTGTTCCATTGTTCTACTGAATGCTGTTTTACTAGCACTCTGCTCCGCATGTTGCTGATAGGGTAGCCAAGGTCTCTGTTTAAGTTTTCTATCTTTTGTATTTCCAAGCCTTCCCTAATCTGCCTAGGATAGAAGCAGCTTTCCTGTACCAATATTTTTACCCTTTCAATAAATTTTGCATTCCATCAGAAGAACAAAGATAGCTAATAATATCAGCACCCAGACCATCGAAGCTCAATGGCTTATGAAAGGTACACAAGGAAGGTGTACCACCATGGCCAACTGTAAGCCAGATCGATGCCTTGCCAAACCTTGCCAAATACCTGGCCAAAATGCTACATGATCACATAGGAAAACTGCCTACCTACATCAAGAATTCCGCCCATTTTGTAGACATGATAAGGGGTATGACCGTGGCATGAAAAGATATAATGATCAGTTTTCATACCATTTCACTCTTTAAGAATGTGTCAATCAAAGAATCAGTGGAGATTGTGAGAAAACTCATCAGCTCAGGAAAACCTAAAGATTTCCCTGAACTAGTTGAATACTGCCTTCATAACTCCTCCTCCTGTGGAATTGAGATTACAACAAGCAGTCAGACTGAGCAGCGATCGTCACTTTCCCCTGTAGTGGCAAAACTTTTCATGGAGGAGTTCAAGAAGGATGCTGTCAGCAATTACCACAAGAAATCCAAAGTATGGCTGCAGTGTGCTGATGACACTTTCACTGTCTGGCCTCACAAAGCAGAAGAACTGGACAATTTCTAAACTACCTGTACAGTCGGCACCAAAAAATCCGTTTCCCTATGGAAAAGGAGAGGGATGACAAGCTACCCTTCTTGGATGTTATGGTCTGGAGAAAAGGTGATGGTAATCTTGGACATGCCATACAATATTGAAAGGCAACACACACCAACCAATTTCTCAATGCAACGTCACATCATCACGAGTGCTAGGCATTCATCATTCAGCAGAACGACGGAACTCAGTACACAAGGCAGCAAAATAAATAGCTTCTCACCTTCGACCTGAAGATCAAAACAGGAATGCTTGCCAAACTGTTGTCACTTGCAACAGACAAATGTGGCTGGAGTGTCCAGAAAAGTGTTGTAATTTCATGAATGCCCCTCTTGTTTTCAGTATAAAAATTCAAATGCTATGCATGGCATAAAAATTCTGGAGAAAGTTTTGCATATGGTGAACGAGTCGTATATAAATATCATACACTTAGGTAAGGGGAGCCAGTTCCTATCCCTGGTCCTCCAGCAATTTTTGTCTATTTCTAGCCATGCAAGGACTGGAGGGCCTTCAGCTAGGAATGTAAAATCTATTTTTTTATGTTTGCACCCTGGTGTTTCAGGTCCATGGCCAAGGCTCCACCCAAGAAGTTGAATTGCCCCTTTAGTTTGTAATTCTTGACTCGTTATACCCATTTGATATTAATCTTTTTATCATATTGCATAGTATTAATACCTGATCGTATTTTTAATTAATTTGGTATTTTTTGTATTCTTCTTGCATATCAGATTGTGAAAGTGAATACTCTCACTGGAGAAGTGACTACATGGAAGGAAGGGCCATACACATTTGCAGGTGAAGTCCAATTCATTCCTAGGACATCTGGATCCACCCAGGTTGAAGAAGATGATGGGATACTCCTGTCATGTATCACTGATATCAGAAGAGAAGAGCCAGACTATCTCCTAATTCTGAATGCCAAGGATCTAACAGAGATTGCAAGGGCAGAGGTCTCGGTACAAGTTCCGATTGCTATTCATGGTATCTTTATTTGAATTAGGTACCTTGCCATTAAAAGGCTGTGGCCTGAAAAAAATTGAAGAGGTTCAAGTGAAAAGGGGGTACATATTAGGGGTTTATTTCTGTGGAGAGGGTACATTTGACACCCTATAACCCAAACATTTCAGGGGGTTAAACCCCTTGTTCCCTTCCTCACTTGCTACAGCCTTGTGCCATTACAGAAAATATCATAAATTTTCATTGTTGTTAATTATTTGTTAATGTTATCTGTGTCACCTGAGTAAGCCCTTGTGACAATAAAGTTTGAAGAAACCAGAAAAGGAGGACAAAAAAAATTTGCATTGATGAATCAAATTTCATCAGTTATTGGTCCACTAGTAAGCAAAGGATACAAAAAATGCTGCTGTTGAATTGAAGGAATTTCTGTTGAATGTTAACGTGAATCAATTTGATAACAAACTGAAGGAAATTAGTAGATCATCCAATTCTTCTCCTGATATTATATTGCCGGCGGGAAGGCACAATATCTGCTGTGAATTTCCATGTGGAAACTAAATTTATGTCTGTATGTCCCAGAAAAATTGAACAGATGAAATAAGGTGAAACTGTAATGAGAAACTCATATCAGCAGTAAAGTTTTTGTTTGTCCAAAATCTATTATATTTCCTTAGTTGGATTCCTGGAATATACTCTAAATTAATATATCAATTATAAATATGTACACATATTGTATAGATAAAATATTTATTATAATATTATATATCAATATTAAATATATATAAATATATTTAGCATATTAAAAAAATATGCTAAAAATTAAGTGTTTGGATAGTGGCTAGTGAGATTCTTTTTTCATGCCTCTTCAATCTGTTGACGTACATAGAAAACCGTTCCTGTCTCAACAAGTTGAAATTTTAATTAATTTGCTGCAGTGTCAGTATTCCCTGAAAATGTATGACGTCTGGTTACATGGTATATTAGCACATAGGAATTACCAATGTGTGGATGCATGAATGATTTTGGTGGACTGGAACGGTACATGTACGAATGTATGTACTAAATTAGGTTCTATTTTCGGATCAAGCAATCGTAAAAGTTGGGTGGTTGAACGGTACATTTTTGAGTTCATTCACCCATTCATGCATTTAAACATGTCTTAATGTATCAAGTAACCAAGTACTTACACAGCAGATGGTGTCCTGAGTACATCCATATGCACAGCATTTATCAATTGGTTTATATAATAACGCCAAATTAATGATTTTTTTTAAATTGAAGCAATGGGTAAAATGCGGCAACATTATTTAATCCACACCCCTAGGACAAGGATGAATGTTGACTACCTATCTATGTCTGTTATTATGACAGCATATAGAACAGCTTTATACTCAGGAACGGAGGTTTGTCAATCTGGCTATTTGCCTCTCTCTAACAATAAGTACCTCTTTACTATTGGTCAAATCAGTGAGGCCTCCCTTGAAAAGCCTTGGTCACTGTTTCCATATTACATACGTTTATGTTCAATTATTGCTCGGCAAATATTACTCTTCATTTAATCGCGAAAAATAGATATTGTCATTAAAAAACCTGTAAGCGTGAAATGCGTACCCCAGGAGTAATAATCTTTCGGTTTAGGCAATAAAAATAATAAGAAACCACCCCATTGAAAAAAATATATTAAAACCACCCTAATACGGGTTGCCAAGTATGACTTACTTTGAGGCCAGTGTTCCTGTTGAAATTAACCTGCTCTTCCTTCTTTACTTCGCTTGCTACTCTTATATGATGACACAGATGTAAAAATGCTGCAAACGAAATACTTTTTAACCCATTACCGGCCGAGTAAAGAAATACATGAAAAAATATAATTTTCTCTCTTCATTTTACCTAATAACATGCTAAATAAGGTAAATTGAAAATATGGGCCTTAAAAAAAATTTGCGTTTTCGCAACGTTGCGTTGGCCGAATCCGGTATCTGTATGCAGTTATGCAACCCGCATTACAATACATTGCCGTTTCATAGGAATATGCTGGTTTTTTTTCAGCTCAGCTTACAATTAACGTATCCCCCTTCCAACGGCCTAGGCCCAGACTGCTACAACGATGTTACTTAGATATTATAAGATATTTGATTTCACTGCTACAGTTTAATATTTTATGCCCTTACTCAGATATTAATATTATAAATAATACAAAATGTGAGGGCTTCCGAGCCTCTATCGTCGGATATTTATCTTTAAATAGAAAATAATCAACACGTCTCACAAACGAAGCTCTCAAAACTGCTGGCAACTATTACAAACAAGCACAACAATTACTTCGTGTGATGTTTAGGCACCTTTGACGTCATCAGAGCTTCGTCGGCAGTGGCTTGGGGGGTGAGGGATTTTTTGGCGCGCTTTAAAATTCGTTACTTATATTTATCATTGAATATTTCGCGAATGAAAACTCAGATTTACATGCGGTTTTCTTTGTTGAATTCGGAAAATAATTTTCTGCCCGTCTGTGAAATAAAAAAATTCATGCAAGTTCCCCAATCTCTACTCCAGTCAACTATGAGAATAAAAATAATCTCAAACGTCGCGAAGACGCAACAATAGAGATAATATCGACGCTCGTTTACTCCACTGACCGTCGCAATGATTTCTCTCCCGTGACACGATGACTCGTTCGTGAGTCGTTCCCGAGCTACCATGAAGATTCATACCCAGATAGTGATCATTCAAATTTAACACATTCAATGCGGATGATATTTTCACCGAAACCTCCAGTGACGGATGGGTGATTTTGCTTCATAACGGTGGTCTTGGAAGTAATACAACAGAATTTGCAATTTTTTTCGTTTCTATTTCAAGCAATTAGTAAAAAACCCTAATGACATACATGTATGCCACCCGTCACCAGTAATTGACAATTCACGCAACCCGCATTACACACATGCAATTTTCCTTGTATGAAGGAGTGAACTTTTCATATTTCCGTTTATAATACTTCTTCTACCATTGATTCCTTAGGTTATTGGCGGAAATATCTTGG
This sequence comes from Ischnura elegans, assembly GCF_921293095.1. NCBI lineage: Eukaryota > Metazoa > Arthropoda > Insecta > Odonata > Coenagrionidae > Ischnura > Ischnura elegans. The sequence goes on from NC_060259.1 coordinate 91,024,855, forward strand.
AATTAGTCTTTACGTGTATTTTTTTTGTTTCAACGGCCGTAGATTTAATTTTTTCAAGTCACAGAAGTAGAACACACAATGAACGGCAAGAAAAATATAAATTTATGGGATAAACATTTTTTTAAATCTATGTTACCCCAGAGTTATTGCAAAATTGAAACATTTCAATAAAAATTCTCACAAATGTTAATGATATATTTGAAAGCAAGGCCTTATAGCCCTGGTTGACCTTCACATTCTGGGCAAATTGCAGTCACTGTCCTTCGGATGCCTTCACGGTTAGCGGAGAAATGAAGAGCCTGCATCATTCCTAAAAACCTATCACGGCACATTTTCTCCCGAATATCGGTACTCACACTAATTCTGACCTCCAATCGTTAAAAATCGTGTTAACCCTAATTGCGCCCATGTGGAGAAGAAGGCCCAGCCAAGTTTCCAGTTCTCCCTGTCTAACAGCTTCCAATCCATTATGCCCTTAGTGAAGGCCCTTGGTGAAGGATTTTGGAGGAAAATGCTTACAGCATTTTTCTCCGTCTATGAGAGGATTATTTCAAAGAAAATATCATTTGCAAGTTGAAATAATCTCTGGGAGTGCCGCTGGTAGGGAGGGACTCCAACCTTGAGCCTTAAAAATTATCAAGCAAAATAGTACAATTTGTGTAATGGAGTGTTGCATATGTGATTAATACCTTAGTTTTTTATGAAAATTAAGACTCTATCTGTACCTAACCCTAGAATGTATTAATGACCTACAAAATGAAAACACCATAATGATCAGAGGACAAGTAATTGATGCGGAGCAATGACTGAGAAAATATGCCGTAAAATTAGGAAAAAAACCCAAATTATGTAAAAAAACGTAATTTGCAATAATTATTTTAAAATTATTAATAAAGTATAAAATACGACCTTTTGGACCGCATGGAAACATTTTTGAATAAAATAGTAAGTTTTGAGACGGGAATACACGTTATTAACAAAAACTAAGTCTGATAATAATTTTTGTGGTTGTACATAAGATATGAATAAATTAAAAAATAAGATAAAAATACTATTTCAAGGGAATAAATAATGGTTAAATGCCGTAATGCTTAAAATACCTCTGAGTCTATTTTTTTCCGCAATTTCGTTTACAAAGCTAAGGAAACAAATAAACAAGTAAAAAAATACAGTCCAATACTGTAGATAATGTAATGCAGTGTTGCATACGCCATTAATATGTTATTTTTTTATGAAAAGGAAGAAAATCTGCAACTAACCCAACACGTATGAATAACTCAGAAAATGAAATAAAATAGAAATGAATAGAGGATTGGTAATTGACCTAGGGAAACGAATGAGAAAATATGCAGTAAAAGTAGGAAAAAGACCCAAAAAAATCACCCAGGATAAACGTAATTTGCATTAATAAAAAAATGTTCCTAGCAAAAGAAATTCAAATATAACATCATTAACTGAAGCACCGCACTAAGATCATTTTTTTATAATGTAGTGAGTATGAAACGGGGATAAATATCTTCAATAAAAAAGTTAGTCTAATCATAATTTTTGTGATAGCACATAAAATATGAATAAATTAAAAATAAAGTTAAAAAAACAAATTTAAAAGAATAATCCATATGTAAGACATGATTATGATATTTACGATAAGAACGATGGAAAAGAGACGAAGGAAATGAAAAGAAAAATCTCAACCTGCCAAATTGTTCCAAAAACAGCAGTAAAGTAAACAAAAAAACACTAAAAATGAAGGAACACGTAGAACTAGAAACGGACACTTCCGCAATGGTGTAAGGTCAATCCCGAACTGCGGGAGGGTGAAAAAGTAACGCTAGGCGCGCTCGGAGCACCCTAGTGACCAGCGGAAAAACGTACTCCCGAAGACATACATTTATGTCATCCGCCTGAGTGGGAAAGCCCTCATGACCAATATATATGTCATCCGCACTGAATGTGTGGTGGCCAGAAATCGACAATGGAGCGAAAGTGGCGCCGCTCGATTTGTTGCACGACTTTTGCAAATGATGGTACAATGGGTCAAAGAAGAACCATGAGGTGTCTTAATATAATAAAAGCTTTCCCAATGACAAAATGTCAACTTTGATTGCTAGACATGAAAAGCACCAAGATCTCATACAGTCGTTTCAACGTATTTTCCTCGTGAAAATTCTAGTTTTCCTCCCTCTTTTCGCTTAAAGTGTACTTATTTTATAAATTACATTGGCATATGACAATTTCAGACCACTTTGTGGCGAATTGCATTCAATATCATATGCCGTGCCCTAGCATCACGGTAGATGACCGGCTTGCCAATTGCAGAGAAGATGTACATTCAAAGTAAGAAAAAGTAAACCTGGTTGCTATGAAATCAAGATTTCGGTATGATCTATCCATTGGATGGTAAATGTATCCATTAAAGTTTTCCGTCATTTTGATTAATATTTTTCTGTTATTCCTTTACTACCGCATTTCCCTTTTCTGAGCGTGTGATGAATGGCCCTAATGGTTTAATGAATATGAGCTTCGGATTGTCATTATTACTCTCTCTAGATCCACTCTGCCAGCACGTAAGTGGAAGGAGGGAGATCCACGGGATTAAGTAGTGTCGCGTGAATCAAGGAACGCGCGGCGCGGCTGTTGGCAGGGAGTCGGGGGGCGTGCCGTGGGCACCTTTGAGGCAGCGTTTCGCCAAGATACGACTCAACGGTTGAAATTTTTTCTCCAAAGATCGCTAAAATATAGTACATGTATAAAATCTACGTTACAAAAATTAGCCGAAACAATATAAGTTGGGAACTCAAACGAATTTTATCGTCCTAGAAGGAGGTATATCACACTATACCTTCGCCTGAAATCCCACAACATAATACTGTGAGTGGTCAGCCACAAACTCACTTTTAGTTTGACAAGATGGCTCTAAAGAGTGGCTGAATTGCATTGATTTTGCAAGAAAGTGATGAGAATCTCGAAGTGAGTGAAGAGGATTCGGAAACCATAGATGACACAGACGAAATAGAAGACTTCGATAATGAACTTCATTGCGAGTTGCCTGGGGGAATCGCTTTCCGACAACTTTCGTAGCCATCGTTCATACAGATCCCATTCCTAAAGCCCATTTAATCAATTCCAAATCCTATTTCAAAATATTCGATTCGACTGGAGATGGTCAATGGTGGTGAATGAAGAACTCAAATGAGAAATTAGAACCAATCAGGACAATTTCAGACCACTTTGTGGCGAAATGCATTCAATATCATATGCCGTGCCCTAGCATCACGGTAGATGACCGGCTTGCCAATTGCAGAGATGTCCATTCAAAGTCTAAGAAAAAGTAAACCTGGTTGCTATGGAATCAAGATTTGGGTATGATCTATCTCGTGGATGGTAAATGTTTCCATAGAAGTTTTCAGCCATTAACAGGGAGAGAAAGGGGGGGGGGGAAGGCAACTCCCTTCCCAACTTCACCCGCGACGACTTCAAGGAGAAATATGATACTCATGAAAAATATGATACGGGTAGCTGGATCAGGGGTCGGAGTCGGAGTGGATATGTGACACCTAAATGGCGGCGAGCCAATTAAAAATAGGGTAGTTTCCTTCATCAAAGAAAACGATAGGCATTGATTGCGATTCGTTACCCACCATTAGTGTATTCATAATACACAAATTATTTGGTTTTTGAAATACCGGTTTACGCGAATGGCAAGGGTCAAATTTTATCCTCATTTGAAAAAGGCCAGATTGGCGCCCATGCGATTCCACTCCGCGTGACGTCACAGGGACCTAGTTTCTACACGAGAGGATAGGAGTTATACATCGTCTGAGGTTACCAATGCATGCATGAGGCACAGAGCTCAGGGAAACATGTCTTAATAATCACCTATTAAAACTGGCTAAGGTCGGAAAGTTTTCTTCGTTTGATAAGGTATTAATAAACCTTTTTTAAGCCAAGCGCTACCATTCAGCAAGGTACTCAGCTATCCGCTAGCATCCTGCGTCCTATCAACGCTCAGAGCCTCGATCAAGGTCACTTCACAAGGAGAGAGGGGGAACCAGAAATGCGTCGCACGGACTTTCCTACTTACGCGTCGCGTTTTTGCGCGCTTGAAATTTTTCACTTTTCATTTAATCGCGAAAAATAGATATCGTCATTTAAAAATCTAAAAGCGCGAAATACGTACTCCAGGAGTAATAATCTTTCGATTTAGGCAATAAAAAAATGATAGGAAACCACCCTATTGTGGAAGCCTATGTATGGGGGCCGTGTTCCTCTCTCATCCGCTGAACAAATACGCCTGTGAGTGTGAAGGTTCTTTTAAGGGGGCGCCCTAGCGTTTGAATTTCCCAATTTAACGGCTCACGAAGGCCTCTAGCCGCAGCGCCGGGATATGGAGACCGAAGCCGAAGCGCCTCGAGGGAGAGAAAGGGGGGGGGGGGAAAGGCAACTCCCCTCCCAACTTCACCCGGGACGACTCCGAGGAGAAATTTGATACTCAGGATAAAATTGATACGGGTCGTTGGAACAGGGTTCGCAGTCGGAGTTGATATGTGACACCTAAGTGGCGGCGAGCCAATTAAAAATATTAGAAGCCAACTTCTGGTTCCTCTCTCATGCGCTGAAAAAATAGGCCTGTGAATGCGAAGGTCCTTTTGAGGTAACACCTTTTCCGAAATTGTTGGCGATGATATCATCATTACGTAAACAGGCATGTCGTCAACATAACACCGCCGACCTCGGTGTCGGCTGGGTAATGTCCTCGCCTGCCAAACAAGAAATCGCGGGTTCGAGTCCCGCCTGGGTAGGATTCCCCTATCCAGGGCTTGGTTGTGTAAATAATTGTTAAACTTTTTGAATACTCAATACAAAATGGCTCGATTTGAGCTGTATTCGGTGGTTTTGGAATAAAACAAAATTGAAAAAATAAAATTTCAGCATTGAATTGTGGTTTATGATATTATTTTAACGGAATGTAGAGTCATTTTACGTAATGAAGACATCATCGCTCGCAGTTTTCGAAACGGAAGGGAAAAACGGGTGGCAAACGAAAAATGGAGAGGTTTCTCATTTGATATATACTTACGTGAAATATATTCAACTAACATAATTAATTATTAATAAAATGTAACAATATATATCTGCTAGCTTGCTTGAAATCACACTTGGATGCGAAAAGCAATGGTTACTTAAGTTAGAGCAAGAAATATTTTTTTATTAACACCGATGAAAAGAAGCAATAAAACAGAACATGGTGAAAAAAACTCCGTGGGAGAGCCGAAACCTGCATTTCAAGACAAAAGTAGTACCTACTTAATTAATAGTTGAACTTTGTGTCATCATTTTTTCTGATATAGCACTCATCTGAAATCACCTCGCAAACATTTTATATTTTGAAAATGCAATGGAAAACATGAAATTGTATATGAACCATTATAAATTAACAAAAGTATTTAAATCATAAGAAAACATCGAGAATGAGTTCACCAGCTCCACAACTAGTTTTTGTTTGCATTCAAGGGAAAAGTTGACCCCGTGATCATCACTGAATTTCGGCATTGATGCGCGAGGCTGTGTGGTTCAGAAGCCCTTGAAGGTCCACTTTAATTTTTTTTCTTCCACTGATGTCCCCTCAGGGTATGAAGATTTTTTTCGTCTAGCCCTTTCATAACTAGGATGAAGCTGATACCCACGGATCTTGGCAGTCTTACGAATAATTTTGGATAGAAATTTTGTTAAATTGCCATCAATAATCAGCGAAATAGGCTTCTTCTGGCGTCAGTTCATTTTGAATTGTAGGTATTTTCCTCCACTTCTGTAATATCCGTTTCCCTCGGGTGGGGGTGGTCGTGATGGTCATTTCCGTGATTATCTTCGCTGCCGCATCATTCCCTTGCGAGCGCAGTGTCACAGATGTGGCTAGCGATAGCTCAGCTGCTGTTGCTTTCTCAAACCAGTCACTTTTCTGCTCTTATTGTTAGACCTATCACTAGACCTCTTAAAGTCTTTCTTAGGCCTTTCTTTGCTGCTTTACCCAGAAAAACCAGGAATTAGATAGCAATAGTGACAAAATCGCCTAGGAGGAAAGTAAAGCCAATACGAATACGTTAAACAATAAAAGGTTACAAACTGTGCCAGGAGTTTCAAGGAGATTATTATGCATGTCAGGTGGGTATACCTTTCTCTAACCAACATCGACGCTTTATTTCAAACCTGTCGCTGGGTTCTCTTGCATTCGTCCCATTTCTGGAAATACGTATTGAAAAAGTATTTGTTCATGACATTCTGCATTACTTCCTTCGTCTTCACTTCCTGCTCCCAGTTAAACTTATTGAGAAGATATTGAACGGCAAATTTACGTTTTGAGGTCAACGCATTTTCCACTTCCATTAACAATAACGTCATGTATTTCTTTTCGTGTTACTTTCATTCGCTCGATTTTTCTTATCCGAAATATCAACAATCTGAATCATCAAAGATGAAAATCGAAATTAGAATATAATACCCTGCATAATACATCACACGAAATCAGTGAGATATTTATCTTGGAAAACATAGGAACCTTTTTATCGTTGCGAGATATCCTCCAGTAGTGGTAGTTCGTCCTAAATGCTGAAATCTCACGCTCTAGGGAAAATAGACCTTGGTTCCTCGCTCCCGTAGCACAAGCACTGAGATCCTTGGACACTTACTAGTAAAAGTTGACTAATTTACTCGGTAAAATCGTGAAAGGAATGTTTTTCAATCAATTGGGAAGAAGCATTTGTGGAAAACTCCGTGCGAGCCACCTCGTAGAAATCACCTGTATCGAAGATAAGCGATCCTCAAAATGGCAAAAACCCTTCATATAACGAGGGAATAAAGCAGTTAGCGGCATTTCTACAAACGGACAGCTACGCTTTTAGTAGAAAACTTTTTAAACGCTAGATAAAAATCGTAAGACTGAGGTTGGGTTTACGGTCACATTAGGGGTTACCGCGGTGGGCCCGCCGCCACTCTTGAGCCCTTTCCAATGTTTGAGCTGATGGGAGCTATGAAAGACCTAGGAGAATGAGGTTAGCAAAATACGGGTGCATTGCGGTAAGATATGGATTCTCCAAGAATAAGAAACAATTTCCTTGCAGCCGCGCCCTTTCCGAGACAAGCTTCTGACTTGCCAACGCAATCGTCTAGTCCGTAACATATATCTGATGATAAAATCGTAATTTGTACATTAAAAAATCAAAATATAACACATATGGAATTTATAATGTATGCAAGAGTAGAAAACTGTAATGTCGTCTCATCTTTAGCGAAATATCCTCAACTATAACTAATGCTGAACAAATTTCCGCATCTAATCACAGCGTCGGGTGGTTGGACACTCAGGCACATAACTTGATGGGAGAGGTGGGGTGGCAGGTTGATGCAAGATTTCTCTTTTGAGAATCAAAGTTGATAATTTTTTTTGTTATGCGGTATAAAATCTTATGCGTAGGAATGTGAAAAAAACATGTTATCAAGACGTGAAAAATAAAACATTTTCATCGTTTCACAAAAAATAATAGAAACTAGCAATAGAAAAGAAATTTACACTTCTACGGAATCTAAACATATTCATTCTTCCTATGGCATCCTTAAAAATTACTCATTTTAAAACAAAATGCAACTGTAGACATATACTTCTGACAATTTTATCAAAATATAAGAAAACATTATTGAGATCATTTTATGTTAATTTGACAGAAGTCTCTGTTTGTTGCACGTCTTCCTTCTCCAAGACTTCTATTCTTTTCGACGGCGTCGTTTCCCTTGCGGGTTGCTAGACACTTCCATCGCACCACAAAAAGAAATACGCAAAACGAAAGAACGACGATGCGACCTCAAAATCAAGCAGCTACGAAAACTTACGAATGACCAGCTGCCGGTGTTGCTGTTGAGGGGAGGGCCTGCGCGCCTCGTAAGGGAGGGCCAGGAGGGGAGGCAAAGAAGTGAAGGATGACTCGCGGAAGGAGGAAAGGTGTTTAAGATGACTCGAAACGACTGCGCGTTATCGAAAAACTGGCTGCAAGGTCTCACAATTTCCCAAATTGTAGCTTTGATTTACGACGTGTGGCATACGTCCAGCCTTTGCTTGTAGTTGAAGGATTATATTATGCTTTAGCTGGCTGGATTTTCTTTACGTGATTTTGCGCCGTGGTGATAGTCATTGAAAAAAATCGAAATTCGTGAAATTAAGCGTCAAGTATCTCCTGTAGGAAACCTGGTAAAAGACCCGTCTTTGTCTCAAGGCACAGATTTAAGCTTTAAAATATTCTGAGTCGAGAAACCGCTATGTACCTATAATGAGCGAAGTACACACTGGTTAATAGAAAGGGTCTGCATCGTCTTCCGCAACCGTGCTAGGGCGCCCCCTTAAGTTAACACCATTTCCGAAATTGTTGACGATGTTATTCTTCATTATGTAAGCAGGCATTTCGTTAAAATCGCGTCGCCGACTTCGGTGGCGGCTGAATGAAATCCTCGCCTGCCAAACAAGAAATCGTGGGTTCCAGTCCCGCCTGGGTAGGTTTCTCCTATCCAGGGCTTGGTTGTTCGCGTAATTTATTGTTGAAGTTGTTGAATACCCAATATAAATTGCTCAATAAGATCTGTATTCGGAGGTTTGGGAATAAAACAAAGTAAAAAATATAATGAATTGTGGTTTATGATGTTTTTTTGACGGAATATAGTCTTTTTACGTAATGGAGATATCATCACCCGCAGTTTTCGAAACGGAAGGGAAAAACGGGTGGCAAACGAAAAATGGAGAGGTTTCTCATTTGATATATACGTTCGCGAAAAATATTCAACTAACATAATAAATTATTAATAAAAAGTAACAATATATGTCAGCTAACTTGCTTGAAAGTCACACTTGGATGCGAAAAACATTGGTTACTAAAGTTACAGCTAGAAATATCTTTTTATTAACACCGATGAAAAGAAGCAATGGAACAGAACACAATGAAAACAATTCTGTGGGAGAGCCGAAACCTGCTTCTCAAGACATCAGTAGTAATTAATTAATAATTGAACTTTGGGTCATCATTTTTTCTGATAACACTCTCATCATAAATCACCTCGTAAGCATTTTATATTATGAAAAATGCAACTGAAAACATGAAATTATAAATGAACCATAATAGATTAGCAAAAATATTTAAATCATAAGAAAACATAGAGAATAAATTCACCAGTTCTATAACTAGTTTTCATTTTCATTTAAGGGAAAAGTTAACCCCGTGATCATCACTGAATCTTGGCATTGATGCTATGATGCCCGAGGCTGTGTGGTTCAGAAGCCCTTGAAGGTCCACTTTAATTTTTTTCTTCCACTGATATCCCCTCAGGGTATGAAGATTTGTTTTGCGTCCAGCCCTTTCATAACAAGGATACAGCTGGTGGCCACAGATCTTGGTAGTCTTACGAATGGTTTTGTAGAGAAATTTTGTTAAATTGCAATCAACAAACGGCGAAAGAACTTCTTCTGGCGTCAGTTCATTTTGAGTTGTAGGTATTTTCCTCCATTTCTTTAATGTCCGTTTCCCTTGGGTGGGGGTGGTCGTGATCATACCTATCCGTGATTATCTTCGTTGCCGCTTCATTCCCTTGCGAGCGAAGTGTCATAGATGTGACTAGCGATAGCTCAGCTGCTGATGCTTTCTCAAATCAGTCTCTTTTCTTCTCTTATTGTTAGACCTATCACAAGACCTCTTAAAGTCTTTCTTAGGCCTTTCTTTGCTGCTTTACCCAGAAAAACCAGGAATTAGATGGCAATAGTTAATATAAAATCGCCTTAGAGGAAAGTAAATCCAATACGAATACGTTAAACAATAAAAGGTTACTACCTGAGCAAGGAGTCTCAAGGAGATTATTATGCATGTCAGCTGGGTATATCCTTCTCTAGCCAACATCGACGTTTTTTTCAAAGTAGCTGGTTCTCTTGCATTCTCGTCCCATTTCTGGAAATACGTATTGAAAAAGTATTTTTCATGACTTTCTGCATTATTCCCTTCGTCTTCACTTCTTGCTCCAAGTTAAACTTATTGAGAAGACATTGAACGGCGAATTTACGTTTTGAGGACAACGGATTTCCACTTCCATTAACAATAACGTCATGTATTTTTTTCGTGTTATTTTCATGCGCTCAATTTTTTCTTATCCGAAATATCAACAATCTGAATCACCGAAGAAGAAAATTGAAATTAGAATAAAATTCCCTGCATAATACAACACAAAAAATCATTGAGATATTTATCTTGGAAAACATAGGAACCTTTTTTATCATTGCGAGATATCGTCCAGTAGTGGTAGTTCGTCCTCAACGCTAAAATATCACGCTCTAGGGAAAATAAACCTTGGTTCTTCGCTTTCGTAGCACAAGCGCTAAGATTCTTTGGCACTCAATAGTAAAAACTAATTGCTCGGTAAAATCGTGAAGGGAAGTTTTTCAATCAATTGGGAAAAAACATTTGTGGAAATCCCCTTGCAAGCTACCTCGTAGAAATCACCCGTATCGAAGAGAAGTGATCCTCAAAATGGCAAAAACCCTTCATACAATGAGGCAATAAAGCAATAAGCGGCATTTCTACAAACGGACAGTGGATACGAAACCCTAGGGCGGGCTCGCGGAGATACACCTCTGGGTCGAAGTCTGAAGCTCACTTTATCACCTCTGCACCACAGAAGGGGGGAGGGACAAGTAAGGTAAAAGGAGGGAGGCGTCGCCGCGAAAGGAGCCCGACGACGCCTCCTGGGGAAGGATTGGGAAGGAAGGGCGGGGATGAGGAATCCCGCACCGTCACAGAGGCGGGCGGGTCCTACTGCTAGCGAAACCTGGAAACCATTTCTGTGCCAGCGATTTTAGTGGATTATCCTATGAGGAAAAATAATCCAACGATCAAATCGCTAGATTCAACAAACGGACAGCTATGCTTTGCGTACCAAACTTCTTAAACGCTAGGTAAAAATCGTAAGACTGAGGTAGGGCTTACGGGCACAATAGGGGTTAACGCGGTAGGCAGGGCAGTGCCCGCCGCCACTCTTGAGCCCTTTCCAATGATTGAGCTGATGGGAGCAATGAAAGACCTAGGAGAGTGTGGTTAGCAAAATGCAGGTACATTGCGGTAAGATATGGGTTCTCCAAGAATAAGAAACTATTTCCTTGCAGCCGCGCGCTTTCCGAGACAAGCGTCTGACTTGCCAGCGCAGTCGTTGAGTCCGTAATATACCTATATCTCATGAATAAAATCGTAATTTGCACATTAAAACAATAAAAAATAACACTCGTATGGAATATATAATGTATGCAAGTGTAGAAAACTGTAATGTCGTCTCATCTTTAGCGAAATATCCTCAACTATAATTAAGGGTGAACAAATTTCCTCATCTAATCACCGCGTCGGGTGGTTGGACACTCAGGCACATAACTTGATAGGAGAGATGGGAAGGCAGGTTGGTGCAAGATTTCTCTTTGGAGAATTAAAGTTGATAATTTGTTTTGTAATGCGGTGTAAAACCTTATGCGTAGAAATGTGAACAACATGAAGTTTTCCTCTAACCATGTTATCAATACGTGAAAAATAAAACATGTTAATCGTTTAATAAAAAATAATACAAACTATCAATAGAAAAGAAATTTTCTCTGCTACGGATTCTAAACATATTCATTCTTGCTATGGCACCCTTAAAAATTACTCATTTTAAAACAAAACGCAACTGTACACATGGTTCAATCATATTATTTCTCTGTTCCATATTTAGTTTCTATGCCAATTGAACGTCAAGCACCGATTCAAAAGCTTTTTGGAAATCAATGATCAATTTCACTGCTTTGATTCAGAACTTCAGCAATATCTTGCGATAACCCCATTAACAGGGTCTCGCAAGATAAGCCCTTCCTTGCTGATACAAGAACAGCCACACATTTTTAGCCTAGAATTAGCGCAAGTACTTAGCGATAACCTTTTCAGTTAGTTTGCACACTGCTGACGTTAGGCTTACTGGTCTATAATTACCTACTTTAGTTTTATAACTCCATTATTTAGTGTGACGAAAAAAAGTCTTCGAATGTAAGGAACTATTGCTTCATCTCCTAGTTACAATGCATCCTCGGACACATTATTGGGACTCATTGATTTATTTCTCTGCCGTTTCCGTATAAGTTATAATATTTCACTATCTGTTACACTAAGAGCTGTAAAAGCAAGGTGGACATTCTACCATTATACTCCGAAAAATGTATCACTGTAAGATCATAGATGAGCTTGAATAAAAAGGTTGCCGACAAAGGTGACCATTATTTCAGTCATAAATGAATGAGTATTAATAGTCGTCGGATTAAGTAGTGCTAAGAGTTGATTTACCAATATATTTCTGCTTATTTCCACTCCGCAATTGAATCTGTATAGAAATGAATTTGATAACGTACATAGGGTCATCATTTTAATAATTAGGTCGTTTATCGAAATTCGATATTAAGGTTATTTTGAGTCATCTGCATAAAGAATATTGATGTTAAGAATACATTTTTCAAAAAAAGAATAAATTATTATTACTTCGGACTCGAACCCTTCAGAACTTCACCGCATCTTCCGCGCACAGAATAGACCCAATCGGCTTCGGAGTCACGTATTAGTGAGGCATAAATGGTGAGTCCAAATATGAATCTAAAGAGAGGGTAAACACTCCGGCGGCCCAACGCGTGCGTGGATGTGAGTCTCCTCAGTGCATTTCATCCGCTAATATGAAATCCGCTACGTCTTTAGCTCGTAGAGTTTGACTACAGCTTCGGTAGCTCATTGTCAGTCGCGTCCGCTTCCGTCCTCATCGGCTCTTGGTTTCGTGAAAGCAATGGATGCAGGTTACTTCATGTGCCAACCTTCCAAGTTTTCACCGACACGGCCCCATCACTTGAGTGGGGCTCGTGGATGTCTACATACTATTGAAAACGATAATATATAGGCTACGTTACCGCCCTAGACATTTCATTACCCGCAAGTGTTTTATTGCTTCCAGTTCTAGGCACGAAGATAGTTCCTAGGAAAGAGAAAACTGTTTATTTATATAGAGGCAATTTTGTCATTGGTTTTTTTTTGCTCCTACGTCTCTGTGATTTCACCGTGCACTTGTTATGGAGATATGTGTCGTTGCTCATCGGAGTCCGTCGTTATCGCCACGAATATTCGCGTACTCGGAGTCATGGCGCTGTAATTGAATTGTACGTCGTTGTACTATCGTTTTCAAAAGTATGTAGACACCCAGGAGTCCACCTTAACTGATGGGGCCGATTCGGTGAAAACTTGTGAGGTTGGCACATGAAGCGACCTGCATCCGTCACTCGTATGCCACCAAGAGCCGACGAGGACGGAGGCGGACGCGACTTAGCCACCGAAGCTGGAGTCAAACTCCAGGAGCATAAGCGCAATCGGAATTAAGATTAGCAGATGAAATGTATGGTGGTAAGTCACTTCCACACTCGCGTTGGGCCGTCGGAGTGTTTGATTTCGGGCTCCGTCGCGAGGTTTTTACAGTCTTTATATCAACTCACCAACCTGTCTGTTTGTCTGGTACAAATCTTGTAACTGAAATTTGACTCACTTCCTGTGAAGCAAAATCGCTGAAATTTTTCACACTTCTTCATTTCCGATGACAATACATGAAAATATAATTTTTCTCTCCAACCCCCCTTTAACCACCCCCCAGTCAACCTATAGCCCCCCAAAACATGTTTTTGATCAAAGAAGTTCCAAATGGTCGATTTTCGTGTTTTGCGACCACAGTAAAAGTTATCCACCATAAAATTTCCCATCGACTCAGCCCTAGCTTGGGGGATTCGTCTTGCTTACTCGGCGAGACCCCCGCTTTCGAAAATTTTTCAAAGTCCCTCCGTCGTCTCGGGTCCGGCTTCGGACTTGGAAAAATTTCGTCCGAATTCCGTCGTCCCAGGTCCGGACTCTGGACTGAAATTTTTCGGCACTTAGATTTTTTTCGAAAATCGTCAAAAAAATTTTCTTCCCTTCGAGCACCTGCAGATTCGTAGTAATAAATATAGTGACTTTTTTAATACGTCACTTTTGGTTTTTCGGGGTCACTGAGTTTTTTTGCTTTGTGTCATATATAAACGTTGCTCATCCCCTGTAATCTAAATATAAAGGCTGGTTTTTAAAAAAAAATTTTTTATTAGAGCTTATTTCCTATCTTTAGATTCATATTTCCACTCACCGTTTCTCTCTTACTAATACGTGGCTCCGTGGCCGAGTAGGTCTATACTTTGCGTGGTATTTGCGGTAAAGTTATTGGAGGGTTCGAAAATGACATTTTCATACTTTTTTACACTTTTTAAAAGAGAGACCCTTATCATCAACATAATCTATGCAGATGACTCAAGAAAAAGTTAGCGCTGAATTTTTGTAAACGACAAAAGTCATTAAATCGAAGACTTTATCTACGTAAACACATTTCCAAACGGATTCGTTCACGGAGAAGAAATAATCAGGGGAGGTGAGAGTTGTATCGTCGCATCTTTTCGGCTAATTGCTGTCAAATCTCCGTTGAGTGTAATTCCTACACATAGTAATTCAAATTCTCACCAAAAAATCAGATACACCCGAATATCAAATCAATTTAATGAGTAAGAAAAATAATTGTAATTCGATCTATAATCAGTTTTTATTTTTCTAGTTCTTGGTCACAAAAATGTGGGAAACAACGTGATTAAAAGCACCGACGCTTTCCTTTCAGAGGGTCTGCAAACCACAATTATTATAAGGACCAGGTGGAAATAAATAGGTTTTTTCTCATTTTACCCCTGGCAAATTAAGAAATACACCATAGTCGGCTCATTCACCCCACCGAAATACTTCATAGTAAACTCCGGGGTGAGCGCGATTAATAAGTTTGTAGATATGGGTGATATCAATTGCGTTCATAAATGTAAAATTATTAATAGTATTTAATAATCATTTGAAAAAATAAACATCTACATACTCCCCCAACGCAAGCCGCCTCAATAGGTTTTTGGCGGTGACTGTTAGGACACCAGCCGTTGAAACACAAAAAGAAATGCTCTAACGAAATTACGCCTACCATTTATTAAGATCCTTATTGTGCGAGTGAAAAACGAGTTCCCATACCTATCCGTTCGGCAAAATATCTCTCTTATTTATCGTATCGGACCTGGAAACGTAGTGAGGGCCTAATATAATGCTCTCCGCGTCGCTCATAGAGATATCCATTCTCCATTGCTCAAGCAATCTAAGTAAGCCTTGCGTGCAGCCTCCGAGTGTCCAGTGGCTTCCAACATAATTCGTTTAACATCTGTGTAACGCTCTCTGTTCGCCCGTAACAGTTTTTGAGAGCGAAATAGCACCTATATTTTACTTTCTCATTCGAGAATATTCTCATAATATGCTTGACTAATTCTAACTTCTTTAGAACTCGGTCTTCACTTTATATGTCGCTTTTATGTTGAAACTATCCACTGCACAAACATGGGGATAGTTGGACGACCTACACAAGAAATGTATCGCTATAGGTCATTTATGTATATAATGAACAAATCTTGTCTAGTCTTGTAATAATAATGCATAAAAAGGACATTTTGAACAAGTTGTACAGTTTTCTCTGTTTCTTTAGGACCCACCCAACATCGTTGTTGTGCCAGCGAGGAATTTGTTTACCATCAAACTTCAAGTTTTACGGAATATATTAGTTGATTCGTTGGCGTATAATTTCTAAGATGTATTTTCAAGATACGTCAGTGATTTTATGATCAGCTCTAGCTACAAAGCCCGCGTACGATTTATTAAGTTTCTCACCTTTTTTAACAAGTTGCATGTATCAAATAAATAAATATTCCGTTTTTGTTTTACAAAGGAGCCTACTCCAATTTTCAAGGTTGCAAAAATTACTCTATGATCACTTAAACCGTCAATAATACTGATTTGTTTTATCAACTTATGATGGCTTACTGCTAAAAGGCCTAATGTTTTATTTCCTTTCATAGACCTATCAACTACTTGTTTAAGTGAGTGAATTGCTAGTGCGTTAAGTAAGATCACGTTAGTTTCCCTATTCTTTGAATTCGATTATCAGAGAGAGAATCCCAATTTAGAGTTGGGAGATTAAAATTTCCCCTAATAATTATGACACTTTTACTGTCTCGTGGGCTGTGCCTTGTAAATGTGATTGAACGGCTAGAAAAACTCCGCCACTAGTCCTACCGCGTCGATGGCATCTATAAATTTTATATCCTGGAGGAAAAGCTTCGCTATCCCTTATAAATCCTCTATAATCCAACTCTCTCTACCTATGACCATGTCTGAGTCCTGAAAGTTATGCTCCATTTTGGCGCTCTTGTTTTAAATGCTACGGAAATTAACTACGACAAAATTGATGTCATATTTTATGGATTGACTTTCGGTTGATTCTTTTCCACGCTTACGCTCGAGGTGGGCGAATTACCCTGGAAGTGCTTATTAAATTGATATTATTGTTTTTTCCTGGAGTACGCGTTTTAGAATTTCGATTTTTTTCCGTCGTTACCGCTCCTAAGTAAATTTGTTGTTGAAAGTTTCGTAATGCGAATTACCTCGGCGGCTACTTTTGGTGAAACGACTTCAGTCGTTTAAAAAATTCAGTGCCAAGTTTTTCTTGAGTCATCTGCATAGATTATGTTGATGATAAGGATCTCTCTTTTAAAAAGTGAAAAAAGTATGAAAATGTCATATTCGAACCCTCCAAGAACTTTACCGCAACTACCACGGTAATACCTTGATGTATTATATTGGCGATTTAACAATTTATAATGTTCAATTGTTGAATTGAGGGTCAGTCACATCGGCAGTGCTTTCTAAATAAGAACATGAAATCCGTTTTAGCAAAGAATCTACAGGTATATTACCACCATTGCAACTCTGAATTGAACGTTGTCTTTGTAGAAATTGAGGGGCAGTGGAGAGATTCATTACTTCGCTGGTAGAATATTCAAGCAAAGACGTAGATGGTACTGTTGGAGTGTACCGTTTCATAATTTCGTCGGGTATTCCATCTATGAAGGTTTAACTTGCCAAATGTTCTTTCCCGCCTCCATTTCTCAGCACGCTCGTGGATAAGTTAGAAATACTATGCAATGAATGTGGCATGAAGTTTTATCATAAGAAGTGCGTGGTTATGCGGCCCGCGGAATTCGAGAGAAATCGAAGTCCTCGACTTGTATCGTCGGCAAGAAGACTCATTCCCCAACATGCAACAAGTACGGTATTCACTGTGGCCAGGAGCCGCAAGTAGCCACATGGGCTTGCGACATCTAAAATCTGACTTTAATTTCGGCGTTTTAATCCAACGTAAATATAAAAATTCTGCGAGAATCGGGGAATTCTGTCTTATATCTTCGAGGAAAATTTGACCTGGATATCTTGTTGGTAATCATGAATGTGGCTAATGATATTGCAAAATATTTATTTAGGTCATAGATATAAAATCATGCATTAATTTTCAATTATTAATAATAACGAATAACTTATTAATCCCATGACATTTTGATTTCTTTGAAGTGCTAAAAATTGTGTTCTTAAGTAAATGTAGAGAGAGGCCGCTAGGTGTCGTTCGACCGCATGGATATTGTAATTGTTCATATTGTTGAGAGGAGCGAGGGAGTCCACCTGACTCACGGCGGTGATTCAGTATTGCCTTGTGGCCGGAGTGGTGCGGTGTAGTGTAAGTTGTGTGACCAGAGACTTTGGACTCCGAGCCGAATCATCGGGGGAGAGAAGAGAAGGCTACGCAGCGAAAGGTAGGGTGGGCATCCGGGCGTTCTCTCTCTCCTCTTCTTGATACTCATTCATAGGAAATGAATTATTTTCGTTATATTTTTTTCGCGAATGCTTCAATAATAAAAAACTTCCAGATGGCATTAAAGACCATTCGGATACATTGAGTACTTTAACAATAATACGACATCCGTTGTGTTAAAAAAAATTGGACATGGGCACAAGAAATGCTTATAATTTATTTGTATTACTAGGTTAATAATCTAGGATCTGGTAGGTGAAGTGGCTGTAGTGTTAGCTTTTCACCCTTAACGTCCATAAAATACCAGTAGATGCGAAGGTTTTTCAAAGAGTTCCCGCGGCCTGGTAAAGTACTTCGTGGAGGGTAGTTAAAGCACAGCACTTCGTCCGTCGGTTGGTATGACAATCCGTATAATCACCATGAATTTTATTAGTGATAGTGTAGTTTAATCTTTACCTCTTACCTCTTGCTGCTCATTAGGGTTGATGATTTATTTTTATTATTATTATATTATTGTAATGATACCATACATTTTATCTGCTTGAATGAAATTGGTTACAAAATACATATGGTACTTATGATAACATAAACATAAAGTATAACTTTTCAACGTTTAACAGCAAGCAACATATCAGTAAAAATAATCACAGTTAAACCCATATTGAATATGTTTCTCAATTGTTTTTATGGTATGAACCAGGTTTTGACAGTATTCATTGTGTCATTCCTAAAAATAGCCATCATTTTGCCGAATAAAGCCATTTACCCTTATGCTGAACAATATATCCAAATCCACGCCTTATCGTTTCCTTTGGACCAATATCTTGTTGTGGAAGTCGGTGATATCGCTGATTCTTGAAGTAAGGAAGGACTAATTCGGAAAGAATGTACAAAGTTTTTGTTCCATTGCACCCGAAATGCTTTCATGTATTCCATAAATAGTCATTATTTGTTATAATTGAATTGTTAGTCATAAAAATGTCAGTTAAAACTGGAAAATACGTTATCTTCTGTAAAAATATTCGCTTTGACTTATTTCTTTCAAACCGTAAAACATGTCTATTTTATAGTGGATCTAGATCAAATAATACAACATCTTATTGGAAACATAATATCTAAGGATTTTATTTATCCAATATGACGATATTTGTCATATATGTGGCATAAAAAGGCATAGGATTTTATATGACAGTAACAGCGTATTCCCACGAGACGGCAATATAAGGAAATGCGGGTTGCATAAATTCCTATAGATAGTGGATTCGGCCTTGGTTGCGAAAACGCAACATTTATTTTTTACCATAAGCAAATTTTTTGAAAGGCCCATATTTTCAATTTACCTTATTAAGCATGTAATTAGGTAAAATGAAGAGAAAAGATTGTATATTTTTAAATATTTCTTTACTCGGCCGGTAATGGGTTTAAAAAAGTAGTCATGCTGACTCCTGGAAGTATTCTGATCCATGACAACGCCCATTCTCTTAGAAAAGCAGGGTCCGCCATTATAATTCATATCCGCAACAAATTTAACAATTATATCATAATATTCAGTTCCCAATAATCAAGAATAGGTAACCTTTTAAAAACACTAAATTATTGGTTTCATTGCAATACTTTAATACACAATTGGTGTAGCATTATCTTTAATATGGTGAATCTCAGAAAAGTTCAATACCGGCGTTTTTGGCGAAATTAATTCCATTTTGGCTAGTATATTGACAACAACTTCGTAAACTTTTGTAGTTTAAAACCATTTTTTCACTTTGTGGCGTGCTTTTCGTGGAATACCACTGAAATAGTTTAACAGTTACCTGTCATCGAGAATGCAGTTTGTAAAAATTGGTGATGTTTATAATAATTATAGTATGATAACTTCTGGAGTGCCTCAAGGCTCTGTCTTGGGTCCAATATTATTTCTTGTTTATATAAACGATCTATGTAATTTCCATTTTAGAGGTCATGTGACAGCATTTGCTGATGATGTCGCCTTAAATTATTCAGGTTTAAACTGGATAGATGTAAAATATGATAAACAGTCAGATCTAATCAATTTGCGACGTTGGTTTGCCTCCAACAAATTGAATATGAGTGTAGCTAAAACGAAGTATATATGTTATAACTTATGTAACAGGTACAAATTTGATTAGGTTTTACATTATCATGAAGAAAATTGTCCTATAATTTTATGCAATAGCTGTTTACCCATTGAAAGGGTTTCTAGTATTAAGTACTTAGGAGTAACAATTGACGATTCCTTAAAGTGGAATCAACATATCAACAGTCTCACAAATGTTAAGCGTCACACACTGGCAAATTTTTATTTCATTAGAAATAAATTTCCTGAAAGCTTTCTAAAGACAATTTATAACGCCTTAGTAAATACTAGGCTAAGCTAAGGCATTTTTTGTTGGGGTGGCGCATATCTAAACTCCTTGAATCCTGCTGTTTTCTTTTACAAAAAAGAATTGTGCGTATTATTTTGAAAAAGGACAGATTTGAAAGATCCTTCCCACTTTTTCTTCATTTGCGTTTGCTTCCGTTGAGGAATCTATATATTTATAAGGTCCTACGATGTTTTTGTGCTAAAAGTGGCAGCTCTAAAATATCTCAGTCCGTGCCTTCTCCCTTTACCCTGCGTAAAATAAGTGTGCCCTTACCTAAACCAAAATTGACTTTGTTTAAAAGATGTTTTTTGTACGTAGGACCAAAGGTTTTTAATTTGTTACCCCAGTCATGTTTTATTTCAAAGTCTTTAAAAAAGTTTTTGCAAAATGTACATTCTTGTCTTCTCACTAAAGAAAGTGTAGAACAAATATTGTTATAAAATATTGTTGTAAATGAATTGTAAATAGTGCTTTAGTTGTTTTTTTCATGTACGCAATTAAGCTTTGGTTGTATAGATTATCAAGTTAATACAAAATGAGCTACACTATATGTAAAGCATAAATATTATTATTTTGGATGGTAGCCTCAAATAGGTTATCCTTCGCGGCTACCTAAAATTACTCAATTTTGTTATTGTCATGTAATTTGTGTGTGGAGTAATAAAATTATTTATTATTATATTATTATTTCCAATTTCAGTCCACTGTGCAAAGTTACGTGATCATCTACCGGTCTCTTGTTCATGGGAAATGAATAATATTGTTCACATTGAGCCGTGAATGCTTAAACAAAAAACTTGAAAGAAATTTAAAATAGCATTTTTGATGGTCTCGCAGACCAGAAGTTAGTCATATTTGATATGCAGCTTGCAGAATTTAAACAAAAAATATATAAGAGGGATAATTTTTTTTCGATCTTTGTGAATCATTTCGCCGATTGAGCTATTACGATATTCAAAGCATAAGATGAGACATACTGACTTCTGGGAGCATTTTAATCCATTAAAACTTTTATCCTCTCGCCGCTGGTACAGCCCAACTGCTCCTTGGGGAGTTTCAATGGGACATTTACGATCACCCTCCGTGCAATCCTGAACTGGCGATTTTGACTACCACCTTTTCGCTGGAGTGAGAATGTTGCTCGAAGGATAGCGTTTTCAAACGGGCGCTTCAGGATAGCGGTAAAATTCATTGAAAGTTATCCGCTCCAACGCTCTATGAAAAAGGTATTGTAAAGCATGCCCGGAAATACGACTAATTGAAAAGTAACCGAAATTTTGCTGTATATTTAGCAATTAAATGATATTTAATCAATCAATTTGTCTTCCATTCATGACATATTGAAAAGCAGCAAAAGTTTAAGTAAATTTTTGTCGTTGGTAGTTCTTAAAATGCTGTCTTTTTAGAGGCTAATTTAAACAAAATTTTCAGGAACATTTAAGGGCTATGTAAATTACTGTGGAAGATGTTCCATGGCACGTAAACCCCCGGCAGGATTGCTGCCCCTCCCTCCAACATAAAACTCTAATCTTCCCCCATGTTCATGACTCATTGGAGGATGAAAAAACTGCCCTCGCAAATTAAAAAGAACTCGCAAAAAACAATAAAAATGTAAAATATACTGGTTCAGATTTTGAATTCCAAGCACGAAAGTCAAAAAGAAGATACAAAATATCGTATACAAATTAATTTATTCTGGTGTCTATAAAATATTAGCCACAGTGTTAATTTATTCTGTGCCATCAACACCTGAGGGGGTCGGGTTTCAATAGGATCAGAAGACTACAAATCCACCGAACTCCACCCAAGTATGAACAGTAATCAGTAATATTAAATATTATGTATTGATTGTTAATTATAAGTCATGTTTTGCAGTTCTGGATACCGCAGTTTATGCCACGAAATTGAGTTGACATTCGGATGGAAGTAAATCACATAGTCATTTAGAGTTGGGCTGCGCCTTCAAATATGGCCGTAAAAGTTGAATAAGGAATTATCATGAAAAAATATCTCATATTAATTATGTGTATAACGATTAAGAACTCCTCATTGGTGATTGTAATTGGCAACAGTATCAGCACGTGAAAGGAAATGTGTAAATGCATGAACTTAAGGATGTACCGTTAAACCATCCAAATTTGGCAGGGGAATAAACAAAAAATAGAACATGCCTTGATATGTTTCCTTAATTCTCGTATTAATTCGTACTTGTAAATGCTCTGCCTTAAGACAGTAAGATTAACAGAACATCTCTGCATCTATTTCATCTATATCTACACAATACCCTGCGAGCAACCTCTTAGGTGTATGGCAAGGGGTGATCACTTAATATCATGAACCATGCAAGAGGATTCCCACATGAACACCACACGGTCATAAAAACGTTACGCATACTAACAAATTATACTACCATATCCATGGAAAGGCAAAACTTGACAACTACATTTGAAGGTAGTCAGCTAGATCACGCAAAACATACTGTGAGAAATACTAGACCAATTCAGAAACATGCATAAAGATTAAATATGTTAGTAGGCACCTTTACCACTAAACTAACCTATTATTAAGTTCTGACGCTGCCATTATATTCTCTAATCGATCGTGTAAAAAACAACATTCTGAATCTAACTGCTCTACATTCCATATCTCTTCATTTATTTTTATGATCTGATCATTCGTAGTAACCGCACGGTCAACCACGCTAGTACCCCTTTATGCCCCGTTCACACTACGTCCTTTTTACGCCGGTTAGCCCCGACCATGGTTACAAAACGAGGTGTGAACGCAAGTTCCCGTGAACCGTGGTTGGGATTCTGACCACCGTTTTCCGACCATGGTTGGCGGTAGTTCATGCGTGTGTGAACGCAAGTTGGTTAAAAGCTGGTTAGAAAAAGAAGAAGGCGAAGCAGCAACGAAGTGGGATAGGAGGAAAGAAAACAGAAAATAAAGTTTCGAAGAGGAGACGGTCGTTATTGTTGAATTATATTCGTCAGAATTAATTCAAAGGAAAGTGCTATTGATTCATTCCGTAATGTGTTGTATAGTATGAGATTTTAAACCTGATTTAAGTTATGCGATATACTTTATAGTTCGTAGTGAATTAGCTATTAGCTCGTATTGTATTGTTACGGACAGATTGAATAATCTATATTAATATTTTGCTAGAATTAAGTAAAATGTGCGAAACTACGATAATAAAAATCCGAAGGTCACAATGATTTTAATGTTTTGGTAAGAGTTCTTTGTCCCAGTTTGAAAAAGATCACTTATGTTCATCCTTGAACAAAAGTTCTTCCCATATCAATAAAAGTATCAGGCTAACGGCTAGTCAGATGTAACGATAGAAAATAAATTTAGAAACGTCGGGTGATACCACATATCGCAGAAATTACCACGTTCTCTCTCTAATTTCATAAGTTAAATTTCAACAATCTTCACATTTCTGCAAGTTATTCGTCCACATTTGAAGAAGAGGTAAAAGAGTTTTAATTTACGGTATAGCATCAGAGTGGATCATGTCCTTTGTCAAAGTCAGAAAAAAATAATAGCTAAGAATGTAATGCAGCGAAAAGTGTATCTCCATCCCAAATCACAAGTGTCTCAAA
Organism: Ischnura elegans; assembly: GCF_921293095.1. Classification (NCBI taxonomy): domain Eukaryota; kingdom Metazoa; phylum Arthropoda; class Insecta; order Odonata; family Coenagrionidae; genus Ischnura; species Ischnura elegans. Next base: position 91,048,652 of record NC_060259.1, read on the forward strand.
TTGAGGCTCAAGTCTCAAGATTAGGTCCTCGATTTTCTTCACCTACATCAATGATTTGTCGACACATCCGAATCAAGGGCAAGTAGTAGCATATGTTGTTGATATCAAACTAATTATCAGCAATATTCGCTTTCATTCGTATTAAATAGAGCATTAGAAGAATGCAAGCCACACTATGGATGAAATGATTAGTTGGACGAACACATTTGAATTACCTTCTACGTAGCAAGGAACAATGATTGTCGACGCTGGAATGCAATTTTTAATTCATAAGCAGCTCATAATATGCACATATGTTTAAATTCATCGTCAATATCATTGCAATTAACACAAGAACTTTTCCCTGCACATTCTATATTTCCTTCCAACAAGTTATTCGCTCTTGTCAATTCATTTTTCACTTGGAATTACTATACCACTCATCAGATGTCGCCAGGGTCTAACCACGGTTGAGTGTGAACGCGCGTTGGTTCTGACGTCATGTTACGCTGGTTAAGAAAGATGGTAATGTGAACGGGGCATTAGACGACCACGAAGACGTAGTGCATCGCATGCTGCATGTTGGTGTATACTCACCCCCTGACAAACACCACTGAAGTGGCTCGCAGGCTATTATACAGATGTATCATCATTCAGGCCAGGCTAACGTCAACAAACGTATCAATAAGCCCTGACTCTGCCGTTATAGTCTTGATCAGTCTCTCTAGTGTCTATCTGTTCTAAAGTCTTTCTCTTATTTTGTTTTTAGTATCAAATGTGCAGTGGAGCAAGTGACCTTTATTTGTGAACAATGCAGACTACGTAGGTATGTGACGTCTCGAGAGGTATGTAGGGCCCTTAGTCTCTTCTCCACCCCTCCCCACTTCGCCGACGCTCTTGAGTACCTCCCGCTAACCACAACTCCACCCAACGACGCGACAACCGAACCTGTCCCGACCGCTTTCATGATGCACACGGACTCAAAAATGGGCCCATAATGTTGACTTTGCTTTGGGATATTTACTATGCCAGGCAACCTCCCCTGCGATCCTTAGTGCTTCCTCACACTCAATTACCTCTCCAGCGCTGTAAGTAAGAAGCAGTGCGTCACTTTGTCTTTATCCCCTCATTCCTCACTCTGTTATACGAAGCTTTAGTCCCACAGTAGTTCGGTTAGCGTCGAGAGGTGGATGATCTGTCGGTGAAGAGTACTGGTAAGTTAAGTGCTTGTTAATAACCTAATATTCCATGCTATTTCTATGTATTAAATCATAGTTTCTAACTTGGTTCAGAGTTTTCGTGTTTTGTTAATTATGCTCAAAATCTGGCACAAGAATTTGGTTCACGCATACATATATTTTTCGTTCAATTAGAACATGTGCGGAAATTTACATAAACTTGTACAAGGTACAGTGCAATTAAATTAGGTCTTTAAAAATGGCTTAAATAGGTGTGCATTGCATGCATTTCCGCGGTCACTTTTCCTTCTTGTCGTATGAATAAATGTATAGTGTCCTTAATATAATGTTTTGTGTTATAGCTTATAGGTTATTTCTTGTTTTTTTATTTTAGAGATTACAGAAGGTGTAGTGAATAATTCAGTCAATCCATTAAATGAAAGTACAAGCCTAACAACAAGCTTTCAACGATCCCTTTCAAGCTTTTGGCTTGACCTTTGGAGCAGCATCATCGGTCATACTGCTCAAAGTATGCATGTCTTATGGAAATAATGAGAAGCTACATGCTATATTACTCAACGCCAGTTACTAGTGATCATCCAGCTGTGCAGTGAAGTGAAAGTGTCAATAGTTCATAAAAAAAATCATTGTCAGTTGCGTGTTCTATGTGAAGTGTTGGTGAATATAAGTGTTTTGGAGAATCGCTGTTGTAAAGCTGAGCTCTGCCGCCCATGGACTCGGAAGCAAATAAAAGGTAGGGAGTCATCTCTTCTTGCAGTTTGATTGAAATGATACTTAAACATTTTTTGCGGAAAACTATATAAAAAATTACTTTTAGCTCCTTCCTCTATGCTGAGAAGGAGAATTCATTGATGCAGGGTGGCGTCTTTTTGAAAATCCACAGTTTTCTTTGCATGCTGGTTCTACTGTTATTTGTAATATAGCAGGACAAATAAAAAAAAACGATTTTTAGATAAGGTCAATAGATATTAAATGCAATTATTGTACATTTACTATCGTGTAATGCTTCCACCAATTTTAAAAAGCTCGACTTAGGCAATATTATAATACTTTTAATTTGACACCTTACACGGTTCAGCAATCTAGCGTCATTCAGTTTAAACTCTAATAAAATGTGTGTAATTAAATCCACATCGAATAGGTACCGTGCAAGCCTCCACTAGGGTGTGTGGCACGGGGTGACTCCATGCCAATAATAGTGAACGAACAGTTAGCTTAATAAAAGAGTCATGAATGAATTGTAACATGCCAAGAAATGCATGCAGGTAGCTAGTATTGAGAATTATAGGAAATTATTATCTAAAATACAGATCCTATTTTATCTAGACCACGTTAAAGTATCATAGAGCTAAAGTATCGCAGTTATTACGCGGAAAAAACGAAATCTTAAATCTATCGGTTCTGTAGCCTATCTCCATAATCTTATCATAGCGATCGTTTCTTTTATAATAATTAGGCTTTCTCAAAATATCTCGAACATCAGGCAAAGAGTATTCTACCTGAAATTTTCGCAGAAGATTTGATCTAAGGTTTGCCCTTCAATCACTTTGACATTCCGAATTGACGTGCAGGCAAAATTATTTAGGAAGTATGTATCGAGGGGAATTAGGGAGAGAGATATGAGAATAAATGAATCACCACGTGGAAGAAGTGGGTTAGAGTGAGAAACGCATTTGGTCTTCGGCAGTAGATAAGATTTTTCCCTTCCCACTGCGATTTTGACACACGAACGTTCAAACCTACGTGAAGCAGTGATCGCGGCGAACAGGACCCTATTTGACCTCAACTTACGCGATGGCATCACCAACATCTATCCCTCTCTTGAATGACATGACTTATAAGGACGTGCCACTAACGCTCGTCCGAATGTATATATATATATTCTAGATAATGGTTATAATCGTGATTATATCTCTTTTCCGACATATTACTTGCTAAAATCTGAAGCTCTTCTTTTGCAGAGTAATGATAATTTGCACTCTTCCACATAAATATTTATTTGGAATTGAGTCAACATAATCCACTGGACTCATGATAGCTGATGATGCTGCAGTGCAGTGAAATATGTTGACTCATTTAAATATTTATGTGGAGATGTGCAAGGTATCTTAACTTCATGCCCTGCAATATACATATGGTATTCCCCAAGCCCCATTGGCCAAAATAAAGGTTGAGAAAATGATAAAAATAGCGCTAAGGTATGGATCCAAGATGATTAATGAAATGGTATTTATAAACCTTAGTATGATTTATTTAGATAATGAGCTCAAAAATAGGTAGGGGTGTGTGAGTGTGTATGTGTGAATGGTCCCTTTTTGTGTTTTGCCCTTTGAATTTTGGTTGTGTTTGGGGAGGGTTGGGAGGGAAGTTTTATGTATATTTTGTGTGTTCATACTAATCCTACCTCTCCACAGATTCAAGTCATCGCTGGATTTGAAGAAAAGAAGACAGCGGTCGAAGAGGATCACAACAAGAGGATTGATTCAGTTGGTAATTGATTCTCTTGGTATTAGTAAATTCGTGTCTTGCGATTTCATTACCCAGTTAGAGACTCATTTCTAAGGCCATGTCCGGAAACATTTTACCCGCATGTGACTCGCAAAACAACGTAGTTCGCTCGGCTATTAGCGAAAAATTATTTTAATTTATAGCACATTGTGAGCCCTCAAGGAGAGGTCGTACTTAAATTTGCTTCAATTTTGATTGATTTATACAATTGGTGGTGAAAGAATGGGTCCTACACAGCTATGCCATATTTGCGATGTTCCGGGAAAAAACAGTGGCGGGGCACGAGGCTGCTCTGGGCACCACCGCGATGTACAGGGATAAATATCTCACCATTTATGTCTTCGCCAGACCAGTGTGCATATTGAAAATTAGGGATAAAGATATGAGAGTAAAGTGTTAGTTCAAATGAAAAAACATCAATTCCGGTGCAAATGTTTATTGTGGCCTGATGCATTCTGGCATATTTTGGGCAACATAAATCTCACGTAAAACTCTTTTAATTTTTCCACCATGTCTATGGCCCAAAAATTATTTTATCTTGGCTTATATTAATTAACATACCATGAGGATATCACAAAATGTATTTTTTAGTAGATATTTCTAGCTGTCCCTGCTCTTGGTAGAAATTTCTGCTTCTTCTGCGTAGCTATTTATGTATTTATAACTCCTTCCTTATGAGTATTTGTATAATTATAGGGGAACTTGATTTCCGTCAAGCCTTTGCCGTCAGTTATTATTCCATCAGGACTTGCTACCAAAAAAGTTACATTTTAATCAACAAAGAGATCTGTGGGTAGAACTTCATATTTGCTTGATCTTTCATATTTCTTGATGGCAAATTTTTCATTGGCATTTTCTCAATCGGTTGCCTAGTTTCCTCTGATGGAAGGAAACAAACTTTCGTTTGACAATTTTGATGTTTGATTTCCTTAGATTACATGCACGTCCAAGGAAAGAGGCTTCAACCTCATCCGCCTTTCTGACTGCCAAGTCCCATTTAGCATTTAATCTCTAGCTTCCTTCTGTTAATTTTCACGCGACAATTTTTCATTAGTTATTTGCAAAAAATGTTATGCACATCGTATTTTACGTATAAGGCTACTGATGCAATGGTGCACCTAGTTTCGTAGGACCCCTTAGGCATAAATTTACTCTTTTCCCTCCTATTTACTTTGCCACGTAAGAGTTGTAGAACTCTGCTAGATTGTTAGTGACATTATATATTTAAAAAAATACGGAGTGACGAGATAAAATGCTACTAGCATAAGTGATATGCTCCCAGATGCCGCAACTCATGATATGAGGGATCAAATTTTCCTCTCCTTCTATCAACCATTTGCAATAATATATGTCACCTTTACTATGGTTTTCGAGGGTATTATTTCCTTATCTTTAGCCGGTTACTCTCCAATCTCCACTTCAGCCCACTGTGGGAGGGTGGGAATCAGAATGACGTCATAAGGGCTTTTCCCATCATTCATACTCGGCCGTCCCGTTTTTGCGCGCTTGAAATTTTTCACTTTTCATTCAATCGCAAAAAATAGATGTCGTCATTTAAAAATCTGGGAGCGTGAAATTCGTACTCCAGGAGTAATAATAATCATTTGATTTAGGCAATAATAGGAAACCACCCTATTGCATTTTTCAAAATATAAAATGCTTGCGGGGTGATTTCTGATGAGTGTTATAACAGAAAAAATGACGACACAAAGTTAATTGGATTAACTACTACTTATGTCTTGAAACGCTGGTTTCGGCTCTCCATCAGTATGTTTTTCACCGTGTTATGCTTTATTGCTTCTTTTCATCGGTATTAATAAAAAAATTCTTGCTGTAACTTAAGTAACCATTGTTTTTTTACATCCAAATGTGACCTTCAATCAAGCTAGCTGACATATTTTGTAACATTTTATTAACCGTTTACAGTCCAATGTTCCCATTTGAGAACAGATTTATAAAAATTCATAAAAATTATATTTCGTATCTCTGATTAATTTTATAGCTTTTATATGTAAATAAAGTATGGAAGTATTTTTTAAAGTGAATCGCATGACTTGTTCATGCATTTGTCGTTAATTATACATTTTTAAAGTTGGTTATTTTCATTAGGTACCTCTGTATTGAGTATGCGGTTTAACCAATATTTTTCTCTACACTCGCTCTCAAGTAACAAATAGTCATTTATTCAAAAGATCAACATACATTACATTGTTAAACTTAGTTTTTTGGTCAAGTTTGTATTTTTTATCGAGCAATAACAAAATGTTGAGGCGTGTTCTCATTTGGGAACATTGGACTGTCGGCATATCTAAGTCAGTTGCTGTTTTTTACCTCCGATGAGATATCTCTTGTGATTTTATTTTTTTCGTCCCATACAAAGGAGTTTTGAAACATTGTCGCCCCTTTGGCCTGATTATATCTGAATTCGCCACCTCAGACTGCTTGCAGCTATATAAATACATTGTTGTTTTTGTTGGACATTGCGGTATGAAATAGACCCGGTCAAACCAAGTGAGTCGTAACAGTCGTAACTTGTTCCTTCAGGTTCTGACGTCCACTGTGTGCTCCTCTGTTTAGTCATTCTGAGAGTCGGTTTTGTGACCACTATCTTTGAAGAACATACTTTTTTTTAGAAACATCTGATAAAATGAGCTCAAAGGAGTTTCTTATTTAGGGTGACGTAGTCGAATATTTAGACGTTCTAAGTGACGATGAACTGTCGGAATACGAGTTGTGCCAGCTTCCTCCTGAAGAAGACTACCGTTTGACGGATGAAGAAGATGTCAATGAAAATGATCTAGGGGAAATAATTCCGGCTGACACATGTGGGAAAATCAGCCTCACTCTACCAAACAGAGATGATGATGGAGAGAAAGAGAAAGACAGTCTACCTAGAAGGAAAGGAGTAAAAAAGAAAAGCAGTACTTTGGGAAAAGGTCAGTAAAATAAATTTTCCTCATACTTCATTGCGGAGTTATTTACTTTTTAAAATCACAAATCAGCATCTTTTAACACTTCAAAACTTTTCATTTTTTTCAATTTATATATTCCTAAGCCATGAAGTAATTGAATGGTTGTATCATTCACAGGCAATGTTTGGAAAAAGCTGAATCAATTTGAAAAAGAAATTCCATCAGAACCAATGCGGGGGCCAGATAATCATCTGGAGGAACTGGTTGCCTTGGAGCCGATTGAACTCTTCTTCAAGCATTTACCACAGCAGTACTTCAGTCATGTTGCAAACATGTCCTCTCTTTATGCTCAACAAAAAGGCTCATCTCTTGATGTTACGTGGGAAGAGATTGGTCAGTTCTTCGGAATACTTTTGTTTAGTGGTTACCACACGGTCCCCCAAGAAAATTTGCATTTGTGTTCTGCAGAGGATATGTCGATTCCAATTATTCCACCAGTGATGTCCAGGAATCGTTTCAAAGACATAGAAAGATACTTTCACTTGTCCGATAACAACATGTTGCAAAAGGGTGACAAATTAGGAAAAATTTCTCCTTTGTATAGAGAGTCGGGAAAAAACGTCGTGCAGTTTGGAATCTTCCAAAAGGAACTAAGCCTTGACGAATCTATGGTTCCATTCTACGGCCATCACTCGAGCAAAATGTTTATCAAAGGAAAACCAATTCGTTTTGGGTACAAAATCTGGATGCTATGTTCATCATCAGGATATCCCTATGCGATGCAAATATAAGCAGGCAAAGAAAAAAATTCTACTGGACCGCTGGGAAGTAGGGTAGTATGTGATCTTTTGGCTGTTGTAGAGCACCCTAAGCAAATTGAGTTGTACTTCGATAATTTCTTTTCATCCCACTCATTGCAAGTAGAACTGGAAGATAGAAGCATAAAGGCAACAGGTACAATTCGCGAAGGAAGGATAGCCAAATGCCCACAAAAACCATCAAAAGTGATAGCAAAATCTCACCGAGTGGATTTTGATTTCCTATGTGATGGAGTGGTATTTTTCTGTCGAGGGAATGATAATTCAGTGATTAAATTAGGGTCCAACTGCTACACTAATGAGCCATTGGGTTCTGTAAAGAGATTTTCTAGGAAGGAAGGGAAAAGGATAGAAATTACACAACCGCAATTGATAAAAAAATATAATTTGGGAATGGGGGGAGTTGATGTATTGGACAAACATCTGAGTAGTGACAGGCCAAAACTTCGGAGCAAGAAATGGTGGTGGAATCTGTTTTCAAATGCTTTGAATATGAGTGCCGTCAGTGCATGGCTTTTGCATAGGGGAATCCATGGAAAAGGGTCGAAAACGCACTTGGAGTTTCTTCGCGACGTAGCGACAAGTCTCATGCGACTACGCCCAAAAATAATCTCTCATCCTGGACCTAAGACGCACTCTTCAGTGAAACGAAGAAAAACTGGGGGGCATATTCTAAATAAATCTTCCCAGGGAAGATGCGTAGTCTGCAAAAAAAAACACTCGCCTCCAATGCACCGAATGTGGAAAAAAATGCATCTTCACCGGTTTTCTATGTATCATGAGCAATCCATAAATGCAATTTATACACTGTATAATGAGAATGATGTCATTATTACATGTATTTTCTACCACATTCATGATATTTTCGAAAAATATACATGCTCAGAAAAAAGTAAAACCTTGAAATTTTATTCGCTTGAGTGTCTAATGTTGCCATTTGAGAATGTGCTTGAAAAGGCATTTAAACATCTTTGTTCGGGTTTTCTTTCATAACATGTCTTAATGAGCTGTAAAATAAATAGAATATGCAAAAAAAATAATAAAAATCAATTGGTAAGTTAGTTCGGTCTTTAAAGGGTCAATAGTTTATTATGTTAGTTGAATATATTTTGCGTAAGTATGTATAAAATGAGATACCTCTCCATTTTTCCCTCCCTTCATGAAGATGCTCTCAGAAACAGTTGTCTCATTCAATAAATATTCCCTCAAAATTGTGAATACTGCTAAGGTCCCGAATGAGTGAGAATACATTTATTGACATAGAGATAAGGATTTGATGTTGTTGACTAGGCGTTTTCCTTCTATAAGTGGGTCTGCACAGCCTTCATCGCAATGTAAAAAAAATATTACTTGGACACATTGACTTTTTGACGGTTTTTCAGAATAGAGAAATGTCACAAAAGCATTTCTGATCTATTCTGACTTATGCCCTTGGTACACAATCTGATTTTGGACGGCCGGTAAAATACTGGCCAATATGATCTTAGGTTTTCCCGGCGTATCGGTTGCAGAAAAGTTTCTCAGGTTTTCCACCGGTTGAAGTCGTCCATGTCTCCCGGCGCGGCGTTTCGATCCGCGACTTGCTGATCATCCTCAGGGGATCTTCCGAATGCCGTTCTTCGATTTTCAATTTCATTTCAAAAAGGGTTTATTTCCATACTACAAGTTTTACATGAATATTTACATAGTGAGGTAGAGTATTATAATACATGTATACAGTAGGTCCCCGTTATAGGAATATTTCCTCTTCAGGGCATGTCGCAATTTGTTATTATATATACATTGTTTGTGAGCATGTAGCAGATATGGCAAAAATCAAAATATGGAACTCTTTGCTTCCGGGATGGCTATTGGTCCGACATTTGTCCGAGACGTGAGGGAAACCGGCAAAACCCCACGTAGACTGCCGTGTAATATTGGTGTTGCTGCTGGTGATGTTGATGTTCTCGCGGTGATGTTGGACGTCATTATCCTGGTGCCCTTGGTTTGCTGGTGCGTCCGGTATTGGAGTAATGGGTGCAGTGCTGCAATGTCAGAGTGTGAATTAATATACAATATAGTACAGCCTTAAAATTAGCACAAGTTTGTATACTATTTACAACCAACAATGTTTGTCAATAGGATATTTATACATTTATTTACATATTTGTATACATATTAACTTATTTTACTGAGCAGAAGTTGCATTACGTCATATGAGATTGTCTTCGTCATTTTGTTCAGTATTTACATTTTTATATATACATTCGCCTGTCGTCAAAACATGAATTAAATTTTCGGCGAGTTAATTGCATTTGACGGATGATCCTGTATTTCTAGAAGAAAGATTTAGGAAGACAAGGTTTCAATTTGCCTTACAGGCAGAAAGGAAGGGGGTCAGTCAGAATTGAATTATAAATATCAATTATTAATAGTTAATTATTAAATGCAGGTGAATGTGAAAGCATGAAATATTGCGGTCAAAAAGCCTGAGTGACAACTTCGAGTTTAACATGTGAAAGGCAAGAGTAAGGAGAAACTTGAAATCCTAAAGTGCAAATAAATGACCAAATCTTAGAACTCACTGAAGGGATTATTGATTTTAAGTTCAAGTTTAATATTGGTGTGCATCTTTATTCCTCAAGATTAGAAAGTAGTAAAGTTATTATTCAATTTTAATGAATTTAAATTGGAGTTAGGGTTTTTTGCTTAATTTGCACTGAGATTAATTTTAAAATATTGGAATGAAGCAGTGTTTTTACGTTGAAATCAGTTAGGATTGACTTTATGCAAGAAAGTATTGAAGAAGTTACTTGGTCATAATGCATGGAATTAAGAAGAAATTTTAACTTTGAATGCAGTTGTCTTGTCATTGCCTGAGGGGCCAAGTGGGAAAGACAGTTATTTTAACCCTCGGCCTCCACCTGCCCAATACTTACGTGAACTCCACCTGGGGTCTTTTTTGACCCCATGTCGTAAATTCAAAAAGAAATCGGTATTTTCTCTGGATATTTTGAATTAAAACTTTTAAATCATAATAAGACATAAAAAAGTAATTTTTATTGTTTTATCAAGTAATATTAGTATTTTGAAATACAATAACATTGATCTTAGAAAAATCCATAAAGTATTGTTCATCCAGAAAATTTCTCTTATAATTTTTTCGTTGCAGTCCAAGACAAATAACAATTATTTCTATAAAATTAAGCATTGAAATAGTTACTAATTTATCTTATCATCCTTCATATTTTCTGCAGGATATAATTATATTTGTATGATCATTACAAACAAAGACTCCACATTTTTCATACCTCCGATTCATTTTCCTGTCGGATTCTCTCAGACAGAATGAACAGTGTTCACGGTTTTATTCTACGTGGTGGCGTATCCCTTCTACACTGCTGTGGAATACATTTTAAAATCCTGCACAGGTTGTTGCTTCCCCAATTACATGCGTTCGTGTCTGAGGATTTTTCAATCGTCTTCTAATCTCTGGTTCTACTAACTCCTTTGTAATATCAATAAGAAATTTTCTCCTTGCTCCCTTTCCTGTTTACCCGTCGAACCTCTTTGAATTTAAAACAAAAGCGTTTATTGCTGCAATATCAATAATAACAAAAAATAGAGCAAGAGGCCACCTTTACGCTTTACTGAGTAATGTCTTGCCTTTAGATCTACAGTGTCGACGCCGGATTTTGTATGATAGTAAAATAAAATTACTTTTTTATGTTCATCACGACTAACATCAAATGATCGGTGTTGCGTTGAAAGTAGAATAAATGCTTTTCTTGGCTTTGCAACATATGAAACCACTAGCGTATTGTTTGCATAAGCAAAAATACTTGAATGCTCCTCTCGATGCTTGGCGGGTAACACCACCCTCGGAATTTCTACGCGATTTGGTCTTAGTGTACCTACAAGTGATAATTTCTTTTTGAGGAGTTCTTGACCCAGTTCATAGCTTGTGAAGAACCTATCCGCAGTTATATTACTTTCACTGCCTTGAAAATTACTAGCCAAATCTAGCACTACGCGTTTACCTTGAATTACTTCCCTGGATCCTTCAATTTTTCCAGTGTATTTTTGTTCATTTACAATATACTATGTTTCACAGTCAACGGCTGCCCATACTTTTATTCCGTATTCCCCCGGCTTTGATGGCATGTACACTTTGAATCTACATCTACCCCTGCATGTGCGCATATGCTCATCAACTGTAATGTTTGAGGATGGTTTGTAAGATATAATACAGGCCTCCGTAAATATTTCAAACACAGTTCATATTGCCTCCACTGCATTTTTTGATATCTTTTGCCTAGCAGCAGGAGTCTCCTTATTATCAAATCGGAGACACCTAAGAATATCTTGAAAGCGGTGACGAGACGTTGTAGCTCTAAATATTGGTAAGCCATAGTCTGCAGACCAAAATTCAGGTAGCGGCTTTCCTCGTCCTTTCTGAACACCACACATAATCAGAAGACTAAGGGAAGAATATAGCTCTATGATATCCAGATCCACCCATTTAGATAGCTGAAAGTAACATATTTATATTTTTATTAATATTTTGGATATCACTTGTAAATATCAATGAAATATAATGGCAAAATATCTATCAAAATCAAAATACTTTCAATGTGTGCGCTTGTTTATTCGTGTGCTTACAGTTGTGTTGCAGGATGTCTATCACGATGAATCTCTTGAATCAGTTGGCCTTTGAAGCCAACTCGTTCTGCAGTTGCATAGGAATTCCAGTCGCTTCTCTGAATAAGTTCTCTTGAGATCTTCACTGTCCTCAAACTCTGACGAATTTTATTCCACTATCACGTCTGTGACATCCTCTTCTATTTCAATTCGATCCTCTTCATCACTGCTCAATACACAACTGTCCATTGGTAAGTCTTCGTCACTGTCCTCAAAAATTTCATTTAGTACCTGATCTAGACTATATCCTCTGCTCAGCCGATGAAACTCCATATTTACTTCAACTTTTTGAAGGTACTTTTTTTTCTGGCCCCACAAAATTGCTTGCGATGTGGACTATGAACCTACGGAGCTAAAACGAAAATAAGGCCTATCCTCCTTGACATGAGAGTTGTGTGATAGAAAGCGGTGGCCAGTTTGAAAATGAGGAGGAAGAGGAAATCCTGCGACATAGTAAAGGTGTTGAATCATTATCACAGGTAGGGCAAATTGTCCCTTAGTATTTTATTTTCCTTCTCTCAATGCACCCGCTGCAGCGCGCAAGCTGATGACATTGGGTTACGTTGCTCTAAGCGGCCAGGCAGTACCTTCGACATAGGCGTTGCATGCTGTTATTATTTCATGAGTGAAAATGTTATTTCCATAATGCCAATTCCATGTCTTTGACATGTAATAGTACGAAGATAATGCATCATCATGATACCCTCCGAGACAACTCAGGCAGGCGGAGGCTATTTTCATTCAATGTTCACTGGGCCCACATTACAATATCTGTGATACTTTATATCCAAATTATAGCCCTAAACAGAGGGAATTATATTGGATTCTACGAACATCTTCAGCTTGAAAGACGGGAACTAGCTACCCAAAATCCTTACACTGGTCGGCATTGTCCAACGTGCCTGGGCAATACCGTACATCAGTTGGGGCAGTACCGCTCTGTGCGGGGGAAAACAAAGATGGATAATGCTATTTAAAGTTTTATTCCGTCATAAGAATAAGTAAAACATAGCATAATAGGTTACATTAAAATAAAAATAATACCAACCCCCATCTTAGTTGAAATAAACGTGAGCTAACAAAAAAATAAAATTCAATAAAATCCTTTTCTAGCTACGATAGTAGTTTTATTGTAGCATTAAAATATGAAAATCCATAATTAGTACGGACAAACGGACGGCACAGCGGATGAAGGTCGTTTGGACTATTGAGTTCTTCCGACTATCGTGTGTTCGGGCTATCGAGGTTCGCCTGTACATAGGAGGGTTGGCAAATCACACATTCAAAGGTCCTTCGTAACTCACAGAAGCATTTCAATGTCCAAGTTGCTCATAAAAGTTATAAAACTATATGGAGCATTGTCGTTCAACACGAAGCAATACCGTACACCTAGCGCCTTGTACGGCATTGCCCCATGCAAGGTGCACGGAATTGCCCCAAAACAACATGACGCAGCACTTTCAACCCTAACAAAAAATAACAACAATACAGGACTCATTATTGGTAATGAAAATAGCCCATGATATGGACTATTAAAAACCACTATTTTGAATATAGTCACTAGTAACATGTTTCCCTGACCTCAGTTTGAGTTAGTCTTTAAAATCATAAGAAAAATTGACAAAATAGAAAAACTTTCGTTGCATGCACGTGCGTAAAGTCAGAAGCTCCCAGGTCGTGTTAATCGGTTACGCTTTCCTTCCGCTACACACCAGCACTTCCCAGCGCTCACTACATACTCCCGTGGATCTAAATTATGGTGCACGGTATTGGCCCGCCGTACGGTATTACCCCACTCTCCCCTAATGGACGTTAATTTAATGCATAATTGTAATTTATGTATACATATGCTGTGAAATTTTGTTAGGAATACAGTTGATTGCAGGGAACAGGAGATCTCATCATCCCTGGTCATCAATCCTAGGATTGGTTTGACGCAGCTCTACACTGAGTTCTCCTATCAGCTAATCTTTTCACACTTTCGTATTTCTTCTCTCTCACATCCTTCTTTACTTGTTCCATATATTTTGTTCGAGGTCTTCCTTTTCTATTCTTGCCTTCCACATGTCCCTCGACAATTGTCGTCATCAGGCCATCATGTCTCAAGATGTGGCCTGTGGTTGTTCCGTCTTCTTGTTAAGGTTTTCATGAGGCTTCTCTTACCTCCTACCCTTCTAAGAACTTCCTCGTTACTAACTCGGTCGATCCATTTGATTTTCATCATTCTTCTGTAGCACCACATTTCGAAGGCCTCTATCCTTGCTTTCTCCGCTGCGGTCATAGTCCATGCCTCACTTCCGTATAGGAGCATACTCCAAATGTAGGTTCTTATAAATTGTTTCTTTACTTCCATATTTAAGTTTCCCGCTGTAAGCAGGTCTCTCTTTTGGTGGAAGGCTCTCTTCGCCTGGGCTATTCTGCTGATAATTTCTTTCTTTCTCCTCCCGTCACTAGTTATCTTGCTTCCCAAATAACCGAATGCATCCGCCTCTATCAGTTTTTGCTTCCCTATTTTAATGTTAGTCTTGTCTTCTTCTCTTCTGCTACACATGAATATCTTGTTTTCTTCGTGTTTATTTTCAGTTGATATTTACCCATAACCTTATCCATATCAACCAGAATATTTTTCAAATCCTAGCATTCTAATTTTTTCTCCGTGGATATTCACTCCCATTGCCTATTCTTTGATTTCATTAATGGCTCTCTCGATGTTATTTATTATAGTATTCTACCGATTAAGGTAGGTTTCCATGGATTACGTAAGAAGTGATCTGGTAGCCTCCCTTTCCTTCCAGCACTGCCTTCTTTAACTCACAGTAAGGCTACTCACTTTCAATATATCTAAAAATCCTATTCTTTTCCTTCCCCTCCCTCGTTTCCCTAACATTCTACCCTCTAACACCATTTTCAACATCCCCTCACCGCTAAGCACTAAGTCCATCCATATCTTCTGTCTCCTCCGTATCTCATCTATAAGATGTCTCTCCTCGCCAACCATATCCAGCACTTCGTCATTCCTTTTCCTCTCCGTCCATTTCACCCTCTCCATTCTTCTCCATACCCACATCTCGAATGCCTCCTATCTTCTCTCGTCTTCTTTCAACAGTGTCCACGTTTCCGCACCGTAGAGAGCTACACTCCAGATCAAACTCTTCACTAATCTTTTCTTTAAACTCTTACATAACGATCCTCTTAGAAGCTCCTTCCTGTTCCTGATCGCCTCCTTCGCTAATGCAATTCTCTTCCTGACGTCCTTACTATTGTATCCGTTTTCCTCTAACGTACTGCCTAAATAGTTGAATTGCTCAACCTGCTCAAGTTTTTTACCACCCACCTTTATCTTGAGTGTAACATTCCTCGCTCGTGATGCTTTACAAAACCGCATAACCTTAGTTTTCTTGTGAATAATCTTCATCCCATACTCCTCGCAACGCTCGTATAACGCATCCACTAGAGCCTGAAGCTCCCTCGCTGACTGGCTAATCAGCGCCTGATCATCCGCGAATCTCACTGATTTGAACATAATTCCTCCCACTTTTATTCCAGCTTCTAACTCATCCCACGCTTCCCTTATCATCTCTTCAGCGCACACGTTAAACAGCAGCGGCGATAGAAGACATCCTTGCCTCACACCTCGGCCAATGCTTGCCCACCCAGATTCTCCGTCCGCTACCCTCACTTGCGCAGTCTGGGCCATATAATGATTACGAATCAGTCGTCTATCCCCCCAATCTACACCTATTCTCTTCAGAATATCCATTAACTTTACCCAGTTCACCCTATCAAACGCTTTCTCAAAATCCACGAAACACGCATATACGTCCTGGTCATATTATAGATTCCTCTCGACGAGGGACCTCATCATTGCTATTGCATCACGAGTTGACTTCCCTTTTCTGAAACCAAACTGATCTTGGCCCAAATACTCGTTTGCCCTCGCCTCCATTCGTCTGTTCAATATCCTCAGCACCACTTTCGCCGCAAGCGATATTAAGCTGATAGTCCTATAATCTCCGCATTCCACAGCTTTCTTCTTTTTCGGAAGCGGAATTAAAACCGTTTTCACGAAATCTTCCGGCCAACATCCCTCCTCATAGATCCTGCGCACTAGTTCGAATAACCTTTTCTTACCTTCCTTCCCTAGATTCTTCAGAAGCTCACACGAGATATTGTCCACGCCTACTGCTTTCCTAGCCTTCATATCACGAAGTGCTCTCTCTATTTCCGAATCTAATATCTCCGGCCCAAGATTATCCTCCTCCACTGCACTTTCCTCCTCTAGAGTCAATCTCTCTGGTCTGTTCATTCCGTCATACAGGTCCTCCACGTATTCCTTCCATCTACTCTGTACCTCTTCTCGCTCGGTTAGCATCCTCCCATCTTTAGCCTTAATTTTAGACATGGCTTGTCCTCTTTTGCCGCCCTATAGCGACTTAACTTTGGCGTACAACGCGTCTACTTCTCCATCCTTTTGGAACTTTTCCATTTCCTCACACTGTCTTTTCCACCAAGCCTCCCTTGCCCTCTTAGTTTCACGTCGTAATTGATTATTCAGTTCCCTATACATTCTTTTTCCCTGTTCTGTGTCCACGTTCTTCCACTACCTCCTCTCCTCCATTTCCCTTATTATGTTCTCCGTTATCCACGGCTTCTTTATCCTCCTACTGTCAACGTAACCAATTGACTTCTCCGCCGCTTTGACTATTTCCGTTTCAATATTATCCCATCTTTCCTCAACAGTCTTAGTACTTTCAATCTCCCGTATACTAATGTCCACTAGTTCCTGATATTATCTCCTCATACTCCCCTTCAGGGCTTCTACGTTCCATTTCTTCGCTTTCCTAACTTTCATAAGTCTTTTGAATCTTACGTTGCATTTCAAGAGCACTAGATTGTGGTCCGAATCCGCATCCGCTGCGGGGAAGCTGCGCGAGTTTTTCACACTATTCCTAAACCTCTGTCTTACCATAATGTAGTCTATTTGATATCTCCCCACATCCCCTGGACTTTTTCACGTGTACCTTCGCCCTTTATGATGATTGAACCACGTGTTTGTGATGAATAATTTGTTTCTCCTACAAAATTCTGCTGCTTTCTCTCCCCTGTCGTTTCGTATTTCTAGACCAAAATCTCCTATTTCGTGCCCATCCCTCCCTTCCCCCACTGAGGAATTCCAGTCCCCCATCACTACCAGATTTTTCTTACCCGGTGTGTCTCTAATTATTTCCTCGAGCTGTTCATACACCTCATCTACTTCTTCTTCCCTATGATTGCTAGTGGGCATGTAAACTTGGACCACCACAAGGTTGGTGGGCCGCGCCTCAATTTCTTCCACCAGAATCCTATCGCTTACCTGGTCTATACCTACCATACGCTTACCCATCTTCCCGTTTAATACTAAAGCTACCCCTCGCTGGCTCTCTTCCCCTCCACTATATATAACCCTATACCCATCACTCCAATAGTCCCCGCCATCCCTCCACCTCACCTCGCATAATCCTAAGATATCTATCCTCCCTTTATCCATTTCCCTTTTCATATTTTCTAACTTCCCCGCGCTCATCATAGTCCTCAAATTCCACGTCCCTACATTTATAGCCGACTTCTTCTTTTCCATCTTCTTGGTCTTCTTTTCTTTCTTCTTCATTGCTGCTGCAGCTGATGATGATGATGATAAGTCTCTGCAAGGATTTCGCATGTTGGCGACCCCGAGGACCTTGCCGACCTCGCTGCCGTGCCCGACACCCGCCCTTTGCGGACGGGTCCCGGGCGATGAGATTCCGAGGCTCATTTGGTTGTACTCCATGTTTTCAGGGAAGAGATAGTTGGTAGGGTTTCCCACATCCATTCCAACAGTGTTTTTCACGTGACACCATCTCGCGGACTACCTTTCGTCTGGCTCCTACCCTTCGACCTATCTGGCATGGGTGGCCCTACCGGGAATAATTTAGAATCAATCCCGCCAGTGCAGCTGTAGGGGTCATAGGAACGCGCAAGCCTTTCCACCGCGGCAAGGTTGTAGCTCAAGGGAAAAGTCTCTCGATGTAAACGTTGAAAATTACGGGTGACAATGCACAGCCTTGTCTCACTCCTTTCCTAATTCTTGCTTCTTCACAGATGGGCCCTGATTTTATCACCGCTATTTTCTTGTATAAACTGTGGATGATTCTTCTGTCAGTGTAAATAACCCCAATTTCTTTTAGGATTCCAAGCATTGTGCTCCAATCTACGTTATCAAATGCCTTCTCTAAGTCCACGAACGCAACGAACGTTGGCTTATTCTTTTCATGCTCTTCTCTATGAGCAGTCTAAGGTAAGCATTGTTTGTAATGAGTTGCGTAGGTGCAACTCATCGGGGCAATTATGCGATGGTTGCCCTTAGCCTTCTATATCGTAGAAATACAGCCGTTATGCAATTATAGCGACTCCTGCAGTGAATAGTGAGTCACTATACCGACCACTGTAGTCTATACCTTCACTCATATGAAGAAGAGCCTCCCCCCGTGTAATGGAATTCATAGTATTTGGCACCCTCCTGTAGCCAATAATTTCATAAAGTATGCCAATTGACTGAAAAATAGCCAGTCAATTGCAGCTGTTAGCTGCAACAAATTTCAGTAGTTAGCCGTGCGCCTCGTTTTCTAGAATACGCTTAATTTTTTTTAGTATTCCCTTGTTTTCATGATCATCATAGTGTTGGTAACCCTGAATATGTCGCATTAATGTATTCCAGGGGCAGTAAGTAGAAATTTGCTTTTTGGGGGAAACCGGGACAACCCTGCCACTTTTTTTTTGTTTTTCAACGACATTCTTGTAAGTTCATGTACGACGATGATTTAAAACCATTATCAGCCTTTACTCTTAGTCTCTAATTTCAAAATGTGTGAAAAATAAAACTTAAGTAAAAGTTTAAGTGTTAAAAAAATTGAAAACATAGTTGGCAAAGATTCTCTGGAACTGGGGAAACTTTTCTAACGGAATTATATCCATCGAAAACCTAAATAAAACAATGGAGTACATAATTTTAACTTAAAAAACTCTTAAATATAGAATGGTATACAAAGATACGCAAATGCTGAACATCAAATACTGTGGTCATTCCCCTAATTTTTCTTCTATTTAATTGTCCTCCAATATGATTCTGTGTGGAGGTGCTTGGAAGTGATCAAGCGTGATTTTTCCACGGTTTCTCCTGGGGCACATTAATTTTCCGTCTTCTTCTCTATGGCGAACTTTTATTTGGATTGCGACAGCAGGCTTGAAGATAATTAAAAAATGAAGCACTTACTCTTTTAGGAGTGTCGTTACCATCAATTTTCTCTGCATCCGGAACTCAATTCCGTATTTTCTTGGCATCTGAAAGGTCTATAGAACGAATATGAAAAACGTACCCTTAGGAAAAAGTTTACTAGAATTTGAGAAATAACACTAATGTCAGTTGGCAAAGTTGTCCCATTTCCACCAAGCTTCCTGGTGCAACATGGCCAACTTACATTATTAAACCTAAGTACCACTTACATTTTACCATTTAAAGCGATTCTGAAAGTAAATTATATGCCCTATTGAATGATACCAGAAGTTTTCATTTATGTTTGATAAAATGGGCAGGGCGAGACACTTTAATAGCCTACCAAAATATTCAGTTTGGCGCGACGAAAACAAAACACTAATAAAGACCTGCAAAAACCTCGTAAGACTGCAAGTGTGTGGAAAGGATATCACTCAATATCTTTTCTTTGTGATAAAAACATAGGCCCTTTCTTAGATAATTAGGAACTTAGTAGGGCACCAAAGATAATATTTTTCAGAACCTGGCAAAGTTGTCCCAGTTTACGGTACCCCAAAATATGCTCGATATTAAACATTCAGTTTTGGTTTTAAAGAGGACTCTATTCCAATTTATAAGGCTGCAAAAATTTGTCTGTGATGACATGTACCGTCTATTACATCGATTTGTTTCATAACCTTAGGATGGCTTCCTGATTAATGGTCTAATTTTTATTACCTCTAGGGATCTTGTCAACTACTTGTGCAAGTGAGTAATTTGCTAGACTTAGATCTCGAAGATTTATATATTCCTGGATTTAGGTTTTAGAGTGTAAGAATCCAAATTTATTGATGGAGACTGAAAAAGTTAATAAGGATATTTGATTTTCTAAATGGAAAAGAATGTAATTTCGTTTATTAATTGTGCACCATAAATTTCAATTTCAATATAAGTTAATACATGGGAGGCGCTGTGCGATTAAGCTGTTAGAAAAACTCCATCTCCTATCCCATAGTGTCGACCGCAATTGTAGATCTTAAATGCTGGAGGGAAAACTTCGCTGTCGCTTACATCCTTCGTACGTCAACATTCTGTTCCTATGACCATGTATGCGTCATGAAAATTATACTCGATTTTAGCACTCTTGTTTATAACGTTTTGACAATTAATTGCGACAACGTTAATGTCTATTTTTTAGATTGCCTTTCGGTTGGTTCTTTTCCTCGCTAATGTGTATAAGATGAGTGTACCACTCTGGAAGTGCTAATTAATTTAGATATAATCGCTTTCCCTGGAGTAGACGTTTTGGAATTGGGAATTACTCACTTGCACAAGTAGTTGACAAGATCCCTAGAGGTAATAAAAATTAGACCATTAATCAGGAAGCCATCCTAAGGTTATGAAACAAACATTGCTGCCCAGAAATTTACTTCATATAATGTGAGGATTTTCGCACTGTGGACTACCTCGGAGGCTACATTTAGTTAGATAACTTTACTCATTCAAAAACTTCAGTACTGAATATTTCTTGAGTAACCTGCATAAATTATGTTGATATTAAGAATACACCTTTTAATAAAAAAGTATAATTATGTCGTACTCGATCCATCGAAGTAATCTCACGAAATTATATCACACTGTATAGACCCACTCGGCCGCGGAGCCACGTATTGGTAAAAGATAAACGGTGAGTCCAAATACGAATCTAAAGGTAGGAAAAACCTCGCCACGGAGACCGAAAGAAAACACTCCGACGGGGACGTGAATTACCTCAATGAATTCCATCCGCTAATCTTAATTTCGATTGGGCACTTTCTCCTGGAGTTTGACTCCAGGTTCTGTTGATCAGTCGCGTCCGTGTCCGTCCTCGTCGGCTCGCCGCTAAGGCAAAGGATACAGGTGGCTTCGTGAACCAACCTTCCAAGTTTTCACCGACCCGGCCTCATCAATTAAGCGGGTCTCGTGTCTACATATTATTGAAAGCGAGTGATTTGGCGCTTGAATTCTTCAAGCGGGTTGTGGTGGGTAAGGAGATATGATGGTGTCACGTGTTTTCGAGTAATGTGTCCTTAAGTTGTTTACTTGTTCAAAAAAAAACACCATCTTTTGTTCGACAGGGTAAAAATCTTAATATTTCGGCTAATGGACTATTTAAATCTTTGATAGGATGTCATTGTTGTGATAGCTTTGTTTAATTATTTATTGTCAAATTCACCGTAAAAAGCATATAACGGCCTTTTACAACGAGAGTTTCCAACATTAACCCTTAGGTGCACGCTAAGCGGGGATTTTGCCGCATTTTTCAAAAATTCGAAATAGCGCGTTTATTGCGCTTGGATCACTGATGGTAAATTTTGGTATTCTATTTCTGTACTTTTCCCTATACCAAGAACATATGTTTGCGTCAATGTGACGACCAACTATTGCGTTAGAATCTTACAAAGTGAGAACGACGACAACTTCGGGTGATTTGCCGCTAGATGGCGTTCACACGATACTAAGAAACATCTGATAATCTGTCGCTACCGTGGAAACTTGGAAGCATAACTCTTGTTTCAATAATATGCTAATATGTTTTTTCGTAATTATTATATTTTTTAAAGTATTTGCAGTATTATTTTGCTGTTATTATTATTTATATAATTTATCTCAATCTCAAACCACATGTCGTAATTTAAAAATTTCATCTTGATACTCAAATATGAATTGCATTGGTGTAAAAATGCATTATTTACTCTCTACTAGTGACCGAAAAATAAGTTATGCACGTTTTTTTATAATGTATTGGAGTTTGAAGGCGAAGAGTCGGCACTTGGTGTATCTACCTGCGGGAAAAGAACATAATGCTGCAAAGGTATTATAAAAACATTTAGGAATCGTAACCTCCTTATGGACGTAAATTGTATTATGATTTTATCGAATTTTGAACAAATTGAGTAGGTGGTGACTAATGTAGAGTATATGATATTCCAAGATCAGAACGTATTTATTACCCTGATGAGTTCTAACGAGTGCTTTAAAAGCTTGATAATGAAGTTGGGAGGGAATGGCAGGTCAACCACGGTATGGAGAATATTTTTTTGATTTCTCACATGAAAGTGAAGGGGAGGTAGACTTTTTTTGAAGACGCATTACATTCCAGCGATAGTTAGTAGTCTGATGATAATAGTATTGTTAGCCACCCACATAATTTCAACGTTTATCTAGTTCAACGGAAACGGTTAAACGTTTTGGCTGAACTCTTAGACACAATTTTCTATCACCAGAACAAAAGCTAAAGACATTGTTCGTGTTTCACCTGGGCCAACATCATTTCCTAAGAATGCCGCAACTGAACTCGAATTGTTGTCGAAAACGATTTTACTGAAGGTGATTGAAAAAAGTGTCGAGAATACCAAATTGTATTTTGAAGGAAAACTGGCATCTCATGTGTACTCGAGAATCAGATATTGCATCACTACTTCCCGTGTATAACCAATAATATTTTTATTTGAAAATTAACACTCTCTCTGTAGATAAATGTTGCTAGACAGATGCTAGAGAAGAGGTTGTAAAACAGATGGAACAGACCTGATGATTTGCAGAACAGCGTTCGGGATAGCATCGGGAATACAGGAATTCGAATGGGAAAATAACAGCAAAAAATTACTATTCAAGCCTTGATTAAGCCACGTATTTGCTATAAAATGGTCTACCTTTCCTAGGTACCGTGAAAAAAACCTTAAATCCGGAGAGGGTTTCTACCCTGCAAAATTCGATAGGCTGGAACTTCATTTCTTGGTTTCCAGGATACCTGCACTCTTGTTTCGTACTTCACTAAACCAAACAAATGTGAAATTCTGTTTTCTATGTTGCACTGCAATGTGGACATCGATCTAGAAACTGCGAAACCTGAAATGATTCTGAACTACAACTCAACCAAGGGAGGTGTCGATTCCGTGGACCAGAAGTGTGTAAATTACTCCCTTTCAAGACGAACACGAAGAATGACTCTACCACAATTTCTCCGGTTTTTTATATGGCTACTCTTAGAGACCACGTGATTTTTGTAACTAATAATATTGAAAAAATCCATCGAAGACCAAGAATGGAGTTCATGGAAGCTCTCGCGTTAAGCTTTGTAGATGAACATCTGAAGTCCAGGGTAAAAAGGTAATATTCCAGCAGACACAAAGGCTTTTCTAGCAATGAGACTTGGGAAAATTCCTGAAGTATTTCTTCTACATGTGAACCACAATGTAGGGCGGGTGATTGTTTTAAACGTGGAAAATATAAAACGTTATAAGTTATAAAACGGCAAGTATAAGAATGTTTTCGATTTATATGCAATAATCATTCCACCTGCGTCAAAAATGTCACGAAGGTCATTACAGAGACAGTGATGGTCAATAAGGTTGAAAAAATTAATTTTATTTATGAAGTTTGTTATTTTTATAATTTTAATGATTGCATTAACGATTTGGCATATCCATTTCCTTTTTTGTGTTTTTTGACTTGATAGTGTCTAGATTATCGTCTGCAATTCCTTTAGAAAAATTAGTCTAAGTATTAATCCATAAATTTGCGTATAATTATGCCATACCTTTGTTTAGAAATAAATGGCAAAAATATTTTAAGTGATTTTATTTATTAAAAGTTACCTAAATACGTTAAAACACCCTCAAATTTGAATGCATATTTGGGAAAATCAGAAATGTAAAAGTGCGGCTAAAAAGCCGCTAGCGTGCACTGGCGCTATACTTGCAGGTGCGTGCACCTAAGGGTTATCAAAGTACAACACAAACATCCACGCCCTGTAAAGGGGTCACCTATCCAGGCGGGATTCGAACCCACGACCTACGGTTTGGCAGGCGAGGACTTTACCCCACCGCCACCATAAGCATTGGAAAATCGAAATTTGAAAATAAAATACTAGAGAGCCAATATATATTGAAAGAAATACCAGCTACGAAACATACTACCGTTGTTAAGCAAAAAAAAACTATGAAGTAGTATTTCCCCATATCTAC
Source organism: Ischnura elegans (assembly GCF_921293095.1). Taxonomy (NCBI): domain Eukaryota; kingdom Metazoa; phylum Arthropoda; class Insecta; order Odonata; family Coenagrionidae; genus Ischnura; species Ischnura elegans. The sequence continues at coordinate 91,073,024 of NC_060259.1, forward strand.
GTGGTCTAACAGGAATGGTTATCAAGATATTCCAATTTGCATATTTGCTATAATAATCGAAACGAAAATTAGTATAAGCTGACACCTTTAATGTAGAATCAGCGATCCTATTGATTTCCTTTCCAGTCAACGTTATTCCCCATTTAATGCCAACAAAGCTATTCCAGTGGATGATAAATCCCTAAGGAATTGCGAATCGATTTATTTTGAAGAAAAAGCATGTTCGATACATAACGGGAGCCCACTAATTATGATTATTTGGAATCGGTAGTATAAAGGAGGCTATCATACATCTTTTCACCAAATTTCATTAGGCTTACAGAAATGATTTAAGCAAGATATGCCAATTTTACGTATATGCTGCTATAATCGTATCGAATTATCGATTAACCGAACACCTGTATTGAACGATCCGCGATATTATTGATTTTTCATCCACTCATTCGTCATTCCCTGTATAATCCATGCTAAAGTATCCCCGTAGGTATCATATTAAAAGGTAATAAATACTCTACCCGGTGATATTGATCCGTTTGGTCTGACACTTAAAAATTTTACTCATCGGGCATTAACATATTTACCGCATAAATGACTAGATAGCCGGATAAATGTTTGTTTTTCTTTTTTATTCTATTTAAATTTGTAACAAATTATTATTCCTTAATTATTTAATGTTTGTTGTTATAAGTGCACTTTCAATTTGCAATATTGCTGTATGTGTATCTGTTTATTAAAATAAAATATGCTGCCAACGAGAAACGCGAATCTATTGCAATCTAATGCAAATTTATTATTATATTTGTCCATCGCAAACAATAAACGAAGTTATTGTTTCCGATAGACCAATGAAATTTGGCAAAAGGGTACATCTTAGTGTACTTCATATAGCAATGTTAAAATGCTTAAGCGGGGATTACACGTACGAGTCGACTCGTTGGTACTAGCCGACTCGGACGTGTATCATATCAACTTCCGGCCGAGTTCACTATCGATTGCTGTGGTTCTCGATACTCGGACGAGGTAGCCGCCATCCTAGTAGCTATCAAGGGTTCTCGATTAGATCGAAAAAATCGCACTGGTCCGAGAGCAGTGGAACGCTGTTTTAAAATGGAGAACGTTGAGAGAACTGTAAGCGTGTACGCAAGAGGAGGGAATATGAGTTGCCGGAGGGTACCATTTACCGAGGCAGACACGATAAAATTTATCGATGAATATCAAAGGCATGAATGCCTTTGAAACATTCAAGCACCGGAGTATCGGAGGCTTGACATGAAAAATCGAGCATATTTGAACCTGGCCGAGACTTTTAACTTGTCGGTGGAACTGGTAAAAATAAATTAAAAATATACGGTCCACGTATCTGCAGGAGAAGAAGAAAGTGAAGGCAAGCGGTAGGACTGGGTCAGCGCCTGAAGATATTTATGTGCCATCGTTGGGGTGGTACCATCAATGCGCGTTTTTGGATGACGTGGTGGTACCAAGGAAGACGTCGTCCAGCTTGGAGGTAGGTTTTTCTGCTTGTGAATGCATAGTGAATAATTGGGAATAAAAATGTTGATATCAAATAAATTTCTTTAAAACAATTAATTGGCTTCGTTTCAAGTTAGCATTTTACGGAATCAGCAGAATTTCATAAATCCACAGTATCACTGTAAGTTATCAATTGATGCTTCTTATCAAGCACAAGTTGCCTAAATTTTGAGCTAATCTTGGATTTTGCTAGCTTCAATTGGTATGGCGTTATTTTACCCATTTTAAAACCTTCATCATCATCATCACTGGTCAACAATCCTAGGATTGGTTTGACGCAGCTCTCCACTCAGTTCTCCTATCAGCTAATCTTTTCACACCTACGTATTTCTTCTCTTTCACATCTCTCTTTACTTGTTCCATATATTTTGTTCGAGGTCTTCCTTTTCCATTCTTGCCTTCCACTTGTCCTTCGATGATTGTCTTCATCAGGCCATCGTGTCTCAAGATGTGGCCTATAAGGTTGTTCCGTCTTCTTATTAAGGTTTTCATGAGGCTTCTCTTACCTCCTACCCTTCTTAGGACTTCCTCGTTACTAACTCGGTCGATCCATTTGATTTTCATCATTCTTCTGTAGCACCACATTTCAAAGGCCTCTATCCTTGCTTTCTCCGCTGCGGTCATTGTCCATGCCTCACTTCCGTATATGAGCATACTCCAGATGTAGGTTCTTATGAATTGTTTCTTTACTTCCATATTTAAGTTTCCCACTGTAAGCAGGTCTCTCTTTTAGTGGAATGCTCTCTTCGCCTGGGCTATTCTGCTGATAATTTCTTTCTTGCTTCTCCCGTCACTAGTTATCTTGCTTCCCAAATAACCAAATTCGTCCACCTCTATCAGTTTTTGCCTCCCTATTTTAATGTTGGTCTTGACTTCTTCTCTTCTGCTGCATACTAAGATCTTGGTTTTCTTCGTGCTTATTTTCAGTTGATATCTACTCATTACCCTACCCATATTAACCAGAATATTTTTCAAATCCTTCTCTGTTTCTGCTATAACGGCTATGTCATCGGCAAATCTTAGCATGTTAATTTTTTCTCCATGGATATTCACTCCCCATTCCTTTTCTGTGATTTCATTAATGGCTTTTTCAATGTAAACGTTGAAAATTACGGGTGACAATGTACAGCCTTGTCGCACTCCTTTCTTAATTCTTGCTTCTTCACAGCTGGGCCCTGATTTTATCACGGCTACTTGGTTTTTGTATAAACTGTGGATGATTCTTCTGTCATTATAAAGAACCCCAATTTCCTTTAGGATTCCAAGCATTGTGCTCCAATCTACGTTGTCAAATGCTTTCTCTAAGTCCACAAACGCAACGAATGTTGGCTTGTTCTTTTCCATTCTCTTCTCTATGAGCAGTCTTAGGGCCAATATTGCTTCCCTTGTGCCTTTGTTTTTTCTGAATCCAAATTGGTCCTCATCCAAGTACTCTTCTGCTTTTCGTTCTATTCTTCTATAGATGATCCTTGTCAGTATCTTTGACGCATGTGTAGTAAGGCTTATGGTCCTAAAATCTTCGCACTTCTCCGCTCTTTTCTTCTTAGGCATAGGGATTATAATGTTCCTCTCGAAATCCTTTGGTATCTCACCTGTCGTATACATTTCACTAATGATTTTGTATAGCTGGTTCAACGTCTTCTCTCCTGAATTTTTATTTAGTTCTGCAGGAATGTCATCAATGCCAGACGCTTTATTTATCCTGAGGTCTCTTACAGCCGCACAAATTCCGATCTTAAAATTGGGGCTCCCATGTCATCGGCATCCACTTCCCTCTCGTTTTCGATAGCATTCGTTCTGAGGCGACTTCCTTTGTACAAATCTTCCAGATATTCCTTCCATCTCTTCCCTTTTTCTTCGTTTTCAATCAATAGTTCTCCGTTTTTGTCCCTAAGGGTATTACATCTTACGCCGCTTTCCTTAAAGTGGTTCCTCACTATCCTATAAGGGGCCTCTACTTTTCCATGTTTAAGATTGTTTTGCATGTCTTCGCAAATGCTTTTCATCCACGTTTCTCTAGCCTTCCGCGCTTTACGACATATTTCGTTCCTTATTCTCTTGTAACGATTCTGTCCTTCCTCTGTTTTCGCAGCCTTGTATTTTCTTCTTTCTTCAATGAGATCTAATACTTCCTGCGTGATCCATGGTTTTTTCATAACGACTTCTTTTACCAAGAACATCCTCAGCTGCCGCCTGCAGACCACTTCTAATGGTTTTCCAACTCTCTTCCATTGGTTTGTTGGTCGCATCCTCCCCTATTTTATTTTCTACAGCCTCTTTAAAAGCCAGTTGATGCTGAACCTCCCTCAATTTTTCAACCTGCCATATGTTTTTCACGGCTTTCTTCAACTTTTTAAATTTACGGTGGCATTTCATCATAACTAAGTTATGGTCACTATCGATATCTGCCCATGGATAACTTTTGCAGTCCTTCACCTGGTTCCTGAATCTTTGTTTCACTAGAATGTAGTCGATTTGGAATCTTCTACGGTCTCCTGGCATCTTCCACGTGTATCTTCTTCGCAGGGGATTTTTGAATAAAGTGTTGGCAACCACTAGCCTGTGCTCCGTGCAGAATTCAAGTAGCCTTTCTCCTCTTCCAAATCGGTTACCCAACCCATATTTCCCAGTTATTATTCCGTCTTGACCTTCGCCGACGACGGCGTTCCAGTCACCTAAAATAATAAGATTTTCTTCCCCTCTTACCTGCTTGATAACTTCCGCTATATCTTGGTAGACATCTTCTACTTCATCATCTTCATAATCTGACGTAGGCATGTAAACCTGTACCACTACAGTAGCTATGGGTTTAGTATCTATCTTTACCATTACTATCCTTTCATTAAACTGCAGGTAGTTTTTGACACGCATCCCGGCGCTCTTTCTAAGCATTATGCCAACTCCAGCATTACCATTTAGCGAACCCGTGTGTATCATTCTGTAGCTTCCACTCCAAAAGTCTCCTTCCTGGGGCCACTTCCTTTCGCTGATGCCTAATACATCGAGGTTCATTCTTCGCATCTCCACCTTTAAGTTCTCTAGCTTACCGTAGGTACGAAGTGATCTGACGTTCCATGTTCCTATCCGTAACATTCTACTTCGTTTGACCGATGTACCCTCTCGAGTAGTCCCCGCCCGGAGATCCGAATGGGGACTAGTTTACCTCCGGAATATTTTACCCGAGAGAATTCCATCATGTCATTATATAAATTGAGTGGAGTAGCAGTGACTCCTCGGGATGATAATGTGGTGGTTTCCCCTTGCCTTCCACATCGCAGTACTGCAGCCGTTAAAGTAAATGTTACCACGCCCGTAGTGGAATGTGTGTCGCTGTACCGACCAGTATGGTCTCCACCTTCGCACATGTGAAGAAGAGCTGCTGCCCTCTCCCCCGGGTTATGAGAGGCATAATTGTTGGCGGCCCCCAGTCGCCAGGTCACGGTATCTTCACAGGTTTTGGTATCTTTTGAATGGTCTACCTTACCCAAGGGTAGCCCAATACCCCCTCAGAATACCGCCGCTTTTTGTCCACGACTGCTTATTCGACGAGAGAACTCGCTTATCTCGCAGCTAACCTCTATATCTAAAGGTCGACCCACCATCCGCAACCCGGTGGACGCACTCGGTGGCTTTAAGCTCAGCCTAAGTTAATTAAATTCTAGATAATATCTTTCCTTGTCTCTTTCAATAACATTCATTTTTGTTCTGGAGAGTTTTCATCGAAATTTGACCAGAAGCCACAAGGCCGTTAATTGGACAACAGTTTAGTAATTAAGTTGTTCTTAACGGTGTTAGCTGTCAAGGAGCTTTGGAATTTAGTATTTGAATAGTGCATGTGCACTGAGGTTTCCATGTATATTAATTGCTCCGTCAGCTGCACTCCTAGGTACAGCGATGTTGTATTTCCTAAGCAGTTGTTATACATTGATTGAGCTACCGTATTTTCCCAGCATTTATTTGCGCTGTGAGTTAACTGGAGTTGTTACTGTACTTTTCAGCATCAAAAGTAATTGCCCCTGAGACCGTGTATAACATTTTTCCACTTGAGGTAGAGTACAGAATTAGGTGGGTTTAAATACTAAACTTGTAGCCAGTAGCTTGAGTCCTTCCAGTACTTCGGTTACTCAGTACAAATTTTGTTGGAATGTTATTTCTAAGGTTTGGTTTATCACATTTCTTCTCCAATAATGATATAGTAATGAGAAGATGTAAGTACTATCATTTGCAAAAGTCTTGCAACAAATCGAGCGGCGCCACTTTCGCTCCATTGTCGATTTCTGGCCACCATTAAATTTGAATGATCACTATCTGGGGATGAATCTTCATGGTAGCTCGGGAACGACTCACGAACGGGTCATCGCGACACGGGAGTGAGACGTAGGAAATCATTACGATGTTCAGTTGAGTACACGAGCGTAGATGTTGTTGCGTCGTCGCGGCGTTTAAGATTATTTTTACACTCGTAGTTGACTAGAGTAGATAATTGAAAATATTTACCCGTTGAAAGTGTGGGTACCTAGTGGGTGTCATCTAAGAGTGGGTAATTATGATGAGCAGTTACGGACCTGCAAAGGGAACCTTATAGCACCAGGAATCACATTCACCAGTGATTCTGATTGGAGTTCCTTCAAGGGAAACGCAATGATTCGTCCTATCGCGCTAACAACGCAGGATTCCCGTCGCACGATCATTTAAATTATAAATTGTTGTAAAAAAATGCTTAAATTCAATATTTGGTACCCTCTTAACATACATTTAAAAATAAAAAAACTTTAAAATAAAATACGCCTGTGAGGAGGATAAAAAATTTTGGGCATGAGAGGGATTTGAACGCGGGACTCTTTGATCACCTGTCTAATATTCATCCACTCAGTTATTTCTATTACATTATTAGAAGGTGATAATTTGAAGTTTTTGTTGTCATTGTAACACTAAGCTGCTTTCATGTGCTTCTCAATTGAACGAATTTTGATCAAAATAATTATTTTCTCGGTATCTTAGTATTTTATTCGTTTATATGATTATAACTTGAGCACGGAGGCTTTCGCATACTTTATGTTTCGGCTGTTTAGTGTATACAATAGGAATATAATGATGTTGTCGCCTGCGACTTCGGTATGGTATCGTCCTTATAAGTTATTATTATTAGTTATTATGTTTCTAACTCGGTATTTGTATTTCTAATGAAGCAAACGTATACATTCATTTCAAGCAGAAATTCTGTAAGGATTTGCTTACGTCCTTCTTACTCGACTTCAAAGGTTTTATGAAATGAGCTTCAGTTCCACTGATTTCAATCTTACCTTAAATATAAAACGTATTGCCAACAAACACACTTCCTAATACCATGTAACCTACTTAATGTAAGTAGAGAAGTTAATTAATGATGCTAAGTATATATCCTACATTATCCCGAATTCATCAGAGTATATGCAAATGATTGCAGCTAAATATGATAACTTAATCATTAACCACATAGCAGCGTAGAGTTATTATACGAATTCACACTAATTCAGCAGTGGCACATATTATCAAACAATACCTGTTGAAACCCGAAAATCATTAAAAAAAGGGACTTAAGGGAATTAAGTTTTTCTGGTCATAATTTGAATACGTGGAAAGGAATACATCTGTACTGTTTGACGGACGTCGGAGAACTCTGTTGTTACTTACGCAACGATTAATGCCGATCAGCTTAACTAATTTCATATTTTACGTGTTTGCTCAGATATTTATATGATGGAAAACGTGGAATATCAAAGCTCTCTCGTATCTTATGTCGTAGATATTATATTAAAAACATCAACCCGAGTCGATAGATGTAAACAAAAGTCCGCCATGTTCACAGTGAACGACTCGTGAATTCCTGCTCTCTGAAAAGAGCTAAGATCGCTCAAAAAGAGCCAAGCTACAAACTTTTTAAAATCTCTCCGAGGAATTACCTTCGATCCTTACTCCTGCATTAAATGCTACAATGTGTTTGGGGGAACATAATGAACATTAATTTCACTTAAATGGAAGCGATCAAATCCCAAGACTGAAAAGGATGAAAAAATATCTCACCCACCTAATGACCCGTTCTCCATATATTGAACCATGAAGACTAGTGTTAGTTTGCTGAATATACCCGAAAAACATACAGTTTCCGAGCACAATCTTTGTGGAGCGAAAGTGGCGCCGCTCGATTTGTTGCAAGACTTTTGCAAATGATAGTACATCTAATTTGATTCATTGATTTATCTCGATTTTCCATATCAGGACTAATGAGCACCTAATTTCTGAGTAATTGTTGCATTGAACTTGTATGTTTGTAGATTCATGCTCAAGAACAAATGCCCACAAGACTTCCGGACCATGTCTCAGTCGTCAGTCTCTTTGTGTTTGCATTCCCTCCCGTGTCCCAGTGTTCTTGAGTTACTTGTTTCAATAGGTCTATTTTTAAATTTCTCATACCATCCCCCACCCGAGGCCATTATATATTATCCTTGCTTTCAATTCACTTTCCTCCATCTTACAGTAATGTCTGTAGTAGGTTTATGGTCCTCAACATTCATGTACATTTATACCGTTCACGCTGCCTTCACATTATCTGCCTTGGTACTCTAAGTCATTCTGTGTGCAGTGTACATAATAAATTGAATTGTCTCATGTTGTGGTATTTCTCAAAGTTTACCAGGAAGATGTTGTTTTCTGAAAGTGAACTGTTTAGTTTATTTATGACGTGCATATCATTGTTAGTTCAATTAATTATAGGATTGCATGTTCAGAGCTTGGTTAACGAAGGCTTAGGTTCATTTATGTCAAATCTTGGTAGATTAAAATATTGTATCAATAGTTACTGTGGGTATGTTTCATTTTAAGGAATATTTTTCATTTCTTTACTGCCTTTTTTGACATCAGCTTGTTAAGACATACTTAATGAACACGTTGCGTTTCTTTGTCTTACAGGGGGATTAGTGCTGATGGATTAGAAGAATGGGAGACCATCGAGTGCGACACCCCAGAAATAGGAAGGAGGAAGGGCCCGAAAAATGACTCCAACGCATATATTAAGGAAGCGGTCGATCGCCTTGTCCAGCCCATGGATGACAGTGAAAGCTTCGCAATGAGTCTGGCGGCTCAGATGAGACTGTTGCCAACACTGGACAGGGCGATGGCAATGCTGGACCTCCAAACCGTGATATCTGGCAACACAATAAGGCATGCAGAGAGGCGGTCATCTGTGGACTTACCCAACCTTAATGCTGATGCAAGTCTTCCCTCTTCCAATACCCTGTTACCTGCCAATCAGCCGCCTCCTCCTCATGCTCCTCCCAAACCTTCCCCACCAGCCACCCCCTCTCATTCACATTCTCCTACGATAGCGCACGAAAGGTCGGCACCAAAACCTACTGTCCATGTTGTCTCCATGAACCCAATTAATTCTAACCATAATATAACATTAATAGGACATCCAGACTTACAGAACTGCATAGGGTTCTCACAAGGTAACACACCGAGCTGAGTGTATTCGTGAGGGAATCAATGTGATTTACCAAGAGAGGTTGGCAGTGATATGAATGCCAAAAGATTTTATGGAGTTACCCTTCACTATCTATAGATTGGCACTATTTTGGATTATTATTATTATAATGTACAATGCTGAAGGAAAAACACCCTGAGTTAATGATTCCTTAATCAGGTATACCAATGGTTCCTTTATTTACATGAACACACTAAGAATTATGAGGCCTGGCAAACCATCGGGACCAGTACTATGTTTTTTGCCTAGTTTCAATACAATTGGTTTAACTCGTGTACAGTACAAGGCTGGGCAAAAAAAGAAACTGAAGAGGTTGTGGTGGTAACTTATGAGGCTTCGCTGTGAGTTATTGAAGAGGGTTTCAGAGTGAACAGTTTGTTGAATAGGCTACTCAAGTCACCATAGCTAACTTCTGTTTTATCATCTACTTTTTTAACATCTGGCAGTATATGCCTCGAGGATTTCCTGACTCAAGTGTTGATAATTTCCCAGGAGGTTTTGGATTTTTTATATGAAGAGATGATTTTATTCTCATTATAATTTGCCTGCAAGAGACAAAAAAATTGTATTATATTGTATTGTAAAAAATTTTAAACCGTATGTATTCCTCGGTGACTTCAACTGAATCTGAGCTTCTACTGGCAGCTCCAATGATTTAAGGTGGGAGGACATTTGCTTAATTTCATCTGTGACCCATGGTTTCTTTTCATGTTTGTGTTTACCCTTGATAATGACTTGAGGGAAGGCAATATTAAACCAGAACAACATATGGTCATGCAAGTTTTTATAACTCTCATCAATAGAACATGGCTGATAGACAGTTTGCCAATAAATGGATGTTATCCTGTTCTTGAAGTAGCTTTGTTTGCTGTAACTTGTATCTGATGTTACATATACTTAAAAAATATTACTGTGGCAATTAAAATCAGTTTAATTGTTTAACTGACTGTTGTTTTAATTTCAACTTAAATTAATCTCATCCGGTGTTATCTAGTGTGGTAAGTTATTCTAAATCTTAGAAACTATGATTTGCAGTTTCTATTACCATGATATTGATACCTATGCAAATTTCTATGAAGCTATTTTTACTCTCAAGCATCCTTATGCATTTCGTTTGTTTAAACCATGTCTACATCTCTTTCTCTCAATAATAGGGACTTTTCCTTGTGAAGACTTCCACAGGTGGGTTCATTTCAGACCAGAACTCTCGATAGAAGTAATCTCTTCCCATAAGTGTATGCCCGCTACTTGTACAGCTAGGGTTAAATAAGATGTTAGAGTGGTTTGTCATATATCTTCATTTCTGTGAGCATCCCCTCGATGTTTGGTCTTAGCTGTTATATTATAATTATTTCTAACTTCTTTGGTACTAACATTTGAGACTGCTGAGAAGATAAAGAGTGCGATGGTTGGGGTCAAAAGATCGCTGATCGTAGTTAAAGAAAGCAGAAATCATTGATGCCATGTTTCTGTTATACTTATCTGTTCAAAGTAATGACAGAGGGCTTCTTGTAAAGGTAGAATAGTAGTAGGCATAAGTGGGAACTTCAGAAAGCTCATTCATTTATCACCCATATTTCATTTTGTGAGAACTGGTTACTTGTCTTTCTAGTTTGCTATGTGGTATCCATAGATGGGGAGAGGTAACTGTGTTAATAAATTTGTAAAATTACTTAACTTACCTATTGAGGATTTTACGTAGGGGAGCTTGCGAACCAGTTCACGGTGGACCCACATTTAATGTGAAACAATTTTTTGTTGTAACCAAGTAGTTATTAACATCAAGTAAAGGCTGCTTTACAAGGGGCACGTAATTGTACAATAAGACGTATGTACAAAGTCGCAGTCAAAATTGCGTCGTGTAAAGAGGTGAATTGCTAGAACGCATGCATGCGAGATGGTAAAATAACCCGTTCTAATTCCGACCTCGCATTCTTGCAATTTTACGCCATATTGAAAATTAATGCAGTTCTAACCTGCGCAAGTAGACCGTGTAAAGCAACCTTAACCTTTTGCTTGTAAAATAAGTTTGCCATGAGCTACCCAGACGGAACCAGCCTCAGTTATTTTACAGCAGGAGAGAAGGATTGAGAGGAGCTGCATAAAATTCCTTGGTGTTGCTGTTGAGTGAAAGGAATATGGTAAATGCACATAAATATGGAAAGTTGGAAAAGAATAATAATAATAGAATATGTTGCCAATTGAAAGCAATTGCTTCCATTCTAATTACAAATTGTTCACTTTTATAAAACTGCACTTTCATTTCATACACATTCATATATATCATGCATATACAATAAAGGACAGGAAATTACTACAACATATGACATACAATTCTACCTACACCTACAACCTCTACACAACACAGTTCCATTGGAAATCCACCTCTCCCTCTGACATGAAATAATCTACCAGGTTCTCCCTAGCTAAACGTGCATGTGTGCTTGAGTAATCTGCTCCCTGCCTCTCCTGAACTGATGGCAAGGCTGCAACCTCACTGTCTCCCACATTCAAAGAATTAGGAGGTGAGTCTGCCAGCAAATAATTATGCAGGGCACAAGAACACAAAATCAGTTTGTCAATGGTGGGTAAACACACCTCTATTGGCCTCAGATATATTCTGAACCTATTCGCCAGGATGCCAAAGGCATTTTCCACCACCCTTCTTGCCCGAGACAGGCGATAATTGAAAACTTTATGCCTGGTGGACATGGCGCAGGTTCTGAGGAATGGCTTCATTAGGGTGGTATCAAGTTGGAAGGTATCATCCCCTAAAATAAAATATGGGAAGGAGAAATCCCAATGTGGCACCTTCTCTGGTGGAGTTAGTGATTGTCCACCGTTAAGTAATGGGTATAAGGTCGAATTTTTGTGTACCCCCCATCTGACATTCGTCCATTACACCCAAAATTTATATAAATAAAGTGGTGAGAGGCATCCACCAATGCTAGAAGGACCACACTATGGGTCCCCTTATAATTAAAAAACCGTGACCCCTCTCCTTGAGGGGCCTTGATTAGTACATGCTTTCCATATGATGCACTGACTTCATGGGGGAACTGCCAAATGGTGTTGAAATTCTCGGCCAACTCCCTCCATGAATTGAGGTTGTCAGGAATCTGAAATGGGAAATAATAAATGAGCAGTGAGTAATGAAAGTCTTCTAAATATGTACTGATTCCATTTTTAATTTGATTGAATGACAGAAAGGAACAGGTTTGTTGCATTGGTTAGAAGTGGATGGATATTGTAACGGCAGCGCTAACTAATATTTATGGGGAGAACTTGTCCCAGTTTCTACCCTTTCCTTTTTTTTTGGCTGTTTAGTTTATTTAGTGTAAGTTTAGTTTATTTTGTGTACGTGTGAACAGAATTTTTTGAATACCGCGCAACGATGTGAGTGAATCACAACCCGACAGAGCGCGCAAGAGAAAACCACTGCCCTCCCCTCCCTTACCCTCTCACGAGGTGTGCTTAACGAGATTGAGCCACCAGACATCGGGCAGAGACGCTCGGGAGACTCCCGAGACAGCTACGACTCGCCTTGACTCGAGTGAGTCGAGCATTGAGCCACCAGGCATGCGGAGAGACAGAAATGATCGGCAGACTTCCGAGGCAACTACGGCTTGCATTTGCTCAAGTCAGTTGAGCATTGAGCCACTGGGCATCGGAGAGAGAGAGAAAGCACCTTGGCAACTCTCCTGTCAACGGCCTGGAAAATGCAACGAGGAACCATCACGAGCTCATGAGAAGTCTGCTTGGCCTCGCCATCACCTCGTGTGACTCCGTGTTCCCGAACAAGGTGCAGTAATAAACCATGCCCTCACCACTTTCCCCGGTTGAAGCAGTGTCGAGAACGTTTTTCTCTCCCCCCTTTTTCCCCCCTGTTTCAAGTTGCGCTGGAACAATAAGTGAACCTTGATTTTCTAATGTGTAGCAGTGGACTTTTAAACCCTGCAAGAAGATTTAAATGCAGTTCATTTTAAACTTACTTTTATGTTATCAAGTTGATTTTTGGTTTCTTTGTATTTTGTATCCGATCCTTGACAATCCGGCCCTGCTAACATCATTTCAAGTGCTACTCCCCATATTTTTGTATGTTAACTTTAATTATCACGTTCTTTTGTGAATAATCGCATTTCTTGTGTTCGCAACCCATGAATACGTGTGGTCTCTTTACCCTCAACCTCCCCTTCCAATTATCCCGTTCGTTTCGCTTCCCAAAATTTACTCGTTTTTTCACGTCGCCCCCGCTCTGAGGTGTTTCCTGCTCTACTTTATAACGGACGCAAACCCGTTCGTCACAATATATTATCGATTATTTGGCCAAAAACAGAGGCCCTTACTCTCTTGCAATGTATGAGTGCCCTTTTGGATGAAAATTTTGAATACTAACATTTAGATGGCTTTCTCTGGCATTGTTATGAAGAATATATTTAAACCTTCATCAATTTTAATTGATTATGATGACAAGCAAGCCATAACAATTCTATAGCTGAACTTTTTTCCTCTCATTTTTCTGGAAACTTCTCCAATGACAAACCTAATGTTCTTCCATCCTGCAAGTTTCCTGTAGAATCAACTTTTACTGTCTCGGTCACTGCTAAGGAAATTGTCAGCAATTTAGATGCTCAGACACCAACAAGAGTTGTGAGTCTAATGGTATTCACCCTACTATTCTTAAATCATGTTATTCTGCTCTTTCATATCTCTTTATGCTCTTCAATTTATCCTTCCGCAGTGGTTCCTTTTCCTGTCCCTCTGAAAATTAGCTATTTTATTCCCATTCATACGGCTAACAACAAATGTAATACAACTATTGTCCCATCACAATTCAGTCAGTAATAGCCAAAATCATGAAAAGCATAGCTGTTTACAAGGTTGAACCTCTACTGAAGAGTATATTACCACGTAAGTAACATGGATTCAGACAGGGTTCGTTAACTGTATCCAACCTACCGGTTTTTGAGGATGGTTGTCAAATTGACGTCCTCTATACTGACATTTCTAAAGCGTATGATAGAGTAAATCACATCACTCTGCTACACAAATAGAAATCTCTTGGATTAGTGGACTCCATTGGTTTCATAGTTATGCATATTACTGTATCAAGTAAAAATTGAAACCTCTTTCTCACAGCAATTTATTGTAAACTCCTCACCGAAAACTGACGACGTGAAACAAGCGAATAAAAGGAAGATTGATTTTCCTCTACAAGGAACCTGCTGATATCGTTGTAAAATTTTTAATTTTTTCACTTTGAGTAGTGAATTCGCGTTTGTAAAAAGAATATTCATATCCAAGTCAAATTTTCAATTTTTTCACTATGACAAGTACATACGCGTTTGTAACAAGAAAATTTATATCCAAGTCAAATTTTTAATTTTTTCATTTTGGTAGTGAGTTCAGGTTCGTAACAGGAATATTCATAACAAAGTCGCATTTTTAATATTTTTTGTTCTGAGTACTGAAATCGCGATTGCAACAAGAATATTAATATCCAACTCAATTTTTAATTTCTCACATTGAGTGGTGAATTCGCGTTGGTAAAAACAATATTCATATCGAAGTCATATTTTTAATTTTTTTACTTTGAGTAGTGAATTCGCGTTTGTAACAAGAATATTCATATCCAAGTTATATTTTTTATTTTTCCACTTTGTGTTGTGAATTCGCGTTTGTAACAAGAAAATTCATACCAAGTAACAGTTTTAATTTTTTCACTTTGAGTAGTGAATTCGTGTTTGTAAAAAGAATATTCATATCCAAGTCCAATTTTCAATTATTTCACTATGACTAGTACTACCGCGTTTGTAACAAGAATATTTATATCCAAGTCAAATTTTTAATTTTTTCATTTTTGGTAGTGAGTTCATGTTCGTAACAGGAATATTCATAACAAAGTCACATTATTAATATTATTCGTTCTGAGTACTGAAATCGCGTTTGCAACAAGAATATTCATTTCCAAATCAATTTTTAATTTTTCACGTTGAGTGGTGAATTTGCGTTGGCAAAAACAATATACATATCCAAGTAACATTTTTAATTTTTTCACTTTCTGTAGTGAATTCGCATTTGTTACAAGAATACTCATATTCAAGTCACATTTTTAATATTTTCCCTTCGAGTGGTGAATTGGCGTTTATAGAAAGAATATACATACCCACTTCCCATTTTTAATATTTTCACTTTGAGTAGTGAATTTACGTTTTTACTATGAATATTCATAGCCAAGTCACATTTCTAATTTTTTCTTTCTAAGTACTGAAATCGAGTATGCGACAAGAATATTCATGTCCAAACCACATTTTAAATTTTTTCAATTTGAGAAGTGAATTTGCGTTTGTAGCAAGAATTTGGATGTCGTTGTCACATTTTTAATTTTTTCACGTTGAGTAGTGAATACGCGTTTGTAAATAGAATATTCATATTCAAGTCACATTTTTAATTTTTTCTTTCCAAGTACTGAAATCGAGTATAAGACATTAATATTCATTTCCAAACCACATTTTAATATTTTCAATTTGAGAAGCGTTTGTATAAAAAATATTCATATCCAAGTCACATATTTCGTTTTTTCACTTTAAGTGGTGAAATCCCGTATGCAACAAGAATATTCGTATCATATCCAAGTCATATTTTTAATTTTTTCTCTCTGAGTAATGAAATCGCGTTTCCAATAAAAATATTCATATCGTAGTCATATTTTTTTTTATTTTTTTACTTTGAGTTGTGAAATCGCGTTTCAAACGAGAAAGTTCTTATCCAACTCATATTTTTTATTTTTTAACTTTCAGTAGTGAAAACGCGTTTGTAACATGGATATTCATATTCGAAGCATATTTTTAAATTTTTCACTTGGGTAGTATGTTCACTTTCGTAACATATATATTTATATCAATGTCACAATTTTAATTTTTTTCGTTCTGAGTAATGAAATGGCGTTTTCAACCAGAATATTCATATTCAAGTCACATTTTTAATTTTTTCTTTCCAAGTACTGAAATCGAGTATAAGACATATATATTCTTTTCCAAACCACATTTTAAATATTATCAATTTGAGAAGCGTTTGTATAAAAAATATTCATATCAAAGTCACATATTTCATTTTTTCACTTTAAGTGGTGAAATCCCGTATGCAACAAGAATATTCGTATCATATCCAAGTCATATTTTTAATTTTTTCTCTCTGAGTACTGAAATCGCGTTTACAATAAGATTATTCTAATCCTAGTCATATTTTTTTAATTTTTTTACTTTGAGTTGTGAAATCGCGTTTCAAACGAGAAAATTGTTATCCAACTTATATTCTTTATTTTTTCACTTTCAGTAGTGAATTTGCGTTTGTTGCAAGAATTTTGATGTCGTTGTTACATTTTTAATTTTTTCACATTCAGTAGTGAATACGCGTTTGTAAATAGAATATTCATATCCAAGTCATACTTTTAATTTTTTCTTTCTTAGTACGGAAATTGGGTATGCAACAAGAATATTCATAAATAAGTCACATTTTTCACTGTTGCACTTTAAGTGGGGAATTTTTTAAAATTTGAGTGGTGAATTCGCATTGGCAACAGTAATTTTCATATCGAAGTCACATTTTTAATTTTTTCACTTTGAGAAGTGAATTTGCGTTTGTATAAAAAATATTCATATCGAAGACATATATTTCATTTTTTTACTTTAAGTGGTGAAATCCCCTATGCAACAAGAATATTCGTATCATATCCAAGTCATATTTTTAATATTTTCTCTCTGAGTACTGAAATAGTGTTTCTAATAAGATTATTCATATCCTAGTCAAATTTTTTTATTTTTTTACTTTGAGTTGTGAAATCGCGTTTCAAACGAGAAAATTCTTATCCAACTCATATTTTTTATTTTTTCACTTTCAGTAGTGAAAACGCGTTTGTAACATGGATATTCATATTCGAAGCATATTTTTAAATTTTTCACTTGGGTAGTATGTTCAATTTCGTACAGGAATATTTATATCAATGTCACAATTTTAATTTTTTTCGTTCGGAGTAATGAAATGGCGTTTTCAACAAGAAAATTCATATCCAAGTCACATTTTAAATTTTTTCTTTCTTAGTACTGAAATTGGGGATGAAACAAGAATATTCATATATAAGTCACATTTTTCACTGTTTCACTTTAAGTGGGGAATTGGCGTTTGTAACAAGAATATTCATACTCAAGCACATTTTTAATTTTTCCCTTCTGATTACTTAAATCGAGTTTGCAATAAAAATATTCGTATCGAAATCACATTTGTAATATTTTCACTTAAGATAGTGAAAACGCGTTTTTAACATGGATATTCATATTCGAAGCACATTTTTAATTTTTTCATTTGAGTAGTATGTTCACGTTCGTAACAGGAATATTTATATCAAATGCACAATTTTAAATTTTTTCGTTCTGAGTACTGAAATGGCGTTTTCAACAAGAATATTCATATTCTAGTCACATGATTAATTTTTTTAACTTTGAGTGGTGAATTCGCATTGGCAACAGTAATTTTATATCGAAGTCACATTTTTAATTTTTCACTTTGAGTAGTGAATTCGCGTTTGTAACAAGAATATTCATTTCAAAGTCATATTTTTCATTTTTTCATTTCAAAAGGTGAATTGTCATGTGTAACAGAAATATTTATATCCTAGTCAATTTTATTTATTTTTCACATTTTTGTTACATTGGGCGGATCCCGGTTAAGAAGTGAATTCGCGTTTTTAACATGAATATTCATATCCAAATCATATTTTTAATTTTTTCTTTCTTAGTACGGAAATCGAGTGTGCAACAAGAATATTCATATCCAAGTCACATATTTCATTTTTTAACATTCAGCATTGACATCGAGTTTGCAACATGAATATTCATATCAAAGTCACAATTTTAATATTTTCTTTTACAGTGAATTCGCGTTTGTAACAGGTATATTCATATCCAAGCCGCATTTTTAATATTTTCATACTGAGTAGATATTCCATATTTGCATAAAATATATTCATATTTTTCACATTTTTAATTTTTTCACCTTGATTAGTGAATTCGCGTTTGTATAAGGAAGATTCATATACAAGTCACATTGTTTATTTTTTCACTTTAATTGGTGAATTCGCGATTGTAACAAGAATATTTATATTCAAGTAACATTTTTATTTTTTTACTTTGAGTATTGAAATGAAGTTTGCCACAAAAGTATTTACATCCAAGTCACTTTTTTTATATTTTTCATTTGGAGTAGTGAATTCCCGTTTGTAAAAATGTTTTCAGTGTAAGTAGTGAATACGCTGTTTTAGCAAGATTATTCATATCCAAGTCGAGTTTTTATTTATTTTTTTGTTTTTGAGCACTTAAAATATTTCATATCCAAGTCACATTTCTAATATTTTCTTTCTATGCACATAAATCGATTTTGCAACAAGAATAATAATATCGAAAATATAAATAAATATCCAAGTCAATTTTTTTTATTTTTCACCTTGGGAAGTGAATTCGCGTTATCAACATGAATATTCATATCAAAGTCACATTTTTAATATTTTATTCATATCCATGGGAAATTTTCAGTTTTTTCACCATCATTAGTACATACGCGTATGTAACAAGGATATTCATATCCAAGTCAAATTTTTAATTTTTTCATGTTGGTAGTGAGTTCCTGTTGGTAACAGGAATATGCATAAATGTTTCGCGTCAGTTTGATCAGCAAAATGTTTAGTAGCGATAAATGTAGCGGTTTCTTCCCATGGAGCATTTACTAACGGTGAGAACACTAATAGACTCCAAAAAATGGATGATGATGTTAGTGAAATTAAAAATAGTTTATCGTTCTTGTGCTCAAAATATGATGATTTACACGGCCAATTGAACATAATAAATGAACTCAGAGGTGTTATTGATGCCTTAAAAAATGATTTGGCACATAAGGACAGAGTAATTGAGGATTTAAAGGATATAACCATAGATCTTGAACGATCCAAATTGAGTAAATTGAGTAAATCTCTGGACATTGTTGGAGTTTCCTTACCGGAAAATCGTAGATGTTCAGATATAATTTGTGATATAGCCAAGAACATTGGTATTGATGAATTTACAGTTAATGATATTGATGATTGTTATACTGTTCCTAAAAAGAGGGATGGTGGAAGTGATAACATTATTGTAAAATTTATATCAACTGTTATGAGAGATCAATGGTTAAAAAAAAGGAAGCACCTTAAAAATGTTGTATCTAATTTTAACAAAGGGAAATCCTTTTATATTAATGAATCACTAACTAGTTATTATAGTAATCTGTTTTGGAAAACTAAGGGTAGATGTAAAGAAAAGGGCTTTCGATATGCATGGATAAACCATGGGAAAATACTTGTCAAAAAGGATCCGAATGCTTCTGTAATTAGAATTAAATCAGAAAGAGACGTTAGCAATATTTACTAAGGTTTAAAATTTTATTTGAGATATAATCATGGATATTCTAAAGATTATTAAAAGTGTTAAACCTCTGGTAAAAATTTATGAACAGTTAGATGATATTGATAGAAAAAGCTCTTCTGGCACAATTATTTTTATTAACATAAGATCATTAAAAGCTCATTGGGAAGAAATAGAGTATTTATTCATGGCTATGTCTAAGAATTTAAATGTGAATGTTTTCATTCTGGCTGAAATCAATTAAAATTCAAATGATACAACATCATATAATTTAGAAGGTTTTTCAACATACTGTAAACCACGGAGTAACAGGAGAGGAGGAGGATTAGTGTTCTTCGTTAAGTGTGGCCTTGCATTCACTATAGAAGATATCAAAACTGACAGTTTTGAATGTTTTAGTGGAAATGTTTCAATTGGTAAAACTAATCTTAATATCATTGGTGTATATAGGCCCCCAAACAATTCTATAACTGCATTTCTGGATGAACTAGAAGACAAATTCTTAATCAAATGGTAGATCTCATAACATTATCATAGGGGACATCAATATTGATATAAAAAATAAAAGAAATATCAGCTGTACAAAATATAGGAATCTCCTAGCTGCATATGGCTATGAAGAAATTTTTTCAGAGTATACTAGAGAAGAGATTAAAGGTAATAAATTGGTTACTTCTTGTCATGACCATATTTATTATAATAATAATTTAAAGTTTGTGGAAGGACTCCTATACAAAACAAAAATTAGTGATCACTATATGGTTGGACAGTCTTTCATGGATGAACAACATAAAATTCAATCTAATGATTTCATCTCTGACATTAATCATGATTGTTTCTTGGTTGAACATAAAGTTAAAAGTAACATAAAAAAATATCAGTGGGGGAATATAAATGTACCAGGTGTTGGTCATGTAATGAGGTAATGTACCAGGTGTTGGTCAAAACTCTACAAGAAATATATAGTGTATCAAGTGAAAAGCGAACAGTTAATAGACATAAATCTCCAGTAAAACCATGGATGAATATTTACTCTATAAAGCTAATTAGGGATAGAGATCTTGCTTTTAAAAAATGGAAAAGTAACATTTCCAACAAAAAGTATAAGACGGATAATAAGAGTTTAAGAAAACGAGTATTGATTGAAATCAGGAAAATTAAAAAGATTTATTATCATAAATAAATAGCAAATATCAAAGATACAAAAGAAATGTGGAATATCATAAATGAATTGCTAGATAGAAAAACAAGTGGAAGAGGAGTTGATATCATATTGACACATTTAACTGGACGACTAGGAAGTGACAAAAAAGAAATATGTAATTTATTTGTTGACAACTTTACAGACGGCATAGATACAACAAGAATATTCATATCCCAGTCAAATTTTAATTTTTTCACCTTAAGTACTGTATTCGCGTTTGCAACAAGAATTTGCGAATGCGAGTCTAGTTTTTAATTTTTTCACTTTTAGTACTGAATTCGCGTTTACAAGAAGAATATTCATATCCCAGTCGAATTTTTAATTTTTTTTACTTTTAGTACTGGATTCGCGTTTGCAACAAGAATATTCGTATCCCAGTCTAATTTTTAATTTTTTCACTATAAGTATTGAATTCGCGTTTGCAACAAGAATATTCGTATCCCAGTCAATTTTTTTTAACTTTTAGTACTGAATTCGCCTTTAAAAGAAGAATATTCGTATCATAGTCTAATTTTTAGTTTTTTCACTTGAAGTACTGAATTCGCGTTTGCAACAAGAATACTCGTATCTCAGTCTAATTTCTATTTTTTTCACTTTAAGTACTGAATTCGCGTTTGCAACAAGAATATTCGTATCGAAGTCTAATTTTTAATTTTTTCACTTTTAGTAATGAATTCGCGTATGCAACTAGAATAAGGGTATCCCAGTCTAATTTTTAATTTTTTCACTTTTAGTACCGAATTTGCATTTGCAACAAGAATATTCGTATCCCAGTCTAATTTTAAATTTTTTCACTTTTAGTACTGCATTCGCGTTTACAACAAGAATATTCGTATCCCAGTCTAATTTTTAATTTTTTCAGTTTTAGTACTGAATTCGCGTTTGACACAAGAGTATTCGTATTCCAGTCTAATTTTTATTTTTTTCATTTTTATTACTAAATATGCGTTTGCAACAAGAATATCGGTATCCCAGTCTAATTTTTAATTTTTTCACTTTTAGTACTGAATTCGCGTTTGCAACAAGATTATTCGAATCCCAGTCTAATTTTTAATTTTTTCACTTTTAGTACCGAATTTGCGTTTGCAACAAGAATATTCGTATCCCAGTCTAATTTTAAATTTTTTCACTTTTAGTACTGAATTCGCGTTTGCAACAAGAATATTCGTATCCCAGTATAATTTTTATTTTTTCACTTTTAGTACTGCATTCGCGTTTACATCAAGAATATTCGTATCCCAGTCTAATTTTTAATTTTTTCAGTTTTAGTACTGAATTCGTGTTTGCAACAAGAGTATTTGTATTCCAGTCTAATTTTTTATTTTTTCATTTTTAGTACTAATTTCGCGTTTGCAACAAGAATATCGGTATCCCAGTCTAATTTTTAATTTTTTCACTTTTAGTACTGAATTCGCGTTTGCAACAAGATTATTCGTATCCCAGTCTAATTTTTAATTTTTTCACTTTAAGTACTGAATTCGCGTTTGCAACAAGAATATTCGTATCCCAGTCTAATTTTTAATTTTTTACTTTTAGTACTGAATTCGCGTTTGCAACAAGAATATTCGTATTCCAGTCAAATTTTTAATTTTTTCACTTTTAACACTGAATTCGCGTTTGCAAGAAGAATATTCGTATCAGAGTCTTATTTTTAATTTTTCACTTTTAATACTGAATTCCTTTTGCAAGAAGCGAATTCAGTATTAAAACTTATGCAACCGCCGAAACATTAAACTACCCTGCAAACGTAGGCAAACCAGCAAAACCTTACTCCTTAACAGATATGCAACCAGCGAAACAAAAACCTACTCCTAGACACTTGTGCAACCAGCAATGCACAAAATTGCGCCTGGAAACCTTTGCTACCCGCACAACAGCAACCGCAGGCGCATATGCAACCGCCCGAGCTAAAAAATACCCTAAGAACATTGGCAATCCTACAAAACATTACTCCTTAACAGATATGCAACCGGCGAAACATAAACCTACTCCTAGACACTTGTGCAACCAGCAATGCACAAAATTACCCCTGGAAGCCTTTGCAACACGCAGAACCGCAACCCTTTGCACATATGCAACCGCCCGAGCATAAAACTACCCCAAGAACATAGGGAATCCGACATAACATTACTCCTTAACAGATATGCAACCAGCAAAACATATTCCTACTCCTAGACACTTGTGCAACCAGCAATGCATAAAATTACCCCAGGAAACCTTTGCAACCAGCAGAACCGCAACCCTTTGCACATATGCAACTTACCAAACATAAAACTACCCTAGGAACATAGGCAATCCTGCAAAACCTTCCTCTTTAACAGATATGCAACCGGCGAAACATAAAACTACTCCTAGACTCTTGTGCAACCTTCAATGCACAAAATTACCCCTGGAAAATTTTGCTACCCGCACAACAGCAACCCCTGGCACATATGCAACCGCCGAAACATTAAACTACCCTGCATACGTAGGCAAACCGCGAAGAAGGAGAAGGCTGCCACCAAGCGGTCCGCTCCCAAGGAGCGCTCCAAGTCCGCGCCCCCCGCGAAGAAGGCCAAGAAAGCAGACAAGCCCAAGGAGAAGCCCGCAGCAGCCAAGCCAGCGGCGAAGGCAGCAAAGTCCCCATCGAAGGCGAAGAAGGCGCCCACCAAGCCAAAGGCGCCCAAGCCCAAGAAGACGCCCACCAAGCCCAAGCCCGCGGCAGCAAAGAAGGCCGCCGCCGCCCCCAAGAAGAAGTGAGCGACCGAACCTCGCAGGTTCACCGAACTTCGATGTACGCGAAGTTCAATTTAGGCCCTCTTAAGGGCCATCAAGTCATACAGATGACTATTTTCCATGCTTAAAACAAAATCCTAAACTCCTCCTTCACCTTACCCAATAAAGTTTCAAACCTTACCCATTGAAGGAAATGAGTAGATAGACAATATTCCTTCTACAAATCCGCTAATTTTACGTCAAATTAATGCACCTTCCATTGAAGGTTGTCAGATAATTTTTTGGCAGTAAAAATTTACCTATGAAACTAAGTTTCGAAAGAGACGTCCGCTGCAGCAGAAAGCCTGATTGCTCAAAAGAATGAAGTATTTGCGTATCACATATTTGCAACCAAGACGGTCGATTGTTGAAAACAATGAAATCTTGGCGAAAGTCATTGTTGCATTAGTATTTTCCGTGACAATACTGCTGGCGGAAAACAATCGTCGCGCATGGCAACATCTCCTAACGACATTTTTTGAGTTCGAGAGATGCCTACATTGTCGTAACTCGATAAAGGATTGAGTGTACTCCTGACTTTGTTATTCTGATAGAACTTCGTAATTTCCGTTACTTATGAAATTTAAATTGCCATTCTGTAAAGATAGCATTTTCCGACAGGAAACTGCCACGATTCCAAGCACTCCATCTGCAAAAAAACATCTTTTCATAAGTTTTATTCATACCTTCCAGTATTCATTTCAACTATTTTTCATTAGTTAATTAAAATTATCATTAATTACAACTTTATTATTTTTTCATTCTCTTTCAGATTTTCTTTATGAAATATTATTTCATTCTCGTCGATGAAAGCAATGGGAAACAATCGTCTGTATGACGTCTAGTCCTGAAAAGGACTTTTGTCTTTGTGCCGACAAGAAGTCGACAGCCACGACGATCTAAGCGCGCTCTCCGCGGATACGGCGTGCCAGCTGGATGTCCTTTGGCATGATGGAGACGCGCTTGGCGTGGATGGCGCACAGGTTGGTGTCCTCGAAAAGACCCACGAGGTAGGCCTCGAACGCCTCCTGCAAAGCCATGACGGCGGAGCTCTGGAAGCGGAGGTCGGTCTTGAAGTCCTGGGCGATCTCACTTTTAATACTGAATTCGCTTTTGCAAGAAGAATATTCGTATCCCAGTCAAACTTTAAATTTTTTCACTTTTAGTACTGAAATCGCGTTTGCAGGAAGAATATTCGTATCGAAGTCTAAATTTTAATTTTTTCACTTTTAGTACTGAATTCGCGTTTGCAAGAAGAATATTCGTATCGAAGTCTAATTTTTATTTTTTTAAATTTTAGTACTGAATTCGCGTTTGTAAGAAGAATATTCGTATCTGAGTCTAATATTTAATTTTTTAACTTTTAATACTAAATTCGCTTTTGCAACAAGAATATTCGTATTCTAGTCAAATTTTTAATTTTTCACTTTTAACACTGAATTCACGTTAGCAAGAAGAATATTCGTATCAGAGTCTAATTTTTAATTTTTTCACTTTTAATACTGAATTCGCATTTGCAAGAAGAATATTCGTATCAGAGTCTAATTTTTAATTTTTTCACTTTTAGTACTGAATTCGCGTTTGCAAGAAGAATATTCGTATCCCAGTCTAATTTTTAATTTTTTCACTTTTACCTCTGAATTCGCGTTTGCAACAAGAATATTCGTATTCCAGTCAAATTTTTTATTTTTTCACTTTTAACACTGAATTCGCGTTTGCAAGAAGAATATTCGTATCGGAGTCTAATTTTTATTTTTTTCACTTTTAATACTGAATTCGCTTTTGCAAGAAGAATATTCGTATCCCAGTCAATCTTTAAATTTTTTCACTTTTAGTACTGAAAATGCGTTTGCAAGAAGAATTTTCGTATCGAAGGGTAATTTTAAATATTTTCACTTTTAGAACTGAATTCGCGTCTGCAAGAAGAATATTCGTATCGAGGTCTAATTTTTAATTTTTTCACTTTTAATACTGAATTCGCGTTTTTAAGAAGAATATTCGTATCGAAGTCTAATTTTTAATTTTTTCACTTTTATTACTGAATTCGCGTTTGCAAGAAGAATATTCGTATCGAAGGCTAATTTTTAATTTTTCACTTTTAGTACTGAATTCGCGTTTGCAACAAGAATATTAATATCCCAGTCTAATGTTTAATTTTTTTACTTTAAGTACTGAATTCGCGTTTGCAACAAGAATATTCGCATCGAAGTCTAATATTAAATTTTTTCACTTTTAGTACTGAATGCGCGTTTGCAACAAGAATATTCATATCGAAGTGTAATTTTTAATTTTTTCACTTTTAATACTGAATTCGCTTTTGCAAGCAGAATATTCATATCCAAGTCTAACTTTCAATTTTTTCACTTTTAGTACTGAAATCGCGTTTGCAAGAAGAATATTCGTATCGAAGTCTAATTGTAAATATTTTCACTTTTAGTACTGAATTCGCGTCTGCAACAAGAATATTCGGATCCCAGTAAAATTTTTAACTTTTATTTTTTAGTACTGAATTCGCGTTTAAAAGAAGAATATTCGTATCATAGTCTAATTTTTAATGTTTTTACTTTAAGTACTGAAGAATTCGCGTTTGCAACTAGAATAAGGGTATCCCAGTCTAATTTTTAATTTTTTCACTTTTAGTACCGAATTCGCATTTGCAACAAGAATATAACGTGTCCCAGTCTTATTTTTGATTTTTTCACTTTTAGTACTGAATTCGCGTTCGCAACAAGAATATTCGTATTGAAGTCTAATTTTTAAATTTTTCACTTCTAACATTGAATTCGCGTTTGCAAGAAGAATATTCGTATCAGAGTCTTATTTTTAATTTTTTCACTTTAAATACTGAATTCGCTTTTGCAAGAAGAATATTCGTATCCCTGTCTAACTTTAAATTTTTTCACTTTTAGTACTGAAATCGTGTTTGCAAGAACAATATTCGTATTAAAGTCTAATTTTAAATATTTTCACTTTTAGAACTGAATTCGCGTCTGCAAGAAGAATATTCATATCGAAGTCTTATTTTTAATTTTTTCACTTTCAGTACTGAAATCGCGTTTGCAAGAAGAATATTCGTATCGAAGTCTAATTTTTATTTTTTCACTTATTGTACTGAGTTCGCGTTTGCAACAAGAATATTCATATCCCAGTCAAATTTTTAATTTTTTTACTTTTAGTACTGAATTCGCGTTTGCAACAAGAATATTCGTATCCCAGTCTAATTTTTAATTTTTTCACTTTTAATACTGAATTCGCGTTTGCAACAAGAATATTCGTATTCCAGTCAAATTTTTTATTTTTTCACTTTTAACACTGAATTCGCGTTTGCAAGAAGAATATTCTTATCAGAGTCTAATTTTTATTTTTTTCACTTTTAATACTGAATTCGCATTTGCAACAAGAATATACGTATTCCAGTCTAATTTTTTAAATTTTTCACTTTAAGTACTAAATTCGCGTTTGCAAAAAGAATATCGGTATCCCAGTCTAATTTTTTAAATTTGTCACTTTTAGTACTGAATTCGCGTTTGCAACAAGATTATTCGTATCCCAGTGTAATTTTTAATTTTTTCACTTTTAGTACTGAAATCGCGTTTGCAACAAGAATATTCGTATTCCAGTCTAACTTTAAATTTTTTCACTTTTAATACTGAATTCGCTTTTGCAAGAAGAATATTCGTATTCCAGTCTAACTTTAAATTTTTTCACTTTTAGTACTGAAATCGTGTTTGCAAGAAGAATATTCGTATCGAAGTCTAATTTTAAATATTTTCACTTTTAGAACTGAATTCGTGTCTGCAAGAAGAATATTCGTATCGAAGTCTAATTTCAAATTTTTTCACTTTTAGTATGAACTCGCGTTTGCAACAAGAATATTCGTATCCCAGTCTAATTTTTATTTTTTCACTTTCAGTACTGGATTCGCGTTTGCATCAAGAATAATCATTTCCAAGTCCTTATTTTTAATATTTTCACTTTTAATACTGAATTCGCTTTTGCAAGAAGAATATTCGTATCCCAGTCTAACTTTAAATTTTTTCACTTTTAGTACTGAAATCGTGTTTGCAAGAACAATATTCGTATCAAAGTCTAATTTTAAATATTTTCAAATTTTAGAACTGAATTCGCGTCTGCAAGAAGAATATTCATATCGAAGTCTTATTTTTAATTTTTTCACTTTCAGTACTGAAATCACGTTTGCAAGAAGAATATTCGTATCGAAGTCTAATTTTTTAATTTTTTCACTTATTGTACTGAGTTCGCGTTTGCAACAAGAATATTCATATCCCAGTCAAATTTTTAATTTTTTTACTTTTAGTACTGAATTCGCGTTTGCAACAAGAATATTCGTATCCCAGTCTAATTTTTAATTTTTTCACTTTTAATACTGAATTCGCGTTTGCAACAAGAATATTCGTATTCCAGTCAAATTTTTTATTTTTTCACTTTTAACACTGAATTCGCATTTGCAACAAGAATATACGTATTCCAGTCTAATTTTTTAATTTTTTCACTTTTAGTACTAAATTCGCGTTTGCAAAAAGAATATCGGTATCCCAGTCTAATTTTTTAAATTTGTCACTTTTAGTACTGAATTCGCGTTTGCAACAAGATTATTCGTATCCCAGTGTAATTTTTAATTTTTTCACTTTTAGTACTGAATTCGCGTTTGCAACAAGAATATTCGTATTCCAGTCTAACTTTAAATTTTTTCACTTTTAATACTGAATTCGCTTTTGCAAGAAGAATATTCGTATTCCAGTCTAACATTAAATTTTTTCACTTTTAGCACTGAAATCGTGTTTGCAAGAAGAATATTCGTATCGAAGTCTAATTTTAAATATTTTCACTTTTAGAACTGAATTCGTGTCTGCAAGAAGAATATTCGTATCGAAGTCTAATTTCAAATTTTTTCACTTTTAGTATGAATTCGCGTTTGCCACAAGAATATTCGTATCCCAGTCTAATTTTTAATTTTTTTCACCTTTAGTACTGAATTCGCTTTTGCAAGAAGAATATTCGTATCCCAGTCTAATTTTTAATTTTTTCACTTTTAGCACTGAATTCGCGTATGTAACAAGAATATTCGTATTCCAGTCGAATTTTTAATTTTTTCACTTTTAATACTGAATTCGCTTTTGCCAGAAGAATATTCGTATCCCAGTCTAACTTAAAATTTTTTCACTTTTAGCACTGAAATCGTTTTTGCAAGAAGAATATTCGTATCGAAGTCTAATTTTAAATATTTTCACTTTTAGAACTGAATTCGCGTCTGCAAGAAGAATATTCGTATCGAAGTCTAATTTCAAATATTTTCACTTTTAGTACTGAATTCGCGTCTGCAAGAAGAATATTCGTATCGAAGTCTTATTTTTAATTTTTTCACTTTCAGTACTGAAATCGCGTTTGCAATAAGACTTTTCGTTTCGAAGTCTAATTTTTAATTTTTTCACTTATTGTACTGAGTTCGCGTTTGCAACGAGAATATTCATATCCCAGTCAAATTTTTAATATTTTTACTTTTAGTACTGAATTCGCGTTTGCAACAAGAATAATCGTATCCCAGTCTAATTTTTTAATTTTTTCACTTTTAGTACTGAAATCGTGTTTGCAAGAAGAATCTTCGTATCGAAGTCTAATTTTAAATATTTTCACTTTTAGAACTGAATTCGTGTCTGCAAGAAGAATATTCGTATGGAAGTCTAATTTCAAATTTTTTCACTATTAATACTGAATTCGCTTTTGCAAGAAGAATATTCGTATTCCAGTCTAACTTTAAATTTTTTCACTTTTAGTACTGAAATCGTGTTTGCAAGAAGAATATTCGTATCGAAGTCTAATTTCAAATTTTTTCACTCTTAGTATGAACTCGCGTTTACAACAAGAATATTCGTATCCCAGTCTAATTTTTATTTTTTCACTTTTAGTACTGCATTCGCGTTTATATCAAGAATATTCGTATCCCAGTCTAATTTTTAATTTTTTCAGTTTTAGTACTGAATTCGCGTTTGCAACAAGAATATTCGTATCCCCGTCTAATTAATAATTTTTTTCACCTTTAGTACTGAATTCGCTTTTGCAAGAAGAATATTCGTATCCCAGTCTAATTTTTAATTTTTTCACTTTTAGCACTGAATTCGCGTATGTAACAAGAATATTCGTATTCCAGTCGAATTTTTAATTTTTTCACTTTTAATACTGAATTCGCTTATGCAAGAAGAATATTTGTATCCTAGTCTAACTTTAAATTTTTTCACTTTTAGTACTGAAATCGTGTTTGCAAGAAGAATATTCGTATCGAAGTCTAATTTTAAATATTTTCACTTTTAGAACTGAATTCGCGTCTGCAAGAAGAATATTCGTATCGAAGTCTAATTTCAAATATTTTCACTTTTAGTACTGAATTCGGGTCTGCAAGAAGAATATTCATATCGAAGTCTTATTTTTAATTTTTTTACTTTCAGTACTGAAATCGCGTTTGCAAGAAGAATATTCGTATCGAAGTCTAATTTTTAATTTTTTCACTTATTGTACTGAGTTCGCGTTTGCAACAAGAATATTCATATCCCAGTAAAATTTTTAATTTTTTTACTTTTAGTACTGAATTCGCGTTTGCAACAAGAATATTCGTATCCCAGTCTAATTTTTAATTTTTCACTTTTAATACTGAATTCGCGTTTGCAACAAGAATATTCGTATCCCAGTCTAATTTTTATTTTTTCACTTTTAGTACTGCATTCGCGTTTACATCAAGAATATTCGTATCCCAGTCTAATTTTTAATTTTTTCAGTTTTTATACTGAATTCGCGTTTGCAACAAGAATATTCGTATTCCAGTCTAATTATTTAATTTTTCACTTTTAGTACTGAATTCGTGTTTAAAAGAAGAATATTCGTATCATAGTCTTATTTTTGATTTTTTCACATTTAGTATTGAATTCGCGTTTATAACAAGAATATTCGAATCTCAGTCTAATTTTTTTTTTCACTTTTAGTACTGAATTCGCGTTCGCAACAAGAATATTCTTATCGAAGTCTAATTTTTAATTTTTTCACTTCTAACATTGAATTCGCGTTTGCAAGAAGAATATTCGTATCAGTCTTATTTTTAATTTTTTCACTCTAAATACTGAATTCGCTTTTGCAAGAAGAATATTCGTATCCCAGTCTAACTTTAAATTTTTTCACTTTTAGTACTGGATTCGCGATTGCAACAAGATTATTCGTATCCCAGGTTAATTTTTAATTTTTTCACTTTTAATACTGAATTCGCGTTTGCAACAAGAATATTCGTATCGAAGTCTAATTTTTAATTTTTTCACTTCTAACATTGAATTCGCGTTTGCAAGAAGAATATTCGTATCAGAGTCTTATTTTTAATTTTTACTTTAAATACTGAATTCGCTTTTGCAAGAAGAATATTCGTATCCCAGTCTAACTTTAAATTTTTTCACTTTTAGTACATGATTCGCGTTTGCATCAAGAATAATCATTTCCAAGTCTTATTTTTAATATTTTCACTTTTAATACTGAATTCGCGTTTGCAACAAGAATATTCGTATCGAAGTCTAATTTTTAATTTTTTCACTTATTGTACTGAGTTCGCGTTTGCAACAATAATATTCATATCCCAGTCAAAAATTTAATTTTTTCCCTTTACGGACTGAATTCGCGTTTGCAACAAGAATATTCGTATCCCAGTCTAATTTTTAATTTTTTCACTTTTAAAACTGAATTCGCGTTTGCAACAAGAATATAATTACCCCAGTCTAATTTTTAATTTTTTCACTTTTAACACTGAATTCGCGTTTGCAAGAAGAATATTCGTATCAGAGTCTTATTTTTAATTTTTACTTTAAATACTGAATTCGCTTTTGCAAGAAGAATATTCGTATCCCAGTCTAACTTTAAATTTTTTCACTTTTAGTACTGGATTCGCGTTTGCATCAAGAATAATCATTTCCAAGTCTTATTTTTAATATTTTCACTTTTAATACTGAATTCGCGTTTGCAACAATAATATTCATATCCCAGTAAAAATTTTTAATATTTTTACTTTTAGTACTGAATTCGCGTTTGCAACAAGAATATTCGTATCCCAGTCTAATTTTTAATTTTTCACTTTTAATACTGAATTCGCGTTTGCAACAAGAATATAATTACCCCAGTCTATTTTTTAATTTTTTCAATTTTAGTATTGAACAACTTTTGGAAGAAGAATATTCGTATCCTTGTCTAATTTTTAATTTTTTCACTTTAAGTACTGAATTCGCGTTTGCAATAAGAATATTCGTATCCCAGTCTAATTTTTAATTTTTTTACTTTTAGTACTGAATTCGCGTTTACAACAAGAATATTCGTATTCCAGTCAAATATTATTTTTTTCACTTTTAACACTGAATTCGCGTTTTCCAAGAAGAATATTCGTATCCCAGTCAAATTTTTAATTTTTTCACTTTTAGTACTGAATTCGCGTTTGCAACAAGAATATTCGTATCCCAGTCTAATTTTTTAATTTTTTCACTTTTAATTCTGAATGCGCGTTTGCAACAAGAATATTCAGATCCCAGTAAAATTTTTAACTTTTCAATTTTAGTACTGAATTCGCGTTTCAAAGAAGAATATTCGTATCATAGCCTAATTTTTAATATTTTCACTTGAAGTACTGAAGTCGCGTTTGCAACAAGAATATTCGTATCTCAGTCTAATTTTTATTTTTTCTTTTTTTGGACTGAATTCGCGTTTGCAACAAGAATATTCGTATCGAAGTCTAATTTTTAATTTTTTCAATTTTAGTAATAAATTCGCGTTTGCAACTAGAATATTCGTATCCCAGTCTAATTTTAAAATTTTTCACTTTTGGTATGAACTCGCGTTTGCAACAAGAATATTCGTATCCCAGTCAAATTTTTATTTTTTCACTTTTAGT